>NC_090022.1:261691737-262319550 GCF_037176765.1 Anolis sagrei | reverse complement strand
AGTAACAGCATTAAGCATTTGTATTATTGTATCTGTATATTGGGATATGTGGGTGAGTGTGCTGTAGACAAGGGAAATCTTAGGAAAGTTTCAGCATAGTTTTTGATAGCCAGTAATATTATTTTATTAATTTAAAACAAATAAATAATATTATACCAAACACATTGTTGAACTTTTTTGTCAGCAATCTCAGCCCCAGACATCTCTGTTCCTTTAAGTCAACAATTTCAATGTGAATTTCACATTGCAGTTGTTGCAATGTAGAGCGGAAAATGCTGAACCACTCTCACAACCACCATGTCAGATTACACAGAGAAGCCACTGAAATCCACAAGCATGTGGACAATTTCAACAGAAAGGAGGAAACAATGAAAATGAACAAAATCTGGTTATTTTTGTTCTGGGTATATTTACTGATAATTACACAGTATTCAGTCCAAACATCCTAACAAACATCTCCAGGAAAAAGGTATACCTTCTTAAAGGGATACTTACTTGGCTTGAGAAAAGGAAATGGAGGCCTGATAATTTATATGAGCTTGGAAAAACTCATTGTTTGGACTTTAGTTGCTGCAATCCATCAGCTACGATGCCCAGTGGAAATGCTGGCAGCAGATTCTGATAGTTGTCATGCAAAAATTAATTAGGAACATGGTGATGGTGACATTGCAACAACTGCTCATGGGTCAGATCCTAGGAAAAGCAGTTCTTTATCACTGAAAGCGAGGAATGCTCCACTTATCCCAAGCAAAGTGGTTACTGTGATGTCCTGAATATATCTATTTTTTCTCCTACTGTTCCTAAAGATGGACAACAACAGACACAGAAAATAGCTTCATCCAACAATTATCCAACATGAGGAATACAGGCTTAATATTCATAACAGGTGCCTATCTATTTCACTGTTTGAGGTGAAAAAGAAGATGGATACCTTCCCCTTCTGTGTGTCCAAGCCAACTAGAACAACAACAGCATGATCTTTTTTCATCATTGATAATGGAACAGTGTCCTCCACAGCTACTGAAGACACCAAGGCAGCATAATAATAATAATAATAATAATAATAATAATAATAATAATTTTATATTCTGTTCTACCTCCCCAAGGAATTTCCTTCCAAATTATGTTAATCCTAAATCAACTTGGAACACCAGAACTAGAAATCCAATATCTTTATAGAGTTGTGAATTAGAATGGCTTGATATGAACAGTGACATGAACACATGTAAAAGAGCACATGGCAACAACAGAATAGATTTGAGGCAAAGGTTAGCAATTGTAGTTCTGTGTACAGTTCATTTCAGGGAGCCGCATAAAGGGGGAAATAATTTGATTGTATGTTTTATTGGCACTTTAAAAGCATTCAGCATGTGGAGGAAGCTCTGTGTCTTTGATAGCTGGGAGTGACCAGCACAGTCCTGTGTTGCTCAGTATCAGTAGCTCTCGGCATTTCCTCTTTGCTAGCTTCAACAATAATTTTAATAGAAAAAAAAACACTTGAACAACATTTTCATAATTCACGTATTTCATGGTTTCAGTTAAATTTGAATGAGGTTCCTTTGGGATCCTGGAGTTGGTCTGGTAAGACGTACGGTTGCTCAAAGCCTAATCCACTGCTTAAGCAGACTTTCATTTGTATACACTTTGGACAGGATCTTATTAGTGATGTATACAGGTGTAATCAGAGGCTATGCATGCGCCTATCCTTTTTTGGATATTGTGGAAGGAGATACCTTCTTCCACAACATCTACTCCCTTCCTCCAAGAAGCTTCCAAGCCCCTGAAATATGCTGCCTTGGGCATTTACGGCCTGCAGGGAGGTAGAGGCACCACGTAGCACCCAACTCATTTCTGCAACACGGAGAAAGTAGTAGCATCTCAAGCTGGATCTCCTCCTGGAAAAGCTGGTAGATGATCGCAGATCTCTTTTTCCAGTTGAGTTCTGCCTAGTTTCCTGACGTCCTGGTCCAGCCCTCAAATCACATTGCTACACTGGCCTCCCTTGGTTATGTAGCTATGAGGAACGTCATAATGAGCACATGCACCTCAAAATGGATCACTATGCCACTGCGTGTACATGAGGATTGGACATCTGGATGTGCAGAGAGAGGCCAGGTCATTGACCTTGTTCTGCTTAGTTTCTCACACTGTGGTATAGAATCATAGAATCATAGAATCAAAGAGTTGGAAGAGACCTCATGGGCCATCCAGTCCAACCCCCTGCCAAGAAGCAGGAATATTGCATTCAAATCACCCCTGACAGATGGCCATCCAGCCTCTGTTTAAAAGCTTCCAAAGAAGGAGCCTCCACCACACTCCGGGGCAGAGAGTTCCACTGCTGAACGGCTCTCACAGTTAGGAAGTTCTTCCTCATGTTCAGATGGAATCTCCTCTCTTGTAGTTTGAAGCCATTGTTCCACGTCCTAGTCTCCAGGTATGGTTATAGCACAATACTTTGGAAGGTCTCCACATAAGGACTAAATTGGATCATGTATCGGTTGTCATTTAAGTCAAATTTAGGACTTTGAGACCTCCAAGAATCCTATAGAATAGCACAGATATTTATATATAGTGAAAACACAAATGTTGTTTACTGCTGTAACACTGATTCTAAAGGTTACTAAAGTATGTAATGCTCTGGAACGGCTGTTCCAGGAGCTCCAATTTTGTGTTTTGCACTGAGTGTTTGTTCATAGTCCTAAGTTGCAGGGACTTTGCAGATAGGTGGCTTCCTTTGGCTGCATTCATAGGGCAAGCCACCTGCCAATTATAGTTAGGATCCCTGGTCCCACCCCGCTCTGGGTTTTTTTGGAGGGAAGGGGCCATTTTTCAGTTAGCCTCAGCACAGGAAGTCAATGCAGAGGATGTATACAGATGTCCTCCTGTACAAAGGCTTCGTCCCTTAAGACTTCCCGGGGGAGAACAGTCTTAAGAGCCTCTAAAGATTCCCAAAGGTTCCGGGGAAACAGCCTTACAGCCCTGAGGAATTCCGGAGGGAAAAAGAACTCTAATCGTCAAGATCTCCAGCTAAGTGACTACAGGCCTGCTGGTACGTCTGCTCGGTTCTGAGATGCAATTCAGCTGGTAGTGGATTCAAATCAGTCAGGTTTAGCTTCATAGTAGCCTGGGAGGAGCTAGAAAGGGGAATTTTCCTTTGAACAAAGTTATTGAAGATAGTGCCTGTTCCCTGTGGACAGGTTTGAGAGAACTGTTTTTTTGCCCAGAAAGCTTTACAATTCCTGTTTGTTCATCAATAAAAGACTGTTATATTTAAACTCAAGACTCCTAAAGACTGTTTAATGAGGGAAATTTCTCCAAAGGCTTCTTTTCAGGCCCCCTGGCTTCCCGCTGGATTCAAGCCATACATCCTCTCTTAAAGGCACTTAATTTCAGGTCCAGCGGTGACAGAACATGTAAACATCAATTTAATGCAACTAAACCATCAAAATGACATAAATCACTTAATAGTAGCTAGCAAAGTTAAAGCATCAAGATTACATAAATCACTTAATAGTGGCTAGCAAATACTCCCTCCCGTGGGAGGTTTCTAGTCCAATCAAAGCTTCATCATTTTTTCCTCTGATGTATCTTGGGTTCAACCAGTAAATATTCAACTAAAATGTTTTTGAAGAAGCAAAACAAAGATGACAAGGGTCCCCAGGTTGTTTTAGTACCATTTAGAATCAGTGTTTTACAGCAATAAACAACATTTGTTTTTTCTCCAAGAACCCTAGTCATCAATTTTTCTGCTCAGGTCTTGCAAACTCCGGGATGTGGCTTCTTGGATTGACTCAAACCATCATTTTACTGCCTTCTACTTTACCATGGAGTCACACTTTGTCAAGATACATTCCAAGTATAATAGCCTCAGTGTACCTAGCTTTACTTCTAGTGAGACTTCAGTTTTTTTTGGCTCTAAAACCCATTCATCTACCCTTGTAGCAGTTCATAGAAAATAATGAGATTAAACTACAATAACAAGATAAGTCTGAATAGTTGCAACTTCTTTAAGCTTTAAGGAATCAAGAACTAGACTAGGGCTAGAGAACTGGTAGTTCTTCAGATGTTGTTGGATACTAATTCAAATCAGTTCCAGGCAGGATGTACAACATGCAAGGACAATGAGATGTGTAACCTAACAATATCTGGGGAACCATCCTCCCTATGTACAATCTCACTGCAATAATACATGTGTTTCCATGAACCCTCGCTATTAATGCTATCTAACTGCACTGGTTTTACAGAGAACAATAAAATTGTACATACAACTGTAGATGAACCACAGGTGGAGTTATTTTTCAAAACTGAACCCAAGGTGTACGTGAGCACGGAGCCTGTTGATGTTGGCACCTGAATACTTGTATGTTGGAGCAAACAGCTGGAGGTCTCAGCTTGAGGATTTCCAGCTCTGTTGGCGAATTTAATTGTGGTCAAATAAGAATCAGATGCATTTTTTTTCAAAGCTGAAAAGTAACACTGGTTTGTATACAAGCACTGTCATTTAATCATTGTTATAATTGTGAATTATTTTGCCTAGGAATATTTCAACACATAGGCAAAAACCTAACACATTCCTGGAGATCTACACCTATGCCTATTGCCTAGTGATATCATCAGGACTTTGAAACAAACATTGAGGACCCCACTCAGCAATATTAGTAGGAGGGCTCCAAAGACAGCTAAGCTGGCTGATTGCCTTAAGAGATATCACTATGGCGACTAAAAGACAATGCCACACTGATGGGGAGAGTTGAGGGGAAAAACCTATTCTGTATCCACCTAATCAAATCCCATACCATGACCGTCCTAGTACAAATTTGTCCTCTTGATGCACTTTATCTCATCCCCTAGTGAAAATTAACCCCAACATTTGTCCCATCTGTCTCTCCCACCAGATACACTACTCTATTTACCTATCTCAGGTTTCCATGGTTTTATCCCTGCATTTGGCCCAGTCCACTGTGTTCAACTTTTTGTTTTTAACTTCTTTATTTCATATTCTGTGTTTACCTTATGTATTATTTGGTTATTGTTTGCATTTTATTTGATGTTATTATCTATTGTATGTATTTTGTTTTGCTTTATTGTAATTGTTGGGCTTGGCCTCATGTTAGCTGCCCCGAGTCCCCTGTGGGGAGATGGTGGC
Source organism: Anolis sagrei (assembly GCF_037176765.1). Classification (NCBI taxonomy): domain Eukaryota; kingdom Metazoa; phylum Chordata; class Lepidosauria; order Squamata; family Anolidae; genus Anolis; species Anolis sagrei. The sequence goes on along the minus strand of NC_090022.1, from coordinate 262,314,404 downwards.
AAGGTATAAATAAAGATTATTATTATTATTACCATTTACTTGACTCTTTTCAGAAGTTATATAGTTAAGATAATAGCCTATATTATTGAAGTAAAATGTTAACAAATGACTTCGTTAACTGCCCCCCCCCCCCCCAAACCTTAAGTAATGTTACCAAGATCCCTTTTGTTATGTTTGCAGTGAAGAGCTTTTGCTGCTAAACTGGCTGATTCCAGCCCACACTTTTCTTAGGGATGTGTGAAGCTTGGTCTCAAATCAAGTAGTATGGCATGCAGTCTGAAGCTAAATTATTTGTTTCAAGGTCAGTGCCTGGAATGAAGCCTATCTGTAAGAAAAGGTGACATACAATATGACCCCAATGCCCTTGGGGGGGATATATTCATGAATTTACAATGGGAACAGGAAAGTGTGGATAACTGCAAACCCTACTGAAACGAAGCCTTCCATCAGAAGTTCCAGTCTAGCTGGAGGACTTAGAAAATTCCTATAGAGAACAAAGTTTCTCAAATTGTGCATCTTCAGATGTTTTGCCTTTCAGCTCCCACAATTCCTAACAGACAGCAAATTGGCTGGGATTTCTGGGAGCTGAAGTCCAAAACACCTGGAAGAACACAGTTTGAGAAACACTGCTATAGAGGTATCATGGGAGCTGATGTTTTACTGCAGCCTTCTCTGCCAGAAAGTGTTAGTCCCTCACCATACTATAGCCCCCATTATAGCACTGAGTATAACAGTTAAAGTGGTGTCAAACTGCATTAATTCTACAGTGTAGATGCACCCTCTTTCAGATCCCATTAGCCTTGTGTAGAATAAGCCCATCAGTATCTACTCATTTGTAGAGAACAGGAAGGCCTTCCCATTTATATTTTGGTTGTATAATTTGTACAGCATGAATGCAAACACTCTCACTACTTGAGGTGTCAAGGAGAATCCCCTTCACCGCTCCCTGTCTTACCTGCTATCCTCATCAATGTATTCTCCATTGGTTCCCTTCTGTCTTCCTTTGAGCTGGAGAGCTATATCAGCTGTGCAAAGTGGCCAGCTTCATTCTCAACAAAGGAGACTGTTCTCAGAGTCAGACATGGGAATGGAGTGTGATAGGACCGTGGTTCTGAAACTTTGATTTCCCAGATGTTTTAGAGTTCATCTCCTAGAATTCCTGATCACTGGTCATGCTGTCTGGGACTTCTGGGAACATAAGAACAGAACAGAATATGTCATACATATGTCTATTTAAAGCAGCAGCATTAAAAAGAGCCAATGCTCTATTTAACACCAAGCAATTAATCACCCGGCATCTGAAGGTCAAACAGCTATAAATCTCCCAGCTGCTCTGCAAATTCTTCTTGTATTTGTTCCTTCTGCCTGTGTCTTAAAGTGCTCTCATGGATTTGCTTTGGTTATTGACCCCTAACTTGGTTTAAGTGGCCCTTTGTCTTTCCATTTAGTTTTGGTTATCATGGCCACTGATTACTTTTGACTTATTTTGGCTGCGGCCCTTCTACTGTCTTTCATCATTTCTTTTTATACTGCTGTTTTGTTTGTTGATGAACTGTAAATTTGGCAGTGCATGATTCCAGCTCATGCTTTTCCTAGGGGTATGGGAAGCTTTGGTGAACAAAGCCTAACTTTGGCATTTGTCATCCGCAGAATGCCTGGAGATTATGAGAAAGTTTTAGGATTCTTCATTTAAAAACAGATGAATACTTGATTTCAAGCACACAAGTGTGTTCTTATTTATGAAACTAGGCATAACTAACAAAGGTGTTTCAGGACCCCTGAACCTTGATGACTTGCCAGTGGCAAGATAATAGAAGATAACAAAGCATATTGTCTGTCAAGCTTCCTTCTTGTTCTGTTCTTGTTCCACACTGACAGCCAAAAAACAGTTGCATAGGAGTTGTGGCTAGATATTATCAATCCTGGTCAAGAGAACAAGCCGGCCACCATTCAACTTGGAGTTGAATTTGAAATGGCAAACAGCCAATTTGCTACCAGTTGGGTTATTCACACTGCAATAGGAAGCAATTTCTCTGATGTACAAACTTCCTTCTTTTTCTGTTTTGAGCTGGGCAAAAATCTCATGTATATATATATACACCCACCCACACACTTTACTGAGCTTGCTGTAATAGTAAAATGCATATTTTAATACATAACATACCCCCAGGAATTACCCTCTCTGTTTATGCTCCTGACATGACCAAACAAACAAACCAAAACCCTCTCAGTTATAACAATGAGATCCCAGGCAGACACCACTGCCTTTATCTATTTTCTTCCAGATTAGATCCCTGAATTTGTCTCTGTAGTTGGATAAAAGAAACCGTTTAGGAGACAGAGGAGTAATAATTGCCTTTTTCTGTTTTATATGCGTGCGTGCGTGTTGTGTGTGTGTGTGTATGGATACTCGCAGAAACACATCAGCAAGCAAGAGTCAAAAAGTGGCAGGCTAAAACCCGGAACCTCACGCCATGGCTGACACCAAATGAGAGACTCCGCCCTGGGCACACAGAAGATCAGATGACTTGGAAGGTGCTGAACAGACTGTGCTCTGGCACCATAAGATGCAGAGCCAACCTTAAAAAATGGGGCCACCAAGTGGAATCCATGACATATGAGCGTGGAGAAGAGCAAACCACAGACCACCTATTACGTTGCAGCCTGAGCCCTGCCACATGCACAATGGAGGACCTTCTTATAGCAACACCAGAGGCACTCCAAGAGGCCAGTTACTGGTCAAAGGATATTTAATATAATGCCAAGTTTTAAACTTTGTGTTTTTAAAAAATACATTATAACTGTACCCTTGGTTCGCTCCTGATACACTAAATTATTTCTCTCTCTCTCTATCTATCTATCTATCATCTATCTATCTATCTATCTATCTATCTATCTACACACACACACACATCTTCAATGTGTTATTTGTTATTATTGGGTTGTCCTTCTATCAATTGGCTTTCATGAACCACTAAAGGTAAAACACTAAGTGTGAGATTTCTATAGGACTGTTAATTGGCACTTTGGGAAACTTGAAGTTTGGGCAAGACTACATTGGCTGCTAGCTCTGGGATCAGTCTGAAAGGCTCTGGACTGGTCCAAGAGGTGGCAAGATATATCTGGCCCAAGCCTCTATGATGGCAGACAAAACTGCATAGGGTCTACTAGACCATCACATCACATCTCTCTATGTGTTGCCATCACTCCCAGTCAGCTACAAGGTTCTGTCCAAGCTTTTGGCCATTGCTGGCACCCTGTTCTGATATCAGCAGGGGGCCCTATGCAAACAGCAAGAAGGTGGGAGGCAACCTGCTGATATCAGAATGGGGCCCCATTATTGTGAGATGCTTGGATGGAGCTCCTTGGCTAGCTGGGATGGGCAGTGGTTACAATATGGACATGATCCATCACCTTTCTCTTCACTGATCAGTGCAGAAAAAGAGTGTCCTGTTTGGACAGCAGAGTGATCTGAATCAGACTTGATTCTGCTGTCTAGATTGCTTCAAAACCATAGGATACGCTGGTTTATCCCCTTGACTTTGCCCATTACAGGGCAAAGTCAGTTTAACCCTTAAAACCCTGCAGTACTCACTGGACATCGATGAATAGTGTTTGGACAGGCAGCAATAAATTTATAGTTAGTCTAGATTTTCTTGACCTACTCTCTGTCTAGCAAGTGGGAGAGGGATTCATGCATTCACTGTTCTTAAAAGGCTTTCATTAATAAAAACATGGACATATATATGTTGGGTAAGTGGATAGGTAACAACCTAACCAGTTCTACGCAGACTAGGGTAAATATCTTATATTTGTTTTAGTAATGAAGCAAACATTCTTCTCCTATTATCCCCACAAATCTCTTAAAATATTCAGCAATCTCCTTCTCTATTCCTTTTGTGCAGTAGTAACACCATTGTGGCAGGAACAAAACCTGCCTTGCAGCAAGAAAGGGGAAGTCATTCTGGTAATCCCCAGTTTGATTCGGGGGGGGTGGCTACCCTAGCAAACCTTTTGTATCGTTACCCCAATACCCCCATGCATATGGGATATATTGACCATGGTGATCAGATCATGATATGAATAAACGTAACAGTTTAAATAATGTACCAGTAAAGCCTTCTCGCAGACTACCCTGAGAATTTGGGGGGGGGGGGGCTGAAGCCCCTCAAGCCCACCCACCCCCACCCCCCTGGACTACATGCCTGCATCAGGGAATTTGTATATGGTACATATTAAACATAAATTAATTTCATCTTTAGACTTGGGTCCCATCTCCAAGATATTTCATTATGTACACATGTGCAAATACATATAAACCCAAAATCTAAAGCATCTCCGGTCCCAAGCGTTTTGGAGAAGTGGAATTCAATCTGTAATAGCATCAATCCTAGGGGCTTTCATGCTACATAATAATAGTGCTATGATTCAATCTCAACCAGTATGGTAGCATCCTATAAAAGCATATTGGTCTTTGGTTCTGGTTTGATTTCCTGCCATGTTATGGACTCTCTTGCTTCAGGTTTGCTGTGAGGTTTTAGGGCTGTATGGCCATGTTCCAGTAGCATTTTCTCCTGACATTGGCCTGCACCTGTGGCTGGCATCATCAGAGGTTCTGTTGGCAGTGAAGCAAGTAGATATATAGATGCAAGCAAAACATCAGGAGGGAATGCTACTGAGAACATAGCCATACAGCCCTAAAAACTCACAAAACCCAGTGATTCCGGCCATGAAAATCTTCAACAACACAATCTCAGAATTATTGAATTAGATTGCCTTCTTTAGATTTGCATGGAACTTGGAAAATTTACTTTTTAGGCTACAGTCCCCAAGACGTCCTATGCCTATTTGAGAATTCCCTTTCAGAGTATCTTTATTCACTGGTTTCGGCTGCCAAGTTTTCACTATGTGCTTGCAACTACGCAGGGTTATAATAGCTCTTCTTTTTCTTGTTCTTTTTTGTCCCAAGGACTGCAAGGGCTGCTTCTCACATAACTACAAGAAAGGGGAAACATCTGATTATGATGTCAAAATAAGACAACATTTTTCAGAACTTTCATGTTGTTGGCTTCCCTGAAAGACACTCAAAATGAATAGGAAAGAATTTCCTGGGGAAAACACTGGAATGCCTAGATAAAATAGAGGAAATGACTGAAACAAATCATGGCTGCTGGAGTGGTGGAGGAGAGGCTGATGATTATTGTCTGTAAGTAGAAAGCTCTGCAGTGGACCATCTGTGCAAGCAGCAGCGCAGGGAAGCCCAAAATGATTTGATTTCATCTGATTCCTTTAATAATCAGAATGAGATATATGCACTAAAAATGAAGTAATCTTGTAGTTTTGGCTTCTCTCCATTTCTCATTCTCCTTATCTTTAATTTGGTTCATCGTTTACTTAGAAAATGTGCCCATTTGGTTTGTTCCAAGTGGTGAGGTTTTTAAAAAATGACAAGAGTTTGCATTCATTCAGAGGTAGAAGGAGATGTACTTTTTCTAACAAACCCATTTTGTCTACTATGCCATTTTCTTAATGTGGTGCAATTTTAAACAACCAGTGATATTTGGTGCATTTTTATATGCATTTCTCCCAAATGGATGAATTATAGAATCTTGGACCGTATTGCACGAGGCAGTATTGCAACTGGGCTGTCATGTTTGTGATATCCCTATTGTAAAGCATCATGCATATTCTGATGTCAGTCTGCCTCCTCCCTGTGATTAACTCATCAATTGCTATTGATGAAAAAAAATCTGTCAACACCTCACAATCACACAATATTCCTGTCACCTACCTTGGTGTAATGGGTCCCTTCTGGTTTTGTGTCAGGATGCCAGCAGTAAAGTGACATCAGGGGTGTTGCACTAGGGCCCCAAAACCTCTTTTCACCACAATCCACACACTGTCTAAGTAATCCGATAAGTAAAAGTTTATCAAAGGAGGAGTATAAAAAATAAGCAAATTCAAAAGAGAGAATCAAAGTTCAAAAGGATATTTTCATGAAAGCCATGAGTCCAAAAATCCAGACAAATAAAATCTCCACAATCAATCCACATGGATATCCAAGGACAAGGCAACATAAATCCAAGGCAGGCACAGTATGCCATACATGAACTAAAATCAAGAACAGCGTAGAAATTTGAATACATGAATTCCAAGAACATAGCCCCCGAAAAACTGAGAGCTCTTCACCTGAAAGCAGTGTTGTTCTCATAATGATTGCACCAGCAGGCTTTCATGGCCGGAATCACTGGCTGTGAGTTTTCTTGGCTGTATGGCCATGTTCCAGAAGCATGGTCCCCTGACATTTTACCTAGCCAGGCTTTGAAGCTGCAAGGCCATTAAATGCTAATCAAGGTGTCCAATTGCAATATTCACACCCGCCTAAAGTAGACAAGAGTTCTTTCTCCCATCCTGGACATTCCACAGAAATATTAATCTCACTAGCCTAGTTTCCAGCAGACCCCTCGACCTTTGAGAATGCCTGCTATAGATGTGAGCAAAACGTCAGGAGAGAACGCTTCTGGAAGACAGCCAATCCTGGAAGATTCACGGCAACCCATTGAAGATTGGCTTAACATAATCAAGACTTCTTTCCAGTTCCATGTAAAGCATATTATCGAGCGGAAAGATCAAAACTAGATGTGACTTCTTGTTGAGATTTTTGAATTAAAACAAATGAGGTGCAGCTATGCAGGGGTTAATATAATAATAATAATAATAATAATTTGTTTATATTCTGCCCTATCTCCCTGAGGGGACTCAGGGCAGATTACAGTAGACATATACAACAAATATTCAATGCTGTTATACAATTAACAAAGACATACAATACGTACACAGTGATAAAGGCTTCCCATCTTTTTCCATCTCTGGCATCTGGAGGCTGTGCTTGATGCCAACCGGGGATGGTGGTGGTAGCGTTGCTGTCACTCCATCTTCCATGCCGAGGAGCTTTGTTGTCCTTAGACACTCTCCTGATCAAATTGCTGACAAATCCACATGGGAGCTTTTTATTACTTCCACACTGAAGCGGTACCTATTTTTCTACTCACATTGCTGTTTTCAAACTGCTAGGTGAGCAGAAGCTGGGCTGACGGCTGGAGCTCACCCCAACCCAGGTTGAACTGTCGACCTTTCGATAGGCAAGATTTTCTATTGCTGGAGGTTTAACCCGCTGTGCTAATTCCGGCCTCTGCTGCAATTGTCCATCCCAAATTAGTCACTTACCAAGATTGAAGCCTTCCAAGTTAAGCAGCTTCGTACCCTCCTGGGTCTTTTCAGAACAACGCTGATGGCAGCAGTAAGGGCGGAGATAGGAATGCCCCCAGTAAAAGCTCAAATCTTAATGAGACAATTCAATTACTTGTCAAAAATAAACCGGATGAATTCCAGTAGACTTCCCACAAAAGCAATATTCATTAAAATACTATCTGACAATTCCATTTCTGCTACCCTTAAGAAGAATATATACTAGGGCTAGATTTGAACAACTTGGTATTATGATGCAAATTGGGCGTTACTGTAACATCCCAAGAAGTGAGAGATTCTGCGTATGGGGAGAACACACAGTGGAAGATATCGGACATTTCTTAATTGACTGTCCAGCATATACTGAACTGCGAAACAGATATTTACATCCAATATTATCCAACTGCAGGTCCCCCAACAGAAATGATCGTCTGACATTACTCTTGCAAGGATAGGAAAGATCCACCATAATCAGAGTAAGCCTTTTTATTCTGAAAGCTATCAAGAAAAGAACACATTTCCTAAAAGAAGAACCAGAAAAATAAGATTCTGACTGTAAATAGAAGGTCAGCTGCTGTCCTTTCCTTTTTGCCTTGTCTTTTATTCGTGTTGTATTTTGAAATGGTCATATGACTGGTCAAATAAATAAATAAAAATTATAGTCCCTGCTGCAGTTGTTCACCCCAGAGGCCCTTTCTGTTATACTGCCATGATTCCACTTTAATTGCCATGGTTGCATCCTATGGAACCCTGAGTTGTGCTGGGGTTTTGGGGATTTTTTTGGAGTGGGGCGAGTGGATGGGAGCAGATATTTACATTCTTCATCAAACTACAAACTTCTGAATCCCATAGGAAACAACCATGGCAGCTCATAGTTTAATCATAGCAATATATTATGCAATGCAAAAGAGCCTCTGATTTATATATTTCAGAACGGATAGTGTCCTAAGATGGCTTTTGTCTCCATCACATGTTATGCCCTAATTAATATTAGGTGGAAATTTAAACCCATTTTTGCAACTGCCTGGAGCTAGATTGCATTTTGTTTTGAATGTCAGTATGTTACTTTTCACTACCTTTGCAATAAATACTATTCCCCTTTAATAGAAGAGAACTCATAATGCTTAGCTACAGCCACCGTTATCTGTGCCTCCTGTGGAACTGTCTTGATAAATTTCATGCAACATTTTTCTTGAAACACATTGGAGAGGTTTGAGTCATTTCATTAAGTTCTTGAAAACGTGCAAGCAAATGTCACATCATCCACACTGTGTATTCAACTAAAAGACATGACCTTTTATGCTGAAAAATATGGAAACATACATCATGTTTGAGCAGCATATGTGAAGCATCAATGAGTGTTCGCTTCAGTTTTTATGGCTGAACATGGATAATTAAATTCAATACATGTCTACCTAGAAACAGATCTGTCTGTCTTCAGTGACCCTTTCTATTACATCGAGAACTATCAGGCTGTGATTTCATTCACACAAATCTCGATGTTTCATCCTTGACCCAGAATGTTTTAGAGGCTCTGGAGTACATTTCTTATCACATCCTTCCCTACCAGAGATTTTTATGTCTTTTGTTGGTTGTCCTAACAAAAGCATTCTTTTGTAGCATCAATATGTATGGATCGAACTGGTTAATCAATTGCCCGTTATGAAAGCTGGCAAGTAGTCATAATTTGGTTATTTATAAAATATATAATTTGGTTATTTATAAAACACATTTGGAGGCTACTAAAATATATTTATTTATTTGTGTTTAACAACAAGCACTACCATTCACAAAAATCAGGAGTATTACAGCAGGATTTGTAGTTAAACTCTGCCTAAAATGTTTGAGGACCCCTGGTCTAAACAATTACTTACTTACTTACTTACTTACTTACTTAGGCGATCCCTCGTAGTCCGAGGATGATGGTCCTCCAAGTTCGGTGACCTGGGGGTGGGTTCGTAGGTGGCTGTGGAGCCCTATTCTTGACCTGCATCTTCTCCCACACTGAGGGCATTGGTTTCCAGTTGGGAGGTGGTCTCGGTTGGGGTTGGCTTGACGCGCCTTCCTCTTGGCACGTTTCTCTCTTTCACCCTCTCTTCAAAATCTGCAGCACTGCTGGTCACAGCTGGCCTCCAGCTGGAGCGATCAAGGGCCAGGGCTTCCCAGTTCTCAGTGTCTATGCCAGAGTTTTTAAGGTTGGCTTTGAGCCCATCTTTAAATCTCTTTTCCTGTCCTCCAACATTCCGTTTTCCATTCTTGAGTTCGGAGTTGAGCAACTGCTTTGGGAGACAGTGATCGGGCATCTGGACATTGTGGCCGGTCCAGCAGAGTTGATGATGGAGGACCATTGCTTCGATGCTGGTGGTCTTTGCTTCTTCCAGCATGCTGATGTTTGTCTGCCTGTCTTCCCAAGAGATTTGCAGGATTTTCCGAGACAGCGCTGAAGGAATCGTTCCTGGAGTTGCATGTGACGCCTGTAGACAGTCTACGTTTCGCAAGCATATAGCAGGGTTGGGAGGACAATAGCTTTATAGACAAGCACCTTGGTATCCCTACGGATGTCCTGGTCCTCAAACACTCTCTGCTTCTTTCGGAAAAATGCTGCGCTCGCAGAGCTCAGGCGGTGTTGTATTTTGGTGTCAATGTTGACATTGGTGGAGAGGTGGCTGCTAAGGTAGCGGAAATGATCAACATTTTCTAATGTTACATCATTAAGCTGTATTGCTGGCATTGGAGAGGGATTGGCTGGTGTCTGCTGGAACAGCACTTTGGTTTTCTCAATGTTCAATGACAGGCCGAGCTTCTCGTATGCTTCTGCCAAGGTGTTTAGAGTGGCTTGTAGATCTTCTTCTGAATGCACGCAGATGATGTTGTCATCAGCATACTGGAGTTCTATGACAGACGTTGTTGTAACCTTGGTTTTGGCTTTCAGTCTGCTGAGGTTAAACAGCTTGCCATCTGTCCGATAGATGATTTCCACTCCGCTGGGAAGCTTCCCATCAACAAGGTGAAGTATCATAGTGATGAAGATGGATAATAAAGTTGGGGCAATAACACATCCCTGTTTGACACCTGATTCCACCTTAAATGGGTCACTTCGGGAGCCATTGTTGACCAAAACTGTTGCCATCAGTTGCCATCTAAACAATATCACAATAACAATAACAGTAACAAAAGCATAAAACCAAAAACCCCAATAGTTAAAATCAATAAAATGCAATAGTATCATTAAAACAAATTGCAATCAATATCAGTCTGCCAGTGCTAGGGGAAATAATCAACTAAGTCCTCAATATAATCAAAATCTTAAACAAGGTCAAAGGCCTGTTTGAAAAGCCAAGTCTTCAAATTGGTTCAAAACATTTGAAGAGTGGGGGCTAACCTAATCTTTTTGGGGAGGGCATTCCAAAACCAGAGGTCATCACCGAGAAGGTCATCTCTCTCGTCCCCAACAACTACGCTTGAGACGGAGATGGGCCTCCCTGGCAGATCTCAGGGCCCGTGCCTGTTCATAGCAGGAGGTGCGGTCCCTAAGATAGGCTGGACCTGAAGCGTAAATCAGTTGCATTTGAAAATAATGGCCAGCGATTACACATAGGTGGACAACAGCAAGGAAAAGTATTTTCCTTGTAGGATATTTTACAAGATAAAAAGGAATGAATTACCAAGGCAGGATATGTGTTCTGTTGGATATGATACCAGAATCAAGATTACCCCAAAAGAGAATTTCTTTCAACTTGAGATCCACTTCAAGCTTAAAGAAGTTATTGGAGAATGACTTCATTCCAGTGGTTGGTAGAACCAAAACATATTGTTGTTATGTGTCTTCAAATTAACTCCAGTTTATGGTAACCCTTACAATTTTCTTGAAAGGTTTATTGAGAGGCAGTTTGCCCTTGTCTTTGTCTGAGGCAAAAGCTGAGACTTATCCAAAGTTATTTGTTGGGTTTCTATGACAGAGCAGGGATTTGAACTTGATCTCCCAGAATCTAGAACCAACACTCAAACCATAAAACCAACTCTTTACCCTGTGCTGTAACCATGAATACTAGTATGTTTATAATGCCGGAGGATTAATTTGGAATATTTCTGCCGAACTGCAAGAGTTGAAAGATAGCATATTTGGTAAATCTCAAGATACCAGATATGGATGCATTCTTACTGAGAAATAAATCTTTGTCTCATTCTTCAGAGGAAACTGTGAGACTTTCAAAGCCTCAATTTTATCACAGCTCCTAAAACAAACACCTCCCTGAAAGGTAGTAAAAGTGCTGAAAATCAGGTCCTGTGGTTGGAATTTCCCCTGAAACTACTAAACCACAGGGTGGGTTTTGTACATGTATCAGTCTTTCTCTCTTCCAGTTCTCTTTTTCTTGGGCATTTTGCTGTGAGAACTGACAGAACTTGATACACAAAGGAGAAGTTCTTCACAAAATACGGTGTCTTTTTATTTCTCCTTCCCCTCTCATAACATTGTTTGAAAAATGAAAGTTTGTGGGAAATGTATTTGTAGTCTAGTGACATGTAGCTACTGCTCAAACAGAATCGGTTCTGCTGCTAGATTTGATATGCCCTTGTGTAAGATCAGATTTTGGAAAATATCTTAGAGGTGGTATCTAAACTACCTAAACACAAAATTCATTTGTTTCCTACACCCCTTATATACACAGTCTAAAAGTACTTTTATATAATACTAGCTGTACCCGCCACACGTTGCTGTGGCCAACCTTCCCTCCCTCTTTATCTCCTTCTTTCTTTCTCTCTTTCCTTCCCTTTTTTTCTTTTCTTCTCTCCTTCCCTCCTTCTCTTCCTCTTCCCTTCCACCCCTCCCTTTTCTTTCCCTTCCTCTTTCTCTTCTTTCTTCCTTCTCTACCTATTCTTGGACTTCAACTCCCAGCAGTCCTCCTGATCAATCTATCTACCTATCTGGGTTGTTGGCCTGGCAGTTTTTTTGGTGTGGCTTGTTAGTGCCTGGGGGAATCTTTTGTGGAGAAGTGATTAGCTGTCCCTGATTGTTTCCTCTCTGTTGTTTTGCAGTTGTAATTTTAGGATTTTTTTAATACTGGTAGCCAGATTTTGTTCATTTTCATGGTTTCCTCCTTTCTGTTGACATTGTCCACATGCTTGTGGATTTCAATGGCTTCTCTGTGTAGTCTGACATGGTGGTTGTTGGAGTGGTCCAGCATTCCTGTGCTCTCAAATAACATGCTGTGTCCAGGTTGGTTCATCAAGTGCTCTGCTATTGCTGACTTCTCTGGCTGAAGTAGTCTACAGTGCTTTTCATGTTCCTTGATTCGTGTTTGGGCGCTGCCTTTGGCGGTCCCTATGTAGATTTGTCCACAGCTGCAGTGTATACGGTAGACTCCTGCAGAAGCGAGAGGATCCCTCTCACTTCTATCTCTATCTCATCTATCTATCAGGAGGATTGCTGGGAGTTGTAGTCCAGGAATAAGAAATTGGAAATATGCAGGGTTTGGGATGCTCTCAAAGAAATCCAAGGAGAAGAAAGCTTGCATCTTGAAAGCAGCGCATTTGAAGCATCCTCCTCTCCTAAAGGGCCTAGTCTAGGGGATGCTGGGAGCTGTAGTCTGGAAAAGAGTGTAGATATGCTATTGTGTGTTTTGTTTGCCAGGGGAGTTGTTTTTGCGCATATACTGTAGCATCTTTTTGCCTTTTTGCCTTTTTAAGTCCCCTCTGCTGTGTTTTTCAGTGTTTTTCTGAGTGATGGTCACTCATTTGCCTGATAGGTGTATTGTGTCCAAATTTGGTGTCAATTTGTCCAGTGGTTTTTGAGTTATGTTAATCCCACAAACTAATATTACATTTTTATTTATATAGATACTAGCTGTCCCCTGCCACGTGTTGCTTTGGCCCAGTCTGTGTATAGGTCTTTTGTGTGTGTGTGTATATATGTGTATATGTGTGTATATATATGAGTATATGTGGTTTTGCGTATGCATTGTAATGTTTTTTTTTATTTTTAAGTCTCTTCCACTGTGTTTTTTAGTGCTTTTATGAGTGATGGGCACTTGTTGGCCTGACAGGTGTTTTGTGTCCAAATTTGCACAGTGGTTTTGAATTATGTTAATCCCACAAATGAATATTATATTTTTATTTATATAGATTTAATAGTTTTGTACAAAATGTCTGTGCACTGAACAATCAGGAAGCAAAGGTGTTACTATTTTAACCATCCATTTGGACAATTTTGGAATATTCCAGATGTCAGTATTCCAAGCATGGGATGCTCAATGTGTATTGTGCTAGCATTATGAATGGGCAGAGGATAATGGGCTGATGAGGAAAGCCAACTCAATGTAAATTGCCACCAGGAGACACAGCCACAGGAGAAGAATCCTGCAAAAGTCCTTCCATGGATGGGAAAGCAGGTGAACAAATAAAATCAGGAGCAAAATGAGGACAACTCATTAACAGACCATTCTGATTGATCTTTATGTGATGACAAAATCTACAAGAGTGTGTTGTCGCAGGCTTTCATGGCTGGAATAACTGGGTTGTTGTGAGTTTTTCGGGCTGCATGGCCATGTTCCAGAAGCATTCTGTCCTGCTGTTTCTCCTGCATCTATGGCAGGCATCCTCAGAGGTTGTGGGGTCTGTCAGAAACTAGGAAAAATGGTGCTTATATATCTGTGGGATATCTAGGGTGGGAGAAAGAACTCTTGTCTATTTGAGGTAAGTGTGAATGTTTCAACTGGCTACCTTGATTAACATTTAATGGCCTAGCAGTTTCAAGATCTGGTTTCAAGGAATGCTGGACCACTCAAACAACTACCATGTCAGACTACACAGAGAAGCCATTGAAATCCACAAGCATTTGGATAATTTTGACTAAAGAGGAAGCCATGAAAATGAACAAAATCTGGCTACCAGTATTTAAAAAACTCTAAAATCATAACAGTAAATAAAGAATAGCACTCAAAAGCAGGGGAATTCCAGACTAGGAACAACAGGGCCAGCTAATCACCTCCCAATAAAGGATTCCCCCAGACTGTAAGAAGCCAGACCTTGAAATGCTAATCAAGGTGGCCAATTGAAACATTCACACCTACTTCAATCAGACAAGAGTTCTTTCTCCCACCCTGGACATTCCACCGATATATAAACCTCACTTGCCTAGTTTCCAACTGACCTCACAGCCTCTGAGGATGCCTGCCATAGATGCAGGCAAAACGTCAGAAGAGACTGGCCATACAGCCTGAAAAAATTACAACAATCTACAAGAGTGGCCTGAGGAGAGTGAATGAGCAGTGAGTCAGCTCTGCAGTTTGAATCATGCCTCTGAATTGTGCTCCCTGCATGGTCTTGGTGATCTTAATTGATCCAACTAACCTCCTTCCCAATCTATTGAAAGGACCTGAGATGGCTCATAAAGATTGTATTTGGGGAAATCATTTTGAAGGCTTGAAATGTATCACAGAAATGCTAGGTATCACTTTTACAGCAGAGCAGCAGCTGGGAATCAGCAGTGCAAAGTAAACATGACAAGATTCTTTGATCAACTGCCACAGAAGCTAATGGTAAGAAGAAAGCAGCTTGTGCTTCAGTGACACTCAAGCGATTGACAGGTGCAAGATGATGGAAGGCACTGTTTCGTAGATGGCCAATGAAGCAAAAGGCCCCATTTCCCAACTTACTTATGAAAATGAATGAAAAGACGGCAGTGACATAAAAATCAATTGATACAATCCCCATAGGCCCATTTCCCATTTACACTTTAGCTTTTTTTCTGTCACTGCAAAGTCTCTTAAAGCAAGTGTGTAAATTATTTAATGTAAATGCATTGGTTCACCTCCACTGTCCCACTTTGAGTCTCTTATTTACACATGGAACTGCAAAAGGGGCTTCAGTGCTGTTGTTTTTTAATTACCACTTTTAAAATGTTATATTCATTTTTTCCTGACAGAAGTCTGATCCACAGCACTGAAACACGTTATTCAGTTGGCTGTTCTACCTGGCCTTTTTCCCAGCTCTTGTTAATTTACTGATTATTCCTCTTAATAAAATTTGATGTCAGCCCTTCTTTCCTGGAAGATAATAGAGTCTCTCCATTGATCAGAAGCAATAGTGGTGACATATAAAGAATACTGCCTTTTGTAAGCCTAAGGCCAAGCTGACATAACATAAGGGAAACCATTCTGCTATGGTGGAATATTAGTAATTATTATGGATCAATCCTACTATGTTTCCTTCAATATTTATTTGATGGACTTTTTTTGGTGGTTATTTTTATATTTGTGTGCAATTGCTGCTGTAAACTGCCTTGGGTTTTTGGAGAAAGGCACTATAGAAAGGCACTATAGAAATAAATTAATAATATCACTGATTTTAATAAAGGTTAAGCCATGGCGGCACAGAGGGTTAAACTGCTAAGCTGCTGAACTTACTGATTGGAATGTTGGTGGTTCGAATCCACGTACAGGGTGCGCTCCCATTGTTAGCCCCAAATTCTGACAACCTAGCAGTTCGAAAACAAGCAAATGTGAGTAGATCAATAGGTCTACTCACATTCTGTGGGAAGGTAACGGTGCTCCATACAGTCATGCTGGCCACATGACCTTGGAGGTATCTATGGACAATGCTGGCTCTTTGACTTAGAAATGGAGATGAGCACCACCCTCCAGATTCCGAAACAACTAGACTTAATGTCAAGGGGGAACATTTACCTTTATTATCCCTTATCCAATATTTCCAAGTCTTATCTACATGGGTAGATAAGATAGTGGCACTTTGCTTTCTGGTTGTTCAATGTACACAAAAAAATTCTTGCACCAAATTTTTTTTAAATAAAAATTCCTTCAGGCAATGCGTACATGAAATAAATGAACTTTATGTTTAAACTTGGGTCCATCACTAAGATATCTCATTATGAATTCACATGCAAATGCAGGTAATCAAAAATCTGAAACCTAAAACACTTCTGGTCTAAAACATTTTGGAGAAAGGAATACTCAACCTCAGCTCTTGTGGGTTTTTTCGGGCTATATGGCCATGTTCTAGAGGCATTTCTCCTGATGTTTCGCCTGCATCTATGGCAAGCATCCTCAGAGGAATACTCAACCTGTTTTTGCTTCTTGCTCAGGGTGAGTAGGACTGCAACTTTAAAGGTCTGTCTTTTTCTTTCTTTTCTGTTATTCAGACTCTTTGTTTGTCTGTTCAGCAATATCCCTTTCTCAAATGATCATCTGCTAGAGATACTTGACTTTGATTACAATGCATCATTTGGTATTCAGTGTGACTCCTGTGCCTGCAGGGGATACTTTTCAAGATCCTCCTTGGACACCTGAAAGTGTGGATAATAGCAAGCCTTATATTTTGACTACATTTGGGCAGGAAGCATACTATTGAATCACGCCAAAGGATCTACAGAGGCCCACAAACACTTCCAAGGGGAATATATTATTGGATAATGGTTTAAATGCAACCTTGGATATCAAATCTGTGGATAAGGGTTCATACTGCATATAGATACCTGTCACTCACCCAGATCACAAATGTACAGCATCGTAATAGATTTGCTTAAAGAGTGACAATCAAAGAACAATAGAACTGACCTAACTTGCTCAAACTTGTTCACTATGGAAAGTATATTAAAAACCAACACAAGCCTATTGAGTTATGTCTTGATCCTTTTTAAACTGTTGCACAATGAGTTCTAAGGGCCACCCCAGGCAGGCCCTATATCCTAGGATTTGATCCCAGGTTTTCCGTTTATCCCAGATTATCTAGCAGTGGGGACTCATATAATCCAGTTTAAAGCAGAAACCTTGGGATCAGAGTCTGGGTTATAGGGTCTGTTTAGAATGGCACTAAGACAGCTTTTCCCTATATGAAACCCTCCTTTGGTTTAGTCTACAACATCCATCATCCCTAACCATTGGGCATGCTGGATTTGACAAGAGCTGAAATCGAAAGGAATCCAGGTTGACGAAGGCTGTGAGTTTTGGAGATGGCTTCGTATGAAGACTACTATGGATCTTTTTCTCATATGAATTTAGAATATAGTTCACAAAAGGTACAATTCTCATAAATGTTTGACTTTTAGCACATACAAACCCCACATTTATTATTAACTCCAGAAGGTTCAGTTTCTTTGACTCAGTGCCGTATTCTTATACTTCCCTGTTGGAACTAGATGTATTGTTCCAGATAGTGTGATCCAGTCTGCCCTCTGCTGCCTGCTCTATACGATTTAGACAAGTTATTAGAATTCCTTAACCCAGCCTTAAATTTCCTTTTCTAAAACTTCGTGCTGTATTATGGGACATTTTCTAATATAGGACATTTTCTAACTAATATCACATGTGATATTAGTTATTGTGAGCTGTTTACCTGGAACTGTAGAATGAAGCATCATCCTTATGCCTATGACACCTAGCAACATTTGTCCTTTTTTGTTTTTGAGACAATTTGGACTGTGGAGACTATAGAAAACAAAACCCTGTCCCAATTTGGTCATGGGCTGGATGAGCCAATAGTGAATAGTTCAACTGCTATGAATGATGGTGTTTCACCTGTTCTAGATGGTGGCATATATCCTCTAAATTGGCAAGCTCACAGCACAATCTATAATATGTAGTTTTGACATTAGGTGAATCTATATTGTAGAATTAATGCAGTTGAACACCACTTTAACTGCGATAGCTCAATGCTATAGAATCATAGGAACTGCAGTTTCACAGACTCTTTAGCCTTTTCTGCTTAAGTGTTGGTGCCTCATCAAACTACACATCCTAGTATTCCATAGCATTGAATCATAACAGTTCAAGTGGTGTCAAACTGCACTAATTCTACAGTGCAGATGCACCCTTTGAATATAAGCATGGCTCATGTACTGAAAATTTAACTTTTTCAGGATGGTTTCCTAGATATGCCTCTGCCATCACCCCCACTCATGACTATAGACAGAATTGTAATAGTTTTGCCTACTCTGGTTACATTCTGGTTTAAACTACTCCAACGTATCACATGCGGGGCTTGAATAATGTAGACAATGATCACTGGACTTCATCATGACATATTTTGTTGGTGTGAAAAATATCCTGACTGGCTTTCCATTAGTGTTCAGGTATAATTAGATGAATTTGCTTTCATAAAAAAAAAATTAAACCGTTTTGGATCAGTTGCTCAAAGAAATGCCTTCTCTTTTCTCTTCTTTGAACCTGACCTTTTAATAGTATCTCCTGAATTTTCTTCAAGCCCTATCACTTCTTAGAAACTGAGAAAGTTTTTTTACTGCTATTTTGGCAATTCTGAGCTCCTATATGGAAGTATCAACTGAATTATAACAGCGATAATGCTTGGGAACTGAAACATTCTCTATGGTGGCACGCTGTTTACTGACTACGGCTGTTCTTTCAAGCAATAAGATAACACTGTCTAGCTTCTTTGGAGTTCTCAGTGTCTTCCAGGAAAGCAGGATGGGCTGCTTACAATTCTATTAAAGCCGCTGCAGACTTAACCAGAAGGACACCTCTACGAGCTCAATTGTTCAACTCGACCATGCTTCCTGCCCTATGCAATGGGTTAGAGACATGGACAATGACGAAGGCTCTCTTAGAACAACCCTGGGCTTGCATACCTCCCTTGAAAGATGGCTCATTGGGATGTTTCTCTCAACACAGAGAGAACATGGACTGCACAATGAGGATGCTCAAAAAATATCACTCAGATACCCCAGTCCAAAGCAGATATTGTGGGATTTTCTGCCTTGATATGCTTGGATATAGGGCTGTGTGGAAGGGCCCCCAGAAGGAAGTGATGAGAATTTATTCTCTACCCTGTAGTTATAAACACTGATAAAGCTGTATCATTCTGCTTGGACACTTGTGATCAGGAAAGAGATATACTTGGCACAGAGGATGTCCATTTCCCTTTAGAGTCCATCATGCAACCTTTCTTTCAAAATGAGTGCTTTTGACATTTCTAGGTACAGTTATTATTTACTTGTTGATACACCATTCACAGGGACCGTGGTGGCGCAGCAGGTAAAACCACTAAGCTGCAGAACTTGCTGATTGGAAGGTTGGTGGTTCAAATCCATGGACAGGGTGAGCTCCCATTATTAGCTCCATTCTTCTGCGTGGTACTGTGAAATCCACACCTGTGGTATTTCCCTGCATCCACGCAGCTGACTCGGATCTTTCTTGAAAGCTTTTCCTAATTAGGGACTCCAGCCCCGCCCATCTACTCCTAATAAAGCCAGGCAGCGGGGCTTGGAGCCTTAATTCCTTTTGTCCGCGAAAGCAGCAACAACTCGGTGTTCTCTCCTAAAACAACTATTGGTTTGACTCAAGGACTCCAGTTTGACTACTCTAACAGACAGCAATTCCAACTTGTGTTCTGGGACCTTTGTTTATCCTATTTAGGCTAGTGGGAGGACAAACCCACTCCCTCCCTCTAAAAAAAAAAAAAATGCCGTGTCCTCTGAGGCGCAGACTTTTTTGCCTTTGGCAATGGGCAGTAACTTACCTTCTTTTTCTTCTGTTCCCTTCGCTCAGAAAGCAGGAGGGAAGAAGACTTTTACCAGCCTACCACCCCTTACAGACCCAGGAACTGGTAGAGCTTGTGGCAACAAACTGCCACTGTGGCTTTGTGCCAATAACTTTGTTTTGGGTTGCAGCCACGCCTCTCAGCTGTCTCTGTTTTTTAAGGACAGCTTGCTCTCACTGCCCGTGCTTTCCCTGCCCCATTTACCCCAGCAGGCAGTGGACGCTGCAACGATCCCTGCCATGCTTTTGCCCCCCTCAGGGGAGGGGAGGCTCAAGGCAGCCACGCCACCTGTGTGAGTGATGGCTAGCCAAGGCTTTGCCTCCACGCCCATGGCATATAACGCCTTGGAGGGGCCTTTGGGTTGCAACAATTCCTGCCATGCTTTTGCCCCCCTCAGGGGAGGGGAGGCTCAAGGCAGCCACGCCACCTGTGTGAGTGATGGCTAGCCAAGGCTTTGCCTCCACGCCCATGGCATATAACGCCTTGGAGGGGCCTTTGGGTTGCAACAATTCCTGCCATGCTTTTGCCCCCCTCAGGGGAGGGGAGGCTCAAGGCAGCCACGCCACCTATGTGAGTGATGGCTAGCCAAGGCTTTACCTCCACGCCCATGGCATATAACGCCTTGGAGGGGCCTTTGGGTTGCAACAATTCCTGCCATGCTTTTGCCCTCCTCAGGGGAGGGGAGGCTCAAGGTAGCCACGCCATCTGTGTGAGTGATGGCTACCAAGGCTTTGGGTCTAAGCCCATGGAATATAACTCCTTGGAGGGGCCTTCGGGCTACTATCCTCCCTCTGTGTCATGCTGCCTGGGAGCTTCAGTGACGGCTCAGACTGTAAGTACTGTGTCTTTTGGGCCCCATCTCCACTTGGCCCATGCCTCAACAGGTAGGTTGCTACTCTTTTGCATAGGCAAACTGCACCCTCCTTTCCTTTTCAAGGATTTGTAGTCCCTTCTTTTGGTTTTCAGGAGTTTATTAAAACTTTTTCCTAAGCTCATTCTGGTGCTTCCTTCAGCTGCAACCAGTCAATGAGTCTGATGTAGATTCTGACTCCTATGAGTAGCAGATTTCTCCTACTCTTGAGGAGGATTTTTCCATCCCAGCTTCCTTAGGGGATGTGTTACCTAATTTTTCCTCCTTGATTGCTTAGAGGATCTGCTTTTCTCAGTTGAGCAACAGCAGAAACAAGCTCCAAGTACAGTTCTCCCAGCACTTCCATATTCGCTTAAGCTTGGAGAAAAACAAAGGGCAACTCCTGTATCTGTGTCTGGAATTTCTAAGTTTGTAACTGCACTTTACTGCATACGCACCTCTTCAGCAGAGTGGTTAGTTAAGCCTACTAAACTGAACTTTATTGTGGTCAAAGTTGTTTAATCCACTGTGATAAGAAGATCCACCCCACTGCTAGCCTACTCACTTGCATGATTCATTACCATGCTTGTATGGCAGCCTATCAGGTGCTCTTGTGGCATAGCTCAGCACCTTATTTGGATCTTCTTCCCCTACAACATCAACAGATCCCAAGGGCTTTCTGTCAGTAGTATCTCACCTTAGCTTCTCATCACAACGCTACGGCTAAGCACAGCACCGATACAGTACTAAGGTGTTTGCTGCTGTTGCAGCAGCCATCCACCAGCATGTGTAGATCCTCTACCCTCTCCAGAGAAGGCAGAGCAATGGCAGGATAACTGCCCATGGCAGAACATAGCCTGCTTCTAAGTTTGGCTTTTTACCACAATCTAGCCTAGATTGTGGTGGCCAGCCCCTCAGCTTAATTATCCAGGGGTGACAACAAACTAAAGGGAAGAAGTAGATCAGGGCCAATAGTTTTTTCGCATGCATTTTCTCTTCTTTCATAGCCTCCAACCCTTCAGCTCCAGTTTTTGGAGCTCCACCTCATCATTTTTAGATGCATGGCATTAGATCTCTTCTCACTCATGGGTGTTGGAGATTACAGAGCATGTTTATGCAATTGAATTTTTCAAACTGTCCCCAGTAGGGACTCTACGGGCCACTCCTCCTCCTGTGTTCTAGCAGGAGGTAATTACTTTGTTTCAAAAGGAGCAGTAGCTTCTTTACATCTTTCTATGTTTCCTTCTTTTTCCTTTTCCCCAGCTGTTTTTTGGTTTCCAATAAAGGCAGTGGGCTTTGGCCAGGTTTGGACCTTACAGGATTTTATGCATATATTGCATATTGCAAATTTCAGGTATTGTCATTACCAACCATCCTCACTCTGTTATCCAGCAAGACATGGGTCAGGCTTTTTCATTTCAAGTTCTTCATTCTGGTATCTCCACAGCTCCACAGGTGTTACTGAGGAGATGGCTGTATGCCGGTTCATCCCTGGGTGCACGGGGTAGTAGTTTACCCCTATATTTCTGGCTGGTTGCTGGTGCACAGTCCTGTGAGTATCTACAGAGGAACATTCACTTTACTCTGTCTTTATAGCAGACGCTTGGTCTTTTTATCAACAAGGTAAAATCTCTTCTTCAGCCTATCCAAACAACCAATTCATGGGCCTGTATTGGACTCTTGGCATGCAAGGGCCTACTTGCTAGCAGACAGGTTTCTGAATCTGCATTCATTAGCTCTTTGAGTCTGGCAGACGCCATACATCCATGCCAAGGATGTCCAGTGCTTTTTGGGACACATGGCATTCACCACAGCTGCCACTCCTTTCTCCTGTTTGCACCTTCGGCCTCTCCAGAATTGGTTTCTTCGGGCACTTCATCCCATGCAGGATGAGCCCAATGAATGTGTCATTGTCCCTCTAGCCATCCACAGGTCTCTCAACTAGTGGACTCATCGCTCCAATCTCTGTGTGGGCGATGTTAGCAACCAACAGTTCCTTCTCAGTGTGGTGAGCTCACCTCAAGGGTCACACCATCCATGGTCCTTAGGCGGCCATAGAGGGCATGGAGCACATCAACTATTTGGAGTTACTCGCAGTAGAAATGGCACTGCACCTTATCTCTCATTTGCTCATGGACAGTATTGTCCACCTTACTACCACCACCTCGATTGTGATTTGCTTGCCCTCATCATCAGAATCTGGGACTGGTATACCATAACCATCAGTGCCATTCATCAAGAACTCTCTTGTTGGCTCCCTCAGTCAGACAGTTTATACTGACCACTAATGGTCCCTTCCTCCTTCCCAGGCATGGGAACTCTTTGTCAAATGGCACACTCCCCTTTTGGACTTGTTTGCCTCTCCCGCCAACATGAAGTGCCAATTCTTTGGAGCACGTCTTGCCTCCACCAGACAGGCTGTTGGGAGATGCCTTCCTCCTGGATTGGACATCCACCCTCCTGTACATCTTTCCACTATTACCAGTTCTGTCCAGCGTGGTCTCTCGTCTTCAAGCAGAGCAGGTAGATTGCATTCTCATCACACCATGGTGGCCCCGCCAGCCATGGTTTGTCATTCTGTTCCAACTTGCAGGCAGCTGTTCCATTCAGTTGCCACTCAGGCCAGACTTGCTGGCTATGGGCAACAGCCCAGTCCCGTACTCCCAGGTCACTCAGTTCCGGTTGACGGCGTGGCAGCTCCAGCCTCAGCCCTCTCTCAACCAGTAAAGGGCATTTTGGACGTTGCCCTGAGACCTGCCACTAAACATTGTTACATTTGTAAGTGGTGTCATTTTTGCATTTTTTCACAAAAGCAAGGGGTTCAGCCTCTGTCTGCTTCCACTTCCCTCCTCCTGGATTTTTTTTTTTTTTTTGAGATCTCTGTCAGATTCAGAACTCTCATTATCATTCTTGAAGGTCAATCTGGCAAATATAGATTCGTTTAGAAGCGAGCATTCTCTTCCCTCTCCTTTATCCGATCCTCTTGTAAAGAGATTTCTGCAAGGCTTTAGAAATTTCTGGCCCCAAGTAGGCCTGTGCCCCCCTCTTGGAGGTTGGAGGTTGTTCTTTTCACCCTTACGAAACCACCATTTGAGCCAATGGCCACTTCTGACTTGTTCCATCTATCATGGAAAACAGCATTTTTAGTGCCTATTACTTTTGCTCGTCGCGCTAGCGAGCTTATGGCTCTTGAGTCGATAGTCCTTACGTGAAATTTCATAAGGATAACGTCATGCTGGGCACAGACATTCCCTTCTTACCTAAGGCAGCATCATAGTTTCATATGTCTCAGGACATTGTCCTTCCAACCTTATTTCCAAATCCTTCTACTCCCCTGGAGCAGTCTTTGCACCTTCTTGATGTGCGGAGGGCTCTTGCTTTTTATGTCCACCGCATAGCTCCATTACGGAACTCACTATGACTTTTTGTTAAGTACCGTAGGGATACTGTGGGCCTTCCTGTTTCTACCCAGAGGTGGCGGCCTGGATAGTTGCAGCTATCCGGCTAGCTTGTGAAATGGCAGGACTGGACTTACCTGTTCAGATCCATGCTCATTCCACTAGAGCATTGACAGCCTCCATGGTTTTTTTGCACAGTGTGCCTCTGCATGATATCTGTCGGGTGGCCATATGGTCAACACCGCATACTTTTGTCTCCCATTATAAATTGGATTTAGCTGCCAAGAAGGAGACGGCTTTTGGGTGAGCAGTACTTTTTTCTGCACTGGCATGACACCCACCATCCGTGGGACTGCTCGCTAGTCTACCACAGGTGTGGATTTCACAGTACCACGCAGAAGAAAGTAAGGTTGCTTACCTGTAATCATGTTTCTTCTAGTGGTAACTGTGAAATTCACACAACCCGCCCATCCTCCCCACATTCTGTCATGCCTTTTATCTCCGACTGTCTTTCGCGGTACGGAATTAAGGCTCCAAGCCCCGCTGCCTGGCTTTATTAGGAGTAGATGGGCGGGGCTGGAGTCCCTAATTAGGAAAAGCTTTCAAGAAAGATCCGAGTCAGCTGCGTGGATGCAGGGAAATACCACAGGTGTGAATTTCACAGTTACCACTAGAAGAAACATGATTACAGGTAAGCAACCTTACTGTTTCTGCCAACCTAGCAGTTCAAAAACATGCAAATATGAGTAGATCAATAGGTTCCTCTTCTGCAGGAAGGTAACAACACTCCATGCAGTCATTCCGGTCACATGACCTTGGAGGTGTCTAGAGATGTTGGCTAAATCTAATTTATATGTATTTTTAACTTGTTATTGTATGATGTTTGATATTGTATTGTTATTATTGAATTCTGTTGTGAGCCGGTCTGAGTCCCTCTACAGAGGTTGGAGAAGGTAGGCATATAAAAGTTTTAAATAAATAAATAAATAAATAAATAGGCTCTTCAGCTTAGAAATGGAGATGAGTACACACCACAGAGTTGGACATGATTAGACTTAATATCAAGGGGAAACCTTTACCTTTACACCATTTATTAACATATTTTGCATAGACTGGTGAAGCTATAACATTTCTCCCTTTTTTTGGTATATGTGGAGTTAACAGCCCCTAGTATACTAGAGTTAGTGTGCAAACTGGCCACAGGATTCTGAGGTTTACAGTCCCTCCGAAGTAATTTTGGCAAGCTCTAAGGAGATTTTGGAAATAGGTATTTAAAAGTCTAGTATCAACAAGTTCTGATAGTTTGTTTGGAACATTAGAATTCACCAAGGAAAACAGAGAAAGTGAAAATGCACTTTCCTAAGCACAGGAGATATTTTATTTCATCCCAGTTCTTCCAAGGAAAACATACAGTCCAAATGTGAGATTTACTCAGCCAGGAGAGCAGATTGTAGCGGCTTCAGAGTCCGTTGGCTCACTTGTTTCTGTCTCAGCAGCTGTGTGTGGCGTCTCCTTGGCTGTGGGGTCTGACACAGCAAGTCATCGAGAGACAGGGAGGTCACTTGTCCTGAGGCCTGGAGCTTGGCCATGATTTCTTCAAACCAGATACACAGGGTCGGGTTATCCTCCAGCTTCTCCCTGACTGTACTCAGCTATGAAAAGATCAGGACAAAAAAAAATCACCATCTTTTACTCCTGTATAGCTGCTCACTGCCTTTCTCATGCCAGCAATAGGGGAAGAAGGAAAGGAGGAAGGAAAGGAGGAAGGAAGGAAGGAAGGAAGGAAGGAAGGAAGGAAGGAAGGAAGTATGAACCAATGTCTTTCTTCTCCTAACACAATTTCTATGTGTTTTTCTCTGCCTCCTCCTCTGCCCTATGCTATTTTTTATTTACAAGCCTCATCATGCAATCAGGGTCTCCCTCAGTCTTACAATGCTTGCAGTCTCCCCTGTGTGTTTGCTGGTGGCTTTCTTCTTGCCCAGATACCCAATTTCTTTGCCTTTCTTCGCCCCATTTCAGAAAGAAATTGGTCCCCACTTGCTTCCTTCCACCAACCTATCCATTACCTTTGCCCTACGCTATTTTTCATAGGGATTTACAAGCTTCACCATACAATCCCTCAGTCTCACAATGCTTGCAGTCTCTATTAAAATTGACTACGCAATTAGCAGATGTGGCAGTAAATAATCTGCAAATCAGCAAATTTGTGAAAATGCAACCCATGAAAGTGGAAAGCTGACTGTATAGGTTTTCTATGATTCTGAGCCTACAGAGTAATGTATTTATTTATTTATCATATTTATATACCGCCCCTCTCAACCCGGAGGTGACTCAAGTTTACAGTCAGCAGTCAATGCCCCCAAACAACATACAGTTAAAACATTACATATAATATGAACCATATAAAAGCAATAAAACAATAAAAACCATAAAACACAAATCCTCAGCATCTCATCACTAAAATTATTTTTCCGTCGCATCATCCAATCATTCCGTGGATCTCAATTAGTCTGTTACACTGCATCTGCAAACGCCTGCTCAAACAGCCAGGATTTGACTCTCTTTCAAAATGTTAGGAGGGAGGGGGCCGATCTGGTATCCCTAGGGAGGGTGTGCCATAGCCGAGGGGCAACCGCTGAGAAGGCCCTGTCTCTCATTCCCGCCCATTACATCTGCATCAAATGTAAACTTTTGAATTTCGCATGAAATGTAAACTTTTCTTTTTGATAATGGCAAAAAATAAGCCAGATGTTTAGTTATACAAAGCTCTCTCTCATTTGTTGCTTCTACATCATTCATTCACTTACCACTTCCACACAGAACTCGGGTTTTTTCACAAAATCCGAAGCACTGGGATCAACAGCTCTTTCCAGGGTTTGAACAAGGTTGTCTAGGTCCCCCGATTCAGCCTGAAGGAGTAGCTTGAATAAAATCGTGAATGAATAAATATTAATTGATCCTCACTTAAAATCACACAAAATTAGTATATTCAGATCCGTGGGTTTTTGTGGGGGTTTTTTTTCATATCAGGAGTGACTCAAGAAACTACAAGTTGCTTGTGGTGTGAGAGAATTATCTGTCTGCAAGGATGTTGCCCAGGGGACACCTGGATGTTTTACCATCCTGTGGAAGCTTCTCTCATGCCCCTACATGGGTAGCTGAAGCCAACAGACGGGAGCTCACCCTGCTCCCTGGATTCGAACTGCCGACCTTTCTGTCAGCAGTCCTGCCGGCACAAGGGTTTAACCCACTGCACCACCGGAGGCTCCTAGATTCATGGGTAATGAGAGGTGATTCCGGTGATTCAATGTACACACAAACTTTGTTTCATGCACAAAATGATTACAAAATATTGTGTGCAAAATTACCTTCGGGATAGGTGTGTAAGGTGCAAATAAATGACTGTTGTGTTTAGGCTCTATGGTATGCTTCTGCCTGAATTCATTTGATCAATAGAGTTCATTATTATCTACAGTAACGACAGTAAGTCCAAGAATGTATCCCTCATGGATACAAGTGTCATAATGTACTATTTAAGAATCACTCCAAGAACAATCTGAGAATCCAGTTTTAAAACAGATGAAATAGCAATTTCAAACATTTTACTTCTATAAAGAAGAGTAATGACATCCCAGCAATGCAAGTCTTAAGCCATAAAAGATTACGGCAATGATCATTTCTCCTGATTAGTGTGAAATACAGAAGGATATTACACGCCCTAAGACTGTTCAAATGACCGGAGAATCTTTCCTTTAAACAAAAACATCATGCCTTCAGCGTTCAGCAGGGGCATTCCACACACTTACATTCAGATTATTGCATGTCCTACTTTCTGTGTTTATGATCTGTGAAAAATAGGAGCGGGCTTTTACGACATCATTCTGGAAGGAAAAAACAGAGGCAGCAATCAGGGTATATTTATTGGTAAAGCATTGCAGAGCATTTCATTTAAGTCAGAAATGGACATGTTCCAGGGAGTCCAATTTTCTTCACATCTCCAAAAAAATTGAGGAAGACGACGACAATGACCCAAATCAGGAAGTAGCCAATCAACAACTTCTATTCCTTTTGGGGGGGGGGGGGGATGCAGCTAAACAATCACTTCTAAGAATAGAAAATACCTCCCCTTCTAATTTTCAGAAAGAGGCATCTTGGGGGTCCATGGAGTCCTATGCACCCAAAGCAGCTGTGCTTGGCCCATGCTTTGCCAATCCTAATTTAAAGGGCCAGACTTTAGCACAGCTGTTAAATCACCAGCAATGATAAGATCTACCAATCGAAAGGTTGCCAGTTCAAAGCCCTGGGTTGGTGTGAGCTCCCTACTGTCAGCCCGGCTTACTGTTGACCTAAGCAGTTTGAAAACAGATAGAGCTGTAGGTGGAGAAATTAGGTACCACTAAAACAAGCTGGGGAGGTATTTTACAACACCATAAAGAAAAAGATCGGAAAATGCCCGCTGACCAAAAGGAAGGAGGAAACCTTGATGACTCTTTGTCATAGAGGATGGAGCAAAAGCACCCCCCAGTGGCTGGATTTGAGTACAACCTCCAAGGTGCCAAAATGCTGGATGTTGACACAACATATCTCCTTTCTGTTTTGTTGTTTCTGTCTGTCTCTGTCCTGTCTATCCAAAACGGCATTGAATGTTTGCTGTTTATGTGTATTGTGATCCACCCAGAATCCCCTTGGGGAGATAGGGCGGAATATAAATAAAGTGTTATTAAAATAAAGTGTTATTATTAAAACCAACTCACTTTGGACAATATTGAATGAAGGAGGTGGAGGATAATGGAAGGGTGTAGAGAAATGTGGTTATAGACAACTTTCATGTATTAATTGTATAAATCCGCTCACAAAACAAAATGTCAATAAAAATATTTTTTTTAAATAAAAATAAAACCAACTCACTTTTGCAATGACTCAATAATGTATCCAACATGATACACGTATTTTTCAAAACATCTTTTGACTCACTTTGGGTAGCTTTCCCAAAAGAGACACCAGTTTTAAGTTATCCAAAGCAATCTTTTTTCCTCAAGATATCCCCAAATACTACTATTTTAGGGTGCATCTTCATTTACCCCAGGTTTGAAACTTCTTCACAGCACCTCTTCTGAAAGGAAGTCTCTCATGCTGCAGGAATGAGCAATCCCTGTGTTCTTGCTGGGATATCTGACCTTCAGATTGTAATCTGAGGACTAAAACAATTTAACCCCATCGTGAAACTGGTATTATACATGCCAGAGGACTTTACAGCTTTGCAGCATATGAATTGGAATTTTGTAAAATTAGCCTACAGGTTGAATCTGTTTTCTGAAGTACTTCTTCAACATGTAGACTAGCAGTGTGACTTTGCCTTCCCAAAACATACCCAAAATGACAACTACAAAATCATTAAGGCATTAAGGCCACCAGGAAGCAGGCCAAAGATATTCCAGTGCCTACTATCCATAAACTCTTAATTAACTACTCTCAAGGGTACATGATATTCACACTGTGATGCCTAACTTTGACTTCCTTTCTATGGATTTCCAGATAGATTACATACATGATCAACATTTACAAAAAAGGCTCTCCTTTTGAGAAATGTTGTATGAATTGAACGACGTAGCACAATAAGATAGAAAAATAGATACACAATAGTATCTATGAATTAAAGTGATTTCCTAGGATTAGGGTCAAATAACCAAAACCCGCGCTGCATGTTATTATATTTGCTCAGCATCCAAATAAAAAGGAAAGTGAAGCAAACAATCCATTACCTGTTTCAGAGCAAATGCAACTGCAAAATAATATGCTTTTCTTGGCATCTGATCTCCTCTGAGCTGTGCCTCTTCAAGTAATGTGGTACAAATTTTGCAAGACTCTGGGCTGTTCTGAAGAGGAGAAGGTTATAATATATGCTTGGTTATATTACAGAATACTTTCTGAATGACAAAGAACATAATTTCATGTGTACCAAAAATCTTCACAAATTTTCTAGAAATCTTATGCATGTAAATTCTCCAATAATAGAAAACATAAAGCCAGGGTAGTTTTACATATCCATTTCACAAAGGAGGACTAAATGTACTTCTAATTCCCAATGCCATTGAGGTATTTGAACCCTAATATAGATTCTACTGATTTCTAGAAGCCTCTGGAAAGGAATAGCCCTGTTAGCAAATGGAAGCAAATGTGAAAAAAGTGTATCCCCAAATGATTTAGATATTTTCAAACTGCTCAAAAAGCTGCAGTTTGGCATATATGTGAACACAGAGTTTACTACTAGCAAGAAAGCTCTCAAAAATTAGACATTTTTTAGATCCTGTGTCTAAATATGGGACATTTTTTTCCAGTGATTGACATCCCAACCCATTGCAGGTCCTACTGCATGTAAGAGAGAATGTTGGATTAAGAGTTTCATTGCTTCTTCAGGTTTGGATTCAAGGAAGGAGATCTTGAGGTCCATCTACCATAGTGGTTCCCAACCTCTTTTTGACCAGGGACCACTTTGACCAGGGACCACTCTCCAACATTAGTACCAAAAAGGTTATGAATAATTTTTTGGTCAACTTTAGATTTATTTTGGTTAATCGGGGTGTTGATTCAGAAAAATGAATTGGACAGACACCATCAGCTCTAGTTTCTGATACAGAATATATGCCATCCAGTAGTCACCATCTGCTCACCCACAGAAAACCATATTTAACAAGCCTTGGCACTATAAGGAGGGTTTTGCGAGACCGGTCGCTCTCGTTGTAATGGTGTAGTAACGGTGAGGCCGCAGACCATATTTTAGTTCTGGTGGGCCACTGGTGGTCCACGGACCACAGGTTGGGAACCACTGATCTACAAAAAGGAGTGTATGTTTGGTGGGATACTTGACTGATTTGTACCATGGATCAAGCAAACTAAGAACACCTCAACCCACCTTATCAGGATAAGTCTCCCTCCATCCACAGCCTATCACTATTACATACTTATAACGGACAACTCCTGTTACTTAAAAACCCTAAAGTGTTTGTTATACATAAAAATTGTAATATAACAAATAGTAATAACCACGAACTGCACATATACTTATTGTATGCTAAGACTGATCAAACAGAAAGAGACGGTCTAAACAAATTCTTGTGCATCAGAAATGTTATGAAAACACTACTGATTATGAAATATCTAAGAGCTAACTTTCTAGATCAGGCATGGGCAAACTTTCTAACTTAGGGGACGCATTGTAGGCCGAAGCGGGCGGGCAGGGAGGGAGGGGGTTCTCCCCAAGCGCATCTGGCCCCTGGGCCTGGGTTTGCCCATATCTGGTCTAGACAGACTGCTAAAATGTTATTTGGTTTCTATCCAAACAAGCTCCAAATTTTATAACACTCTGAAATGTCCTGCTCTGATCAAAGCACCCCTTAAAGTCCAATTCCCATATTATCTGGTTGTTAGATTATCAATGTTTATTCACTATACTGGTTTGGTACATCTTGTCAGCTACCCTAAAATGTATGCTCGCTTGAGGTGAAGGTTACAAATGTACAAAACAAAACAAAAACATAAAACACCAAAATTAGGAAAGAGCATGAATAGGATTGATAGTACACAATTTCTCTCTCTCTTAACAAAATCTAGAAACACATCTTAAATGAAATTTGTTATTACCAGTTTGTAGCATATTGCAAATGCGAGGAAATAGGTTTCTCGGTTGAATTTTATGCCTTGCTGCTTCATTTCTAACAGCACTTCAAGAGCACCTGCCAAACAGATTTTCAATTAGTGTTACTTGATTAATTGTGATAATTACATACCCTCAACTGTTAATTAATAACATGTCAGAGAGCTGAAAGCTAAGGTCTGAAAAATAATTATAACCTGTAAAAAATACCTTACAGATGAGATACATTGTTGTCACCTGCTCTTTAAAAAGCTGGTGCAAGATGTAATCCAATTCCTAAACCTTGCTAATTAAATGTAAGTTTTGTCTGTGTGGCCAAGATAGTGAAAATCCTGAGAATGTCAATACTCACCGAACAAAGTAAGTTACTAGCCTGATATTTGACCCAAAATACCTTTCAAATTTAAACACTATCAGCCACATATGACTACAGTAGCATATATTTGTTGGGCATAGCTTTCTCCTACTTAACTCAGGGTCTGATACAGACTAGCAGTTTTTAGTACAGTAATCCTATACTTATCTGGAAGTGAATAGGAAATATTCAGTAGGCCTTGGTAGATGGTTGATGCTTTAACCTGGCAATTCATGGATGCACAGCTGGCTGAAACTGATCAAGGGAATAAAGATTCCTTGTAGCAATGTGTGTACAGTTTTCATATCTATTAGGATTGAGGATAGGTAACACCTGCACAGTTCAGTTTCCTTGTTTGGCTCTGTTCTATATAACCCCAGGGATTCATCTTTCATCCATCTTGTACAGCTGCCCAATACAACTCAATGAACCTAGTCTCCAGCCATGGAGATCTATAGTATTGGCCCAGGGATGCTCTATCTAGAATTATTGTTTAGGGGACCAACTCTATATCTGTTGAGAAGATAAAAATCCACCAAATAAAGGGCTGCAATGTTTTCCTGGAGCCCCCGGAGGTGCAGCAGGTTAAACCATTGAGCTGCTGAACTTGCTGACTGAAAGGTCAGCGGTTCAGCTCCAGGGAGCAGGGTGAGCTCCCACTGTTAGCCCCAGCTTCTGCCAACCTAGGAGTTCGAAAACATGCAAATGTGAGAATTAGCAAGGTTTAGGAGTTGGATTACATCTTGCACCAGCTTTTTAAAGAGCAGGTGACAACAATGTATCTCATCTGTAAGGTATTTTTTACTTCTTTTGCGGGAAGGAAACAGTGCTCCATTCAGCCATGTCGGCCACATGACCTAGGAGGCATCTATGGACAACACCAGCTCTTCAGCTTAGAAATACAAATGAGCACCACCCCCCAGAGCTGAACATGACTAGACTTCATGTCAAAGGGAAACCTTCACATTTACCTTTAATGTTTTTCTTTGTAACAACTATCCATCAATAAAACGTATAATGGTATTAGTATTATTGCTACAAGTATGTTTTGAAAATGATTTTATACTGTTCTAAACTATGGGTGTTTCCCCATGACAGTTACATTAATTGATTTAATTTTTTTGTATTATCGGGTTTTTAGCCATATGTTGTTCGAAGCTTATTGCTAGCCACTTTGTATCCCTTGTTAGTGGAAAGGTGGGATATAAATTAAACAAACAAAATAGATACATAAGCTGCTTTGAGTCTCTTTTATAGAGAAAGAAAGTAGGGTATAAATAAACACAATCATAAAACGTAATAACAGTAATAATAAATGTGTATGGCAGTTTTTTGGGGGGGGGGGGGGAGTTGCATCAAAGGAAGTCTTAGGAGACCTGGAATTGCAGTCAGTTTCAGCTCAGCACATCTACTGAATTCCAGTATTTTAGAGGAGAGTTTCTCAAGCTGTGCTCCTCCGGATATTTTGGACCAGCTCCCACAATTCCTAACAGCTGGTAAGCTAGCTGGGGTTTCTAGGAGCTAAAGTCCAGAAACACCTGGAGGACCACAGTTTAAGAAACACTGTTTTAGAGAATAGGCATGAACAGGATTTGATTTAATATTCAGTGCTACTGACACCTGGCCCTCACACATGCTGTGCTGCAGTGTGGTGCTCAGGAAATAGAAGAAAGACAAGAGAAGACAATTTGTGGGCTGCATGATTACATTCGCTGAAAGACAGCAAGAGTTTAATGAGCAAACCACTTTGAGGGCTCTTCAATTATATTTACAAAATGTGTGAAGAGTTCTTTTAGCACCCAAGAGTGATCAAATCAGGTTTTGCTATCTCCAAAGATCAAATGATTCAGTGTCAATGGTAACATCTTCATATTATATAAAAGAAATGTTCACCGTTAACCGTGTTTGGCCTTTGGAGCACATTTTACTTACGTTCATATTGACCTTTATTAAACAGCATATCCATCAATATATTGAAAGACGTGCTTTCTGAAAAGA
Source organism: Anolis sagrei (assembly GCF_037176765.1). Lineage (NCBI taxonomy): Eukaryota > Metazoa > Chordata > Lepidosauria > Squamata > Anolidae > Anolis > Anolis sagrei. Next base: position 262,280,391 of record NC_090022.1, on the reverse strand, counting down.
AGCCACGGAGAGCCTGAAGAATACAAATAATAGAATTGGTTTGTAACAATGCTTCAGTGATGCTATTATCTTGGACCAAATCTCCCTTCCTTTCTTAACAACAACAATTTTATTTTTTATACCCCACCAACCATCTCCCCAAGGGGACTCGGGGCGGCTTACAAGGGACAAGCCCAAAAATTACAGTTTAAAAACAGAGACACAATTAAAATCAATGAATAAAATAAAATAAAATAAAAACAGTCATAACAACATCATAAAAACAATATGGCTAAGATAAATTTCAAATTACCAACATAAAATCTGTACAAGAAAACAGCACAATCTAAAAATAGGAAATAAAACAAACCTCTATTTATTATTTCTAACCCTCAAGATTAGATTTGAAGGAATACAAGATATAATCAGACATCTGCATGACAAAAAGAACAACGAAGCAACATACCATTAAAATCCCATTGCTGTCAGTTCATAAACCCTGCTGGGAAAGTTTTCACTTGGTGGAGGAAGAAAATCAAAGAGGGTGTTATGCTAGAGTCTTTAGAGAGAAAGTCCAGGAAGAGCCCAAGAAGGTCCTCTTCCTTGTACTCACAGACTGGGAAAGTGATGGGATTGAGAGAAGGGCCTTATCCAAAGGTGTTGGAGCTTGGCCAGATTATATTTCCTCAGATATAATCGACTCCAGCCATTGCAGAATTCCCACTGAATTTAAGACAGCATACATAAAAAAGAATTTTACCACTGAGGCAAATAGGACTGCAAACTGTACCTGGTCTTTTATTAGTTCAAATGCAGATGCTTCAAGGTCCAGTTCATAACAAAGCCTTATAAAAACTGGACCAAATTTGAATTCTCCAAAAGCTGTATTTTTGTTCTCTGCATGGTACCTGCATAGAAAACATGGACTGGGTTTTTTATCTAGTTTTAAAGAGCACATGTATAAGAGAAACAAGAATGAATGCCAAGTGGCATCATCTAAGAGTTGGAAACAGACACTGAATTATACAGTTGGAGGGTATCCCAAGACTATCTAGTCCAACTCCATGCAATGCAAGAATACCTAAGTAGATCACTCTCAAGATGTGGTCATTGAGCCCCTGTTCAAAGACCTCCAATGAGTAAGAATCCACTATCATTCAAAATAATCTATTTCACTTTCAAACAAACCTGTCAGGAATTCTTTTCTAATTTTGGCAGAATCTCTCTTATTGTTATTTGAATCCATTGCTTCATATCCTAGTCTCCAGAGAAACAAACAAACAAACAAGCTTGCTCCACTACTACACAATATTCCTTCATATATTTAAAGTTGTTTATCAAGTCATCCTCTTCTCCAAGCAACTGAATGCCTTCCAGATGAGTTGGACTGCATCTGTGTGGACTGGAAAGTCCTGTGAGTACAACACATCTGGGGCTATGCTGATGACCATGCCACCACCACTCAAGGAGGGAGCTTTGAAATGGTTGAAGACAAGCTCTCCGAAGCTTTAGGTACTCTTATTGCTTATTACAGGGAAAACAAGCTGATTCCTAATCAATCTAAATTGCAGCACACCAAAATACCTGGGAATTCCTCTGGACCGTGCTCTGACTTACAAGAAAAACAGCTTGACTATCAAGCAAAAAGTGGGTGCTAGAAATAACATCATATGAAAGTTGACTGGCATGACCTGGGGATCACAACCAGACATAGTGAAGACACCTGCCCTTGTGCTTTGTTATTCTGCTGCTGAATACACATGCCCAGCATGGAACACATCTCACCATGTTAAAACAGTGGATCTGGCTCTTAATGAGACATGCCACATTATCACAGGAAGTCTACACTTTACACCACTGTTTAGCTGGTATTGCACCACCTGACATCCGTTGGGAAGGATGTAATGAAAGGGAAGTAATGAAAGGACCAAGGCATTGACATCTCCAGCCCATCCTCTGTTCAGATATCAGCCAGCAATCCAATGCCTTAAATCTAAGGTCTACAGAGATACTTACAGGAACACCTCAGCAAGCGAGAGTCCAAAAGTGGCAGGCTAAAACTCTGAACCTCAATCAGTGGCTAAGACTGGATGAGAAACTCCCTGCTGGGCACACAGAAGACTGGGCGGCTTGAAAGGCACTGAACAGAATGTGCTCTGGTACCACAAGATGCAGAGCTAACCTTAAGAAATGGGGCTACAAAGTGGAGTCCACAACATTCGAATGTGAGAAGAGCAAACTACAAATCCCCTCCTACAATGCAGTCTGAGTTCTGCCACATGCACAAGGGAGGACCTTCTTACAGCCACACCAGAGGCACTTGAAGTAGCCAGCTTCTGGTCAAAGGAAATTTAGTACAATGCAAAGCTTTTAACTTTGTTTGTAGTTTTTGTATGCATTATAACTGTATTCTCAATTAGCTTCTAACACGATAAATAAAAAAAAAAATCTGGGGCTATCAAATTGAGAAAGAGTGGCCAAACCTATCTTCCAAAACTAGTCCTTCTTGTTATATTAGCGGCACAATACCGGACAAATTTTAGAAGATAATTCAAGCTTCTGCTCATATTACTGTTCCTTCACCTTCTTGCATTTCAAAAAATTTCCACAGAGATAAAAAATTTAACAGCCATTTTATTCTGTGACATACAGACCTGCCCTTTTTTTGAAAAGCTGTATCTTGTGATAAAATTGTGTTTTGTCTCAGAACAGCTACTTAAAAGTCAACCTAGACATCTAAATCATTGCCTGCACACAACGATTTAGAGCCAGCATGGTTTGAAACATTTCAAATGTAAACAATTAAACTCAATCAACAATGGACACACATTCTGGGCTCTTGTAAACTAAAGTAAAATACAAATGAAATAATAAAACCTTTGTACAGGTTTTACCTGTAAATAGCTTTCTTGGCTAATTCCACTTCATCTTTCGTCTGGCACAGATGTAGCAATGTTTTTAACTCGTCTTTGAGAATCAGTCTGTTTTTTGCCAACTTCTCTTCAATAGTTTTAAAATACGTATCTGAAATTGAGATATTAACATGTAGTTTTATTTCTATTCAACATGCATGCAAATTGCTGTATCTCAGCTTGGATTGGATCAATCTCAGAACGAGAGGGAATGTATCTCATTTTGTTGGATTGTAACTTAATCTCTCATCACTGGTCTCAGCTAAAGTCCAACAATATCTTAAAAGCCACACATTATCCATCTCTCCTGCAACAGCATCCTGAATTGGCTCCTCATATCGTCACTGCAATAACTCTGCCTTGATAGTATAATGTCCCAATCCTCATGAATAATAATGCTTGGGAATGAGATTTTTCTTTAGCTCCCATTCCCCACTGAAGCCAAGAGATTGAACTGGAGAAGACAGTTGGCATGCATGTGCTTCAAAATTAATACAGAAAATGTTATTTCCCATAAAAAAGAAAAAGACATATGGGATTATATCCAGTTCTATTTAAAATACTAATAACTATATTACTAATAATAATTTTATTTCTTACCCATCTCTCCTCATGGCCGGAGGCAGGTTACAGAACAATTAAAGCACATAAGCACAGCAAAACACCAAAAATATACATATTAAAACATAACTCTATAAACGTTAACATATCTCTATAAAATAATAATAATAATAATACACTTTCTTTATATTGCGCTCTATCACCTCAAGGGGACTCAGAGCGGATTACTGTATACACATATGTAGGCAAATATTCAATGCCTTTTATACAGTAAACAATGACATACAAGACACAAACCAAGTCAAAGGTGTCACTTTCCATCACTGGCGCCTGGAGGTGATGCTCAACTCTGGCCATGGGGAGGTGCTCCAGTTCCATTTTCCATGCCAAGGAGCCTGTTTTCCATAGACCCTCCTGTGTTTTGCCAGCATAGCTGCAGAGCACCTTTTACCTTCCCACCAAGGCAGTACATTACATGTTTTCAAACTGCTAGGTAGGCTGCTAGGTAGGCAGAAGCTAGGGCTGACAGCGGGAGCTCACCTTGACCTGCATCTTCGAACTGCCAACCTTCCAGTCAGCAAGTTTTTCTGCAGCTAGCTGTGTAATCCACTGAGTTATTTTGTGTATCTTAAAATACACAAAAGACACACATTTAAAATTCTTGTTTAAATACTGTCTGGGTAGGCCTATTTATATCTCAGACTACATATGCAACTGCAAAATATGTACTCAAAATCCAAATCTGGTAAGTCAATGCTTCACAAAACCCATAAATAAATTGGGGGACATGTGTGTGTATTTAAAAGGAATACCTTTTTCACCATATATTCTATATCCAGTTGCCAATTTCTGTTGCTGAAATGCTTGTAATTGTACAATATTGTCTGTTAGTAAATAGCGCCTTGCTGGAAAAGAAAGACAAAAAGAAAATAGTCACAGTAAGCTAGATATTTAAGGCTTTGGAAGCAATATTCATTTAAATATGCTTAAAATTATACAAAATTAAAAAGTATAATTTTTGCATAGAGGAGAGCTCTAGGGACTTTACAATATAATGGTATAGAACAATATAGTAATATATAATACTGATATTGTGCTATGCTATTAATATAATATATCGTATGTATATGTATCTTGTAAGCCGCTCTGAGTCCCCTTCAGGGTGAGAAGGGCGGCATATAAATGTCGTAAATAAATAAATAATAAATTATCTATTCTGCTGCATTCTCAAAAGCTTGCTCAAAGAGCCAGGTATTTACTTTTTTCGGAAAGTCAGGAGGGAGGGGGCTGATCTAATATCCCTGGGGAGGGAGTTTGATAGCCGGGGGGGGGGGGGGACCACTGAGAAGGCTCTGTCTTTCGTCTCTGCCAAACATGGCCATACAGCCTGGAAAAATCACAACAACCCAGTGATTCCGGCCATGAAAGCCTTCGACAACACATTAACTTTCTGATGCTGGAACCAAAAAATGTTGTTGTTCATTCATTCAGTCGTCTCCGACTCTTAGTGACCTCATGGACCAGCCCAAACCAGAGCTCCCTGTCGGCCGTCACCGCCCCCAGCTCCTTCAAGGTCAGTCCAGTCACTTCACCAAAAAAATAGGAAACAAAAAATAAGGGGCATAGATCTGGCCTACAGGTGTATCTACACTGTAGAATTAATGCAGTTTGGAACCACTTTAGCTGTCAAAGCTCAATGTTACGGCCTCCTGGGAGTTGTAGATTTGAGCCTATGACAGAGAAAGTTAAGTAAACACCTTGCAAAACTGCAACACCCAGCATTGACCTATGCACATTTAAGTGGTGTCAAACTGCATTAACTCTGCTATGTAGATGCACTCCTTGTCCTAGACCCAGCACTGCCCTACAGACATTAAAGTGGTGTCAAACTGCAATAACTCTGCAATCTAGATGTACTCCTTGTCCTATACCCAGCATTGACCTATGGACATTAAAGTGGCGCCAAACTGCATTAACTCTGCAATGTAGATGCACTCCTTGTTCTATACCCAGCATTGACCTATGGATATTAAAGTGGTATCAAACTGCATTAACTCTGCTATGTAGATGCACTCCTTGTCCTATACCCAGCACTGACCTATGGGCATTAAAGTGGTGTCAAACTGCAATAACTCTGCAATGTAGATGCACTCCTTGTCCTATACCCAGCATTGACCTATGGTCATTAAAGTGGTGTCAAACTGCATTAACTCTGCAATGTAGATGCACTCCTTGTCCTATACCCAGCATTGACTTATGGTCATTAAAGTGGTGTCAAACTGAATTAACTCTGCAATGTAGATGCACTCCTTATCCTATACCCAGCATTGACCTATGAACATTAAAGTGGTGTCAAACTGCAATAACTCTGCAATGTAGATGCACTCCTTGTCCTATACCCAGCATTGACCTATGGTCATTAAAGTGGTGTCAAACTGCATTAACTCTGCAATGTAGATGCACTCCTTGTCCTATACCCAGCATTGACCTATGAACATTAAAGTGGTGTCAAACTGCATTAACTCTGCAATGTAGATGCACTCCTTATCCTATACCCAGCACTGACCTATGAACATTAAAGTGGTGTCAAACTGCAATAACTCTGCAATGTAGATGCACTCCTTGTCCTATACCCAGCATTGACTTATGGTCATTAAAGTGGTGTCAAACTGCATTAACTCTGCAATGTAGATGCACTCCTTGTCCTATACCCAGCATTGACCTATGGTCATTAAAGTGGTGTCAAACTGCAATAACTCTGCAATGCAGATGCACTCCTTGTCCTATACCCAGCATTGACCTATGGACATTAAAGTGGTGTCAAACTGCATTAACTCTGCAATGTAGATGCACTCCTTGTCCTATTCGTATTTGGTAGCTCCTCCTTCTGAACAGCTCAAGCCCTTCCTCGCTTGAAGGACACACGCCATTCAAATTTGGCTGAACTCCTATGAGTCTATGATCAAGCGGTGCATGATGGGGCATGTAGTCCTCTGTTGAGACTGGAGAGAGGATTATTGCAGGCAAGGAAGCCACCCAGAACCCTTCTTCTTTTCTTTCCCCTCCTGGTACCTCCTTGAGGACACTTCCAGCAACCAGGCGAAGCTGCAGCGACCAACCCGCTTAAGGGAGGAAGCCCGGCCGCCTCTCGCAGGATCCGATTGGAACCTCCAAGCACTGCTGTAGCCATTCTGCCCTCGGACCGTACCAAGCGCGGCTGCAGGGAGGGGTGTTCGGAAGCGGGACCAGGGACCGCCCACATCCCGCCTCCTCTCTTTGCGCCCTGCTCTTTCCAAGGCCTTGTGATTACACTGCGACAGAAGAGCAATCTTCTTTGAATCACCCCCGCCGAAGAGATTGGTACGCTCCACAATGGCGGCCCCTCTGTTCCAACGTGGGTTCCTCCGGAGCAGGAGTGGGATTAGCCTCTGGCTCAGGGCAGGTGGGTCCATTGCAGATGCTTGTGCTGCCTTGTTCGGTTCCAGGGCAAGAGCATTATTCATTTCCTGCTAATACAAGGAGAAGAATCACCAGGCTCTGGTGTTGCTTGGGTTGCAATTTTTGCAGAACTCACCACTGTTCTGGGGATGATAGGAGTTGGAGTCCAGCAACAATTGGAATATCCATTGCAAGAATATTTTTCATTTCCTGCAAATACAAGGATAAGAAGGCTCTGGTGGCTAGAGACTTCTTAATAATCTAGATTCAGAAACTGGGTTATAGGGCAGTGTAGCCCCAGTGTGTCACCATGCTCAGAAACATTTTAAGAGTCTTGTTCATTGGATAAGATCAGCAGAAAGCCAGAGGCTCTGGTGGTGTTTGGGTTGCAATTTTGCAGAACTCACCACTGTTTTGGGGATGATAGGAGTTGCAGTCCAGCAATAATTGGAATATCCATGGTCCTGGTTCCAGGGCAAGAGTGTTATTCATTTCCTGATAATACAAGAATAAAAAATCATGAGGTTCTGAAGTTGCTTGGGTTGCAATTTTGCAGAACTCATCACGTTTCTGGAGATGATAGGAGTTGTAGTCTAGCAACAGTTGGAATCTCTATGGCCTTGTTTCCAAAGCAAGGGCATTATTAGTTTCTTGCTAATACAAGGTTAAGAATCACGAGGCTCTGATGTTTGGGCTGCAATTTTTGCAGAGCTCACCACTGTTCTGGGGATGATAGGGCTTGTAGTCTAGCAACAATGGGGATCTCTATGGCCTTGTTTCCAGGGCAAGGGTATTATTCATTTCCTGCTAATTCAAGGGTAAGAATCACCAGGCTCTGATGTTTGGGTTGCAATTTGCAGAACTTATCACTGTTCTGGGGATGATAGGGGTTGTAGTGTAGCAACAATTGGAATCTCTATGGCCTTGTTTCCAAAGCAAGGGTATTATTCATTTCTTTCTAATACAAGGTTAAGAATCACAAGGCTCTGATGTTTGGGCTGCAATTTTTGCAGAGCTCACCACTGTTCTGGGGATGATAGGACTTGTAGACTAGCAACAATTGGAATCTCTATGGCCTTGGTTCCAGGGCAAGAATATTATTCATTTCCTGATAATACAAGGATAAGAAATCACGAGGCTCTGATATTGCTTGGGTTGCAAGCAATATCAGGTTTTGCGCATTCGTTGTAATGTATTATGTTTAAGAGTCTGAATGTTATCAGCTGGGAGGAGGGGTGCTATAGTACAACAAATTATCTTTTCATAGATCTTGTCATTAAACCATTGAGAACAATGGAGTCAGCAATTCAAGAAAAAAAGTTTTCCCCAAGTTTTCAGGTTCCCCCCCCCCTGAAACTTTACATGTGTGTATTTGTATGACATTCTCATGAGGGGCCACGGTGGTGCAGTGGGTTAAACCTTTGTACTGCTGACCTGAAGGTAGGCAGTTCGAATCCACGAGACAGGGTGAGCTCCCGCTGTTAACCCTAGCTTCTGCCAACCTAGCAGTTCGAAAACATGCAAATGTGAGTAGATCAATAGGTACCGCTTTGGCAGGAAAAGGCAAAAAGATGCTCCAAGCAGTAATGCCAGCCACACGACCAAGAGGTGTGTATGAATGCAGTCTCCTCGGCTTGGAAATAGAGAAAGAGCACCTTCTCCAGAGCCAGAGTTCATCACCGCCTCCAGAGCCGGAAATGAAAGGAGAAGCCTTTGTCTGTGTATTTGTGTCTCATTGTATGTCATTGTAATAAGACATTGAACGTTTGCCTGTGTCTGCTTATATACTGTAATCAGTTCTGAGTCCCCTCGGGGAGAAGGGTGGAATATAAATAAAGTGTTATTATTATCACTATTATTATTATTTCATAGTTTTTTAAAGCAAGGAATACTCTCAGGTGGTTTTCCAGTTTCTTCATCTGAATTTGTTAGAGCCAGTCAGATCTTGAAAGCTAAGCATCTATTCATTGGTGGTTTCCCATCCAAGTACTAATCAGAACTCATCCTGAACTCACCCTGCTTAGAATCATAGAATCAAAGAGTTGGAAGAGACCTCATGGGCCATCCAGTCCAACCCCCTGCCAAGAAGCAGGAATATTGCATTTAAATCACCCCTGACAGATGGCCATCCAGCCTCTGTTTAAAAGCTTCCAAAGAAGGAGCCTCCACCACACTCCGGGGCAGAGAGTTCCACTGCTGAATGGCTCTCACAGTCAGGAAGTTCTTCCTAATGTTCAGATGGAATCTCCTCTCTTGTAGTTTGAAGCCATTGTTCCGCGTCCTAGTCTCCAGGGAAGCAGAAAACAAGCTTCCTCCCTGTGGCTTCCTCTCACATATTTATACATGGCTATCATATCTCCTCAGCCTTCTCTTCTTCAGGCTAAACATGCCCAGTTCCCTAAGCCGCTCCTCATAGGGCTTGTTCTCCAGACCCTTGATCATGCTTAGCTTCCAGAATCAGTCTGTATCTGATATGTTTAAGGTATTTAGGCCCTATACCAATGTATTTTAAAAAATAATCCATAAATCCATAATCTCCGTAGTGTTGCACCATAATGCCTGTCATTCCCAATTGGGATGAAGATTGTAATCCAGTACATCTGATAGATGCCAGTTTGGGAAAGGCCACCTTGAAGTTTACATACTTTCAAGTAATAAGTCTATCTGCATCAAGGACGATCTAGTTGCTGTATCGATCTTTTCTAGGAGTTCAAATATAGCAATAATATTTGTTGTACTTTTTGGTGATATATATTGCATGCAGCAAGTTCACTTTTCTCCCCATATTCCTAACACTTGCTTGAATGGATTGTCATTTCATTTTTAATCAAAACCTTGTAGATGTTGCAGAATACGATGTGTGTACTCCTGGGAAACTGACTAGATCGTAATAGTCTGTGATTTACAAGATCATTTGGACTTTTATGGAAATCTAATTTATGTTGTGGTAGCACGGCACGTCTACAACAATATTTGGTAAAGCTGACACAGACAATTTAGGGTTCTGCCTTTTATAGAGTTTGGATTTCAAAGAATGATAGATGTTAATGAGTGGGGACAATTTATTGCATTTAATTTAGAAAATGGAATGTATATAAAGACCGATGACTAATAAAATTTTGAGTTTGAAAAATGAGAACCTTTTAAAATGATCTTGATTATATATTGATTCTGACTCTCCCCTCTACTTAGGTAAAAGATGTATTCTTTCATCAGCTTATGTGGACAGTACGGCGTGGGAGCAAAGAGAAAAAGAACAGCACAGCCTGGGTAAGGAAACACTTCATTTATTTTGGGCTCTTGGAGTTTCCAATGATGAGATAATAAGTTGATGGAATAATTCTTTGAATGTGTACTTCAGGGTTCCCCAAAGAAGACTTCAAGACTTACAGATAGTGGCATATTTAATAAAGGAGTGGGGGTACCTCTTTGCATAGTGTGCAGATGTTAAATTGCAGAAGAAAAGCTGAACAAAGGGACCTGTAAAGCAATGCTACACATTTGGGAGACATAAAGCTGTGGGGTTCTCTCTCTTCTTTCAAATTGAAATAATGCAGTCTGACACAACTTTAACTGCCGTAGCTGAATGCTGTGCAATCATGGGAGTCATAGTCTTATAGGATCTTTATTTATTCATTTATTCATTTATTTATTTTGGGCATTTCTATCCTGTCCTTCTCACCTCCAAAGAAGGAGCCATTAGATGCCAAAAAACCCAAAGACATTAAAACACACAGTTACAATTAACATAATTAAAACAATTATAAACATTCAATTAAAAACAGTTCGGCGGTTCAAAACATAATCCAAATCGTTCCATTGCGGTCTGCTAAAACATTCTCTTTAGCCTTTCTTGCCAAATATCTTGGTTAGTGCTACATCAAACTACAACTCCCATGACTCCATCGCATTTTTCTGATGGTGTGGATTTTAATCTGTTTTCATTTTATTTTATTGTGTACTAGCCGTCCCCTGCCATGTGTTGCTGTGGTCCAGTCTGTGTATGTGTGTTTTGTGTGTGTATATTTGTGTATATATGTGGTTTTGCGCATTCGTTGTAATGTATTTTTTATTTTTTAGCTTTTTAAGTCTCTTCCTCTGTGTTTTTCACTGTTTTTTATGAGTGATGGTAACTCATTGGCCTGATAGGTATATCGTATCCAAATTTGGTGTCAGTTCACCCAGTGGTTTTTGAGTTATGTTAATCCCACAAATGAACATTACATTTTTATTTATATAGATACTAGCCATCCCCTGCTACGCATTGCTGTGGCCCATTCTGGTGATTTGGAAAAGTAAAAGAGGGCTTTGGTTATGTTTTCTTGTCCTGGTGAAGGGAGTTGGACTGGCTGGCCTTAAGGCAGCATTTCTCATCCTGGGGATCGGGTCCCCAGGGGATGTCGCTTGGGGGGGGGGGGGGATATCAGAAGGGTCGTCAGAGATCACCAGAAAACACAGTATTTTGTGTTGGTCATGGGGGTTCTGTGTGGAAAGTTTGGTCCAATTCTATCAGTGGGGTTCAGAATGCTCTTTGATTGTGGGTGAACTATAAATCCCAGTAACTACAAATCCCAAATGTCAAGGTCTATTTTCCCCAAACTCCATCTGTGTCCATATTTGGGCATATGGAGTATTCTTGCTAATATTTGTCTAGATCCTTCATTGTTTGAGTCCACAGTGCTCTCTGGATATAGGTGAACTACAACTCCAAAACTCAAGGTCAGTGCCCACCAAACCCTTCCAGTATTTTCTATTGGTTCAATTCCATTGTTGGTGGAGATCAGAATGCTCTTTGATTGTATGTGAACTATAAATCCCAGCAACTACAACTCACAAATGACAAAAAATCATATTTTTTTTTTAGTGAAGGACATACATTGGGTTGTTAGGCATATGCTGTCCAAATTTGGTGTCAAGTCGCCCAGTGGTTTTTGAGTTATGTTAATCCCACAAACGGACATTACATTTTTATTTATATAGATTTTACTTTGTATTTTTGGGCTTATTCCCTTCTGCTGTGCCCCGAGTCCCTTTGGGGAGATAGTGGTGGGGTATAAAAATAAAGTTTATATTATTATAGCATTAAGCCATGGAAGTTAAAGTTGTGTCAGACTGCATTATTTCTACAGTGTAGATCAGGTATGGGCAAACTTGGGCCCTCCAGGTGTTTTGGATTCCAGTTCCCACAGATTGATAGAAATCCCAGGAGAAGAATTTTGGATAAATAAGTGAACAGGTTATGGGCATCATGACAACAATTTTCTTTGAAGCTTGGTTGTATTTTCAGGATCTGTAAGTTTTCAAACAACCATCTTGCAACATATGTTGCTTGAACACAAGATGGCACTGCTGTCTTTGTGGATGGTGGTAACTATCGGTGAAAGGATGCATTGTTTTTGTAACAATGCTCATTCATTGGTACTTTACAGTTGCATATAGTAGAGATAATATTGTGTGTGTGTTTGGTGATAGTGTTAAAGCAGATGTGAAAAGTCAAACAACTGCATATGTTGCTGCATGTCCATTTTTTTAGAAACTGGTAGAGTTATTTTGTGACTGTTGGTATAGACAACTTTTTTCCTGGCATTGTTTGAAGCCTCTTTTGTTCTCAGCCAGAGCAGTTAAAGCCTAGATTTGGTCAGTCTTTTAGAAAACATTAAAATGGGCTGTGATTTCATTTAAAAAACATTGTGATTACACAGCAGGTTTATTAATTTGGAGTAAGGATTGATGTAGAATTGTTCCAGTTCTCAGCACTGACAAAGTAGTATTGTGTAGGGAAAGGTTCAGAATGAAATAGGGTTTTGCAGCAACTTTCCTATCAGGAAAAGTTGCTATGTTTGGATCTTTTCTGTTTCTTTTCTCTTTTAAAGGAAAAAAGTGAGTAAGAGACGGCAGAATATTTATGTATTTACTATGTTTATATTCTTCCTTTCTCGACCTCAAAGGGGACTCAAGGCAGCTTACAACATAGGCCATAATTTAGTGCCTTAAAACATTTCAATTAAAAATTAAAATCAAATTAAAAAGAATTTTAAAAAATTAAAAACTTTACAATTACTGTTATAAACCATGCTATCCACAATAATAATCCAGGACATTATGGTAGTCATTGCACATAATTCCAAATCAATCTATTGCACTGTATTATTCCCCAAAGGCTTGATCCCAAAGCCACATTTTCACTCTCTTTCTGAAGGCTAGGAGGGAAGGGGCTGATCTAATATCTGGGTTGTTGTAGGTTTTTCAGGCTATATGTTGTAGAATCATTCTCTCCTGACGTTTCACCTGCATCTATGGCAGGCATCCTTAGAGGTTGAGGATGTGAGCTTTGAGGATGTCTGCCATACATGCAGGCAAAACGTCAGGAGAGAATGCTTCTAGAACATGGCAATTTAGCCCGAAAAACCTACAACAATCCAGTGATTCTGGCCATGAAAGCCTTCGACAATACATTGATCTAATATCGTTGGGGGGGGGGCTCCACAGCCAAGGGGCCACCACTGAGAAGGCCTTGTCTCCTGTTCCCACCAATCGTGCCTGTGAAAGTGTTGGGACCGAGAGCAGAGCCTCTCCGGATGATCTTAATCTCCGAGTTAATAGGGGGAGATACAGGTTAACTGGGCCAGAGCCGTTTAGGGCTTTATAGGCCAAAACTAGCACTTTGAATTGTGCTCGGTAGCAGACTGGCAGCCAATGGAGCTGATGTAACAGAGGGGTTGTATGCTCCCTGTATGCTGCTCCAGCGAGCAGTCTGGCTGTTGCCCGTGGGACCATTTGAAGCTTCCGAACAGGCTTCAAAGGCAACCCCATGTAGAGCGCATTGCAGTAGTCTATTTGGAATGTAATGAGTGTGGTCTACCATGGCCAAGTCTGACTTTTCATAAATAGAAATTTATGAAAATGTACACAGTGGGAAGAAACGGAACAGATCCCCATATTCTCTTTTTAGTAGAACCCTGTTCCATCCAACAAAGTTGAATAACAAGAGATATAGGTTAGTCAATGGCTACCAATTGGAATAATGGCTTTAAAAAGGATTAGACAAATTATTCACAAATAAGGCTACAAAATTACACATAATCAGAGGCAGCTGGCTTCTGCATAGCAGTTGCTGGGAACAAGAAAATGGAAAGTGCCCTAAACTGTGGGCTTTTATGGGAGATGTAATTTTCCAAGGTCTTTAGCTTCTCTGTCAAAAACAGCCGGTGCATCTCCAAACTACAAATCCTAAGATTCCGTAGCATTGAGCAATAGCCAGTAAAGTGGTATCATACTGTAACAATTTTACAGCAGAGATGTACTTTAAGTGTCGGACTTACAACATTGGGTAAATAAAGTACAGTAAAATTAATCATATTAGTAAAAGACATAGTCGTATTAAATGCATTGGATTAAAATAAAATGTTTGGTATTTAGTGATAGAAAGGTATGTTGTTTTGATTATGGACTAAAGACTGCAAAGCAATTTTAACCTTCTTGTGTCTGCTTAAGGGGCAGCATATATTTACTGCTTTCCGGGCATTTGGAATATTTATATGCACTTCAGAATTTTACTACAGTCCCACTGAGTACTGATAACAGAGAAAAAGTCAAACATAAAGTGATTACCTGCAAGCTACTCCTTGTGTATTTGTCCATTAGAACTTAAGCTGGAACCACTGATTTATTTGTAATAGCATACCAAGCCACTATTATACAATAACCTTTTATTGATTTGCAGTGACCTGTGCTACATTCAACCAGCAATTTTTGGGGAGGTGAAAAGCTTTCTCTCATTACTAGTCCCTTGAGCCATGCATTTGTAGGGAGCAGAAATTTTAATCCCCATAGACAGTTTCTAGGTGAATTTCATCAATAGGTCTCATTATTGTAGAAGGTAATACTTAGTTGCTGAATGGATGTCAGGATGAATTTAGAGAGGATTTTCTTTGGTTAGCTAATAAGACTTCCATAGCCCCATTTTGCATAAGGGCATACTCCACATTTATCCATGGGTATTATAGTGATTTCAGCATACCAAATACATATTTATGATAGACATTAATCACAGTAATTTCCAGTGAGCTTGTAAGGGCTGGTCACATAGTTCTCATTTGGTAATTGACAAGATAATAGTAACAACCTCTGAGGATGCCTGCCATAGATGCAGGCAAAACTTCAGGAGAGAATGCTTCTAGAATACATAATCGTATATTGTGTCCAATTCTGGACACCACAATCAAAGAGAGATGTTGACAAGGTGGAATGTGTCCAGAGGAGGGTGACTAAAATGATCAAGGGTCTGGAGAACAAGCCCTATGAGGAGCGGCTTAAGGAGCTGGGCTTGTTTAGCCTGAAGAAGAGAAGGCAGAGAGGAGATATGATAGCCATGTATAAATATGTGAGAGGAAGTCACAGGGAGGAGGGAGCAAGCTTGTTTTCTGCTTCCCTGGAGACTAAGACGTGGAACAGTGTCTTCAAACTACAAGAAAGGAGATTCCATCTGAACATGAGGAAGAACTTCCTGACTGTGAGATCCGTTCAGCAGTGGAACTCTCTGCCCTGGAGTGTGGTGGAGGCTCCTTCTTTGGAGGTTTTTAAACGGAGGCTGGATGGCCATCTGTCAGGGGTGCTTTGAATGCAATATTCCTGCTTCTTGGCAGGGGGTTGGACTGGATGGCCCATGAGGTCTCTTCCAACTCTATGATTCTAGAACATGGCCATATAGCCTGAAAAACCTACAACCCAAGATGATGATGATGATGGGACATCTTAAACATGACATCTGTAACTTTAATAAAAGCATAAGCTATTGAAAATTATAACTAACATAAAATATCCAAATTAATTTACAAAAGCCAACAAAGATAATTGTGTACTATCCTGTTTGTACTGGGTAGTGTAAAACTAGCCCACTTAAATATGCTAAAGGCAACAGATTCTGTCTGATGTTTCAAGCTAACTAGAGTCAGCCCTGGTTACTACTTGGATAAGAGATCACCAATAATTACCAGGTTCAGAAGAATGAACTGATATTCTTCTGATTATTGCTTTACAGGTATTTGGAATATTTGGAATGTTTGTATGGCAGAAGTTTCCATTTTTTCCAAACAAGGAGTTCTGGAAGTTCCTTGTTTTGCCCCCCCCCCCCCAACACACCCACCCTTCAGTATTTTTGGCAGAGTGTTTGGTGTTTGGAGGATCCCAGTAGCCGGGGGAAAAATACAGCACAGTGAAGGAATACCAGCAAAGTTATTCTACAGTGTGACCTATCCAACAGATAAAGTGTTTTATTTAAACCTGCATTTCTATTTCCTGTGAAAATGTAATACTCTTGTGGCATCAATCCTTAAATAGCCAGCTGCTTACCTGCTTCTACATCAAAAGTAAAAAAGTACCGTATATACTCGAATATAAGCCGACCTGAATATAAGCTGAGGCGCACCTAATTTTACCACAAAAAACTGTAAAAATGTATTGACTCGAGTATAAGCCGAGGGTGGGAAATGCAGCTGCTATGGGTAAATTTAAAAATAAAAATAGATACTAATTCAAATACATCAATGGAGGCATCGGTAGGTTAATTTTTAAAAAATATTTACATAAAGCTGCAATTTAAGATAAGACTGCCCAACTCTGATTAAACCATTATTCTAACCTTCTTCAATGTAAATATACTGATGTATCTTTCCAATAATAATAGAGTAAAAATAAATGTAATAATAATAATTATAATAATAGAGTAATATAATGGAAATGTAATAATAACAGGAATAATAGTGTAAAATGATAAATGTAATCATAAAAATAAAGTAAAATGATAAATGTAATAATAATAATAATAATAGAGTCCCTCTACGGAGGTAGAGAAGATCGGGAAACAAAAGTTTTAAATAAATAAATAATAGCATAAAATAAAAAAAGTAATCGAGTAAAATAAAAAATGTAATAATAATAACAAAAATCATAAAGTAAAATAATATAATAATATAATAATAATAAGAGATAAAGTAAAATAATAAATGTAATAATAATAATAATAATAATAATAACGGAGTAAAACAATAAATAACCTTGACTCGAGTATAAGCTGAGGGGACTTTTTCAGCCTTAAAAAAGGACTGAAAAACTAGGCTTATACTTGAGTATATACAGTAATATATAAGCCCATTTGCCTTCATACCCACTATGTCACTCAAGACATTGGGAGGGTGAGGACGACATCTATGAAGCTACAAAATTGCAAGTATGGCTATTATATTGACTATGGACACAAATATACACACATTCAACTTAGCAAAAGAAACATTCTTAAGATACTCTTAGGTTGCATAATATAGATCTCCAGACTCAATGAGAAAGTCAAAATTTTAATCTGATAGTCTTAAGAATTGTGCTTCTCATTACTTGGCTCCTGTCCTCTGGAACTTCCTTTAGAGATAATCCCATGAAATGTCCTTTATACCACCACCACTCCTCCTCAATGTATACACACCATTCTTTACAATAGCCAGAGCTTTTTTGGAAGATGGGACTGGGTTTGTACACAGTTAAATGGGGTTATGTATGTTTATAGTCTCCTATCAGTTTGAGAATGTGTTTCATTGTCATTTTTATGAATCTATTGTTTTTCCTTCTTCTGTGCTGCTCTGGGAACTGTGAAATTGAAGTGCCGTTCATATGCAGGGACTATCAACATACAAAACAGCTTGCCTAGGAAAAGGCAACCCAGCCAACTGATATTAAAAAATATAGCAGCTTGAAAACAATATTACCATCTTGCCTTCCCAAACAGAGATGAAACAGACATGCTATTTTCCTAGGTTAGGAAATCCCCCCTCCTCTCCTATGATAACCATTAATTATTGATTCTTATTTTGTTTCTACAGCTGATTTAGCCAATTTGATGGACAGCACCTTTGAGAAAAAACTTCCAGTCAGCTCTTTAACTTTATCTCGGGTAAGAACACAAGCTTCAAATTGTATTGAAAACTGCATTGACAGATGTAGCATGTTTCTTCTAAGAGAATTTTAACTGAAATATGTTTTGCTGTATTGCTTAATGTGCTGTTTCTTAATACAGGTACTGGGTTAGCATTTTGCTGAGACCACAGCTAAGTGTGTCTGTGTAAAATTCAAAGCCTTGGACAGATCAGCCGAAATGATTTCTTTTGATATGATTTGCCTTTCTTGTTATCTATATGCTCATATTTTCATATTATTTTAATATATATATATACAGACAGTCCCCAAGTTACAAACAAAATAGGTTCTGTATGTTTGTTCTTAAGTTGAATTTATGTACATTTTAAGCGTAACTTCAGCCAAGTGTGTGTGTGTACACACACATATACACACACTTTGGAGAGCATAGGGAAGGGTTAATATCCCTGTGGTATGTGTGTGTGTGTGTGTGTGTTTTGTTTTGTTTTTTGGTTTTTTTTTGCTGTGTGCCTCTGTTCAGAAGATTTCACCTCACTTTCTGTCCCTGTGGTAATTGGATTTTGAAAAACGTGGCTTGTTATTGAAACAATGATTGGTGATAAAGCTTCAGTGGATACATGTTTCCCCCATGCTAACTCTTCTGAGAGTGAATTTCCCTTCCTAGGGTAGATTTCTCTCACTTCCTGTTGTCTCACCTCCATTCTTAACTATGAGTTGTTTGTACAGCAGATGTTTGTAACTCAGGGACTGCCTCTGTATATTCTTCATTCACTCATTGAGCTGATCTTTTGTGATGTATCATTAATACTATGTAGAACAAGCACTACTTCCCAATTCCCTTAGGCCAGCAGATAAAATTCTGAGATCTGAAGTGTCGATAAAGTGTTGCTGGCACAGAGAGGTCATGTAAATGTCAGTAATTCTTCCTTCTGCTTGTTTTAACTTCTGTTTCACCTGCCTACTCTGAGCCGCTGAGAAAGGAGAGGCATTAACTCCTACATCCTCTATCCTCTTTCTTTAAGGCAGGGGTGAGCAGTATGTAGTTCTGCAGATGTAATTGGATTGCAGTTCCCATCATTGCTTACAGTCAATTATCTCAACTAGGGCTGATTGGAGCTAGATTCTAAAATTTATAGGACTGTTAGTTGGCTGCTTCTGCCCCATGTCATTTTGTACCTTGTGATACTATATAACAGGAACATAGGAAGTCACCTTGTGGTTTGGTCTGTCCACTGTTCCACTGTGGATGCAATTCTCCAAGATGGTTTATGTTTAGATTTTAGTGGGCCAATGGACGTGATCTGGAGTTTAATCTGAAAAGCAAATATCTCTACTGCAGAAAGTTCACATCAGAATCTAGAACCAATTGACTATCTCACTGAAATGGCAGCCATCGCCATCTTTTCAATTGAAGATACGTATGATTGTACCTAGGATTTTTAGTATGGAGAACCCTGATCTTTGGGATTCATGCTGGGATATTGACTATCCCAACAGCTGTCTGTTTTCTTACTTTCATTGAACATGTTCCTCTCCCTTGGAACCTACTTAAATAGTTGGCAGTAACTACATCGAGTGGTGTAAAGTTACATTGGTTATTTGAGTGTTATGTGGAAAGTGTTTTGTAAAACAAACAAACATGTGGTTTGTTTATTCAGATGGGTGTTTTCTATTTTATTGTGACAAAAGCAAAGCAGCTGCTCCCTGTTTGACATCTTCTAGTTCACTGATAATTATGGATAGCTCAATATGCTGCTTTCATGCATGACATGAGCCCTCAAGCGCCAAAGCAAAGAGAATGGGTGATTGTTCTTTGGTATCACCCAGGGACTTGAGATCAGGTGTCCGTTGCCTTTCCTCAACATATACTGCAAATTGGGGTCTTCATTTCCACCAAGTTTTCATCTCCCAAGGAGAGGAGCTAATCCAGCACAGATTTGACTAGCAACTTCTGTGTTGGGCTGCTGTCAGTTTTCCAGCTGTATGGTCATGTTCCAGAAGCATTCTCCCCTGATGTTTCATCCATATCTAGATGTGGGTGAAGCATCAGGAGCGAATTCTTCTGGAACATGGCCAGACAACCCTGAAAACTCACAGCAACTCAGTGATTCCGGCCATGAAAACCTTCAACAACACAAGCTTCTGTGTTGTTTCGAAGCTGAACATCATCAATAGACATGTCTGCTGAAACCCTATGGATGGGGTTGCATCCTCTTCACTTCATTATATTTTGCATGTGTCAGAGGAAGGAAGAAGAAGGGGCATTACTTTATCTAATGTCAGGATAATTGCATCTTGCTCTTGCTTTATAGAGCAACTGCTTTTATGTGTCTGTGGTGCTACATCCATCACCTGAGGAACAATCTCATGGCAAGCATCCTTAACGATTCCGGCTATTTTTTAAAGAGTTTCAAAGTAGATAGAGTTTCTCCATATGTAATTATTTTCCCATTACAGTGCTGGAGAAGCAACAACTTTTAAGGTTCAGGCAAGTCCAGGTTTCAGCGTCCTACTGCTTTTTTGTATGTGGTCCTTTCTAGCCTTCCCACCATTCTGCTGTTGTCTGTGACCTGCATATGAAATGGTCCACCACCAAAGAAAATCAGCTATGAGTACAGGAATAGTACCTTCTGTATAAATCAGGAATGGGTAAAATGCCCCCACAAAGGTTGCTACATTGTAGACCAAAGTTTCTCAAATTGTGTTCCTCTAGATGTTTTTGAATTCAGCACCCACAATTCCTAAAAGCTGGTAACTGGCTGGGATTTCTGGGAGCTGAAGTCCAAAACACCTGGAGGAGCACAGTTTGAGAAACTCTGTGGTAGACCATAACATCTGGAGAATGCTATTTATCAGAACCACTCTGGCCCAGATAAAGCCATTAATTTCATGTGGGTCCATATGTGTTTTGCATTTAAGAAAATATTCATGCCAAAGTAACAACTCTGAACAAAAAACAAAACAAAAAAACAAAAAAAAACCAAACAAACAGTGCCTATGGCTTTTATTTTGGGAAGATTTTAGTACATTTTTGCTTCAATTACTTATTTAGAAAAAAATATTTTTGTTGAAAGGCCAAACAGTCATTTATAGTATTGCTTCTCTATTTCATTTCCATTGATTGGTGATCTCACCAGATCTTTCCAAGTCTTTCTTTGCCATACTAAAACATTTGAAAAGGAAAAAAAGTCAAGGGCATAGAATTCTTCTATGGTTTGATTCTGATAAAATAGCTTGAAATCTTCTTATTTACAAAGTCAAAAGGCTAACAACCCCACAGCAAACAGTCCAGTGTGAATCACCCATGCTTAAGTAGAATCTTTATTGGGATGGGGGACAGAAAACCAGATGGAAGCAGTGGTCATGGCATGGTGTAGCTGTAAGTAGGTATGTCTGGTTGGCTGCAATATTGAACATTGGAAACATCTTAAACTATTTCTCCATGTCTACTATATAATTCAATGCTTGCTTGTAGGCCAATCCATTACAGCAATCGTGTTTGTAATTCTGAACCTATTGAGAGCATTCACCAAAGATCCCTCTTAATAGTTTTATCCAGCTAAACCAGAAATCCCAATTGGATGGTGCCCATGAGGATCTTCCTCCAGGTGCAAACCAAGAATGATCAACTTGGAAGTTCCTGAACAGACTCAGAAATTGAGTGCACAGATCAAAAGACAACCTGGCAAAATGGCACTGCCTAAAAGAATCCTTTATCCTGTGCTGCTGTGGAGCAGAACAAACAACTCCATGCCTGTATGATTGTCCACAATGTCCTGCCTCATGCACAGAGGAAGAATTGCTTAAAGCTACAGTTAATGCTGTCGCTGTTGCCTGGTTTTGGTCAAAAATTATTTAGCCGCTTGTTCTCCTTCTGTTTTATCAGTTTTATACTTATGTATGCAATGCTTTTGATACAAAATAATAATAATCTGTGTCCCAAATAAAAACCGACTTGAGAAGAGTTTAGCAGATGACCCAGTTTTGACAAAACATATTTATGTATTATTGAATATGCTTGAGTTTATATGTAGTGTGTTTTTCAAAGACCTTTGATGATTATGTTTACAGACAGGTCTTTGTACACATATGTAAAACACAGATATGTTTGATCATAATATAAACAGTTGTGGATCAGAGATACAACCTGTCCATGCAGATCTGTAGAAGTGTAGCTTTTTGACTTAAATATTGAAAAAGAATATTTTCCACCCTTCTCCCAATACGGAATATCAGGTAGCTTACAACAAGGTTAAAACAATTTAGAGGTAAAACCCTAATGATAAAAAACAAACCACAATTTAAAAAATTAAACCACAATTAAACTACATTATATTAAATACTATTAATTTTAAAAGTGTCAAATCATTTAAAAATATTGTCGAAGGCTTTCATGGCCGGAATCACTGGGTTGTTGTAGGTTTTTTCGCGCTATATGGCCATGGTCTAGAGGCATTCTCTCCTGACGTTTAGCCTGCATAGATGCAGGCGATACGTCAGGAGAGAATACCTCTAGACCATGGCCATATAGCCTAAAAAAACCTATAACAACCCATTTAAAAATAAACATTAAGATTAAAATGCAGCACTTATCTCCCAATAAACATAATCTGCAACCAATTAATAATCAAATGTCTGTTTAAGTAAAAATATTTTTCATCTGTTGAGGAAAAGAGATCTGAGATTCAGTTTGGCCTTCTGTGGACAGGAATTCCACAGAAGGAATCCCTCCCATTGATTCTCTTGGTGAATAATATCGTATAATGAATTATACAGTTTTAACAGAATTGGGATGCTTCTTAAAGTTACATTATGCAATATATTTCTAAAGCCTTTTTTTCTCCCTCAGTTTATAGATAACGTTTCTTCTCGCGAGCAAGTGGACCAAGCTGAATATTATGTCTACAAGTAAGCAAACTTTGGTTTTTTGGCTTTAAAAAAAAAAATCATTTCTGAGTTAGAGAAGTCATAAAAAACAATACATATGTTTTCTTCCAGGCCTTGGTCAGAATCAATCAAGTTTTGCTCTCAAGTGCATTATAGATAATCAAACTTTCTGTTACTGATAACTAAGGCCACAGCTCTTTATTAGAGGACACTTCTTTTTCTTCAGTGAGAACATGAACTATAGAGAAAACCCTATTTTATATGCCTTGAAAAATTCAAGGACAATATCTAATATCTCTGCAACTGCAGAATAGTGGGAAATGATGATGCCTAGGACATTTATTGTTTACTTTTTAATACCATCCACATTTAATTCTATTTTAATGTTTGTATAATTTTAGTTTTCAAATTGTATTTCATTTGATTTTACTGTAAGTTAGACCACCATTATTCCCATTTTATAAAATGAGGTTAATGGTAGAAAGAGAGCTAGCTTCCATAAGAATCAGGATGTGTCCTTAATGGACAGCTTGTTTATGAAACAGTGTCCAAGTCAAACTTGCATTATACAGTATTGGCACTTATCTGTGGTTTCACTTAAACAAAAAGTACCAGATACGTCTTATTTTACTGAAAGGGGCTTTGTTTTCTGCAGTTTTATATTTCATTCCTTCATTATTCAGTTTTTCTTTGAAAAAAGGTTGTAAGAAATGAAATTACATGACTATTTACAGCAGGAAATTGGCAACTGTGAATGCTTAAGCGTACTTCACCACCACACCTCTCCTGCAAACAAAACACAGACATACACACATTAGGAGGTGTGGGGCCATTTCCACCATGTTTTGGGGGCCTTTCTGGGCCATTTTAACTATAAGTTGAGCAGAAGAAATTTCCTATTCACCTCCTATCTCAAAAAAGACCTCTCCTATACCTGAATTTATCCAAGGATGCCACAAATATAGTGAAATGTTCTCCTAGCCCTTGGTGTACCTTTTGGTAACATTGCAAATGAAAAATGTTGCTAACATTATTTTGAGACCTGGAAGGGCCATTAAGTTTTGGAAACATTCTGGAGCAAAACAAACAAACAAACAAAAAACCCAAACAATTGCTTGTGTGTGTGCAAAGCCCCCCCCCCCCTTCTCCCTTGGGATCACAAAAGCAGTCCTGTGGGGTCAAATGGGGCTTTGGGCTGCATTTTGCCCACCCCTGATTTATAACATTTCTTTCTGCTTTGTGTTTTTGAAGACCACAATTAAAGCTGCTCTTTTAAAGACTTAGAATTCTTTTTCTGTTCTGTTTTTATAAAGAAAGGTGTTCTGGCAGAGTCTTTTGATCCTCCTTTGACTAATATTAAGATTAATTGGTTAATCCAATTTTATACCCACATTTTCACTATGTATTTTGACACCTTGTTTAAAGCAGCCGACTTATTATATTGGATCATGGTATACTTCTATTGGCAAAGGATACACACTAATATAACTAAAAATGAAGAGATTTATTTTTAAAAGTGTCTGAATCAGCAATGCTTTCCCAGTTTTCCTATTTTAGTTATTTTGCTGATTAGTAGCTACAGTTGTCTACTTGAAGGATTGGGGCCCTATTAATTTGCCTCCCCAATGGAAGGACTTTCATTAGCTGAAAGGGAGTGGGACAGTTCAACTTCCTGAAATTCCCACTCCATAAAAGTCCCAAAAGAAAGTTAGAGAAGCCCTAGAATAGATTTGGGGAGTGGGTGTGACATAATTTGATTGATTGATTGACAGTATTTATATTCTGACCTTCTGACCCTGAAGGGGACTCAGGGCAGATCACAGAACACCTATATGGCAAATATTCAATGCCATTATACACTGAGAAGACAGACAACAGTACACATAAAGGTATTTAGGCTTTCCCCATCTTCGGCGTCTTGGAGGTTGCGCTCAATTCTGGCCACCAGTGTGGCAGGATGTGTGTGTTTGTGCTGTTACTCCATCCTTCATGCTGAAGAGCCCTGTTCATAAACTTTCTACTTTTGATTGAATTGCTGGCATTTCCTTATGGTACTATTAAAATACCTTTCTGCTAAGCGGTACCTATTTATCTACTCACAGCTGTTTCCAATCTGTTAACTGAGCAGTGAGCTAGGCTGAAGGTCAGGTGCTCCCCCCATACCCGGCCAAGATTTATTGTAGCTGGTGGTTAACCTTTTATGCTAAAGCCAGGCCCAGGCTTTAGCACAGGGAGAAGGGAGAAGTCTCATTGTGCTGGAATAACATTGCATTTCACTCATTGTAATCTGGAAGTCTCCATTATCATCTTGTTCCCTTTTCCACAATGTAGATCTTTGTACCTCAAAGCTCCGAGGAGATAAAAATTCCAAAATGGTATCAATACTGAAATTGCATCTAGGTTGATTTTGAATTATAATATATAATATACATTTTTAGAATTGAAGTAAGATCCTTATTTTGAAATCAGGGTTTCAAGTCAATGTTTTTGTTGTTTGGCTTGGCTAGATTTGCAATAGATTGGTAGATCCAGAATTTCTTGTTTGATCTCTGATATTACCTTTGGTAAACAAGACTTGCCCCAATACATACCCATACTGTTAGGAGTGTTGGCATCAGGACTTGGCTTTTTTGGACTGTGCCAAGTAGTCATCATTCTTATGGGACACACTTCTGCCCTAGATTCCTTCTTAATTCCTACCCCCAATACAACATTACAAGTGGCTCCTTGAAGCCGGATGTATAGCCACTCTTTTAATTTCTGACAGTACCCTCAGCCTAGCATTGCCCTAGGTCATTGTGAAGTATAAAGATTGACTAAATTACCTAACAAGTAGGTAATCCACAGCCAACAAGTGCTGTCAGCTGATGGAAGGACTATAAAATAACGTGTGATAAGAAAACCAAAAGTACTCCAAGCCATCTCACAACAATAAGGTGGGCTCAGACACAAAGCCAAAAGGTGCACTCCTCACTACATTTGAAACCCCCTTAAATGTGAAAAGAACTGTGCACTCATGTGTGAATAGGCTTGAATCACTTTCTCTAAGCTAAGACAGATTTAGTGGTCTCCTTAACCTCTTTTCTCCCAATATGAACATCAATGGGAGAAGGGTCACAATTCTGTCAGGATGCATTTCACCGGCTTCCTGATGCCTCTCACCTGAATCTCACCTCCTGTAGACGAATGGGGGAGAGATGCCTCACAACAGAGTTTTTACAGTGCCTTTGTTGATGTTTGGATAGGAGAATGGAAGAAGGTTCCCTTTGCTTGTGAATCCATTGTGGACATATTCTTAAATATTCCCCTAATAAAATGCAATTAATCAAGCTACTAAACTTGTGGAAGTGCCTCACCTATGGTCTAATCACACCACTATTCATAAAGCCTCAGATTGTATACATCTTAAAATGCTCTTTGATGTTGTCAAATATTGCAGGCTACGTTAAAGATTAGTAGGTACAAAAAATAAGATTTCAGGCACTGAGAAAAGATTGTGCTGTGCAGTGGTGACCTAATAATCAAAAGTCTATACACCATGCTGGTTTGGGCCCCAGAGACAGTCTTCATTTGCATATACTTTCAGCATCAGAAACATTTAATTATTGTTTCATTATTAGCCATCCTGCTCATGCAGTAACAGCTGGGAAATGGGGTACAGATGTCATAGAAAGGTCAGAAATAGTTGGAAAACACAGATGGCAGTCAAGATGGCTGGCCACCTGCCTACAACAGGTATTATAAGTAATTATGATTTTAACACATGCAAAAAAATTTTTTAAAGTAAGCTTCATTAGATTTGTTTTTATCCTGATATACTTGTTTTGTGTGTAATTTAATGGGAGAAACTATGATTGTATAGTTAACCTAGGTCAGTTGGGCACTTGCGAGAAAGGAATGTCTTAAGTGAACTAGAGAAGAGTGAAGGGATCTAAGAATAGAAATTAGATTTATGGAAATGACCCATAGCATCTGTGGAAGGGGAGGCGGTCAATAATATTTCTTTGTCTATTACGTACACAGTCAAACATCTGTGCCTGCTTGGGAAGTTAATTACAAAGCAAGTTAAGCACCAACTGGCAAACTGAAAGATTTTTATAAGTGTTAATTGATCTGTTTTTGATTAGGTGTTAATTGATTGGTTTCTAGAATTTGTGATCTGCTGAGTTATCTGCAT
This sequence comes from Anolis sagrei, assembly GCF_037176765.1. NCBI lineage: Eukaryota > Metazoa > Chordata > Lepidosauria > Squamata > Anolidae > Anolis > Anolis sagrei. Next base: position 262,253,511 of record NC_090022.1, on the reverse strand, counting down.
ATTGTTTCCATTTCAGTTTCACTCTATTTTGTTTTAGATGTACTTCTTGGAATTAACTTTTTTTAAAAAAAACCCATTGTTTTAATGTCAAATGGTAGAAACAAAGTGTAATGTTTAAAAATGAAACAAAATAAGTACAAAGACAAATTATACGTTTCTGAAAACAGTTCATTTCTTCATGTATAGAAGCATGCATAATGTGAGAGATATTATACACACCATACAGATATATTCACTAGGAATTGGTGGTTGGCTATCTCAGATATACATACTTAGTGGAAAATTCGCTTTTGTCACTGTGCAAAATGACACAGACACTTCAAAGTAGTCATTTAAGATAAACTGAAGTATAAAACTCCATGAACCAGATTGGCCTACATTTTTGAACTTACTAACTTTCCATAATTTCCCCAATTCAGTATGTAACCTCCATGCTTACTGCAAACAATAAATTCTGATGACAGAACCAGAATCATTCAGATGTATAGATATTCAAAGACCTCTTGGGAATGAAGAGAGAAAAATTAAAATTACCTTGTTAAATTGACAAGTAATTTCTTAATGCCCAGTGACTAATTTACTATAGTATATCAATCACTGCTATATGACTTTGTATTTGACTATCTCATTACTGAGGGCAAGGATTCTGGTGTTTCCTTGGCAGGGTTGATGCACAGATCAAATTGAAATTAATGAAATTAAAATTGTGTGATATATTGTTTAACCCTAAAAGCATATGCCATGGTTTGTGTGCGTTAGTAAAGAATTAACTTAATTTTTAAAAGTGCAAACTTCCAGCAATATTGAAAAACTATAAGTAGGCTTTTCTTTAACATTGTCTTGAGTTTAAAAGATAAACGGTATGCAAAAATGCAGAGTGAAAATCATTTCTAAAGGAAAAAGTGAAGTGCTGTATAGGAAAACATTTCTCGGGTTTGTATAACACCTTGTGATATTTCTAGAATATAGTTTGTCACCTTTTCATCAGTGGCTGTTTCCTCAATTTTTGTTGGACAAAAAATAGTTTTGGATGTAATTAGAGCAGCAACAAAGCAAGTTCTTCAAATGCTTCTTATATAACAAGCACATATCCACAGGAGATACATAACAACAACATCTTTATTCTTATATCCTATACCATTTCCCCAAAGGGACTCGGGGCAGCTTACAGACGGCACAAAGTGCCTAAAAACAAACATAAAAGTGAACGTAATATAAAATACAATAAAATAAAACACATGTACCTATAAAAACATCAATCCAGATTCAATCAAGCTATGATCCTCTAACCGTGGAGGTAAATTACTGGAAAACATTGGAAAAAAATAAGTGCTAGCTGCAGTAATGGAGAGAGGACATGGGATAAAGTGCAGGATGTGCGATTACTATGTAGGACAACTCGGGACTAAATATTCTCAAAGGTTTGATTGAAGAGCCATGTCTTCAAGTCCCTATGAAATGAGAACAGTGTTGAGGCCTCCCTAATCTCCCTGGGATGGGAGTTCCAAAGCTGGGGGGCCACCACCAAGAAAGCCTTCTCCCTCGTCCCCACCAACCATACTTGTGATAGTGGTGGGACTGAGAAGAGGGCCACCCCGGCAGATCTTGGAGTGGCCGAGGGGTAAAAGGAAAGGGCCTGAGGTTGTTAGGAATTGTGGGAGTTGAGGTCCAAATGTATGTATGTATGTATGTATGTATGTATGTATTTATTTATTTACTATGCTTCTATACCGCCATTCTCAGCCCGAGGGCGACTCATGGCAGTTTACAAAATGGCACAATTCCAAAGCATCTGGAAGGCCCAAGTTTCCCCATGCCTGATCTTCATTGTAGAATTAATGCAGTTTGACACCACTTTAACTGCCCTGGCACAATGCTATGAAATCATGAGAGCTGTAGTTTACCAAGTATTTAGCTTTCTCTGACAAAGAATGCTGGTGCTCCACCAAATTACAACTTTCATGATTCCATAGCATTGAGCAATAGTAGTTAAAGTGTGTGCCAAACTGCATTAATTTTACAGTGTAGATGTACCCCACCCCACCCCCCATGTCAGTAACACAGTATCCGGCTACTGCCTGCCTTTGGTTTCAAGTGAAGAAGGTTTGCGCTTGGTTACAGAGGGAATATTATCTAGGATTTGTTTGTTTACAAAGAACCAAACACAGCTTTCTTCTTCTAAGAAGAATAGAAACAGAAATGCAAAACAAACCAACCAGGGAAGGACATCTAATAAAATAATAATCTGAAACTAGTTTCATTGTGAGTTAACCTGTGTCCCGGCTTCCCTACAATACTGCTCCTCCTCCTTGTGTGTGTGTGTGTATCATAAAATGTTTTCATCTATTAATAAAGAGTTGATACTATTCTTCATTGCAGAGGTGCAGTCCCATTGAAGACAGAATACATAAGGAAATAGACAACAAAATCATATGGTTTTTCAAAAGATTCCGAAGATAAAGAAAGCAGTCAGCAAAGATTTCCTTGCTGGATCTGAATACAAATTCCTTTAATAATCCAGTGTTGGAACACACACACACACACACACAGGAGAACGAGGGAGTGAGTTGTTGCCATGGCAACCGTGCGGTGCTTTCCCTCATCATCTTGTGCAATCACAATAAGGCCTCACGGACAACAAGATGCTTGTTTGAATAATATTTTCCCATGTTACTTCTATCATGGGAGGTTTTATTCTTTTCTTTTTTTTAATTTTAAGGAAGCTATCCAAACCGTTTAACTTCTTAGTCTGCAAACATTATCCAAATGTCAGCAATTGTAGAATTCATTGGATAATAAAACTCCTATTGCCTTTTCCAGTAAAGCTGCGGGTCAGATTAGCTCGTTAGCTGCATTTTATCTCTCTCAAATGAAATTACACAGAATGTGTTTATACAGCATGCCCCCTGAGTCTTTGTAGACGTCGGCAGTATATATTTACCCAATTCCCCATTATATCAATAGGAATGAATGTTTTCTGAAATAGCCTCTCAGATTGGACTACAATTTATTAATTAATCACATACTCAATCTGGCAAATGCTTTATGACACGTCAAAAGGTATTTTTAATTATTCAAAATCCTGGAATGACTAGCTATATCCGTAAGTTAACAACAGGATGCAAAAACTGTGAAGATAGGAAGCTTTGTGCACTGTTTATTTGATTCTAAGATGTACTTTATTTACCCCACAATATTCTAAAAATAGAATATCAACTTAGAATTGTGGGTGCTTTTTATATATAATTAAATCCCTTTTTTTGTAGTACTGAAATGGGTGTGCATTTTATAATCGATGTCTTGGAATCTAAGAAATACAGTATTTTATAGACAGCTAATATTGAAAGAGACGTTGTTTTAAAAGGGGAATTTGCAGAGATGTTCCCAATGCCCATGTGTCCTGATTTACTGCCAAAATACCCTGTTTCTGCGGTAGGCCTTTGTTTACAGAAAATTCTGATTGTATGAGAAAACATCGCTGCAGAGAGGAAATTACTATTCACGGATAACAGTATATCTGGACAAAACCGGCTAGTTAGAACTCCCAAGTTTCCCAGTCATTCTGAAGTTATGTTTGTAACAGACTAACAGATAAGATTGATTCATTAAGACAGTCATGGTCAGAGAACAATAGAGTATAGTTGTGCTATAGTTGTGTCATTGTTCAGGTCCTAATTCTTTACTATAATATCCATGTTAGTCTATTCCTAGCACAGCACTAATCAATAATGTCAGAAACAAGAATAGATAAATAGAAGTGTCAAGAAGGAAAAAACTCTGTATTAAAACACATCTTGTTGATGTAGCTTGAGCGTTTGACTCTGGAGAGCAGAGTTTGAATCCCAGCCTAGCCATGTAAATCCCTGGGCAAGTCGCAGGCTCTTGGCCCCAGAAAACATTGTGATAGGATTGACTTAGGGAAGGAATGGGCAAACATCACTGAAATAGGGTCAGCAGTATAGTCACTCTATTGTCACCAGGTGTAGGAAGGATGAGCAACTAAAATGTCGCTCTCATGGAAACCACTGCTGCTCTTTCTCAGCATGAACCAAGTTAAAATTGTTTGTCTTCCCTGGATAACAATTCAATTTGAAATCAATGTGCTTGTTTCAAAACACCTTGTTTCAAAGATCAATTTGTCTCTAATATCCTACTGAAAATTAACAGTATGATGGCACAGGTGGTAGCAGTGGTGCAAACGCTGCACACAAAAGTGGAGGGGGGGGGATGTGAGGTCATTGATTTGTATTTGAAAATGTTGATTGATTGATTGATTGATTTTATATTAAAATATGAAGTAAGAAGCTGTTGGGAAGGGAGAAAGAATTGACTCCCGCCCTGGAGTTTCCACAGATGTATAAACTCAATTTTCCTAGTTTCCAACAGACTTCACAACCTTTGAAGATGCCTGCCATAGATGCAGGCGAAACGTCAGGAGAGAATGCTTCTAGAACATAGCCATATAACCCGAAAAACCTACAACAACCCAAAGAATGGAATGTTTGCGTGAATGCTGATTGGTGGATTGTTTGAGGAAACTTGCTTGAAGCAGGTGAATCTAAAGCAGTGATTTCCAAACTTTCATCCTTTTGGACTTCAGCTCCCAGAAGCATTGACTGCCTTAGTCAATGATCAGGAATTATGAGAGCCAAAGCCCAAAAATACTTGAAAGACCAGAGTTTTGGAAACACTTGTCTAAAGTCTCGAGTAGAGTGAAGTTAGAAAAGGATTTGAATTAGACTAGAGTTGTACTGAGAAAAGAGAATTTGATAATATAATAATTATTTATAGCCAGCCCTATCTCTCCAAGGGGACTCAGCTGAATTAAGGGTTTGAATTAGCGTAAAGAGGATTGAGAGTGTGTTTATCCAGTCTTGTAAATGCAATAAAGAAATAATCTTCTGTGATACTGCCCATTGGAAGCTGCCCATAAACACATCCTTGGAGGACCTACACTTTCCAAGAAAAGTGATATCTAGACAAAAAAGGCAAACATGTCTTTACTTGATGGTTTTCAATTTCACAGGGGGCCTGTGCCCCTAATCCCAACAAATGTGGGGAGCTAACTGTATAACACAAATCATAGAAGATGCCTCACACATTCCCCTACTATTTATTTTCATTGAGACAGCTGCACTTGCTATCTTTCTCAGATATATATCCCATTTCTCTACTCACTTACATACATAAATGGGGTGCCCTTGTTTCTCTTAAGAGGATTCCCCAACATCTAATTACGAATTATAGGGGGGAAAGGTGTCAGCAGCTAGAACAACCAAAAGAGGCGGATAGAGCTAATTGTCTAACAACTTACTGTTAGAAGCAACTACCTCTTGGGTATAATTTAAGCAGTATAATTTTGTTCAGTACAATAAAGCTTTTAAAATTAATTACATATTTATAAGTCTGAAGTATCACTTGCACTAGTGATCTGTACCACTTTTAGCATAGCTGTAGTACAATTTGGAGGTAGCTGTCTTTGGGGCCTTATTAGTCAAACAGATGGAATTTAGAAAATATATTCAAGCCTATTTTCCAAGTGTGGAGTTTTGCTGCTTCTGTCCCAGCCCACATATTCTCCTGTGTGAGAAGCTGTAAACATTATGAGCTTTGAATCCTCATATTCCCTAGCCTGTATTTGAAATATGCAGTTGTTGTTCGCCTTCTGCCTTATGGCAACCCTAAGGCAGGCATGGGCAAACATCAGCCCTCCAGGTATTTTGGACTTCAACTCCTACAATTCCTAACAGCCAGTAGGATTGACTTAGGGATTGACTTAGGGCAGTCATGGGCAATATATGTTTCAGTAGAAACATGTATTTGCATTGAAAAAACTTTGTGCAAACATTTTTTTCTGATGCATCCAAGCCCTCTTAAAGTGGAAGTGTTCCCTGTCTGCCAGCCATAAAGCCACTGATGTGCACTGAGTCCAGGGTTTTAGGTCCTTGCCCCTGATGTGCACTGAGATCTGAGTTTTAGGTCCTTGCCCCGCTATGATTCAGAGGTGGATTCTAAAAAGAAGGAAGAAAGGGCAAACAAAGAAATGAGGCATCACTTCTAAGACTAATTGGTTTTTATTTTTGCATAAGCTTTTGTAGCTATAGCACAATAATAATAATAATAATAATAATAATAATAATAAATAAGCAAAGTATGGATCATCAACATTGCAATGCCAGGTGACAGCAGGATTGAAGAGAAACAACTGGAAAAGCTGACACCATACAATGATTTAAAGATCGAACTGCAAGGAGAGTAAAGGTGGTGCCAGTGGTGATTGACACACTGTGCATAAAGACCTTGGCCTGCACTTAAACACAATCGGTGCTGACAAAATTACCATCTGTCAGCTGCAAAAGACCACACTACTGGTATCTGCATGCATTATTCGCTGATACATCACACAGTCCTAGACACTTGGAAAGTGCCCGACGTGTGATCCAATACAACAGCCAGCAGAGTGACCTTGTTTGCAGTGCACTATTATTTATTTATTATTTATTTACCGCCTTTCTCAGCCTGGAGGTGACTCAGGGCAGTTCACAGCCGGCAACAATTTGATGCCTCCACAATTGTAAAATACAATTAAAACAGATATGAATACAATTAAAACATTTAGCATATATTATAAAAACATACAAAGCCATAAAAACACAAAAGTCCCCTACCTACTTCCCTCAATCCTTACCCCTCCCTCATCTAGTTGTTCCATTATTTCATTTTTACCTGATTAAGTTGCATTAGCAAAAGCTTGCTCGAAGAGCCAGGTTTTAACCTTTTTGCAGAATGTCAGAAGGTGGGGGCGATCTTATATCTGTGGGAAGGGTGTTTCACAGCTGAGGGGCCACCGCTGAGGTCCTGTCTCTTGTTCCTGCCAAACGCATCTGTGAAGGAGGCAGCGCCGAGTGCAGGGCCTCCCCAGAAGATCTTAGAGTCCTAGATGGTTCATAAGGAGAGATACATTCGGACAGAACCGTTTAGGGCTTTGTAGGCTAAAGCCCGCATTTTGAATTGTGCCCAGTAGCAATCTTGTTGTTATTATCATCATCATCATCATCAACAACAACAACAACAAACTCCAAAGGCTCTGGCATAAACCAGTACAGGTAGTCCCAGTGGTCATCGGCACACTGAGTGCTGTGCCAAAAAATCTCAGCCGGCATTTGGAAACAATAAACATTGACAAAATCATGATCTGTCAGCTGCAAAAGGCCGCCTTACTTGGATCTGCACGCATCATTCGAAAATACATCCCAGTCCTAGACGCTTGGGAAGTGTTTGACTTGTGATTTTGTGATACGAAATCCAGCACATATATCTCGTTTGCTGTGACATACTGTTTTGGTGTCAGTAAAATAATAATAGCAACAACTTTATTTTTGTACCCTTCCTCCATCTCCATGAAGGGACTCGGAGTGGCTTACATGGGGACAAGGCACTACTTCTTTGGATACTGTATGGGGCAGGAGATTGCAAAGAGAAAGAGAAACTGTATCCTTGTATTTTTGGAAGTGTGGCTGTGCAGCACTCAATGTAACACTTAGGCAACAAGCGTGCTTTATAAAAAGAAATAAAATATTTTGCATGCATAGCTATGGCTGAAACAACAATTAAAATGAAATTTATCACTTAAATTCTTGGCCAAAAATATCTGCAGGTTTGGTAGCCCATTTACAATGGCAGGTGACTAATGATTATGTTTCCGAGGATTATTGACTGAACAGTGTAAACGACAGGATTCTATGAGTAGGGAAGCGGCAAGGAAAGAAGCCGTGTCTTTGTTTTCAAGGGCAACAAAGGCATTCTTTCTTCCCCATTTGATTTCTATAACTGTGTAAAATATGCCTTCTCTTCTGCCATTGTTGTAGCTGTAAAAAAATACTTGCTCAAGGAGAATGCATTTTCTTTAACATTCCTGGAAATGTATGTATGTATGTATATATTGGAACGCCTGAACTTCTGCTAGGAATTTGAAGATAGAGTGGTTAAGTTGAAATGTGGATTGGGTCTTTTATTGTAGCAACTTGTGCATTGAATAGGTTGAGCAAGGACTTGAAAAGAAGTGCGGGGCAAGGACTTGCATACATCCAAGAGGGTGCAGTGTTGACATAGGCAAGGAAATGAAAGGAAAGCTCCTTCTACTCATGCATGATTAAAAAGGAGCAAAGGGGGTTTGTGGGACACTTTTCTTTGACAGTGAGGCATGATCCGCTGCCCGTGGGCTTTCTCCCATTGCTTGCAGCTTGAAATGGCAGACAAAAGAGATTTCTTGGTGACGTCCTCTGAGCTAAGCCCGCCTAGAATCTATTTGATCATTAAGCTTTGTACCTAAAAATATGCCCGAGATGAAAGGATATGGTGGGGGTTTTTTTTCCAAGCTAAAGCTTTAACCCATGGCTATGACTTGCATTTGGAAAGTGAAGTAGCCTTGGATTGGCTCCAAGAGATCAGCTTATTGCTGGCTGTTTAAAACTTGCATCAGCAATTGTTGTATTTGTTTCCTTGTGGGGACTTCTTTTCAAATCATTTGGGAAGCTGAAGTGAACAGGAGAAAATACGTTTTGTGAAAGTAAATGAGCATGTGCTGATTGGAAAGGGAGGTATACATACAATGTATGCTGTTGCATTTCAAGTGGCTCCATGGGACCTCTGTCGTTCTGAGGTACGATTTGGACTTGGCTCTCCAGTCAGCATCCAATATGGAGGCAGAGACATATCAGGCTGTTTTGGATCTATATGACTGAGCATGCTGCATTATATGTATGTGTATACATGCTCTTAATCTGTAATGGGGTGTGTGGTTTTAGAACACTAAGAAATCATGAAAAATGTCACTTGTTCCGTTGTGACTCCCCCAGCCCAAATTAGACTAACTCAAACAATATTTAAGCACTTACAAATAAAATAATTCAACAACAGACGACCGTAATTTGTGCACAGACTCCCAACTAATTCCAGTTTTCTTTGTCTTTGTTATGAATTCCTTTCCCTTTCTCTTTTGTTTTCTTTCCCCCTTTCAGTTAGAGAAAGACTGAGCGCTCCCTTTGTCTGGCAGTCATTTTCCTGGCTGCATGAGCTTAATTCCAATGAAATCAGTGGTTCTGTGTGTGCATTACTGAGTGTATGTACTTTCAGTGCTGTTGGCACACTGCATGCTTTCAGTATGAATAGTTTATATTGAAGCATGTCAGTACAGTTGTTTGCCACATGGTGGCACTTTGCAGAACTTTAAGAGACTTGATAATTAAAAAATAAATGAAAAAGCTCAGTGCAGTACAGAAAATAGTGGGGGCTGCCATGGATGAAGGTACCATAATCCTCGATGCTGAAACTGGAAGCAGCTCCAAATGCACATTACTGCTTCCGCCTAAGTTTTGTTGGTGATAAATTATGCAGTGGAGAGGCATTCCAGCTTTTTCGCTGATACGTTCAGCATTAATAATAAGACTTTATTCGCTACCTACCTTTCCTCATAGTTTGAGGCAGATTACAACACAGTCACAACACGTCAACATAAAATATATACAGTAAAACACATCCATCAAAGCACATTCTCCGCAGATTAAAATACAGTAATAGAATGTTAATTTAAAATCATATTTAAAATAGACTAGTAGGCCTCCAGACCAATTATACTTTTCCAGTTGGAGATGAAATTCCTCATTGCTGACTACATGGGGACCTGGACTATGGAGTACCATCTCCAGGATGAGACCAATGGAAGATGAGCTCCCAATCATTTTAAAATGCGCAAGTGTGACCCAGCCCTTCATCCAATATCAATCAGAATTGTGGAAACAGATTAAGAAGATTCACACACCCCAGTCTGTTTCAGTTTTCTTTTTTCCTAGCCTCAAAATGCCAAGCCAATGTAAAAAGTATCAAACAAGGTCATTATTTCAGATTGACTCTTTCTCTATACTTGTCTCTGTTAACATTTGACCAGAATGATAACAAGGACTAAGTCAGGCCTGGTGGCAGAGGCCTGACTTAGCACAACAGGCATCTGCCAAATTTATAGTGTGCTGAGCATGGGACTATGACTAGTAACTATGACTCTAGAAACCAGCACTCAAATCCCTGTCTTCCATGAAACCTTCTGGGTGAGCTTGAGTAAGGCACACCCTTTCTCAGCTTTAGATGAAGTCAATGGCAAACATCTTCTGAATAAATCTTGTCAATAAAACCCTGTGGTAGGTTCACCTTTGGGTTATTATAGGTAGGTAACAGAAAGGACTTGTGAAGAGACTCGTTTAATGTAGTTGTTTACTACTCATAGGCATCCCCTTCAGTGCCATGCTTGCGATCAGATATGCTTCACAATGAGAAACATGAAATTGGTCCCATAGTGTGTAGCATTATCGAGCTCCAAGGAAAGACGGATAATAAATTATTATTATTATTATTATTATTATTAGCCTAACTTCTGATTCTTGTAATCTCCCAGCTGAGGTATTACAGAAGGATTCTATGTATTCATAATAGTACAGCATCGTTCTAGTATTTGATATTCTAGATGAAATGTAGAGGCAATATCATGTCATCTCTTGGAAACTACTATATATAATGCTTGAAAAACCAAGTTAGTACTATTCTGATTCAGCGAATCCTTGCTATCCACTGGGGTCTGATCCCAGGACTTCTTGTGGAATACAAAATCTGTGTATGTTCAAGTACCAGTATAAACAATAGCATATAAAATGTCAAAATCAAGGTTTCCTTTTTTGGAAAATGATATTTGAATATTTTCAAGCCGTTGATGGTACAAACTGTAGATGCAGAATCTGTGTCTATGGAGGGCCAAATGTACATCATTGATACAGAAGGTTTAACTTGCAAAGTGCTATATAGTGCAATATAATCAGATTATATTGAACAAAGTAAAATATAATCTGACATGATGCCACAAGGAAGTGAATGTATATTATTGTTGTTTTAAACTGTTTATTTTATTATATTTTATACTTATTGATGTATTTGATTGTTGTTTACATGATTTTAAAATGTTGTAAGACACTTTGTTTCCCATGAGGGAGAAAAGTGGGATATAAATAAAGATTTATTATTAATTATATTATTATAGTCTCCACTACATTTATACAACCTTATGTGTGTTTCAGATCACATCTTTATGTATCTTCAGATTAATTTGCATTTTCCCTAGAAGATAAGAATGATGTCATTGGTTATTTTTTACTGATGGAATACTGACTCGATAATTTGTGTAAATCTGATATGATTCCAGAAAATGGAATAGGCTTTGAATACTCATTATTTTATTTTAAGTGCTTTTCTTAAGGAGCATCATGTTACATACATCTCAAAGTTGATAACGAGCATCTAGTGGAGCCATGATTTTCACACTTAATTTTTAGGCAAATGTAGCTCTACCCTGATCATATACAGAAGCAATGCCTGAGAGTTGTGTTGTCGGGTTAGAGTTGCAGCACTCTGGCTAGCTCCAAGCAAACAACTTTCCCTACTCAACTGCGGCTTTCTTTTTATCCTTCTTGGAGAAGAGACTACCTCTCCCAGGTTCTGAGCAATTCCAGAATAACTGTGAATCTTGAAAGGCAAGTCTTCTGGCCTGAAGAATTCAAGTCTGCACTTTTCACACACAGGACTGTCTCTTTCTGGGTCAAAGTAGCTCTAGTGTAAACCCAGGGATGAATACCTTTGAACTGCTCTTTCCTGCTGGATAGAGAAGTTTGAAACTACATTCCAGTTCAGTGGCTCTGAGGGTCTGCTGTATTGATTCACTGTGCATTAATATTAAAGAAGACAAGAATTAATACTAGGCTTATCTCTCTGTTTGTAGGACTGTGTGTGATTAGAATCTGGAAGAACATAGGTAGCTAAAAACCACAGGGAAACCCTCTAGTCTTTCCATGTGGTACATAAGAACTGCTGGAGTTTGCCATTTCATTTTCTTCTGTTTTTATCCCTTGGCTTATCATAGCTGTCTTTCGGTAGTATTAGAGCAAAATCTACCAAGTACTGTTCTGTATAAGCCTCTATTCCTATCAGTATGTCTGTGAAGGAAGAGAGATTAGTGGCATACATCTTTTCGTTCCTCTTGTCTCCCTCTGGACTCAGAATATACTTCATGGCCTAATGATATATCCTGTTAGTATTTCTGTCAGAAACTCTATTGTTGAATTCAGTTGTATAAAAAGTCATCAGGTATGGTTGTATGGGTATGTATAACAAAGAAACAAACAAAAAGCACCCAACCATCCAATTTTGGAATGCACTATTCAAGCAGTTGTCATCCCCAAGTCATGCCATACCCATCTCCTAATCTTTTTTAAACATCCCAGATCTCAGGCCATTACTCTGCCAAAATGGTGAGCAAAAGTAATACACCTCATCTGAGAAATTACTGGAAAACAGCTCATCACCCACCCACCCCCACCCCCGAACAAAATAGGTCTAGTCACCCTTCAGGAGTGCAGCCTTCTGAATGTTTGTACTTTCTTGCACACGCATCACTACTAATAGCAATCAAGGTAGAATACTCTGTGGTGATATCCTGTCAAAAGGAAGATAGATTCGCATAGTCTAATGATACCATAAAAGAACATTTGTTTGCACAGATGCCTTGCTTTATTTTTTACTGCTAAGAGATGAGATTGTCTAGCTCAATGGTTCTCAACATCTACCAGATGTTTTGAACTTCGATTCCTAGAGGCCTCAATCAATGGGAACTAAAGTAAAAAAAATCTGACCACAAATTCAAGACTGTTATACTAGAGCTTCTTCAGTTCTTCAGTGTTTGTCTTTGACAGTGATCCACATATGTTCACAAAAGTCATGCTTTTAGTGAGATCTTTTACCATCTGTATGCATACCTTAGCTATTTGCCTGACATTACAAAACAACACTTGATGTTTCCGTAATTGGAGTTATGACCACTATGGCTTTTCCTGCCATTGCAGTTTGTTTCATCCATTGCTGCCATTGAAGAATAATCTCAGAAGTCATCGAATCATAGAATCAAAGAGTTGGAAGAGACCTCATGGGCCATCCAGTCCAACCCCCTGCCAAGAAGCAGGAATATTGCATTCAAATCACCCCTGACAGATGGCCATCCAGCCTCTGTTTAAAAGCTTCCAAAGAAGGAGCCTCCACCACACCACGGCTCTCACAGTTAGGAAGTTCTTCCTCATGTTCAGATGGAATCTCCTCTCTTGTAGTTTGAAGCCATTGTTCCGCATCCTAGTCTCCAAGGAAGCAGAACACAAGCTTTCTCCCTCCTCCCTGTGGCTTCCTCTCACATATTTATACATGGCTATCATATCTCCTCTCAGCCTTCTCTTCTTCAGGCTAAACATGCCCAGCTCCTTAAGCCGCTCCTCATAGGGCTTGTTCTCCAGACCCTTGATCATTTTAGTCGCCCTCCTCTGGACACATTCCAGCTTGTCAATATCTCTCTTGAATTGTGGTGCCCAGAATTGGACACAATATTCCAGGTGTGGTCTAACCAAAGCAGAATAGAGGGGTAGCATTACTTCCCTAGATCTAGACACTATGCTCCTATTGATGCAGGCCAAAATCCCATTGGCTTTTCTTACTGAAAAGCATAAGAAAAGGCTTTTTACCTAATGGCTGTGATACTGTTTACTTACAAGAATTATTGATCTGGATTCTTTTCCCCCTCCCTTCCTCCCTCCCTCCCTCCCTCCCTCCCTTCCAATACAGTTTTCTCTGGTTACCAAGGAATAAATCTTCATTCAGATCCTACAAACATTGGTTCCTTACATAAATTCAGGCTGTGGGATTACATTGTAAGAAGACACCATAAAAAGAAGGAAGTAAAGATTGAAAAAGAAGACAGTTGTGGAACTGTCTCTTGAATATACCCTGTAATGTTGCCTCTTGAATGAACAAAAGGAGATATGCTCCAGTCTTGCAGATAATGATAAAAATAAATAAATCTGTTGGAAGTGTGAACTACAATAATCTCAGAGGAGCTATTTTCCCAGCCTGGAAAGCAACATGCTGGGTGGGAACTGTTCTCTGTAATCCAGTTTTAGACTGATACGATTGTATTGAAAAGTATAATAGTTTAACATATATGAGCATGAACATTTTTTACAAAAAGGTAGAGAGTATAATATATCTGAACTCTCTGCAGTGCTTTAGCAGGACAGTTCTTTCTGTGTCTCTTCCTTTTTTATCCTGTGTCTAGGCTATTTTTATCACTCAGGGAGATAGATGAAGCTTGGGATGGTGTGATGAGCATAATCTACAATGACCTGGTTTTGAGTTTATGGTCAACTGAACCTGGGTAGCTCGGTTTTTAGGCAGGATTTGTACAACCACTATCAACCATTTATCTGCTGAGATGTTAGTGGGTGCACCTGCGTTGTCTAATTAATACAGCTCATTGCTGTTATATCCCAGGATTTATAATTTGGTGAGGCTCCATCTGTCTTTGGCAGAAAAGGCTCAAGACATTGTAAAACTACAATAACCATGGTTCCACAGGATAGAGCCATGGCAATTAAAGTGATGTCAAATTGTTTTAATTCAACAGTGTAAATGCAAGCTGTGTTTTCCTATTTATTTGTATAGTTCTACCTTTCACTGTTAGAATCATAGAATCGTAGAGTTGGAAGAGTCCTCATGGCCATCCAGTCCAACCCCCTGCCAAGAAGCAGAAAAATCGCATTCAAAGCACCCCTGACAGGTGGCCATCCAGCCTCTGTTTAAAAACCTCCAAAGAAGGAGCCGCCACCACACTCCAGGGCAGAGAGTTCCATTGCTGAACAGCTCTCACAGTTTTGAAGTTCTTCCTAATGTTCAGGTGGAATCTCCTTTCCTATAGTTTGAAGCCATTGTTCTGTGTCCTAATCTCCAGGGCAGCAGAAAACAAGCTTGTTCCCTCCTCCCTATGACTTTCCTTCACATATTTATACATGGCCATCATGTCAGATAGGCACCTGTCCCTTAAAAGATGAAGACCACGTCACATAAGAATAGCTTCAATTAAGCAAGCTACAGCCCTAAGTCTGAAAGAGTTGTGCAGGGCTGTTGACGATAAGGTGACTTTCGTTCATAGGTTCACCATAAGTCAAAGTCAACTCAGCAAGGGACCTATTACACAATATTCCAGCCCCCCTTAAGGAATACATCACAGATTTTGTTTTTCTTTTTAAGAATCGCTTCACCTTTCAGAGTCAGTCAATTGCCACATGAAAGGTATCTTCTTCCACATGACATTATTCATTGCTTACCTCACCTGATCCATTTGCTTACCTCTTTCCTGATCCATTTCTCCACAACATCGCGATTGTAGTTGCTTCCATTTCCAAGGAAAGCAAATACCCGATGCAAATAGTGATCAGTATTTTTGTATTACAAAGCAATGTTTGTTTTTCTTTTGCAATTCCAATGCTGTAGAATGTTTTCTAAACTCTGTCCACCCAATTAAGATGGATGGAGTTTAGGCATTCTACAGCATGCCATGTCTGCACTATTGATATATAACTAATCTTAAGAACTTTTCCAGGAAAATGTGCTACATCCTTCTCAATCAGGCAGAGTCAAAATGGTAGCAGGCAATGATGTGGGTTTCTTGCAAAACAGTTTTTCCCTGAAGAAATGCTATGAATCAATGATAAGCAATTTTACATGTTCATATGATTTATGTTAAACAAAGAAGACTCGAAATTTATGTCGTAATTTTTTGTACTATATAAATATCTCGTAGGTTTTTTTCTAATCCACGAATTTTTAAAATTCATTGTAAAATATAGACAATAAAGCACATTTACAATTCAATCCAGTGTATGCATGTTTATGCATAAATAGATCATGCTGGGTTCAGTGCGAATAGCTTAGGAAATGAGTGTAGGATTGTCACCTCAGTGTTTAAAAAAGAAATCAAAACCTAAACTTCTAACTTGTTATCGGCTCAAATTAAGAGAGAGCATATTGAAAACTATCCATAGATGGTCTTATTGCACACTCAAGTTGCACAGGGCCAATGATGGAGTATCAAAAGTATGTTGGAGAGGATACACAGGTTTAGGAAATTGAAACCATGTGTAGCTGTTATGTCCAAGGATATGAAGATTTTGGGAAGAGGTCTTAATTTGGATGAGCTGAATTACAGGATAAAGAGTCCACTTTTGAGGGGCATTATTGCTTATCTTTATATAAAAACAAAATTGAACCTCTACTAAATAAAAGCTTTATATAATGTATGGCATACACTACACTGATGGAAATAGTCAAAATTCAGGAAAATTAGAGAAGTTATCAATACAGAATTGATTAAACAGAAGATAGACTATAATTTTATCTGAAAAATTAACATTCAAAATAAGATTAGAGAGAGGAGAAATAGAAGAGAATTTGTTTGAGGTTCTATTGTATTTATCCGTTTATGTGCCAGAGGATTCACAGATTTAAATCACCCTTAGATCTGGGGAAAATTTGGATAAAAGACTAGAGGAAGACAATTGAGTAAAGGATCATTTATTAGTGAGAGGAATGATGGAGACGTAGTTTGTAAAGATGTCAAGATGTTTATCATATTGTCTAGGGCCCCCTGGTGATACATCGGGTTAAACTGCTGAACTTGCTAACCGAAAGATTGGCAGTTTGAATCTAGGGAGTGGGGTGAGCTCCCGCTGTTAGGCCCAGCTTCTGCCAACCTAGTAGTTCGAAAATGTGCAAATATGAGTAGATCAATAGGGAAGGGAATGGATCTCCATGCAGTCATGCTGGCCTCATGACCTTGGAGGTGTCTACGGACAATGCCGGCTCTTCGCCTTAGAAATGGAGTTGAGCACCACCCCCCAGAGTTGGACATGACTAGACTTAATGTTAGGAGAAACCTTAACCTTTTAATATATTTGTCTTTAAGTTTTTTCTTCTCTAGTTCCCTCAACTGTTTCTCACAGTGGTTGCTGGAACCCGTATTTACCCTTTTTAAAAAGCTTTTTCAGCTTGTTGATATTATTCCTAAATTGTGCCGCCAAAAACTGGACACAGTTCTTCATGGCTGAGTGAGGATTTGAGCCTGTATATTCCTGTGGGCTGAGAAAGGTGGTTTATAAATATGGTAAATAAATAAATAAAGTTGCTTAGGAAAACCTGATGGAATTCATGGGTTTTCACAAGTCAATAAGCAATTTGAAGGCATGGACACACATATAAAAACAGAGTGTGGCCACTGATGGGCTTTCACCAGGAAAACTCAACTTCACACAAATCTTACTTTCTCCAGTATTAGTTGACTCCTTAGTTGACTCCAGACCAGTATTGGGGGTTTTCTCCAAGTTGTCCAAATGACACTCTATTCTGGTATCCATTCTTATAACTGAGCTCCTAGATTTTAAGGTTTTTTAGTGCCTTTATTATTTGTTGCTGGTTGTATCTTGCTTTTTATGTGATGTTATTGTATTCTAAGCATTGTTTCGTGCACTGCACAGAGATTTCCACTTCTTGACTGGTCAAAAAGAGTGATAAATAAATAATCCATCATTCTGACAACTTGGGGCCTGATCTCTTGCCATGCCCCCCTCGAATTCAGAAAGGATATTCAGGATATTCAGAGATGCTTTCTTTTTGGAGACTGGATGAGAAGCTTAACTCTCCAACCTCTTATATGGCTAGTGAGCCAGTCAGTACCAATTAGATAATTGATTCATCAGAATATGATTCAATCCGATTGCCTGTAATTGATGCTTCCACCAAGAATTTTTGAGGCAGGTCCGTAATGAAAGAAAATATAGGCTGTTTCTCTCCTTAAAGTGACGAGTGTAGGGAAGCAATTAGATCAGCTAAATGGACATCCATAGCATGATGCTGAAAGTATGTCTCTTTTTAAAATATTACCGGAAGACTAATTTGAAAGGAGGGGAAGGCATTAGTCCACCACTTAGGACACAGCATGTATATGTATCCTTCACCCCTAGCTGTGTTTTCATTTAAAAGCTTCTATATTTGGCAACTGGATGTCTCTCAACACTAGACTGAAGCAGCCCCTCCCCCTTGACTTCGTAATCTCTATAGCTGTTCGCCATAAGGGACAATTCTCAGAAATGCACTGGGGGGAAGTGAAAGGGGTTGGTGGCTATAATAGTCTGGTAAATGTTCTGGAAAAGATGCTCATTCAGATGGAAGAGCCAATCCTGCCACTAAATGGTGCTGCAGTTTGGCTCCAGGCTGCGGCTAGCATCTGCGCATTAATGCAATTCATTCATCCTGATATTCTTCAGGAAGGAACTGTGGACTACAGTTCACTGCAGTGTAAATCAGATTGTGGGGAAGAGGTCTTTTTTTTTTTTTACTTCCCAGAATCTCCCAGGTTGGTGTCCGCATCACAATATAAAGGTAAAGGTTTCCCCTTGACATTAAGTCTTTTCGTGTCTGACTCTGGGGGGTGGCGCTCATCTCCATTTCTAAGCCAAAGAGCCTATGTCATCTATATAAAGTATATGAGAGGATACTACTAAATCAGTTAGGATCTCTTATTGAACCCCAGCGTATTGCACAACAAGCAGGGTTCAGACCAGGGAAAAACTGTACAGCCCAAATTCTTAATCTGACTGAGCACATTGATGAAGGATATGAGAAAGGTTGCATTACTGGAACAGTTTTTGTCAACCTTACAGCAGCCTATGACACGGTGCAACATAGGAAAATGCTGCAGAAAGTTTACCATATTACCTGAGACTATGATTTTACAAAAACTGTCCAGACTCTCCTAGAAAACATTCTAGGAGAGTCTATGCAGCTTCTACGTAGCTTCTATACCTGGCTACGTAGCTTCTACGCAGGCCCGTAGCCAGGATTTTGATTTGGGGGGGGGGGTGAGTTTGATTCGGGAGGGGGGCTGAGTACCAGTAAGGCCTTCTCGCAGACCACCATAAGAATTTCGAGGGGGGCTCAATCTAAGCCCCTCAATCTAAGAGGAGGCAACAGTGTGGTGGTTACACGAGCAATGTAATACATTTTTCTTTATCTGCTTCTAAAGCAATTGCCATCTTACTGTATGCCGGTTTCCAACATTAAATACCCTATTTCAGGTGCCTCTCAGTTTCAGAGTTCTGGGAAACTGGTCCCAGAAAAATATTCCCAGATTCAGATCTTAGAAAAGTTACCTTCTACATTTGCAGGGATTGTGCAGAAGAGGAATGTTTCTGTATTCTGGTTTAAATATAATAAATTCTGCCCTCTTGTTGTTTACTGTTTTTATTATTCTAAAACTCTACTCTGCAGCCCAAAGATCAAGGTACACGTTAAAGAGATTTCTTCTGCCACTGCCACACTCCTATAAGGGGATGTGATTACTTATGGCATTCTTTCCTACTGGGAAATATTGCAGTGCTTCTGCGAGCAGATAAAAACATATCAGACTAGACTTCAGCTATTTGAGTGTGTATTTTCTAACCTGGAATTAGCTACCAGTTGCAAACTAGTGTCCTTTGGGAATGTTTTAAGGGCCCGAGAGTTTATGAGAAAGAATTGGAGAACTTAAGATAATTGAATGTTTTTCCACAACCTAAACAAACATCTCCTTTTCCAAATCCTAGTTTGCAAGCCACTGGCATTCACTAGAAAGTACTTGCCTAGCCATAAAACCTTGTGGTGTTTCAACACTTCCTCTGGTTGCGTTTTTCTTTGGTATGTCTTTTGTCAATATCAGATGACTTTCTCTGAACTATAACTTTGGTTGACCAGAGTTTATCCCACAAGTTTTCATCCTTTGACCATCTATAGCTTGGCTTGCATTGCAGAAGCTGATTCCAAGGTCCAATGCCTAATACATGTTTTGTATATTGCTGACAAAAAAGTTTCTCTTTTTGGTGGAAGATTGCATTGCATCACTAGCAAAGTTTGCAAAAACCTTTTTGGTCTATTTTACAGCTCTGTATTTTTGCATGGCTTATACTGGAGCCCCCAGTGGCACAATGGGTTAAATTCTTGTGCTGGCAGGATTGCTGACCAAAAGGTCAGCAATTCAAATCTGGGGAGTGGGGTAAGCTCCCATCCGTCAACTCCAGCTTCTCATGCAGGGACATGAGATAAGCCTCCCACAGAATGGTAAAACATCTGGGCGCTCTCGGGCGATATCCTTGCAGGTGACCAATTTTCTCACACCAGATGCGATTTGTAGTTTCTCAAGTCACTCCTGACATGAAAAAAATGGCTTATACACTGCTCCCTAGGTAGTGATGGACAATGTACCCTGAAAATATATAGAGAAATTCAGAAATAGACCCATATGGGGAAAGCATGCATAAAATCTAATGGAATACTGGTAGATTTAGGAGAAGTAGAATACAGCATCCTTGAAGCGGGCATCTAATGTTTTGCCTGCCTCTTGATGGATCAAACTGATATAATTGAACTGTTATATTAATGTTCCAGTTCTAGTAACTGAAGACTGCTTCCTTTTAAACATTGAGTTGGATCTAGTACCTTTTACGGTTCTAACCTATTTTCTCCGATTTCAGTAGGTATTTTTGTTTGTTTTCTGTTTCTGTATTGGATAATGCATTCAACAGGAGTTTTTTAATTTTTGTTTTTGTTTGTTTGTTTGTTTTTGCTTCTGAGGTTTTCTTCACACTTTTGGTATAAAGCATAGATCATTAACATTGTATATCTAAAATGTCTAAAAGTGTGAATGAACATGTGTTTCAGATTTAATGTTTATGAAAATGGATTTCCCAGTTAACTGGGATTGCAGAGTCTCCAACTGAATATTGCCTTTGTAGCTAACCAAAGATTTTGTATCATTGTGTGTGAAACAGTGCTGATTCAGGCAACATATAGGGGTTCTCACACTACCTGCATCTACAAATACGCATGCAAATAAATTAAATTTACATGTGCAATGAAGGAGCACTTCATTTTGTTATGGAAAATAGTGAAACTAAATGTTAACTTTGTGTGCTTTGGTCCTAAAAATTATCCCAGAGGCCAAGGCCTCTGGTTACACCTGAGAAATTAGCAATTGGGTCTAAATTCTACATTTGGAAATCTCCATTGATGTATTGTAATTACGAGTAAAATCAGTATGTTGCCTTTTGTTCTGCTCATGTTTAATTAATGTGCCCATCTTGGAGGGCCAGCTTTTATTTTATCCTCTTAAATGCTTTATGCTTGTCTCATCATTTAGGTTTCGTCACAGCCCTAATTGCTTTTACTTAAGAGACTGGATAATCCACAGTTGGATCAGGCAATGCTTTAAGTTTGGTGCAAAGGACAAAGCCTTGTACACTTTACAGAATAAGGTAATATTTAGAGAAGAGACACTTTTTATGTGGTGTTAGGACATTCTTTTAATGGGCTACACTAGGAAGCTTGCGCTGGATTTGTTTCTTCTTTTCCATTCATTTTTAGAATAATAGTGTGCAATATTAATTAAAAAGGGCACACATTCTTTCAATCCCGTTTGGCACTGGAGAAAATCTAGCCAAAGTTTAAAAAGTCCCAACGATTCCAATGATAGCAACTCTGTCTATTGTTTCATGAAGTCTATGGACACAAAAACTTGTAATTCTGCCTAGATTGTTCCCTGTTTGTTAATAAATTATTTTATAAATCATTTAATTATTTCATTATTTTTGAATTAAACAAAAGTTCTTTGGATTTGTATTAGCATATAGCTCACATATAGCCGTCCCAAGTCCCTCTGGGGAGAAGGGGCAGGATATAAATAAATATTATGATTATTTATTTATATTTATTTGCTATATTTATACCCTGCCTTTCTCTACCCCAAAGGGGACTCAAGGCGGTTTACAACAAAGACAGCTATTCAGTGCCGACGATAATTATGATGATTATGATTATATATGTAAGGCATAAATGAAGATATGATATTTCCAATGAAATGCAGATTGTGTTCTATTTGTCTTTTTAGCTTAGACTGTAAGGGTAAGGTGGATAGTTTTTTCTATTGTACAGTATGACCCACTTATCTACAGACTCAATGCCCATGATTTTACTTACCTATGCTCCAGAAAACATTCGCCCATTGTTTGTAGCCCTCTTCTAAGTCATCCAGAGCAATTGTATGGTATGCTTCTGGCCCAGGGTTCACTATTATCATGGTTTCAGGTATCCATAGGAAGGTATTCCATAGGAAGATTCAGGTATCCATAGGAACACAGGGGTTTCTCTGTTTTGATGACTGATACTGAAATATTTTAATATCTGTGGTGAAATAAAGGAAGTGGGCTTTGATACTAAATAACGTTTTGGAGAAGTGACACAAGGGCATTCCCATACATCTGATGGTCGCAAACACAAACTTATTACCACAGTATGTGAACTGATAATTGGAATAAAAAATAGATACAATTAATGAGGTGTATTCTGTTTAAACAGTGTACTTTCCCCCAGTGTGTCAGGCACTAGTACCATTATAGGAGTGGTTCCCAACGTTCTGGGAGTTGGTCCAAAACACATGGAGACCCAAATATTGCTAGGTACCCATTGGAACTGCTCCCTTCCTAAAGTTCAAGACAATTCATCCAAACCAGAGGTTCTCGGCCATTGGTTCATTAGCATCCGTGAGATGTCTAGTTGAATTTCAGGGGTCTATGAACAGTTTGCAAAATAATAATAATAATAATAATAATAATAATAATAAATCCTCTGTCTGTGCAATTCAGTTTCCTTCCTATTCCTTTGAAAGTTTTCCTTTATCTGGAGAGAGAACCAGTAGCTTTCATCAGATTCTCAAAACAGGTTCATGACCCCAAAAAGAATCACTGAACTATAGACAGTCATTTGGAAGGCCAGTTTGTTTACTGCTTGCTTGACATTGTTTGCCTCTTGCCACGGGCTGATAACATTTTAGATGTTCCAAGCATATCTCCTGGTTTAATCACTGATAGCAGAACTAAAGTAGAAAACATTCAATCCTGATATTTTTTTCCCATCTTGGCAGATTGTATTATCTGTTCAGATCATGCTCCAATTTTCTGTAAGATGCCAGTAGTATAAGCTTTCCACATTTTTGTATTTTCTGTTCATTTATTCTAGGTACAATATGGAATATTCCCAGATAATTTTACATTCAATCTTTTATTGGATACTTTTATAAAAGATGGAAATTATGAAGGTAAGAAATAAAATATCTATTAATTGGTCATATATCATGTGCCTTCCTGTTATAAATGTCTAGAGTATTTCACTGAGTTGCGTCATATAAACTCTTCTGAATCGCTAAATAGACTTCTAAAATATTAATTGATGAAACCTCCTTCCCTAAATAGTTCTAGAGCCATTCATTCAAGCAATAAATCCAGTAATTATACAAAGTAATACAGTGAATTAGTTTGCCTTGAGCCACCGGTGACGCAATGGGTTAAACCTTGTGCTGGCAGGACTCAAGACTGACAGGTCGAAGGTTCAAATCCGGGGAGAGCGCAGATGAGCTCCCTCTATCAGCTCCCCATAGAGGGACATGAGAGAAGCCTCCTACAAGGATGGTAAAACACCAAAACATCTGGGCATCCCCTGGGCAACGTCCTTACAGGCAGCCAATTCTCTCACACAAGAAGCGACTTGCGGTTTCTCAAGTCTTTCCAGACACAAGGAAAAAAAGTTGCCTTAAATTTGAAGGTGGTGGAAGGGGGGCAAATGCAACACATTGGGTAAAAAAAATGGCATTTCCCCTCTAAAACATTTTATGTCTAGTGTCAAAGCATTTCTACCACTTGAGGAGAAGCTTGGATCAATTTACACTCAAAGCTAGATCTATACTGCCCTATATGCAAGGACCTGATCCCAGATTATCTTCTTATCCCAGATGATCTAGCAGTGTAGACCCATATAATCCAGTTCAAAGCAGATCATCATCATCTTTATTTATATCCCGCCCCCATCTCCCAAAAGAAACTTGGTGCAACTTGCAAGGCACTACAAGTGTTGTATATAACATAGACGGTACATGAGTACAACAACACTATCACATAAAAGTTATAAAACAACTATTAACACATAAAATAAAAACAGTTTGAAACACAGATAATCTGCCTTCAACTAGTTTAATCTGGTATCAGATCGTGGTATATGGGGCAGTGTAGATCCAACCCAAGAGAATCCTTTTTCTGAATCAGGTGAGAAGTAAGTAACTTTGCTTCATTCCCTGTTTGTAAAAATGAACCTCTCTTAAATCTAAAATAACCCAGGAAGATTGAAAAACATAAGAAATTTCAACTTTTGCAGGGGTGAGATTGGGGGGATGGTGTGTCCCTCAAAGGTCTCTTTAAGATTCATGTGGTTCTCTAGCTTCCACAACTGTCCACTCCATCTTAAAGACTTATTTGACAACTGTGGAGTTGGGATCTTGGGATGTGGCCCCCCCCCTCTCCCCCCCCCCCCCCCGGTAGCCAGAGATCATTCCTTAAGACAACAGGCCTCAATGCATTTCAGATGTGACTTTGGTGATCTCACTTATGGGTCAAAGAGCTGTGGTTCATCTCCTGTTTGACTAATGGAACACTTTTCTATTTGTCTGTTTGACTAATGGAACACAAATACTTATTATATTTCCTGGCTCAGAGTAGGGCTCAAAAGAAGATGCACTGCCTCAGGATTAACTTCAAAATGTGCAAATATATTCTTGTTGCAAATTATCAATTAAAGTTACAATATTAGGTCCAAAATTAATATTTCTTTAATTTATGCAATAGAAGGTGTCACTAGGGGACTCCTGCTCGACTCCTCGGCCATTGCACTGTGGAGTCCCGCAGGGCTCAATACTGTCCCCTATGTTGTTTAACATTTACATGAAGCCGCTGGGAGAGATCATCCGGAGTTTTGGGGTGCGATGTCATCTGTACGCAGATGATGTCCAACTCTATCACTCTTTTCCACCTACCACTAAGGAGGCTGTTCAGGTCATGAACCGATGCTTGGCCGCTGTCTCGGACTGGATGAGGGACAACAGATTGAAACTAAATCCAGACAAGACAGAGGTACTCCTGGTCTGTCGTAAGACCGAACAGGGTACGGGGTTACAGCCTGTGCTGGACGGGGTCACACTCCCCCTAAAAGCTCAGGTACGCAGTCTGGGAGTTCTCCTGAGCCTGGAACCCCAGGTCTCAGCGGTGGTCAGGGGAGCTTTCGCACAATTAAAACTTGTGCGCCAGCTGCGTCCGTACCTTGGGAGGGCTGACTTGGCCACGGTAGTACACGCTTTGGTTACATCCTGCTTAGATTACTGCAACGCTCTCTACGTGGGGTTGCCTTTGAAGACTGCCCAGAAGCTGCAGCAAGTCCAACGTGCGGCAGCCAGATTACTAACGGGGGCTGGGTACAGGGAGCACACCACTCCGCTGTTACACCAGCTCCACTGGCTGCTAATTAGCTTCCGAGCACAATTCAAAGTGCTGGTGTTGACCTATAAAGCCCTAAACGACTCCGGCCCTGTTTACCTCTCCGAACGTATTCTCCCCTACGAACCATCAAGATTACTAAGATCATCTGGAGAGGCCCTGCTCTCGGTCCCACCAGCCTCGCAAGCGCGGCTGGTGGGGACGAGGGACAGGGCCTTCTTGGTGGTGGCCCCACGACTCTGGAACTCTCTCCCTCTGGAGGCCAGAACCGCCCCATCCATCCTAACATTTAGGAAACGGGTGAAGACGTGGCTGTGGAGTCAGGCCTTCGAGGAATGAGACAACACCATAGGACTCTGGATGGAAGTGGATATAGATCCATCTTATTAGGGCGACTGACCACTGTAGTTTTATATTTAGTGTTTTTAAAGTTGTTTTGTAATTTGTGATATATGATATTTTAATGAATGTATATGTTTTTATGGCTGTAAACCGGGCTGAGTCCCTCGACGAGGTTGAGAAGCTCGGTATACAAAACTGTGAAATAAATAAATAAATAATAAATTGTCTTATGCCTGTTATGACAGGTTGTGCTTTTTATTGAATTTTTCGTTTGTTAAGTTATAATTCATATTTATATGTTGGGTTGTATAAATTTTGTTAGCATTGATGTATTGTTGTTGTATTTGGGCATTGACTGTTTGCCTTTCATGTTTGGAATCCGCCCTGAGTCCCTTTGGGGAGATAGAGTGGAGTATAAAAAATGTTTTGTTATTATTTATTATTATATTCTTTTCTGGCTGTATTGTTATCATATGATTTGAGTCTCTATAGAGTCAAAATCGTAATGTATGTATGTCATTTGAAAACACTGTGGAATGCTTAATGTCAGTGAGGTCAATGTCTTGGCAAACCCACCATTTCAAAATGATTTTATTATTGGATTGCTGTGAGTTTTCCGGGCTGTATGGCCATGTTCCTGAAGCATTCTCTCCTAATGTTTTGCCCACATTTATGGCAGGCATCCTCAGAGGTTGTGAGGTCAGTTGGAAACTAAGTGAGGATTATATATCTGTGGAATGTCCAGGGTTGGAGAAAGAACTCTTGTCTGTTGGAGGCAAGTGTGAATGTTGCAATTGGCCAGCTTGATTAGCATAGAATAGCCTTGCAGCTTCAAAGCCTAGCTGCTTCCTACCTGGAGGCATCCTTTGTTGGAGGTATTTTAGCTAGAGGTGTTTTCTCTGGAATTCCCCTGGGTTTTTTTTTTTAGTGTTGTTCTTTATTTACTATAAACATTTGTTTGTTCAATTGTTTAGATGCTATGGCTGTGGTCACTGAGATCATGATACAGGAAAAATTTGAGGAAGTGTCTACACAGCTTCTCTCGCTCTATGTCATGTACAAATATTTGGCAACCAAATCAGAATTAACGGTAAGCTATTTGCATAACGAACTTGTGTTGCTGTAGTTTAAGTGGTAGAACATTGATGTAGTTCAGACACAGCATTCCTTGTCTTCCAGACCATGCTATGTAGCAGTGGCCCTCAACCATTTCTGTTTTAGATTTTTAAGTACCAGTAAGTAACATGGCCCAAAGTCAAGGATTCAGATCAAAGATAGAGAAAAACTGGATCAGAGGATTAGGAATATGATTGAAACTGGTCTACCCCAATCCTTTCCTTTCTTCTTTGAATGAGCAAAATGTAGTTTTACAAAAATATACTTTTTGAATATATTTTAAAATATATATATATTTTAAATATACTTTGTAAATCATGAATTAATGTTAAAATATTGGGTCTTTATCAGTCCCAAAACTGAATATTTAATTGCTCTGTCACATTTTCCTGAATAGAATCGAAGGCAGTTCAGACATCAATTAAAACAAGGTTCTTAAATTAAAAGTGAAATGTGTTAACACACAATGAAATAGGTTACCATATTAAAAACATAACATGCTTTAAAAAGACTGCAAATAGTTTCATTCACATGGCAGCCCCATCCTGAGGAACTATATTAACTAAATGCTTGACCGGTGTTACATTTGGAAACTTTCTATCCAAATATTACAGTGCTAAAGGGAAAAGATAATGTGTAATAAGGTTGAGAGAGCTGTGTGTTTTCCTTTAATGTCCAATCCATACAAATGTGATGTTTAGTACTTGCCCCAACCCCCTATTCCTGGTGGCGTAGTGGGTTAAACCGCTGAGCTGCTGAACTTGCTGACCTACAGGTTGGCAGTTTGAATCTGGGGAGCAGGATGTGCTCCTGCTGCAAGGCCCAGCTTCTGCCAACCTAGCAGTTCAAAAACATGCAAATGTGAGTAGATCTATAGGTACTGCTTCTGCAGGAAGGTAACAGTGCTCCATGCAGTCATACCAGCCACATGACCTTGGAGGTGTCTTCGGACAACACCGACTCTTCGGCTTAGAAATAGAGATGAGCACCACCCCCCAGAGTCGGACATGACTAGACTTAGTCAGGAAAAACCTTTAGCTTTACTAAACGTATGGTTCTTTTTATCTACATTTATTAATGTTAAATTTAGTACATTACAGCATCTTAGTGAGGCCAATCTACTTTGCGATTCTTTTTCATTTATGTCACATCTTCTGGTATCACTTGTGGTTTGTTTTTCATACACAAATTTATGTTCAATGGAATATCACCATGTCTCTATTCAGCCCCTGGCCACTGCTAATGAGGGTTAGAAAAATGCAGTGGTATTGGCAGAATTATAAAGTAAAACTCTGAATTTAGCATTGTCCCAGTTTTCTATTTGTGTCACCATAAGCGTGCATAATCATATGCAAACATTATCTCATCTTTGTATTTAACTATGTATAAAGAGAACAAATGGAAGAGTAATCATATATGATTCCAAGTTTTCTAGTTAGTGGTTTTCTTTGTTTTCTTTATACAGTGGACCCTTGGTATCTGCAGGGTTTTGGTTCCAGGATGCCCTGTGGATACCAAAATCCATGGATGCTCAAGTCCCATTATATACAACGTAGTAAAATGGTATCCCTCATATAAAAAGGCAAAATCTGAATTTTTAAAAATATTTTCAAGCTCTGGTTGGTTGCATCTATGGATGTAGAATCTGTGGGTATGGAGGTCTAACTGTATGCCTAGGTGAAATAAAATATATTTTACGTTCCCATTTTCCCTTTTATATGCGTAAAGTATTTAAGAAGACAGATTTATTAGATGGGAATAATCTAGATCTTTAATCTAGAAACTACCTAAAATTGGAAATGTCACAGAGTGTGATGTTACGCTCACCATGATTTCAACATCAGATTAGTCTTTACCCTTCTCCCTACAGCTATCCTCCCTCTCTCTGTCAAGAGATCTCAAGCTGGTTTACAATCACACAATCCACCCATTTAAAACTGTGAGGCTAGTTAAATTATTTTTAAAGGCTTAGGATCATAACGTTGGAAGAGACCTCATGGGCCATCCAGTCCAACCCCGTGTCAAGGAGAAGGAAAATGGCATTCAAAGCTTAATACACATTAAACAATTTAGAAAGGCAGATCAATAGAATTAGGATAGTTTTCCGCAAGATAAAGTCCATCTACATGTGAAAATTTCATTACAATCAATAAGACCCCAAAGGTTTCATGGAGAGCCATGTTTTCACTTGACACCAGAACATAGCAGTGTTGGCACCAGTTGGACCTCTAAAGGGAGGATGTCCCATAACTGGGTGCCACAGCAGAGAGGGCTCTCTCCCATGTCCTCCCAAAGCTTATTGCCTTGACTGATGGAACACCAAAGAGAGCCCCTCAAGCAGACCTTAAAGCTCAGGTGGGAACCTAAATAGAAGGGCGCTGCTTGAAAGTATGAAGGTCACAAGGCATTACTAGTATCTTCAGTTCAGAATGATGAAGAGACGGCACTTTTCTTCTTTTCAATATATATGCCTCTGCTGTTTATGTTACTTTGTTATATTACTATAGCTAGCTGCTATCGAGTACAGGCTTCCCCGAGGAATAAACATCTGACTTACAAACAACTCATAGATGATAACAACAACAACAACAACTTTATTTTTATACCCCACAACTATCTCCCCAAAGAAACTCGGGGCAGCTTACATGGGGACCAAGCTCAACATACAGCAAAATTTACCAGCTTAAACATAGTTTTAGGAGCCCCCGGTGGCACAGTGGGTTAAACCACTGAACTGCTGAACTTGCTTATGGAAAAGTCGTAGGTTTGAATCTGGGGAACGATGCGAATTCCCACTATTAGCGCTAGCTTCTGCCAACCTAGCAGATCGAAAACATGCAAATGTAATTAGATCAAAAGGTACCGCTCTGGCAGGAAGGTAACAGCACTCCATGCAGTCATGCTGGCCACATGACCTCAGAGGTGTCTACGGACAACACCGGCTCTTCGGCTTAGAAATAGAGATGAGCACCAACCCCCAGAGTCAGACATGACTGGACTTAATGTCAGGAGCAAACCTTTACCTTTAAAACACAGATAAAATATAATAACACAGTTAAAACATAATAACATATAAAATACCATAAACAATCTAACTAAAGCAATTGAAAACAGCAATCGTAGAACATCGTAAAAGTGTATCAAACCAACCTCAACAACCAGTAACGAGGAATATGGTGGGCATAATCAGTTTAGAGAGAGCAGTGCATAGAATGGGGGTGAAGCAACAGGAAGTGAGAGAAATCTACCCCTCAGAAAGGAAATTCACTCCTGAAAGAGTTATCATGGGGGAAAAGTGCCTCCACTGAAGCTTTCTCAACAACCCTGGTTTCCACA
Organism: Anolis sagrei; assembly: GCF_037176765.1. Classification (NCBI taxonomy): domain Eukaryota; kingdom Metazoa; phylum Chordata; class Lepidosauria; order Squamata; family Anolidae; genus Anolis; species Anolis sagrei. The sequence continues at coordinate 262,223,404 of NC_090022.1, read as the reverse complement.
ACAAGACAGTTTTTTCAAAATCCATTTATCACAGGGACAGAAAGTGTGATGAATTATGTTTTTATGATGTTGTGTATGTATTTTTATTTTAACCGTGTTTGACTGGGCTTGGTCCCCATGTAAGATAACCCGAGTCCCTTCAGGGAGATGGTGGCGGGATACAAACATAAAGTTATTATTATTATTATTATTATTATTATTATTAACTTGGAGGCTGCCTACTGTATATTGGATAAGGGGAGGGAGTATGAAAATTGGTATCCTGTATGCTAACTCTGAGAATCAGTGGAAGTAGAACTTGTTTAATGTTTGTTTTGCTTTTAAAAATATAGATGTGAATTTTCCTGATCAACAGAAAATATTCAAATAAGAGAAAGACCACATGTGTGCAGCCACCATGGCATTGTCCTCTACTTATCTTCCTTGTCAGTGTCAAACCCTTGTGTGGGCTGTACTGCTGACCTGTAGGTTGGGTTGCTGACTTGAAGGTTACCAGTTCAAATCCACAAGACGGGGTGAGCACCCCTCTGTCAGCTCTAACTTGCGGGGACATGAGAGAAGCCTCCCAACAGTATGGTAACACATCTGGGTGTCCCCTGGGCAATGTCTCTGTAGACGGCCAATTCTCTCACACCAGATGTGACATGCAGCATGTTCTCAAGTCACTTCTGACACAATAAAAAAGTGTCAAGTGTAGCTCATAGAAGAATAATTATGGCAGAGAACACATAAGGCATGGTAACAAAAGCCAAAGCATTGCCAGATGTACCTCATGTTGTTTTATCATTTTTTTCAAACAATGTTTGCTCTGTTTTTAGTGGGAAGAAGAGAAAAATCTTGGTGCATCCCTCTTGATAACAGGGTTGAAACAGAACAACACTGTGGGATTCAGTTCTCAGCTTTATGGCCATGCACTTCTTGGTAGGTCTTAAAAGTATTTAATTAAAGTATTTCTTACTGCTTTATCGATTAGTTCAGAACAGCTAGAGTAAAGCAAATTCTTCAATTAAATTCTAATATAGCCTTTGATGTGACAAAATTGAAACTCAATCAAATTTACCACGCCAGCATACAAACAAAGCAATGTGAGGCCCAGAAAATCAATCAGGTATTCTGAGCCTTCCTGTTGAATGCTTGAAAAGAGCCAAAGGCTCAGCTATAGCGTCTACTTGTCTCTCTCTCTAGCCCATAGCCCAACCCCAGAGGCAAGGAAGCCTTACCTTAGGAATCCATAAGTTATAGTGAGTGCAGGAATATATATTTTTGACACAAAGAAAGAGCCTTTTGGAGTCATTGACCTGGTTCAGTTCCCTATTGTTGTTGTTTATTTGTTCATTCGCTTCCGACTCTTTGTGACCTCATGGACCAGCCCACGCCAGAGCTCCCTGTCGGCCATGGCCACCCCCAGCTCCTTCAAAGTCAAGCCAGTCACTTCAAGGATACCATCTATCCATCTTGCCCTTGGTCAGCCACTCTTTCTTTTTCCTTCCTTTTCCCCCAGCATCATTATCTACTCCAAGCTTTCCTGTCTTCTCATGATGTGGCCAAAGGACTTCATCTTTGTTCCCTAGTCTAGTTCCCTAGTTCAGGCCTAAATCCAGGTCATGCTAAGAGACTTCTATTAGTACTACAAGCCTACTTTCCCTCCTCTCCTAATTTCAGCTTTCCATTCTGCCCAAAAGTCTTCTCTTGAGGGTTCTTCCTACCCGTCAGAATAAATGTTGATGATGCACAGAGGGCTGCAGAGAGGATAGAGAATTACTACAATTCTCTGAGCACAATACCATTGGCTTACATCTTCAGTATCCTTTAAATGTTTTTTATTAATTTATTTCATGCAAGGTTAAACAATCCTGTGTTGGTCGTGTCCTCCTTGGAAAGAGTTTTTCCACTGGCAGATTACATTTGAGTGTGAGACAGTTTTGGCTCAGAGTGTCAGACAGTTGCCCTCTCCCTGCGTATCATAATTTGTTAACAACAGCTAGAGCGCCTGTGAAGTGACAGGCTGAGGATGCTGATTCTAATTGTGCCTGACTGAAAGACAAAAAAAGGGGGAAAGTCCAACCATCCAGATTATGATGGAATAAAGAACAAAGCTATAAACAAACTGGCAGCAGGTTTTCCCCGGAAGTATTGGTTTGCCATTCACTTGAGGTGCCAATATACATCTACTTTTCCCAGTACTTTCTCCATCTAGCATGGTCAGCACTTTAAATGCAGCCTGAATAATATGGGAAAACATATCACTTAGGAAAACATGTTACTTGCTGTGTGTTGCCTCCTTCGACATTGGCATTCAGGTCAAAAGCTATTTTCTGCAATGTCACACGTTCTGAATTCTTGCCAATCCTTGTGGAGTAGACTGCTGCAAAGAGTGAAGGATGTCTGTAGGTATCTCCTGGCCTCTGGGCACCTTAGCAGTTTATATTTAGCCTTAGCTCAGTGGACTATTTGTTTGCGCACACAGTCCTATAGTTCTCCATAGGCTCCCGGCTTGGTGAAGGTGTGTCGCACCCATTTCCAATGTTAGAGTTACCTTTGTGATTGAACTAGACAGATAAAGGTGATAACAGTCTCCAGTAAAGGAAGCAAATCCACATTTTTTTAAAAGCATTTTACATCAAATATCAGGTTTTAGTAGCATGGTAGCACAGGATCTGAGTCCTGCTAATAAAGAGTTGTACAGCCAACACTGTCTAGTGGTTAGAGTGTTGGTTTATGACTGGAGACGAGGGTTCAATTCCCCACTTGGCCATGGAAACCCACTGAGTGATCTAGGATGAGTCATACAATCCCAGCCCCAGAAATCCTCATGATAGATTCATCTTAGAATCTCCATAGGCCAGAAATAAACTTGAAGGCACACAGCAACAATACATTTTAACTCTTCAAATATTCAGATTTGAAAAAAATCACATGTCATGGTTTTAAAACAAGGGGGAAAATGGCAAACTTCAGTCTGAAAGAAGTAATTGGTGTAATTCCCCGCCCTTACAATTCTGGGGGTGGGAAGGACAGGATATAATTGTCTGAAATAAATAAATAATAAATATATGAAAACACAGATATATTAGTCTTGTTGTGTGTCAAGTTGGATTCAGATAAGCCCTCATTCTGTGCCTTTAAAATGCAGTTATTATGTCATGTGCAAATGTAAGATCAGTTTACAAATTTTAATTTGATTCATTTTATCCATTCATTCATTCAGTTTTCCATCTTTCTCATAGCATTGCTATAATCAGCTTATTACAACTTTATGTTACAAATGTTAAAAACATTTGAAGAATTCTATTTTTAAAAACACATAATAATATTATTGTTCTATCCCTGAGCTCCCATTCAGTACAAAACTGTGCATGTTTTTAATGTTGCTTGTTGTTCCAAAGTCATTGGTGCTCCAAAGCTCTTGACAATTCAGAAAATTAAATATAGTTTATGCATAAAGTGAAACAGAGAGCAGTTCATACAAAAATGTTTAAGACTGTTCTCCTCCTTTAGTGGTAGGCTTGGTGATATTCCTGAAGATCCTTTGTCTTTCATGCACTTTGGTGCATCTGAGATGCACTTTGGTATCAGATGCAGAAAAACACAAGAGGTGGCAAGAAGCAGGAAAGCCACAGTCTGGGTGATGCCAAATTGAGAATTATGGTTGAATTATTCAACTTTTTCCTTCACTGCAATCCAGGTGAAAATTGCCCTATCACCACCATTCCTGATAGATTTCTTTCTGAAGTTAATTTTAGGCACGAATGGGACCTTCCCAGAAGTTGAGTGTCTAGTGAGAAATGTTGTCCTTCCTAAATCCTGTGCCTACCCCTTACTATTTAAAACACACAATAGTTATTTCATACCTAATGGGCCTAAATATATATTTTTAAAAGTTATCTATGTTTTCTGCTTTAAATGGTGCACAATAACTTTCTGGGTGGATGTTTTCTAACAGGAAAGGGGGAGCTGCATCATGGGCTGCGAGCCGTCTACCGAAAGATGCCCCTCATGTGGACCCCTGGGTACCTGAACAGAGCCTTGCAAGTGATGGAAAGTGTGGCCTTGCTTCCTGACAACAATGTCAAGCTTTGCAAGGAAGCTGTAAGTGGAAAGGCAAAGGGGTTGAGAAACATGTGTATAATCAAAAGTAGAGAACCAGCCTGGTTGCAGTTGGCCCTATTTCCTCTTCATGCACTGTTATTCTAAATTTAACTTCTCCAGAATCTTTCCCTGTTTCATATTGTTTGAACATACATTGAATTTCTTGTATTCCATTGGTGTTTCTTTGCGTGTCACAAAATAAACATTGGTTGAGACTGCATTAGAGGCTGCAGTTCGATATGTAATAATGTCTTCACCTCACCATTCTAGTCCATTGCAAGAGTGTTTATTGAGGCCTCCTCTGCAGTGCCTTGTTGTGCAGTAGGAATTCCCACTGTGCAATGAATCTCATAGCACTCTTATACCATTGTTACCTCCGTTTTCATAATTGTCTGAGAGACATAGGCACATCTTCCCTCCTGATACCAGCATTGCGCAATGTCACATTTCACCATTAGGTGATCATTAATCGGTTCATGGTGACATAAATATCTAACAGTTTGCAGGTGTACTTTCTGCAAAATCAGAAAAATATGACTTATGGAAGGGTAGACTCCCACAATTCCTGATCCTGCTTTTGACAGAACATCCAAAAGCTAGCAGACCTTCAATTTTCTTCCATTGCAGATCCTTGTGTTGTGTTTCTGAATCCCAGTTGCTAGAAAATGTCAGTCGGAAGGTGCTCTTGCCCTCATCGCCTGTGGAAGGTTTTCCGTAGACAAACACTGTCGGGGGGAAAGGATGCTGGGATTAATAATTAATTTATGGACAGCTTCATAAGGTCTCAGTGCAAATTTGCAGTAAGAACACATCACAGTAAAACCTAAGAAAATAATAACAAAATAAATAGTGTGTTGTTGAAGGCTTTCATTGCTAGAATCACTGGGTTGCTGTGAGTTTTCTGGGCTGTATGACCGTGTTCCAGAAACATCAGGAGAGAATGCTCCTGGAACATGGCCATAGAGTCCGGAAAACGCACAGCAACCCAAAATAAATAATACAATCCATTAAAACTAATTTGTTAAAACCAGATATACCTGGCAGTGCTAACAATCAGGAAAATGTCAAAACAAACAGCTGGGTTTTTAGTTAGCAGTGGAAATATCTATCACAGGAGGCTACCTAAATTTAGTTTCAGATGGAGGATAACAAAACAGAGAGCTCTTTCCTTCACACCACAATCAAGTGAGCCTCATTAGGTTTCAGTGCAGTGCAGAGACATCCCAAAGTGTAAAGCCTGGGAAGGAAGATATGAAAGTAGATGAGCCCCTTTTCTGAAACTGCAGTTCATGCCTCATGGGATTTAGTAGAACATTTTAGACTCACCCAGATCAACAGTCTGTGGTGTATTAAGACCATGAGAAGCAGATTCTTAACTGCTAAGATTTCTTTAACCATTTCTGCTCCATTAAATAAACAGTTATTTGGGAACAAGCTAGTGCACATTTGGGATCGTTTACACATTCATACGCACAATGAGAACTTGTGAATGGGATGCATAATGAGTGATTTTGGATGTGGCACTGATTCAAAGAAACGAGCAGCATGTTCCTTGGACTTCCTGAAATCCTACATTTCTGTCTTGTCTCAATTTGGATATTTGCATCTTTCCCAACCAAGAGAGACAGAAGCTGTAGATTCACTATGTGCCATTCCCTGACCTGGCAAGCCTCCTTTATTGCTTGTGATCAAATTGAGGGAACAAATAGATGACTGTATTGAAAATCAACTGAGACAAGATAAGCTCATGATGCATTTTGACTAAATAAGAGTGGCGATGCCTGTTATGCAATTGAAGCATACAGTAATCTCTTCCTCTTCAAGTAATCACTAGAATATTTCACTAATTTTCAGCAAAAGACTCTGCTCTGTCTGGAGCCGATAATGAAATCAATAGTCCTTTCAGAAAGGCCCAGCTTCATCGACCGTCTTTGATCTGCCTGCAGGCACACTCAAAAGAAAAGCTAAACTCACTTTTAAATTCCCAGAGCTTTTCCCCCACAACAGTTGTCAAATAATCCATTGCTGATCATTACACCACTTTTTGTTGGTGCATTGTTGTTTTTATATGTGATTTAGACTGCAGCAGACTGTCTGAGTTAAGCAACTGTTCAGCAGTTCATTCCAGGGAGGGGGAAACATGAATCGAAAGAGAAAATGATGAGTGCTGAAAAACCATGAATTTGCGTACGGCTGCTTGACATCCTATTTTCAATCCTCTAGCATTTTACTCTTGAGTGTTTTTCAACTTGACTTACGAGGCTAAGAAAGGTTTCTTTTTAAAATAATTGGTGTTTTCTCAGGATTTTAACAAGGATCCGCAGGCTCCAGAATGGTGCCCATGAGAGTGTCACATTGACCTCCCTTACAATTTTTGGACAGTATGACACTCTTTACAAGCCATTGACTATCTTTCCCCATTTCTCTTGCAAAGATGGATGTTTTGGCAGCCATTTTGCAGAATGTTCCTGTAGCGGAAGCTTCTCAAGAGGACGCCAAGGATTCGGAAGAAACGCTGAAGCAAGCAGAATCTGAAGAAACAGAGATATCTCGACTGCCTGAGTACCTGCATCGATTTACGGTAAGCTGCTTCCTTCCTCCAGGGCATTAACTGGTTCGAGCTAGTTTCCACTGTTTGCAGTAAAAGGTATGCTTCCTTCTGCTTCTGCTGAGGCTCTTAGTGCTCCATCAGTAATGCACATCAGGGCTTTTTTTGGTTACTGAGTTCAGTTGTCCATCCCAAATAGAGTAGATCTATTGAAATAAAGGAGAACTTGGTAATAATTGGAGTTAACCCTGAGAGTAAATTATGTTCTCAGTCTTTCAGATGGGAAATCATCTTGTAAAAGCATGCTGCTGGGTCCCTGTCTTATTAAAATGTTGTTTTAGTGTTTCATACATCAGAATTAGTAAATGAAGTTGCTATTATCTAACATATAATACTGCTCCTGGTTACTAACTTGCTGTTCAGGGAAGTTCTGTATTTCATCTCTGCTCCTCTAGGAAAGATCTGTTGCCTTTTCTACATGCTAGCTTAGAGAATGTGAAGGAACCGCTAGGCTAAGCTGGCCCTATGGGTGGCGCAATGGGTTAAACCCTTGTACCGGTTTGAATCTGCAAGACCGGGTGAGCTCCCATCTGTCAGCTCCAGCTTCGCATGTGGGGACATGATAGAATCCTCCCACAGGATTGTAAAACATCCAGGCATCCCCTGGGCAATGTCCCTTTTGACAAATGCAATCGGATAGAGATTCTGGAATTAGATACAGAGGATTTATGTTTTATTGATGCTATTATTTATGGAATTTTATGATGTTTATATGCTTTTAACTGTTTATATTATATTATTGTGGCATCGAATTGTGCTGGTTCTGTAAACCACCCTGAGTCGCCCTCAGGCTGAGAAGAGCGGTATAGAAATATAGTAAATAAATAATAATAAATAAACAGCCAGTTCTCTCACACCAGAAGCTACTTGCAGTTTCTCAAATTGCTTCTAACACAATAAAAAAAACAGCTTAGGAAGTAGATATTTTTCATGCTTTGAATGTGATTTTCCTGCTTCTTGACAGGGGGTTGAACTGGATGGCCCACGAGGTCTCTTCCAACTCTATGATTCTATGATTCATACTATCATGCTGTTATGTACCACAGCATAATATTATTGAGAGCCTTCTCCTCTCTTTCATGTAATTAGCAAATTACTGTTGCTTCTATATTTAAGAAAATATATTTTGCTTCTGGCTTAGTTCTAAGGAGACCATACAATAATACATGAGATGGATTTTTTGTGAAGTTTAAGCCTTTTCTGTATTTATTTCTTGTTGTGGCACTAGAAAGACCCTTTTTAGAAATGGCACAGATAGTGCTTTACAGATCAATATCTACAGCAGGGAAGGCGTCATTCTAATGTGTAGCTGGACACATTTTGTGCAGTAGGAGAATAAAATATGCAGTAAGGAATAGATTTTTATGTAGTTAACCACCTGAGATTTAATCAGGAACCATGTTATTTCTTAAAACAAGTGGATGAGAAGAAGATAGGGAAATTATAATTATCTTTCAGTCTTACTAAACTTATATTAACAGTATATTAACTGGGCAGGCCCACTGGTGGTGCAGTGGGTTAAACCGATGAGCTGCTGAACATGCTGACTGAAAGGTTGGTGGTTCGAATCAGGGGAGCGGGGTGAGTTCCCACTGTTAGGTCTAGCTTCTACCAACCTAGCAGTTCGAAAACATGCAAATGTGAGTAGATCAATAGGTACTGCCTTGGCAGGAAGGTAATGGCTCTCCATGTAGTCATGCTGATCACATGATCTTGGAGGTGTCTACAGACAACACCAGCTCTTTGGCTTAGAAATGGAGGTGAGCACTACCCCCCAGAGTTGGACAAGACTAGACTTAATGTCAGGGGAAAACTTTAGCTTTACTATTAACTGGGACAACCGTCTTTTCTGACTTTGAGCAAGATGGAAACAAGAGTCAAGGTATGTCTAGCTGTTTTATATCCAGTTGTATTGCTGCAGGCATTTTCAGTTGCCTCCAGCACTCCTTTTGCACCACAGTTTTTGCCATTGCATACATTTTGGAAATTCGGATTTATCCACAATGCCAATGCACTTCAGGAATGATGCAAATGTATCCTCACTCAATACGGCTGTCCATTACTTTTCAAGATCTGGAGACTCTTCCCAATAACATATGGTGGTGGATGGATGGATGGATGGATCAGGGGGAAGCACCCCCTTGGTATTGTCCCTTGTGTGCAAAAGTGGGGAGATGGCAGGAGGACTTAGAGTTGGTAGAAGTAGTCAATTCTTTGCATGTTTGCTGAACAAAGACTATTGCTCAGTTACAGCTAGCCTGCTTTACACTGACTGTGTTGGCTGAAGGACTGCGAGGATCCTACATCCATACTTATTAAAACACACAGGGAGTTTAGTGGGAGTTGACACATAATGGATAAGGGCCTAAAGTATGTGTCAGAAAACTAAAAGTTCACCTCTACCAAATACATAGAGCCCCTCTTGGTGGTGCAGCAGGTTAAACCACTGAGCTGCTGAACTTACTGACCGAAAGGTTGGTGGTTCAAATCCGGAGAGTGGGATGAGGTCCCACTGTTAGGCCTTGCTTCTGCCAACCTAGCAGTTTGAAAACAAATGTGAGTAAATGTGATCAAAAGGGAAGGTAACGTTACTCCATGCAGTCATGACCTTGGAGGTGTCTGCGGACAATGCCAGCTTGTTGACTTAGAAATGGAGATGAGCACCATTCCCCAGAGTCGGACACAACTAGACTTAACGTCAGGAAAAACCTTTACTTTTACTACCGCATACATAATAGTCTCTCCCTTTCTTAGACTGTCTTTCCATCTGCAGGATGAGGGATAATAATAGCACTTGATCTTATCTTCTGCTTTGCCTCTTGAGTTTGTTTCAAGAAAAGCATACCTAACCTGTAAAAATGTCACAGCCCACTCACCCTCTTGTCTGTCTGTGACAGGGCATCCTTAACAGTGGAAATGATCATGCTAGTTGCTTAGAATGAATCACTGCTTCTTGTGGGCCAGGGACTTAATGCAGAGCCAATGTCTGTGTGATTCACTATGTGACATTTTGTCAGGAAGAGGGTGTGGAAGCTCTGGGAATGTAAGGGGGAGGTTTTCCCAGCATTGAACAGGGCTAAAGAGTGGATGCAGTATAATATCTCTGTTTATGCTGAACTCCTTTCAGTATGTTCAAAATAATTCAGTTGAAAAGGACTACAAGGGCTATCCAGTACAGCCCCCTGCGATGCAAGAATGCACAACTAAAGCACCATTAAGAGATGACCACCCAATCTCTGTTTCAAAACCTCCAGGGAAGAAAAGTCTGAAATTGAATTGCTTATCCCAGACACTAGGGGATATTAGCAATAATAGAGTAAATTAATAAATGTAATAATAATTATAAGTAGAGTAAAATAATAAATGTAATAAAAATAATAACAGAGTAAAATAATAAATAATTTTTACTCAAGTATAAGCCGAGGGGGCTTTTTCAGCCTAAAAAAGGGGGCCGAAAAACTTGGCTTGTATTTGAGGATATATGGTAATTCCAATTAGTGCATGCATTTGGGTAACGATTAAGCACCAGGTACTCAGTGCTTGATATTTATAACATAAACATGTATTTTGTTAATATTAAGTGTAATTGTATAACTGCAAGCTCATTTAATGATCAGGATGTAGGTCCTGGTTCTGCACCTGTACTAGTGTTTCCATTAGACCTGCTTCCTAAAAAGGTGTCTGGTGTTTTGCCATGGCTCAAAGCACTGTTTCCAGACTCTACCAGCACACAAAATTAAAGGGATGGCACCAGGCATAGTACAGTTTAAAATATCCTTCAGTTGAGCTCAGTCACTGTGCATATGTGCAAGGATAGGTCTCGTGGCATTGCTCACTTCCTTGTTCCATAAGGTCACATTTCTAACCAGGACATCCTTTTTACTAAACTGAACAAGGAATTTTCCTGAATTTGAATGGTGCATGTGTCATGTAAATGTACTGCCTTTTTCTTACCCACAGGGCTATCCATATGCTTTGATATTAAGGGAAAGAAAAGTTCATAGTGGGGTGCGGAAAACACGGTGGAAACATGGGTTATACTTTCAGTAAAAGCCTTAGTTTTTCAATCAATGTGTAGAAAAGATGTCATTTTAGAAAAGTATTCCTTAGATAGGCAGCTATGTTACTTTGCTTGTCTGTTTTAATGAAATATTATCTGCATCCAGGAGCTATTTATCTCTACAGAAGATTTTGTCTTGTTCTTTGAGCAAATTACTACTGGCTTCCTGCATAGAGACATATTCTGTCATAGACAGGCAGTGCCGCATACTCTTGGTTTGTATCAAGTTACGAAACTCTGAGAATGGGACATACTTCTCTATAAAAGCCAGGTAGCACCAGGGGAGGAGCACCGGACACTTTCGCATTTACCCTTATCTGCCTATATTTTGGATAACAAATGTTCAAAAAGCACGCCTGGTGTGTCAGTAAAGGCACAACACCATCCTTTCTGTCATTTACTGTATAACTCTAGGGATGTGCTTTAGATGATAATGGTGGGGAAAGGTCAAAGAAACCCACTAAGCAACATTAGACACATTTGATATGCAGTATTTCAATGATCAAGCTGAAGACTCACTCAAGGAAGCTACAGCCCCGAGTTTGTAAGACCTGAGCAGAGCTGTTGATAACAAGGTGATTTGGAGGACCCTCATATATAGGTTTGCCATGAGTTGAAGTCAACTTGATGGCAGTTAACAACAACAGCTGATCAATATTAATTCTGTTGTGCACTAGTTACTAGTAAGGTAAAGGTTTCACATGGCAAACATTCAATGCCATAGACACACAACATATATAGACAGACACACATAGGCTATTTAACTTTCCAGCTTTCATGAGGGTATTCTGGCCACAAGGGGAGCTGTCGCTTCATCATCCATTTGAGACACTGATGGAGTACTTCCTCATTCTTTGCTTGCTTGCTGGAGATTTCATAGCATCGTAAATTAGTTAAATTAGCCTCCCCACATAAGCGGTACATTAAGTCTAGTCATGTCCAACTCTAGGGGGTGTACCCATCTCCATTTCTAAGACAAAGAGCCAGCGTTGTCCATAGACACCTCCAAGATCATGTGGCCAGCATGACTGCATGGAGCGTCGTTATTTCCTGCCAAGGGGGTACCTATTGATCTACTCAGATTTGCATGCTAGGTTTGCAGGAGCTGGGTCTAACAGCGGGTGCTCATTCCGCTCCCCGGATTTGAACCACTGACCTTTCGGTCAGCAAGTTCATCAGCTCAGCGGTTTAACCCGCTGTTCCACCAAGGACCCCTATCAAGTTACTAATTTACAATTTAAATCTTTATATACCTGCTGGGCTTTATTCTAGCCTAATCTTGCCCAGCGAGATTAAGCTAGCCCCCACCTTAGAAACTTTTAAGAAGAACCTCAAAACGTGGCTTTTCCGTTGCGCTTTTGGAGAGTGCTTTTACATCTCCTTTTGTCATGTTCCTCTATAAAGGGTGTCCTCATATTGTACTGTCTCTTGCCCGCAAGAAGGATTGTCTCTACTACTCAGTTCATGAGTCTCCCTTACAAATATATAGGTTTTATTTTTATCCCATCCTTAGTTTTTATCATTGTATCTTGCACATGTGGCCCGCTCACTGTGATTGTCTTTGATTTTCTGTTGTATTGCTTTGCACTGTTTATTATATTTTATGCTTGATTTATTTTATTTTATTGTGATGTTGCTTTATGCTTTTTATGTTTTACTGTATTGGAATGCACTTCTGGGCTTGGCCTCATGTAAGCCGCCTCGAATCCCCTTTGGGGAGATGGTGCTGGGGTATAAATAAAGATGATGATGATGATGATGATGATGATGATGATGATTATAACCCTTATCGTTGTATACAATCAATTGCACACTGTTGACCCCCCTCCCTGCTTTGTCTCCTTCTGCAACACAGAATGACTGTTTTAGCTCCCTATTTTGAAACCTGCCCTTGAAAAAAGGATGATTGTGGGATCAGAATTGTGTGTCAGATGGAAATTACAAGTTACATAGACCAAGAACTAAATACAAGGGATATTCAAACTTATGTGGCATTTGAAGCAGCCAGTATGGTAGCTGTAATTGAGAGCAGGAACTGTAATCCAGTGATATAGAACCTAAAGAGAACTACCTTGTAGTTTGGAAATTATCTATCTTACTGATCACATAAGGCACCCTGCATACCTCTATTGTCACTTGCAAAGCAAGCCACTGTGAAGTTGTGGTTAGAGCACAAGTGAGCAAGCACATCCCTCCAGCTTTTGTTGGCTGTTCCCAGCATAACCAAAGACGAGGAATGCTGGGAAGTGCAGTCCAATGGCATTTTGTAGTCCCGCTGCTGAGTTAGAGCATTTGACTAGAATTGAGGTGCCTACACTGCCATGAATCGCAACAGATGATGTTGGGCTAGTTCTTAGCCTTATGTACTACCTAGGTTTGTTGCAAATATTAAATTATATAGAAAAGTGCATACCTATCATGGAGTTTAAGATCATCTGGGGAGGCCCTGCTCTCGGTCCCACCTCCCTCACAGGCGTGATTGGCGGAGACGAGAGACAGGACCTTCTCATTGATGGCCCCTCAGCTGTGACCAAGCCTTTAGAGAACTTGTGCAATGGATAGACTTGGCACAATGTGCAATGACCATTGGAACAGCCCGGATTACGCTCATGGATTACATGTTTAACTCTTATTGTATTGTTTTTAATTGTTTTAATGTGCTTTTTAATTCTATTTTAATATTCATTTAAGTGTACATTGTGTTTTAGGGCATCAGATTGTTGCCTGTATTTAAAGCCACCTTGATTCCTCTCTGGAGTGAGAAAAGCGGGGTAGAAATGTCGCCAATAAATAAATAAATATCCATGATGCCTTGTGACATGCTCTCCTAGCTAAGATGACAGTTTAATAAATACACCATTGAGTAAATGTAAAATGTCTACTCAGATATGAAAGCAAATAGGTTCAGATGGGCTGCAACCTAAGAATCTTGGGGTGGAAGGTCCATTACGGAATATTATTTAGCATCATTACATGTCAATATCTCCTAATTCTTTGTTGTCCAGCATGCATCCAACTTGAGGAAATGTCTCTTTCTGCCTCCAGAGCAAAGCAGGAGCCCCTAGCTGGCATCTTGCCTCCTTCCTAGATATCTCTCCTCCCACACTCTGGGAAGCTTCTCCATTACCACGATTAATTTGCCTTTTGTCTGGGGAACATCAAGCTGTCCAGTAAAACTTCCATAACCACAAATGGCTCTGCATCTTAAAGCACTTAAGTGAATTAATATTTTTTATGATTCATCCGGGGGTGTTGCAAGAAATACTGCACCACATATATAAGTGGAACTCTGATAAGATGTACTGCTCAGATGTCTGGCATGATTGGAGTGGAATACCCCCACCTCAAGCCCCCCCCCCCACAACAGCATCCCCCAATAAGCAGAATGAAAGCATTTATCGTGGTTGTGTACTTAGAGCTGACCTCAAAATCACATGATGCATTAGGAAAAAAGGCCATAGAGGAATATCCTGGGCAATCGTGTGGTGGCTCACGGGAGCTAGTTAGTATGCCATTAGCACAAGGATATTTAAATTATTCCCATCTGTTGAGAAGAAGGTTAGCTGAAACAACTCAGGGCACGTTCTTGCAACGGCATAGTACGGGGGACAGAGGGCCCTGAAATGCTGAGATTGTTAGCTTCCCCATTCATCATATCTTGGCTTCTAGCATTTTTATTAGTGCCATTTCTCATTCAGTATGGCCCAACCCAGCACTTAGTAGGATTAAAAATTGATTCATTTTTGTCTCTGCTTTGTTATTGCTAAATAACACAAATCTAATCTATAAATTATTTTTTTTCCACTGCTTCTCCTTCTCTTTCTTGGAAGAGGCAGGGAGGAAGGAAGGAAGGAGGGAGAGACAGGAGGAAGGAATGAGTGAGCCTTTATTGCAACTGGCACATGTTTCCAAGGCAGAATAATCTGACAGAAATGTTATATTCCATTTCCAGTGAAAATAAGATCATCTGGGGCTGGGTGACTGGGTTGTTGCTGTATTGTGGCAGGTTGATGAGCTGCTGTTTTCTTTTTTCTTTCTTCCCTCTCCCACTGTGGCAGGAACTGAATTCTAAACTGCAGTCGCTTGGCAAGGTGGAGTCTGCACCGTTGTTGACACTGACCACCCAGCTTGTTGAGGCAAAGCTGCCAGCACTTGAAGTGGAAGACACTGCAAATTACAAGCAGAGGCTAAAGGAGTGGGAGCAAGAGCGAGCCGGTCTGATCGAAAGGGAGAAAGAGCTGAAGGAAAAGGCCAAGAAACAGATGGAAGCCCGGGAAGCAGCAAAAGCATCTGCTTAATATTCCTGCTTATAAACTTTCTCATGCGGCAGAGATACTCCTGGCAGTGAACAGGAGCTGTTACGAAATCGTCCAGAAACCAAACTGCCATGTGGCTTTGACTGTATTCCAAATAAACATTTTCCAATCCATCTGACTTACCAATCTAGTAAGAGTATTTCCTCATCCCTTTGAAAGCTATTATTTAGTATTATTCTTCCCCCAAATGCCCCCAGTGGCGCAACCGATTAAACCCTTGTGCCAACAGGACTGAAGACCGACAGGTCAAAGGTTCAAATCTGAGGAGAGCACAGATGAGCTCCCTCTGTCAGCTCCAGCTCCTAGTGCAGGGACATAAGTGAAGCCTCCCACAAGGATGGTAAAACATCAAAAACATCCGGGTGTTCCCTGGGCAACGTCCTTACAAACGGCCAATTCTCTCATACCAGAAGTGGCTTGCAGTTTCTCAAGTCACTCCTGACACGAAAAAAAAACTATGTTGTGTCTAGAAGCAAAGATCTGTCGTGTAATGAATGATTCATTTCTAAAATGAGCTCAATGAGACCATACAGTCAGAATACTGTGGCCACAGTCATTGTTTGCTATTGTACACCCATCAAGTTACTTATAGTAATGTAAATTTTTATATACTTGCTGGGCTTTAATCTACCACCAGAATCCTTGTGATTCGGAGAGGAACTAGTCACTCACTCATTTAACACAGTGGTTCTCAGCCTTCCTAATGCCGCGACCCCTTAATAGTTCCTCATGTTCTGGTGACCCCCAAATATAAAATAATTTTTGTTACTATTTCACAACTGTAGTTTTACTACTGTTATGGATTGTAATGTAAACATCTGATATGCAGGATGTATTTTCATTCACTGAACCAAATTTGGCACAAATATTCTATACACCCAAATTTGAATACTGGTGGGGTTGATGGGATTGATATTGTCATTTAGGAGTTATAGTTGCTGGGATTTATAGTTAACCTACAATCAAAGAGCATTCTGAACTCCACCAACGACGGAATTGAACCAAACTTGGCCCACAGAACTACCATGACCAACAGAAAGTACTGATAGGGTTTGGTGGGCATTGACTTTGTCTTTTGGAGTTGTAGTTCACCTACATCCAGAGAGCACTGTAGACACAACCAATGATGGATTTGACCAAAAGAGCATGAATACTCAATATGCCCAGATGTGAACACTGGTGGAGTTTGGGGGAAAATAGACGTTGTCATTTGGGAGTTGTAGTTGCTGAAATTTATAGTTCATCTACTATCAAAGAGCATTTTGAGCCGCACCAATGATAGAATTGGGCCAAACGTCCGACATAGAACCCCCATGACCAACAGAAAATACTGTGTTTTCTGATGGTTTTTGGCGACCCCTCTGACACACCTTCATGACCCCTCCGGGGGTCCTGACCCCAAGGTTGAGAAACACTGATTAACAGGTATTAATGAAGATTACCTGACCTGGTGCCCTCCAGATGTATAGGAGTGCTGCTCTGATCATTCTTGCTATCATGGCCAGCAGTTGTATTCTCTGGAATTGATAGAGTAATGCTACTCAAAAGTGGTAGTCCTTGGACAGGTGCTGGTCATTGGAAAGTTTCCAGGAAAGAAAGAATTGTGACCAGTGGACACAAACATAGTGTGCTGGTCCTTGGCACAGACTGAGCAGCACTATTATTGACCATCCCTTTGTGGGCACTATTAGGAAAAGCTGACTTGAATGCTTAAAAATATTTAATTTCATAATTCAGAGACAGTACATTTGAACCTGTTTTACATTGATGCAAATCATGGGTCCAGCTGGCTCAAAACACCAATCCACCTAGTTTTATCTGTCAGTATTTATCCAAACCATCTCCTTGTCTTCCAGCTTTCTACCTGGGAGCCCTCAGTGGAGATAAGAACCTAAAGCTATGTACTCTGCTGCAACCTTTCCATTCAACCCGTTTCTTTCATAGGTTGCTTCCAGGCTTTTCACAAGCAATTTATCAACTTCTGTGGAATCTTAATTCTGTCCTAAATAGGTTTTTAAACTTGCCTTGCAAAATAAGCCATGTGTCTCAAACTGAAAATTCTAAGTCATTGAGGTATAATTGTGCTTGTGCAAATCAGTTTTGACCTTTTCTGTTTGCAGTTTGCCCCTGGCTTTGTCTGTGTTTTTCAGCTTACATACAGCCTTTGTGAACAGCTGCAAAGTAATTTTGAGGAAGTTTATTGTGGTACTTTTTAAAGCTTTAGTTTTATTTTTATGTGACAGAATCAACTTGCTTGCTGTGCTGCTCTCTATTGCAGTGCATTGAAATATAAAGTTTTATAATTTCAATTTCTGTAAAGTTTAACTCTTGTCACCAGACATTTCTGCAATGTAGTAGTTTATGGTTATGTTTATGTCACAGTGCATCATAGTAGTAGCCAAGACTGGTCAGTGTCCAGCATATAGATGGAACAGCTTTAGGCACTGCAACCACCCAGTGAAATCCTCAAACCTTCTCTGGAGGACTGGAAAAATCCTCCAGATCTTATTTTAGATCTGCAGAGTCCCGTCTTTTGTAAAGAAACCCAATTCATTGCTTTCTAGTTTTGCAGACAATCATCTGATCCAGTGTATCCTTTTTTGTCCCTCAAAAACCTTTGCCATTTCCCTGGTCTCCTTTTATCCTACTCTCCCCACCCATTTTTCTTCTTTCTTTCTTTCTTTCTTTCTTTCTTTCTTTCTTTCTTTCTTTCTTTCTTTCTTTCTTTCTTTCTTTCTTTCTTTCCTTCCTTCCTTCCTTCCTTCCTTCCTTCCTTCCTTCCTTCCTTCTTTCTTTCTTTCTTTCTTTCTTTCTTTGTCTAAAAATCTGCTTCTCTCCAGTTCTATACTATCTGCTCTTTCTATTTCTTCTTGCAAGCGTTAGGTGTCAAGTAAGTCACTGAAAGGGGCATTAATCATGACACAGATGCCTTGATGCAGAGAGAGCTACAGTCATCCAACTATCTTGAATGATACCATCTTTTGGCTCCGATTTGGGGGACCGTATGTGCTCCTTAAGTAGACCTGCTGCTTACTACTTAGACAAGATAAACTTAACCCTCAGTTGGCTGCCAGCTGCTCTAGATGTCTGAGTAGCACCACTATGTAGGCCACCATGGCTAGTGCAATACCCAGGGATGTTTTCTTCATTCAAGCTGGTCAGGGATAACTTGCCAATGTAATTAAAAGCACTTACACACATTATATGTAAATCCAGGAATACAGATTCTTTGTTGAATTTGTCTACTTATAAATGGTTGTAAACTTGTCGTTTCTACAGCATTTACCTAGCAGATTGATCCTTTGGGTATAATAATTATTTTATTGCCAAATATAAACCAGCCCTTAGACTTGGTGCTTTTATAAGCCTGTACTGTGTTCCATGATTTCCAGAGAAGTCTGGATGATTTCAAACTTCCTTAAGAATGTATAGAGGTTGCTGGTTACAAACTCGAAGTTTTGTTTTTTCCAAGTTGGAAAAGTACTGTATTTGACAGGTGTGGATGCCTTCTCCCATCCACAGCATTAGTAAGCTAAGCATAACTCTTAATGTTGTATGTGTAAGGTCCTGAGACAGACATCTAGACATTCACAGTGGTTCTCAATCTGTGGATCCCCAGGTGTTTGGGCCTACAACTCGCAGAAATCCCAGACAGTTTCCCAGCTGTTAGGATTTCTGGGAGTTGAAAGCCAAAATGTCTGGGGACCCACTGGTTGAGAACCATTGGACTAGAAGGATGGTTTGGCCCAGTAAAGATTAACACCCATAAGTTACCACATTCCATTATACAACTCCTCTGCCAATTATACACATATAAATGCTTGCACAAACATTCAACTCATGTAGCATAGCATCTACAACAGAAACATGCCTGTGCCTTTAACACTTAAGGCAAGTACAGTGCACAGAAACAAGTTATATCATATTCAATAGGGATTATTTCTTGGGCAAATTAATAGAAGAATATAGTCTTGAGTATTTCTTTTTCATGTACTATTTTCTGCATTGTGTACATTTATAAATAGCTGGGGGTAATTCTTCATTTATGAACAGCAGGCAGAAAACCAGTGAGCATGTTTTACAAAGAACCAACACTTTGGGTATTCAGTATTTCCTTATAGTGATTATGTTTTGTATACATGCTTTGTAACTTACCGGGTGTCAAGGAAAAATGTGTGAGTGTATTGTGAAGCGTCCACACTATGCTTTGCTTTTAATCCAATGGCAGCTCTTGATTGGAGCTACAAAAGAGTTAATTTTTGTGCCATTTGAAATGCAAATTGCTGATTCAAATTCACAGCAGACACCAAATACTTTAATGAATCAGTAAGCAAATATACAACCCTCCCTTCCCTTTATTATTCACAACACTTTCAATCCAATAGAGAAGGTCCATTATTCACAAGAGGAAAATTACACATTTACTTCCCTTCATTTCAGCTCAGTGTCAGACAGTCTTTTGCTGTCCTAGAATCAAGCAACTGTCTGCACAGCTGGCAAAAGAATATTAGTAAGTCCATTCACATTCAGATTAGTATGAACAGGAAGGTCCAAGCTCCAGACTATAGCTGAGCAAAACAGAATGTGACTAGGGTCCTCGACTATTTGCACCACACATTGGCTTCTGTTTTAGAAGGTGTCGCATCAGTTGAAATACCTTACTCTCAACTTATCCAAGATAACTGGGGCCTTTTGTTTTTAAAGGGCAGGACAGCTGTCACAAAAGTGACCTCGTGATGCCACATTTTCCCCAACTGGTGAAGACCCATGAAGAGAAATGGGTTATTGCAAATTGGTCAAGTCAATCTTTGGAGGCTCCAGTTTAATAATTCCACCTTCAATCGCTCACAAAAGACAATGTAGTCTGTGAAGTTGCAACGTACTCTGCAAAAAATCAATGTCAGTAACATTATATGCATATATGTGTGTACCAGCAGCACATACATACGATTTTTGTTCCAACAGTATGATTGTTATTACTGTTCGACATTATTGGAGGTGATTGACAGGTGATATGCTGCCTCGAGGTGTAGTGAAGTCTTCTTTGGAGGTTTTTAAACAGAGATTGGATGACCATCTTTCAGGAATGCTTTGATTGTATGTTTCTACATGGCTGGCGGATGGACTGGATGGTCCTTGTGATCTCTTCCAATGCTATGATTTCCTTGAAAACTGCCCTGGTTTGTTGTTGTCATGTGGGTTCATGTTAACTCTGACTTACGATAATCCTATTACATATGGATTTTTGGTGGATTTATTCTAAGGTGGTAATACATTGCCTTCCTCTAAGACTCAGAGGGTGTGTCATGCCCCAAAGCTGGTTTCCATGGCTGGGCAGGGATTCAAAACCTGGCCTCCTAGCATCTAGTACAGTGGTTCCCAGCCTGTGATCCTTGGACCACCAGCGGTCCACAAGAACGAAAATATTGTCTGCGGCTTCACCATTACTACACCGTTGCCTCAAAACCATGCAGCAGCAAGAGCGATTGGTCTCGCTAAACCCTCATAGTGCTATGGCAACAAGGATGTCTGGAAGAGAGAGGCTGACTACCCATGAAAGATTACTACCAAAACATCAGCTCTAGATTATTAAATATGGTTTTCTTTGGGTGAGCAGATGGCGACTACAGGATGGCATATGTTCTGTATCAGAAACTAGAGCTGATGTGGTCTATCCAATGCAATTTTCTGAATCAGTACCCCAAATAACCAAACCGAATCTAAAGTTGACCAAAAACTGATTCGTAATCCTTTCGTTACTAATGTTGGAGAGTGGTCCCTGGTCAAAGTGGTTCCTGTTCAGGTGGTCGCTGATCAAAAGAAAAAGGTTGGGAATCACTGCACTATGTTGACTGTGATACAGGATGGGCTATAAATAATGTAATTAATAAATATTGTGCACTGCTAGTGCCATCAGGGTTTATTTAAAAAAAAAACACTTGCATTGAATTCTGAGCTCTTGGAGGTTAAAGAACAAAAAGGTAGGTACAATATCTTCAGCATGTTGCCATTTGCTTAGTAGCTTCATTATATGCATTGAAGTTGAAGGAAAGATGAGATATAACCTTGAGGAAACCAACAAGAACTCCGTAGGATGTAATTGTTCACTGCCATCGTCTTGAAATATTTGTCACGTTTTAAACATAGTCCCTCAGCATCAGCCAGACACATCACAACCAATATTGAAGATTTAATCTAAGGAAATGGCCTTCTTTTGCTATTTTGTTTCAGATAATTTTTAAGGTCTCTTGGTTCCAAAATCGGCTGAAATGGAAGTCTGAGTATATGATAGGGCATCCATCTGATCCTTCATCTCTCACAAAGTCTGAGGTTCAGGATTGCTGTATTTAAGGAAGATCTGCCTGACACTAAACTTCAAAAACTTCCAAGAAGGCCCACTTTCCTTACCCCCTTAAGATTAATGTTAGTGGAGCCAGTATGTCCGAGTCACAGCATTTTTCATCAGCCTGAATTGGGATAATCTCCATGTTGAAGCAGGTTAATTGCACGTCTGTCTCTTTCACTCTAGGCTAGCATTTATCAACCTGTGGGTCGGAACCCCTGGGGGGTCACAAGGGGGTTTCAGGGGGGTCACCAAAGACCATCAGAAAACATTTTTGATAATCTTAGGAACCTATTTGGCAGAGAAGGGTGAAGATCTCTCCACCTGTCCTTCTCTTCCTTTTTGGAAACAGATGCTGAATCCTTCCACCAAAACCCCCCTCCTGTTGTGATTGGCCAGCTTCTCAGCCAGGTGGAAGGCTGTTTCTGAGACTCCAAGCGAAGAGGGGAGAGCAGGCATGCTCGGTGCATGGCAGACTGGTGCACATGTGCAAGTGAGGGAGAGCGTGCAAGGTGGGAGGGAGGCTTGCGCCAGTGAGTCCCTTCAAGGCATGGGGGATCTATGTGGGAAATTTGGCCCAATGCTATCGCTGGTGGGGTTTAGAATGCTCTTTGATTGTAAGTTAACTATAAATCAAACAACTACAACTCCCAAATGACAAAATCAATACCCCCAATCCCACCAGTGTTCAGATTTGGACGTATCGGGTATTTGTGGCAAATTTGGTCCTGTATATCAGATATTATATTGCGATTCATAACAGTAGCAAAATTACAATTATGAAGTAGCAACTAAAATAAGTTTATGGTTGGGGGTCACCACAACATGAAAAACTGTATTAAGGGGTCGCGGCATTAGGAAGGTTGAGAAACATTGCATAGGCGGTATGAGGAATGATGGGAGCTACCGTCTCAACACATCTGGAGAGACACCATTTATCTGGCCTGACCTAATGCAATAGTCTGACAAAGACCAAAGGGATGCCCTGAGAAGCATGACAATGGAAATGACCACCACCACCCCCCCCCCCCCCGCCTTTGTCTCCATGGCTTCTTGAGTGGAAAGATCATTATAGCTGGGACCTCCTCCCCATTTCCATGGCTGAGGCTTAAAATGAATTAAATTCAAATCTCTGTCTAGAAACAAAAAGTCATACCAACACCACTTGAACTATTTTTGTATTTTATTGTGGAACTGAGCTTGTTTCCTTTACATCAAATATCCTCAATGGAGAGGGGATATTGCACACAAATATCATAAAAGCACTACATATTACTTTTCACTGGAAACTAGTTTTCTACGTTAGATATGACTGGATAGAATAGAGTGATGAAGGATTATAAGACAAAACCATACACAGCTGCAGACCGACACAAACAAGACCATTCGGAACAAGAGAGGAGTGTGTGAGGTGCTTCTCAGCCAGCAACAAGCCTTTCTCTCCATGGTTCGGAAGAATAAATGGCTACATGCAACTATGTGAAAGCAACCTGGCACTTTAGAATTGCGTTTTTCTGGCGTGATTACAGCCCAGCCTTGCGTGAATATAATGGTAGCTCTGGGCAGACGGAGCCCCTAAGCTAATTTAGTGCAGAGAAGCATTTACCCCCCAAAATGTTCAAGGTTTTGATGCTGCATTTTTTTAATTTTATCATTTTGTAAGATCACAACGAACAGTTTTTTTAATAGCAAACATCTTTAACAAGGCAAGCAATGCAACTGCAAATGCATTCAAAGAACTGCTTGTACCTAGACAGATTTTCATAATTTGTTCTACTATCATGTGAAAAAAAAGGAAAAACGCAAGATTTTTTTCTCCCATAAGTGTAAACATATTTTCTCATTGCTAATTAATGCCAGACCACTAAAATTACTATTTCCCTCTGAGCAAGAACTTCTGGTTACATATAAATAAAAGAAAAGTTTGCAATATAAGCTTCAAAAATGCAGAATAATCTCCTTGGAGCAGGAGTTCCCCGGGCAATTTCCCTTTGCAAATTTCTCATCTCGATTCGGTGTTGCAAGGTTTCTAAACTGCTTAAGCTATGAAAGACAGCTAAATACATTCATATACACACTTGTATCCATTCACCACAGTATATGAAGTCAAAATAAAAACAGAATGAATGGACACATGTAATTAAAAGATTTGTTGGAATCAAACCCAAGAAAGAAGATCTGTTTTATGTTTGGAAACAGACTGTGAACTCCACTCATCTGTCACTGAACTTCATCCAGCAATATACTACTCTCATAAAGGCCATGATTAGGAGAATGTTATCCATAGGCAATATCATTTTCTGGAGTATTTTAACACTCCAGCATTGACATCATTAACCTTGCTTCTAGTGATCTGTGTTAAGCTACAAAGCTCAAGAGTGGTGTCTTTGCTGCTTCCTGATTGATAGTTGCTAAGCTAACTGTTTATGGCTGTGAGTAACTACCAGGTTAGTTGCGCAGGCATTGATTTGGTCATGAAGGGTTTATTTTAAATAACACAAAGCCAAGTAGAACACAAGAATACATGTCTGCCATGTAAACCTTTGAGAAGCAAAAAGAGCATAGTTTATAAAATTGATAGACTACCCAACTTTTGCAGATTGAACTCAGAAACCTATCTACCATAAGCTTGGGGTCAACATTTCAGCTACACAATCTGTAGGCGCTTGTGTGAGGAAGTTGTTGCTTTCCTTCACGCTGTATCTCCCTGCATCCTCAAAAAGGCACTCTGGGTGGTTTGCCGGCCCTCAGATGCCAGAGTTCAAGAAGGGCAGGGGTTCACAATGGACAG
This sequence comes from Anolis sagrei, assembly GCF_037176765.1. Classification (NCBI taxonomy): domain Eukaryota; kingdom Metazoa; phylum Chordata; class Lepidosauria; order Squamata; family Anolidae; genus Anolis; species Anolis sagrei. The sequence goes on along the minus strand of NC_090022.1, from coordinate 262,199,197 downwards.
CAGCAGCAATAGGAATCCGTAACACACAATTATGATCTTCAAGCCTTAGAAAAAAAGATTGCTGATACTCAAGAGTTGAGTAGTGCTTTAAAAGATTTTGAGGCATAAAATAAAAAGACCAGCTGACATAAAATCCCTAATTACATTTTTGCTTCTACAATAAAAAAATATGGATGAGAATGGTCACAAATTGATTTAAATTGAATGGAGTATTAAGGCCGAAATCGAACCTCATTAAGGCTGCAATCCTATCCACATACACCTGGAAATAGATTAGACAAAGAATTGCACTTTCATGCTGATTTCAAACAAGCCACTGCCATGAGACTTCTGCTGTATTTTTTCTTCGTGTTTGGTGTGAGAGAATTGGTCATCTACAAGGGCATTGCCCAGGGGATGCCCAGATGTTTGATGTTTTATCATCCGAGTGGGAGGCTTCTCTCATGTCCCCGCATGGGGAGCTGGAGCTGACAGAGGGAGCTCAACCAGCTCTCCCTGGATTTGAACCACTGACCTATGGGTCAGCAGTCCTACCAGCACAAGGGTTTAACCGATTGCACCTCTGGGGGCTCCAGTCTGCCGTAATGAAGTTTAGAAAAGTTGCTCCTTCTTTCCGGCGAAAAGTTCTCCCTGCCAGAATGAGCAGCAGTCCAAATTAATTTTTCCAAGTTCTTTCAACAAAGCTGCTGTTTTTGAAGGGAGAATAGTGTGTAATATTGCTTTTGCACATATAAATACACAGTGCCTTGCAGAAACATCTGTCCCCCACTCTTTAACTTTTTAGTATTTTATTGTGTTACGACCTGAAACAGAAAGAGGTTTAAATTGGCATTGCTATCATTTAATGTCTGCAAGACACTCAACACTGTGAAATTACCAAATATTTCACTATAGCACAACATTAACCCCCTCAGCAAGCTTTGTCACCTCTCAATGCCTCTAAAAGTCTCATCAGTAGCCAAATGGTGTCCATCCGGATGTCATTTAAATGCAACATCATCTCAGATAAAATATGCTTTTCTCTGAAAGGGCCAAGATTTCAATGGAGACCACATCCAAACAAACTAAAGGACTATCCAAAGAAATCTGGAATAATGTTGTGAAGAAGCACCAAGCAGGGTTGGATTTTAAAGAACTATCTTATCCATGGAGGCTCTGGCGTGGGCTGGTCCATGAGGTCACTAAGAGTCAGAAGAGACTGAACAAATAAGCAACAACATCTTATCTATGGATATCCTTCTGAGTGCCACTGAATCAATTATTACACAGTGGAAATAATATGGCTCAGCCATAACTCTGCTTACAGAAGGCAATCCACTAAAACTAAATTACAGGGTAAGGAAGGCATTAGTTTAAATAGCAAACAAAGTGGTCAATGTTAACTTTGAAGAAAGCTACAACTGAGATGGAAAACATCACAAGGCAGCCATCAGCCAGATGCTCCACAAAGCTGGATTCTGACAAGGAAGAAAGTCATTGCTGAAACAAGCTAAGATCATAGTTTGCAAATGCTTAACCAGCATATACAAAAGGGGTCTCTGAGGCAAGAATAAACTGTTTAGCCATGTCATAAAATGCTACATGCAGCACAAAGTCAAATGTACACATTACCCCGAAAAGACCCCTCCATGCTGAAGCTTGGTGCTGCTATCATATTGTGGGGATTTTTTTTCCTTCTCAGCATGGACTGGGAAACTGGCCAAGGCTGAGGGTAAAACACATGGAAGTAAATACAGGGCAAAAGATGTTGATGGATGATTTTCAAGGAAGGACAACCATAAACGCGCAGCCAAAATAACATTGGCATGGTTTGAAAACAAGAACTGGAATGTTTGAAAATGGCCCGGTCAAATCCCAGACCTTAATTCAACTTTGGAAGTGAGACAGGCCTTGAAAGTTGCTGATCAGCAGTGGTCCCCATCCAACCTAACACAGCACAAAGAATGGGAAATTAGGATTTAGTTATGCAGAGCTAATAGTCTTACTCAAGACTTAGAGCTATAATTTTCCCCTTTGCTTCTATGTCTACATTTTGATTCAGAGGTGTGAATGCTCAGGCAACTAAGGAGTGCCAGTTTGGTTTGTTTACTTGACTTTTGTGCTACTAAAAATATCTTGTGCTTCATAGTGTTGAGTAGCTAGTGTATCCCGTGGTAACAATGCCAATTAAATTCATTTTGATTCTAGAATTGTAACACAGCAAAAATGGCTTATGGTCAAAGAGGGGTGAATAATTCTGCAAGGCAGTGCATATACATGCAATATTGCTCTTGAACGCTGAACAAAAAAATCAAGCAACATACATTTTCATTAAAACAGGTAACCTGGTTGAAATCAGTCTTTCAAGTGGCAATTTCCACAGACTAGCTGCAATATTGTTGCTCACTTTAAATTACAGTCTCCATTCTTAGCTACAAATCCATTGAAATGTTTGATGAAATGTTTTCAATTCCACTTAATTAAAAAGTGAATTTTAAAAAATAATTATAAAACAAAATCAATTCTAGGGAATTTATTAATACAGAGAATATTGCATTAATAACTAATCTGGCCTTCAGTTTCCAGCAGAATTCAGAAATATTCTTCAGGACATTTCCACCCTAATAAATAACTTTTCTGATTTCTAATTCTTGGACACCAAAAATGGAGCCTCACTGATCTTAGTAAGACTTGCTATTAAGAAAACATTCCCTGTAGAAGTAGGCTATAGAAGGTTTTCAGGCAGTTTCTAAGCAAAGCAAAGCTCAGGATACAGTACAGTAATACATGCAGCATAGGCCCAGCAGCACATAATGTATTATTCTTAAGAATATTCTAGTTCATCCAGTGTGGATGAATAGTCTGTTAAGGTTCACAGGAATAGATGCTGCACAGCTAACAGCCACTGTTGAAATGGGAAAGGGCAGGAGAGAAACAGTATTTAATGACTTAGCAAGAGATGGGAATTTGAACTTCATGGTAGATGATGTACTTCAAAATAAAGTTAAGACAATGGAACCAATGTCCTCCATGTGTCCTGCACAAGTTTCTATTATGCCTATACTGGGACAAACAATGCTTTGTCATGTTGTGAATCCATCTTTAGGATCAAGATGTCAGCAGTAGAAACCTAGAGGATTATGAGCTCAGCCATTCTGCTTCTTTCCACAATATGTTTTCCTTCGTCTCTTGTACCACAATCACAGGGAATTCTGACAGACTTGGGCCAAACCTAATAGTGCTTTCATGTATATGTTTCTATTAAAAATCATAGGAACCTACAAGTACACAAGTGTTTGAAGTACCGCCATGATAAAATAATAAATAAAGCAGCATTGCTAAAATTGTCAAACAAAAATAAAACATTAGAATTTTAAAATGCACAAAACATTTAACAAACAATATTTCACAGCATTAACAGGGCTACACGGCCCAAATAAAAAGGGGTCTGAAGTAGTATTTAAAAATATTTTTAAAAATTAGCAGTGCAAATGCACATTTATAAAATAAAACAAAAATAAACAATGTTAACTATCGAAATAAATTATACAGCCAATAGAAAATAAAATGCTGCCCTTCTTAATGGAATCAAAGCCTTCTGCAAAATTATTGGCACAGAATAATACAAATTCCTATTACAGAAGTAAGCTTATGTAAATCCCTTAAAGAACTGCAAAGTAAAACATCATGGTTTTCTGTAAACAGTGATGGCATGCAACCTGGTCCTCAGAAATACTCTATAGCAGCACCAGCAATAGCTCTGCAATGTTTCAGCTACAAAAGGCTCTATGTTTTTTCTAATTCTTTAGCAATGAATGAAATAATGTTCATAAATGGTAGGCTTTACTTGGGCTGTGAGTATTTGGGGTGTGTATGCTTTCATAAAATATTCAGGCAAACCCAATTCGGGCAAACTCATATAAATCAAATTTTCCTAGTTTCCAACACACCTTACAACCTCTAAGGATGCCTGCCATAAGTGTAGGTGAAATGTTAGGAGACCTACAACAACCGAAACCCAATTCTGTCAATAGCTGAAGCTGAATTCTGCAACCTGCCAAAACTATGCACTTTTAATTATTCTTGTTTGGAAAAATCCACTATTCTACTACTTTTCTTGGGAAAGGGGGAAAGACTTTACAAGGTCCTTAAGACCTACACTCTTGGCTGCCAGAAAACCTGAAAAAATAATGTGCCTTCTCCCTTTAACATGATGGGTTGAAAGCAAGTATATGTGTATATGTGTATAGATAAAAGGTTTCATTTTCATTGAGCTGAATTCTGAACCATATTCTGCACTATGTCTGTGTTCTCACAGAATTGCAACATACACACACTGCAGGCTATAAACTTTTCAAAGAAATCTGTAAATGATGGGAAAGACAAGTTCTTTTCACCTCCTTCAGCTAATTTGGCTCAAGAGAAAGGAAACCTGAAGACCAGGAAACTTTTAAAACTCAATCCAGCAGCACTGAACAGTTTCAGAGATGTACTGAAGGGTTACTCGAAATATAACTGAGGATGCTGTGCTGCAACTTCCAAACATACAATGCTTTCTCTGATGCCATGACAAAATATTCTCGCCTGTGTCCAAGGGCCAGCTCAGAATCTAGGCTGCCTTCAAGTTAAAAGGAAGACATCTAGCCCCTCTATCCTAAGGTCCTCAATCACTACCACATAACAATATTTGTTAGTATGCTCCCTGCAAAGCAATTCCTGGCAGTTAACCGTGTTCAATAAATACATTACTGCTATATTGTACTTCCTTCTCCCCAGAACCTTACAACCACACTATGCATTGCCTTACACTATGCATGGTCTCACAAAACTTACAAAAACAAAGGAAACATGCTGCCTTCACCTGAATGTTTTTTCTTTGCATTTTCCTGTAAATGAAACTTCTGTTTAAAAATTCATCTATTAAAAGTCTGCACAGAGCTAAAAAAATTCTTCTGTACATTTGTTTCCATACTCACTCTTAAATTAACAGTCAAAATTACGCAAGACAAAGGAAGGCTTCAAAAGTCTGTACAGATGTGCGGATAACTTTTTTTTTTTTGCAACGTTCTGTCTATGTTTGTAAAGTTTTGCATTTCTGGTACTGGGCACCCTTTCTTCCATACAGCAGAAAAAAGAAAGGCAAGGGGAAAAAAAAAACGTTCAAAACAGGGTTGCTCTTCAGGTGCACCAATGAAGTGTTCAACTTACATACATAACTCATAGCACCAAGCTGTTTGACCAACCAGAGCGGTTTCCAGGCGCACACATGCACAGGCATACTTCTGAACTGGTGTCACTATAATCTTACACGGATGGTTTAAAAACTTGCTATCTTGCATTACAAAATAAGTGCATCAAGTATCTTTGTACATTCAAGTCACTTTCTAAGGCAAATTGTCTACCATATTGTTACTCCCAACTGCTTTGGTATTTCGATCAGTAAACTCGGCGGTGACTCGGGTGTTTCAGCACACACGTTTGTCAAATTTAAGAGGACTTGTTTGTGGGCTTTTCCTGGGAGCGTGCCTTAGACCAACATGTTTGCATGTCAAACAGAATGGGGTTGAAACGACTTGCACAGTATTGCCTAAGAGAATTATGGTATATGAGTATGAAGCATTAAAAGTGAAGCTTGCTAACAGTGAATGAGTGTTTTTGGTTCTCGTGTCCCTTCAAAGCCATGCTCAGTTTCGCTTAAATGTTTTTGCTAATTTGCCACTAAATTAACGCCCGCTCTTGCAATAACTTAAGACTAATGCAAACGTACTTTCTATTTATGTGATGGCAGACTGCAGGAAGCAATACATTGATTGCTTTGGGAGTAATGCAGAACTAATGGTTTTATTCTCCTCTCTCTCTCTCTCTCTCTCTCTCCTCTTTCTTTCCCTCCCTCCCCCCTTCTCTCTTTTTTCTCCTTGTATTTCTATCAAGGGCAAATGCCTCTAACCTGGCAGAAGTCAGCAGTGTTCGCTAGTGCATGGTTTCCAAGTTTTTCAGCAGAAATGAACCTGGATCTGCAGTTTTTGCAATTATTTGAATCCTATGATGGGAATATAGTTATTTCCCTTAGCAATCAGCAAAGACTGAAGAAAAAAAAAGATTAGTGACTTGCATCACTGTGATACAGTATAGCATTTGGCAGGTATATATAGTTCGGCAGCTGAATTAGATGGATTACATTTTTAGAAAAGGTGTTTTCAGACTGAAGAATTTCTGGAAACAAAGTTTAAAGTTGCGAAGCATTGCTTTTTTTTTTTTTTTTACAGTTCAATCTTGCATGCAGGGAAAGATTCATCTTGCATGACAACAGTGCTACTGCTTGCCAAAACCATGATGTTAAGATCCTGTTGTTTCTCGTGGGTTTCTTGATACCATTCCCTCATCACCTCTGAATCGTGGGTTGGGATTAAAGTCACCTGCAAGACAAGAAAAGAGGACACATCTAAGCATGATTCATCAAGTGCAAATCCTGGCAAAAAATTTCAATGTCTGACCTTAAGCACTCCTTTTGGTAAGAATATATCTTAAGTACTTGTGGTTTACATTAAATTTGTGTTTAATGTGTTTTTAAAAAGGTTACAGTAATTCTGCATGAGGCTTTGGTTTTCCATTACAGGGGCATGGCCATTTTGTTTAGCCAAATGAAATTTTACCAGTAGCTCCTGGTAAAGGAGTTCCTAAATATTTAAAGGTAGGGAGTTTTCATCTAATACAGTAAGACCCCCCCCCCCCCACCCAATCATCCGATTCAAAGGCCTGCTGGATTCCCAGAAGATGGTTATAACTACAACACCGCAAAGGGTCCAAATCTTACCATGACCTTCCCCCTCAGTTGTCCTGGAAGTTGTCTCACTAGTGGGTTCACAAAATTTCTGGCTAAAGGGGGTCCTTTAGCCAGAAATTTTGTGAACCCACTAGTGAGACAACTTCCAGGACAACTGAGGATTCGTGCTTATAACAATGAGTTTGGGGGAATTGAAGTAGATATGTAAAAGACCATGGAAAAGTTCAGAAAAGAACCACTCTCTTCACAGAGGGAGAGGTAAACATAAAAGTTCAGAAACAAACCACTCTCTTCACAGAGGGAGAGGTAAGTGCAGAAAAACACTCCTTTCTCTGGGCCTGACTCTTCTGAATTCTGTTCTCAGTGGGCAGAGAAGATGATCTATTAAATTCAATAGCTTTTGAGGGGCAGAGCTTGGAAATCTTTCCATAACAGTGTCAATAGAAATAATAACATTTAATTGTGTGTTTAGTGCAACCCTAGTTCACACTGGGCAAAGTGTCACTCATGAGCCACATGAGGCCAACCAGACCTAAAAAGACTGAGAGATCTCACTACTTAAAATAGCCAGCATCACTTGCTGCACCTTGATGCAAATAACCTTCTTTGTCTGCAGCAACCATGGTGCTCCCACACATTCCCATCTCCTCCTTCCACTCCCTTGCATAGTTCCAACTTAAATTTCTCCTGTCCATTCTCAATGTCTAGCAATGCTACCACTCCCCCTCCTTCTGTCACATTTTTGCTTTAATCACTGCTTTAAATCCTTTTTGCTCAACCCCCTTCAGTACATCCCTGCATTAAATCTGGTTTGCTCAACCCATTTCAACAAAAATATAGTCTGTTTCTCCAATTGTTCTCATTCTTCCTGACAAGAAAACTGCCATATACATATACATACACACATATGCACAATACATATAGGGTCGTGATACAATTGTCTCTCCCTGCCCTAATTTAGACATGAATGGAAAAATACAAGATTTTGTTTCTTTAAAACAATCTTTTGCCATCTTTAAATAATATCAGTACACGTTTTGAAGCGGAAGTCTAAGTGATATTCAACTAACACATATTTGTATCATCTATTATCGTTAACTTCTTAACAGAAAAATAGCCAGAAATATTATCCACTGCCACATCCTCCCAAGTTTCAAGTGACTTTTAAGCAGTGAAGTCTAGAATATAACGAATAAGCATTGTTTCATTCACATGATAACTCCTTTGTTATTCCCCAAATATAACGCATCACAAATACAACTCAGTGATCACTGGATTGTATTTCGTCAATACAGGAGTTCAACTGACAAGGAAAAAAATCAACAAAGTAGTGAGTTAAGGAAATGTCTTAAAGGTAATTTTGTTTTAAATGGGCATTTGCCTAGTTGCAGGGGTGGAAATCATGCCACCTCCAAGGGATATTGGACTCCACTTCCCAAAATTCCCCACCATCAGATATGCTGGTGGGATGCTGGAAGTATTCTGGCCCTATCTGGAAAGTCAGATGAGTCCTACTTCTGCTTTAGAGCAATAAGCAATGAATAAGAACATACTGTATCTACTCAAGTCTAATGCTCACCTTTTTTTACTTAATTACCCTCCCAAAATTAGTCTGCACGTTAGATTTGCATAATATGTTACAATACTTTTTGGGCTTTGGGTTTTTGAAAATTGAGGTGCACGTTAGATTTGATGGCTCACTACATTCAATTTGAGCAGATATGGGTATTAAAGACTAACTTTACTTAACAAGGTCTGATTGCACATCCTTAAATTGGAACTAGATATGACAGAAGCATCCTTAATTAAGCAAACTGAATCATTTTCGTTTGGAGGAAAGGTTCTTTACCTTAAATATAACTTTGATTTTAATTTTAAATATCATTAGCATATGCTATGAAATCATTTCTTGCCATTTAGACCAGATAGGCTGGTATTGAATAAGAAGTCACAGCTCAAAGTCTAAATATTGTAAGTTTTTTCCCAGCTTTCTGTAGTTATGTTTCTTTCAAGTTGTGATTTGAAAGTACTGGAGAGCTTACCTGCATGTTGCTTCCCCATTGAGCCTTGCCCTCCAGCAGGGAATCCAGGACTGCCCTGCTTGGTTCTTCCGCAGCAGGATCATTCCCACTCACCACATAATAGGAGGACCTCACCCTCTTGAAAAACTCAACATCCACATTCTTACTATTGCTGTGGTTGGGAATGTAAACCAGGTCCATGTACACTGGAGGTCCTGGAGGTACAGCTATCGATTTGGTTGGTTTCCCATTTCCAGATCCTTTGAAAAATGACAATAATGAAACAACAGTGGTATGCTTCAAAGTTGGACAGAGCATGCGCATAACAAACTATGACACATGTTCCCATGTGAGCCGCGCCGTCCCTTTGCGGAGATGGAGGTGGGGTATAAAAATTAAGTTGTCATTATTATTATTATTCGGTTTTTTCCTTCAACCCATCAGAGATGGCTCCTCTAGATGTAAATAGTAAACCTATCATTCTTATATCAAACAATAAAAAATAATTGTTTGGTGACAATCTCTGTATTTATTTTGGATCCAGTAGATATGTATGTTGGAGGCACCAGATTCTGTCTGGTCTTGGAAGTCAAGCAGGATCAGCTCTGCTAGGTACTTGGATGGGAGATTGCCATTGAATACCAAGTGCTCTATGCGATATTTCAGAGACGGAAACAGGCAAAACTGCCTCTGAGTATTCCTTGTCTATGAAAATTCTTTGAAATTCAAAGAATCACAGTAAATCAACAGGCAACTTGAACACATATACACACAAGTGTGTTAAGGTCTGTAAAATCTACACAATGTTAATTTCTAAGCCAAGATTCATTCACATCCTTTGCCATATCAGGAACTGAGTAAAAATATGAGTAAAAGCAGCTCTGTTAAATCTCAGCATAACCGTCTGTTTCTTATTAAGTGGTTTATTGCTCAGATATTATTAAGAAATCATGATCATTTTGTTGCTCACTGTGGTCAACCGTTTCTCTTCATATCCTTTGTATATCAATGGCACTATACATGAGAAACATAATAGCTATGCTTTCTCCTGTTTCTGGGACAGATTCCATGCTATACTGTAAATCAGGAGTGAAGCACTTTTGGCTTTGCAAATGTTTTGGACTTCAACTCTCAGAAGGCACAGACAGTATATTAAAAGCAAATGATTCTTGCTTTTAATGTTATAATGAAAAACATGGGGGTGAATCATGAGGCCAACACTCCCCATACCTACATTTTCTTCTGTACTGAAACTACTGTATAGTATTGAAACACAAGTGTCTCAGCATGCTGAATTGGACACCGCGATTTACATCCCCAAGCATGAATATACTGAAAACTCATTTGTTGTGCTACATGTTAGGAAAAACACTCTTGTAATTCCAGTTTTCCCACAAAAGCCATGTTTGTTATGTAAAGGCAGAAGCTACTTTACACACTAGTCTTACTATTTAAACACCCCCCTCCCCATCTTCATACATATTGAGTCATCAAAATGCCACTGAATTGTAATGATGCATGACACCAAAATTATGCAAAGCAAAATCTCTAATAGAGTAATTTAAGTTTATATTAATAGTCCTCATGTAAATAACTGTTTTTGGCAAACATCTGTATATACAGAATTCCTTATTATTATTATTATTATTATTATTATTTGAAACACAACAAGATGAGTCCACAGCAAACAAGATCACTCTGCTGGCTGTTGTATTGGATCACACGTTGGACACTTCCCAAGTGTATAGGACTGTGTGATGTATTGGCGAATAACGCGTGCAGATCCCAGTAAGGTGGCCTTTTACAGCTGGCAGATGGTCATTTTTGTCAGTGCCGATAGTGTATAAGTGCAGGCCAAGGTCTTTTCGGCACTGCACCCAGTGTGCCGATCATCACTAGGACCACCTTTACTGGCTTGTGCCAGAGTCTTTGCAGTTTGATCTTTAAATCCTCATATTGTGTTTTATTATTATTATTATTATTATTATTATTATTATTATAAAATGATCAAGGGTCTGGAGAACAAGCCCTATGAGGAGCGGCTTAAAGAGCTGGGCATGTTTAGCCTGAAGAAAAGAAGGCTGAGAGATGATAGCCATGTATAAATATGTGAGAGAAAGCCACAGGGAGGAGGGAGCAAGCTTGTTTTCTGCTTCCCTGGAGACTAGGACACGAAACAATGGCTTCAAACTACAAGAAAGGCGATTCCACCTGAACATTAGGAAGAACTTCCTGACTGTGAGAGCTGTTCAGCAGTGGAACTCTCTGCCCTGGAGTGTGGTGAAAGATTTTAAACAGAGCTTCTTTGGAAGCTTCTTTGGAAGCTTTTAAACAGAGGCTGGATGGCCATCTGTCAGGGGTGCTTTGAATACAATATTCCTGCTTCTTGGCAGGGGGTTGGACTGGATGGTCCACGAGTTCTCTTCCAACTCTATGATTCTATTCTATTATTATTATTATTATTATTATTATTATTATTATTATTACATTATTATTATTATTATTATTATTATTATTATTATTATTATTATTCTATGATCATTTTTACTAAATGGCATTGACTGACACACACACACACACACACACACACACACACACACACATATAAGTTGCTCCATCTCAATAACTTACCTGCAGTTGTAGTCTTTGCTGACTTTGATGTCGTCGAATTGGCAGCATTTTTGGTTTCCTTGTCTTTTTCCTCATTGCGGGAAGATTTTATCTCAGGAGTAGAGATATTTTTGGCAGCTTTCTCCACTGACTCCTTCTTCTTTGGAGAAGCTGTTCTTGAAACTTTATCAAATGCTTCCTTCAAGCCAGCAGGCTTGGGTGAAGCCATTTGTTTTGATTTGCTGTCACCCTTCTTGGCAGGAGAGGAAGACTTGGTCTTTATACCCTGTTTTTTCGTTTTCGTTTTTTCCTTCAGATCCTTCCTCAAAGGTTTGCCTATGTTCTGCTCAATAGGCAAGGTCTCTGGGTCTACCATTGAAACATCGGGGTGCCTGGGTGAAGGGCTACGATCTTGCATTGGGACTGGTGGAGGATCAATGTGTTCATACGTGATGGTTTTATCTGTTGGAATAGTTTCAGATTCGTCTTCTGAATCAATGTTAGCATCTGCTGTAATAGAAGGACACTCTTCTGTCTCAGGTGGCACATCTGAGTCAGTTTGTGATGGAGCAGATTCACTGACTGAGGTTGGAGGAGTTTCACCACACAGGCGTGCTTGTTGTTTTCCTCCTGAAGGTGGTTGTCCTCCTCCAGATTGAGTTAATGGCTTCTCTTGTTCTTGAGACTGTTCCTCACTTGCAAACCATTCTAAAGGGTTAGGATTAATAAATGAAGGTGAAAGTTCAGTTTTTGGATGTTTATATTCACAAGAAGAAACAAGACATAGATCAACATCTTGACGGGTTTCTGTTTTTTCTGAAACAAAGTATTTATCAACCTCATAGTGGTAGCTAGCTGTATCGGGTGATCTGGTGGTTTTCCCACTCATTTCATAAGAGTAACTGACTGTTTCGGGTGATTTGCTAGTTTTTCCAGTGCTTTCATAAGAGTAGTCGATCCTTTCAGGTGATTTGCTTGTTTTTTCAGTGGTTTCATAAGAGTAGCTAAGAGATTCAGACAATCCAAGACTTTTTTCACAGGAATAATCAAACTTTTCTGGTGACTTGGTGGCTTTTCCTGTTGTTTCGTATGAAAAACTATCAGTCTCAGGGGATCTGGTGGTTTTCCCTGTGGCAACATAAGAATAAGCAAGAATTTCAGGGGATCCCATGACTTTCTCTGTTTTTTCATAAGAATAATCAGTATCTTCTGGCGACCTAGTGATTTTTCCAGTCCCATTGTAAGAGTAATTAAGAGCTTGGGGTGATCCTGCAGTTTCCTCAACATCTTCCTGATCTGTACAGCCTAGAAGCTCCTGCCTATGTTTCGTTAGAGTGTCTTGAACTACTGAGGTATGGTAACCAAATGATTTGTCTGGTGACATATGCAATGATAATGGAGGCGACTGGGAAGTGGCAGTTGTATCTTTAATCACAGGAGGTGAATCTGAAAAACCAGGTGAATATAAAGGAGAAGATTCCCTTGGTGTTAATGGAGACAAGTCGGACTTTGGTGAAAGTTTTTCTCCCAGGCTCTGAATTTTTTCAGATGAAAATGCAGAATGTAATGGCATATCATGAGGCTGTGTGACACCTGATAGAGTTTCCTCTTGCAGTGGAGAGCTTGCCGGTGAAGGTGTGTGAGCCGAGGAGGAAGAGGGTGAAGCCTCTATCTGGGATACTGAAATGATCTCTGAAATATCCTTCTCATGGCTATAGCATGCTTGGTCCACTGGTGATATTTTATTTGGAAAAGAGTGTTCCTGCATGTCTGAAGGGCTGAAATCAACTTCGGTTGGACCATTTTCGGATATATGGTGCATAGTAGCACCTGCTATAGGATGTTCAGGGGACTGTCTACTAAAATCCATTGCCAAAGATTGCTCTGGGGAATCTTGTCCAAATTCTACAGACATGGTTGATTGTTCGGGAGACCTATGATCTTGAGCAGGTGTCCTTGATTTTGCTGTTTTAGGGGAGAAATCTGGGGGAGAAATGGACATAGGCCTTGGGCATTCTTCTTTGGATGGAGACATTTCTGTTTCCTGAAATGTTGTGGGTGTTTGTACAACAGATACGGAAAGAGAATCATCTACTTCAGTAGAGTGAGGGGATCCAACCTCAGCATGCAGTGAAGGAGATACATCATCAGTAGTAGGCTCTGGAAAGGAACTAGTAGCAACTGATGCTGTGGAAACAGAGGCAACTCCTTCAATGTGTGAATAAGTATCTTCTGCTACAACTTCATCAACAGGAGTTGCAGATTTATCAGAGACTGTCCCTTCAGAAATGGACATTTTGGTGTCTTCTTTAAAACAGCTAAAATGACTAATATCTACCTGTGTGGGAGAAATCTCTCCTAGTTTCCTTTCATCCAAAATAGATACAGGATGAGTTTCAGAAGCTTCGAGGTCATCTTTTTTCTTTTCTAGGACAAAGTCTGATTTTGATGGTGTAAGCTGCATATCTTTTTCAACTTGCTTTTCTTCGAAAACAGTTGTAGAAGTAGTCTCAGAAGCTGGGCTCTTCTGCAAGGGAGAGCCATCTTTTTCACTGTTTTCAAAGGGACTCGATGTTTCTCTGGGGTAAGATTTTACATCAGCACTCAAAAATTCATCATAGGAAGACTCTGAACCTATGAGTGGTGGGCTTCGTAAAGGCGAGAGCACTTTTTCAAATGGTGATTCGGAGTCAGGCACTGGTTCATCCATTGGGCTTATTCTATTTTTATCAATGCTATCTTTGGCATCAGTAACTTCAAAAGTGATTGAGGCTTCTGTTGTTTTACCAGTAATCTCAGAGGGGAGTTGGTTTGGCTTTTCATCTGTGGGAGACTGATAATAAGGAGTGTGTCCAGCACTACCAGCGGCTGATTGTGAAGGGGATACTACTTCTAATGTTTTATCATCAGGACTGGCACATTGCTCTTCCAGGCTTTCATGATGTTTTTCTGACACTGCTGAGAGAGTTGCAGGCTCAGATGACACTTTAATTTCATTGGGAGTCAGGGAGAAGTTCACACTGCGTTCACTAAGAGGTGTTTTAGCAATTGGTGAGAGAAGGCCTGGACTTTCATCTATTGGGCTATGCTTCTCCTCCAAAGCTTCTGAAATTTCTAATTTGCTAGTACTTTTGATCTCATTTACTTGTTGACGGTACACATCTTGGAAAGAAGATTTGCCAAATTTGTCTTCCTCTAAAGATGAAGGTGGTGAAATCGTAGAAGCTGAAACATTATAATCTTTACCTTCAGTAGCATCTGTTTTAGATCCTTCAGATAACCCATTGAAAGCATCAGGAAGTGGAGAAAGTTTATCCCTAGTAAACTCTTGAGTGTATAGAGCTGACTCATACTTAGTAATGTTAACATATTCTTGAGAAGGGGATTCACTTTCTTCATTATTCGTTTCATCACTCATCACATCTCTTGGAGTTGACATTTCATCCATTGGAGTTGGTTCACTGGATATTTCAATAGTGGACTGGGTATAACCTGAAGTAGCAGTAAATTCCTCAGGCGGATCTTCTCTATTTTCCTCATCTGAAACAGTTGCTTCACTTTCTGACCCACCAGGTAAAGTTTCATCCTGGATTGAAGATGCTGGTTCTTTAGGAGGAGACTGAGATTCTGAATGCTTCATTGGAGTATGCAAGCCATATTTAGCATCAATCTCACCAGCCTCTGCTGCTTTGTCTACCACAGCCATAACATAATCTTCTTCAGCTGCCATCTTCTCTGTTTCCTCTTCATCTTTGACACCCTCAATTTTGTCTTCCTCCTCAGCTTCCTCCTCAGTCTCTTCTGTTTCTGCCTTTTCATCTACATTTTCTTCATCTTGCTCTTCAGCCTTAGCTCTAAATTCTGCTTTTTCATCATACTTCAAACCTTTCATTTTTTCATACTCAGGTACTCTGGTCATTTCTTTTTCAATCTCAATTATATCCTTCATATCTTGGTGTCTGATGCCTAGAGGTTCCTCTTCTTCTTCATTTTCACCTTGTTCTTCAGCCTCCTCTGTCTCAGCCTTTTCTTCATAGTCACCTGCCTCAGAAGATTCTTCCAAACCCGTTCCTTCATCTTCAAACTTTTCATTGTCATCAACCCTGTCCTTTCCAACAGACTCCAGCTCTTCAGGTGTTTGCTCACATTCTCCCTCAGGTTCAGTGGTTGTTATGCCTTCATCAGGAGAATCAGCGGGACCCCCTGTTTTTTCCTTCTCAACTTCATAATCTTCCTTTCGATCTATATCTGTTAATTTGTCTTCATTTCCTATTATATCTACCTGAGATTTTATCTCTTTCACCACTTCAACTTCTTCAGCTTTTAATTCCTCAAAGTCTTTTGTTAAATCCTCTGGTGAAGACATGAGTGACCTCTCAACTTCAAGTTCTTTCCCACTTGCCGCCACACCTGCAGCTGCCACGGTTGCAGCAACAGCCCCCAAAGCAGTCACTGCAGCTGCTGCTTCGGAAACTTTGATCTCTTTCTTCAGTGGCTTGCTTTTAACTTTCTCCTTTGGTTTCCCAAGAAGCCCACTTTCTTTTTTGACAGACTCTTCTTTCTTTTGTGGCTTAGGCTTTGTGACAGTCTTTTTTGACTCGGGCAAAGAGGCAGATGTTTTCTTTGTTTCTTTAAGAAGCTTCTTGGGCTCTTTCTTCTCTTCTTTTTTAATTTCCTTTTTCTCTTCTTTTTTAGGGGGAGCTTCTTTCTTTGATTCTTTTTTAGATTCTTTTTTCACATCCTTCTTGGCATCTTCCTTTTTAGGCTTTTCCTCTTTCTTAGCCAGGGTTTTTTCTTCTCTCTTAGATACTTCTTTCTTTGGTTTTTCTTTTTCTTCTTGCTTTTCCTCAGATTTTGCTTTTATGTCCTTTTTCACATGTTTCTCCTTTATTACTTTTGGTTTGACATCTGCTGCTTGTTTTTCAGCTGGTTCTGATTTTACAAGCTGCTGTTCTTTAGCTGTCAAATCCTTTTCTGTCACCGAGAGTCTAGTTTCAGCTTTTGCTGTTTTATCTTTTTTTGCTATGGGTTTCTCTTTACTTTCTACTTTTTGAGCCTTTTCAGGTGGACTAGACTTCCCTGTATCAGATGCCTCATCTCTTGATTCCTTTCTGACTGTTTTGCTAGATAGTTGTTTTGTCACAGGTTTGAGACTTTCCTTACTATCTGTTCGCTGTTTCAGTTTTGTTTGTTTTACCGCTGGACTCGCTATATTACCAGTAAGGTCTTTCTGTGTAACAGTTGGCTGCTTAAGAAAGTCTAAATGTTTGAGTTTTTCCAATCCATCTAGTATACTATATTGAGTACTATTCCCTGGAAAGAGAACTCTGATGATTTTTTCAGAGGGATTTGCTGGATGCCATACAATCAAAGATGATATTGATGTTAAATAGGACACTGGGATGTCTATCTCTTGACCGTTTGGTAGAACAAGTTCAGCTTTATCTTTGCTCGTACCTGTCCACTGATGCATGAAATATTGCATCTCTTTGCTATTTTTGACTGGGTTAAGCACATACATTTCCAGTTTTCCTACTCCCATTTTTTGAAAAAGAATAATAGGCTCAGTGCTGTTTCCAGAATTCCTAAAAAGAGGTTCTGGTTTCATAGATAGCTTGCTTAAGTAGTGAAGTGTAAAACAGGCCTCTTCTATGCTTCTTTTCAACTGGAAATTAGGATCAGGGTTTCCTAGGCTTTCAGGGACATTAAGAAACACAACTCCTAAATCTGGTGAAATTAGATTTTTCATCCAGTCACTATTGGTAGTAGAGCCTTGAGACTGCTCCTCTTCTAATTCAGCTATTTTTCGTTGTAGCATGCTGTTAATTCCTGGCAAGTTGTCATCCCCAATGTGGGTGAGCAGAATTGAATCCACTCTATCCAAATGTCGGATGAGTTTCCAGAAACAAGATTTTCTCTCCGAGCCCCCATTGATAAGCATGTTGAATCCATTAACTGCAAACAAAGCAGAATCTCCTCTTCCACCAGGGAAAATGTAGCAACAAGGTTTAGAAAGCTTCAAAAAACCTCCTGACGTTGGTGGCTCCAAGATATCGAAAGGTGATGGCACTTCCACTGACTCTGAAAGGTATTCTGTGAACTCAGAAAGTCCTTCCATTTCAGGCAAAATAGAGGCAGAATTGAGTTTGATGTTGATGAAATCTTGAAGGTTGTGTCTGTCAAGGTTTGAATTCTTCCAGTCCCCTTCCTCAGGACAGAAAAGCGTTAAGCTGGCTTTATTGGCAGGGTGAGTCGTACTCAACAGTTCTCCAATCTGAAGTTGCAAAACACAAGAGGAAATATTATAAGGCAATTTGGACTTAGGACCTTATTGCATTGTGATATAATCTTGTTTATATCGGTATGCATCCTATATTTTTTTTAGGACTGGATGTATACTGTATTTGAGATGGAATGCATACTCTCCCCATCACATTCAGTTATTACGATTTGAAAATACCGCACTTTAACTCATCACACCATGGAAGGCTGGTTCTTCTCAAACTTCTGGAATGCCTCCCAAAATCACTTTATTATTATTATTTCTAATATTTCTAATATTATGCAATATTTGAAGTCTCAAACAACAATTATCGTGAGATTTTTACCTGACAGAATGTATACTGATTTTCTGAGCACACATAAAAACAGTGCCTCAGCAACGTACAAAATCCTAGTACATTTTTAAAAACACAATCAGAATCCTGTGTGCAATAACTCAGTCTCTGAAATGTTTTGTACTGACAGAATGCGACAAATGTCATATGATAGGATCCATTCAGAACTCCATTCAAAGAGTCTCAGAAATTGAGTATATCCCAGTGTGATAAGACCCTGAATAATTTTCACTTGCCATAAAATCAACTGGATGTTCTTGGTGATCACCTGAACCTGAAAATAACTCAATGTTGTAGAAAGAAATCCAATATATTGTGCGTAGGTAATTCTAAATGAGGCCTCAACAACTTCTATTTCATTGCCTAAACACTGCCCTTCACCCCTAGTGTTGTGATAGTACTTTATCAACGCATTATTGTCCTATTATATGTGAGTTGCAACAATGGCCGGAATGCTGTTGCAGACTTATGTATTGGAAAATGGACTAACGTGTGGGATTAAGAATTGGATAGTTCTGTAAAGCAATAAAGGGCTGCCATTACATTACTATGTAGGAGAGCCAGCAAAAGGACCAATGCACATTGGGATTGATGCACAATGGGACCCATGAATTTGGAATCCACTCTATCCAAATGTCCCATTACACATCACGACACTAACTAAGGAATGCTGATGCACTTTGGGACATTATTGCCAGTTGTCCCACAATGCACCTTTGCAATTCACTAACAGGGTCTCATGTAGCTAGATTTACATAAAGGACAATGTGATAGAGAATTAGGGCCAACATTTGGTTTAGCGAATAACAATTTGTGTATGTGTTTTAGACTATAGGTATTCTTTGTACACAGCAGCTTATTGGATCTGTCACTCAAGTTACTATTTTATATTTGGTTTTAGTTGATAGGCTATAATAAAAATAGATCCTGCTAGCCTATAATTGTCCTTCATGCTCACCTAGAAGAATTTACATGCTTCACCTAAAAGAATCATCCAATGAATGTGCATAATAAGAGAGCAAGAAATAAGATAAATAAATAAATGAATAAATAAAGATGACTGTACAGTATAGCTCAGGCATAGGCAAACTTCGACCCTTCGGCTGAGGGGGAAAAGGAAGGGGCCTGAGGCCAGGAATTGTGGGAGTTGAAGTTCAAATCACCTGGAGGGCCTAAGTTTGCCCATGTCTGGTTTGGCGGTATTGTTTTTATATAGGTCACTGAAAACAATGTGACAATCCACATGGTTGGAATATAAATAGGTTTTATATAAATGTCAAGCAGAACTTTATGTTAAATGTTTTTCTTCAAAAAGGAAAACAAAGCACTAAATAGGAAGAGTAAACTTTTCAAGATATGAGGCAAAAGCCTGTCAAACAGATACACTTATCAGAGGATACTAATTATTATAGAGTTTGGAAAAGTTCCATTTTTGAACTCCAATTCTCAGAATCCCCCAGTCTAACTTATTATGAGACAACAGGGATTGTAGTTCAAAAATGGTTACTGGAATTCACCTAGATTTACAGGTTTTTGGATTATAGTTCCCAGAACCCTACAACCAGCATAATCAATTTAGAAATTATTGGGAGTTCCAGTGGAAAAAAATTACTTTTCTTTTGACAAATCTCTGAAATACACATGCTAATTACTAATACTGAGAGGGGGGTATGTCATAAAACTGTTACATCAGAGTGTACACCAATGCTAAACAACTCTAGTCACTAGTTGTTAGTGTTGAAAAACAAAAACACAAACCTCTTGATCTGTGAAAATTTCAATAAAGTTCTGAAATGAGAACGATCCAGACTGAAGAATGAGCTCGCCTGTATTTTCAAAGCTTTGCCCAGTTAGTACCAGAAGTTTGTGCCTTGCAGCATCAGTTATCATCAAGCGCACCTGTGATAAGAGATAACAAGAGTGCATTTAAACGCTGTCTAAAAATGACCCATTAAACTCAAATTATTATTATTATTATTATTATTATTATTATTATTATTATGCACTTTTCAAAAACAGGAATACTCAAGATGGGATGAAAAGCTAGACATTTCTAAAAAAAACAGTAAGTGAAACAAAAGGAGAAAGAATAAAATGAATATCAAGTTGCATGAACTTCGATTTCAAAACAGCCTCTACTTAAATAACAAAAATCTTTAGAAAACAAGAAAAGGGACTATAAGCAGAATCTTCAGAAGAATGGGCAATACCACATACTCAGGGCGGGGCAGAAGTTATTTGACATTGATGGATGCTGAAATCCATTTTAAAAGTCAGGATTTATCCAGCTTATCTGTATGTATTAATCGATTTCATTGATTTGCTATTAGTTTAATTCTTTCATTTATTTATTTTAGAGTTTCTCATATCTGGAAAATCAATATCCAAAAGCTCTAAAATTTAAACTCTTTGCTGCCAGCCACCTACTTTCAATGTAGTAGCTGTGGCTTGTCCATCTCTCAGATCGTATTAGTCATGAAACAAATAGTGTATCTACATGGTAGAATTCATACAGTTTTACACCACTTTAATAGCCATGGCTCAATACTATGGAATCCTAGGAGTTGCAGTTTTGCAAGATTTTTATCCTTCTCTGCCAAAGAGTAGTAGTACCTCCTCAAACTACAATTCCCAGGATTCCACAGCACTGAAACATGACAGTTTAAGTGGGTTCAAACTGCATTAATTCTATAGTGTAGAGGCAACCAGAGGGAGGAATTTGAGGACTGCAGTTTAGGGAAGAGTATTTAGAATTCCCTGCCGGAGAATGCTGTACCAAACTACAAACTCCAGGATTCCTTAGGATACAGACGTGACAATTAAAAAGCAATCATAGTGCTATAACTGCATAGTGTGAAAAGTTCCTGGAGCCGAGAAGGCTTTTCATGAAGTATTGTGTGGCTTATGAGCTGCAGATGCCAGCCACAGATGCAGGTGAAATGTCAGGAGAAAATGCTGGTAGAACATGGCCTCACCACCCAGAAACTACACAACACCCCCCAGTATATTACCATAATATTGGTTATTCCATTGAATATTGAAAATGTTGTGTTTGATGAGCCAACATCACAAACAACATTAAAAGCCAATGGGATTTTGGCCTGCATAAATAGCGTCTAGATCTAGGAAAGTCACGCTACCCCTTTATTCTGCGTTGGTCAGACCACACCTGGAATACTGTGTCCAATTCTGGGCACAGCAATTGAAGGGAGATGTTAACAAGTTGGAATGTGTCTAGAGGCTGCCTACTAAAAGGATCAAGGGTCTGGAAAACAAGCCCTGAGGAGTGGCTTAAAGAGCTGGGAATGTTTAGCCTGCAGAACAGAAGGCTGAGAGGAGACATAATGAGGGCCATGTATCAAGATGTGAGGGAAAAGTCATAGGGATCAGGCTTGTTTTCTGCTGTCCTGGAGACTAGGACGAGGAACAATAGTTTCAAACCACAGGAAACGAGATTCCATCTGAACATTAGGAAGAACTTCCTAACTGCGAGAGCTGTTTAGCAGTGGAACTCTCTGCCAGGAATGTGGTGGGGGTTCCTTCTTTGGAGGCTTTTAAACAGAGGCTGGATGGCTATCTGTTGGGGGTGCTTTGAATGCGATTTTCCTGCTTCTTGGCAGGGGGTTGGACTGGGTGGTCCATGAGGTCTCTTCCAACTCTATGATTCCACTGACTAAAGTTCATTTATCATCCGGCTGTCAAATTTTGGTGAAAATTTAAATAAAGAAATATCAATGATCGAGAACAATGGAAAAGCTGCTGCACTTGGCCTGATCCTGCTATACCCAACAGTTCACTTGTTCTTAAATATTTTTTGATCTTGTGTCACAGAAAAGCAATACTGCCCTGAATTCACGTTTGCCTTTTGTAGTGAGTTCAAGGGTATTCACTAAAAAGCTTGGAACAGCAGGAAAACGACCTAATCAGAAGCAAATCCCAAGCTCCTTTGGCACTAATTGTGTTGGGATATAAAAATGTAACATTATTCTTGACGGGACGAGTCGTTTTATTGGGTGTGATTTTTTCAGGAAGCAGTGAGAAAAGGATTCAACTGTATAATGAATGTCACTTAAATCTCATCTGTTTTAATTGCACAAAATCCATTTTAAAAAACTGAATTCTCTTGGATTTATTGTTTCCTGCATTTGGTAGCAAAGCTCAGGGAAAGCTGCCAGCTTTTCAAACAAAGCCAATAACTTTTCCAGGGAAAATGAATCTTCTAGTTGATGTATATAATGTTTATTCATGATGCTGTAATATATTTTCCTGTTCCTTATAGATGGCACTTGGAACTATGTTAAAAATAAGTATGTCCTCATTAAATACTCAGATATTTATCCGTTCTATATGTGCTGCTAATAGAGGGAAATTTCCCCCCATGAGACCAAATGGAGATAACAAAAAGGAACACACACATTGCCAAAGAAATGACAAAAGTGAAGTGATTAAAAAAATTGGAAGACATATTGGTAAAAATATTAAGACCAGCAATCGACTGGAAGGCAGATCCAAGCTAGTGATTCTATGATCCTATGGAAATCAATAAGACTGAAATTGGAGAGCTTGAAGAAGAAATCCAGGAAGAACTAGTTGAATTTCAAAACGATAGAAACTGGAAAGATGTATTTGAATCTGATTTTCTCGAGAAGTTTTGGTGTACAAAAGCATTTTTTAATACTAAAATTCAAGGAATTGCCTTGCGCTGTCTTATGCTCTTCTCCACACTTTATGTGAACAAGAGTTTTCAGCTTTGCTGGTAATTAAGAACAAGTCCAGGAATTGATTGAAAGTAAGTGATAGCATGCATGTAGCTTTCAGCAGTAATATTAGTACCAGGATTAGCCAACTTGTAAAGACTATGAAAGCTCAAAAATCACAAATTCGATGCAAACCTAATTTAATTTTCTATTAAGATGCTCTTTTTTATATTATAATAGTATTTTTAATTCATGTTACTATTAAGTTTAACAAATATGTTAAAAGTTTGAATTAAAGTTTATTTTTAGATCAACACAGTTTATTTAGTTCTTGAACCTTGTGGCGCCTACTAACAACAACAACAAAAATCAAACTCCCTGGTTAAAAGAAAAAGGGTTGGGAACCACGTGACTAGAACAAATATAGCCAGCGGCCCTCCAAGGTAATCCCCCCCCCCATCTTAAACTAAAATCTAACCCTTGGAAGGGAAATTCACTCCTGAAAGAGTTTTCCTGGGGAAAAGGTGTCTCCACTGATGCTTTCTTACCAATCCTTGTTTCCACAACAAGCTGAATTTTTCAAAATCCAATGATCACAGGGACAGAAAATGAGGAAACATCTTCTCAACAGGGGCGCAGGCAGAAAAACGAACACTGTGGGGGTGTTAACCCTTTCCTATGCTATCCAAAGCTAAAAAATATGTATATTTTGGCTGGAGTTACACTTAAAAAAATGCACTTGTTCCGACTTACATACAAATTCATCTTAAGAACAAACTGACAGAACCTATCTTGTCTGTAATTCAGGGACTGCCTGTACTGGTAAGTTTTCTGGTTAAAAATGTCCTTCATTTTAACTTTAAATGGCAGTGTGGTGGGTTAAACTGCTGAGATGCTGAATTTGCTGACCGAAAGGTCAGCAGTTCGAATCCGGGGAACAGGGTGAGCTCCTGCTGTTAGGCCCAGCTTCTGCCAACCTAGCAGTTCGAAAACATGAGAATAGATCAATAGGTACCGCTTTGGTGGGAAGGTAACAGCGCTCCATGCAGTTATGCTGTCCACATGACCTTGGAGGTGTCTATGGACAATGCCGCCTCATCGGCTTAGAAATGGAGATGAGCACCATCTCCGAGAGTCGGACATGACTAGACTTAATGTCAGGGGAAAACATTTGTCTATTGTTCTTTCATATTTTTTGCACTAAAATATGATTATGTGTAGTATGGGATTTACGTTTTTTTCAACCAACAGTCTGGCCCCAAACAATCTGAGGGACTGCGAACCGGCCCTCAGCTTAAAAAGTTTGGGGACTCCTGGGATAGAGCATGCCTTAAAGCATACTCTCAAGTCACAAAGAAACTTGAGAGCCAACTAAAATGTATTAAATCCAAATCCCTTTCAGCCAAAGAATATTAAAAATGACTCCTGACTACGCTAGCTCTGACTGAGGTTTGTGCTGTCTCCCTGGGCGAGGATTCCCTGGGGAGTTTTAGATCTGACATAACTTGGCCTCTGCCTCACTTTTCCTTTTCTCCACCTCTTTTTTGGCTTTTCTGAAATTCTCCTAACAGCTGGTGTCTGAGATCAGCTGGCAGAAGAAATTATATCAATATAACAAGAGTTCATCTGGCAGAAAAGCTTCTGCTGATTCTGAAACCTTTGCAAGTAGCACATCCTTGACTTAGGGACACACACTTAGTCTAGATCAGGCACGGGCGAACTTCAGCCCTCCGAGTGTTTTGGACTTCGACTCCCACCATTCCTAACAGCCTCAGGCCCTTTCCTTTTCCCCCTCAGCCACTTAAGCGGCTGAGGGGGAAAAGGAAAGGACCTGAGGCTGTTAGGAATGGTGGGAGTCAAAGTCCAAAACACTCAGAGGGCTGAAGTTCACCCGTGCTGGTCTAGAGTCAAGTTTTTAAAAAGCAGTAGCAGAAAACTGACTATGAAAGCAACGGAGACACTGGAAGGCATTGGAATTATGAATGGTATACTAAATACAAACAAGGACATTGCAAATAGTGAGTTCTTCACCAGTCTTCACTTCAGTTAGTATAGGACAAACGCCTGTCTCTGAAATAACTTTGGGGAGGAAAGGATCTGAAATATTTAAATAATGAAAAAAAAACCTACTGATAAATTACAAACCAAAACATTACTTGGTCTGGATTATATCTGAAAGTTCTTAATGAGTGTAAAAGTAAAACTGTTAATCTTTTGGCAAAAAAATATTTCACTTGTTCTGCAATAGCCTTCCATGACAGAAAACTATAAAGCAGCCAATTTAACACTTATTATTTTAGAGATTGCAGGCTGGTTAATTTAATGTCTGTGCTCAGTGATGAAAAACATCGTTACAGAAAAAACTGTCAACCATATAGGCGTTTCTGAAGAAGAACCAACATGGCATCTACAGTTTAGTTCTGTTTCACAAATATTCAAGGAGCCCCGGTGATGCAATGGGTTGAACTCTTGTGCTGACAGGACTGAAGACCGCCAGGTCGGAGGTTCGAATACGGTGAGAGCACGGATGAGCTCCCTCTGTCAGCTCAAGCTCCCCATGCGGGGACATGAGAGAAGCCTCCCACAAGGATGGTAAAATACAAAACATCTGTGTGTTCCCTGGGCAAGGTCCTTGCAGACGGCCAATTCTATCACACCAGAAGCGACTTGCAGTTTCTCAAGTCGCTCCAGACATGAGGGAAAAAGTTTGCCTTAAATTTTAAGGGGGTGGAAGGGGGGCAAACTGCAGCATATGGGGTAAACAATAGCCTTTCCCTCCAAAAAAACATTTTATGTCTATTGTCAAAGCATTTCTACCACTTGAGGAGAAGCCTGGATCAATTTAGACTCAAGACTGGATCTATACTGTCCTATATCGAAGGATCTGATTCCAGATTATCTTCTTATCCCAGATTATCTGGCAGTGTAGACCCATATAATCCAATTAAAAGCAGATAATAATAATAATAATAATAATCATCATCATCATCATCAATTCCCTCACACCAGAAGTGAGCTGCAGTTTCTCAAGTTGCTCCTGACACGAAAACAACAACAACAACAACTAACATTCAGAATTATTCTGGAATGTTATCAAACACATGGACAGAGAGTGCATCTACTATACAGTAGAATTTATGCAGTCTGACACCACTAATTGCCATAGCTCAATCCTATGGAATCACGGGAACTTGTAGTTTTACAAGATCTTTACCATCTCTGTCAAAGAGTGTTTGTGCCTCATCAAACTACAACACCTATGATTCCATAGCACTGAGATATGGCCGTTAAAGTGGTATCAAACTGCATTAATTCTACGGTGTAGATAGACACAGAATTTACTATAAGATATAATAACTAAACTTTAAAGAGGTTTTCAAAGAAGGCCTTAAGTAAAACTAATGGTCATAGGAAAAGAGCACAGGTCATATACTATATAAGTAATTAGTTAAAGAACCAGAAGTCAAGATTATGAATGAAACGGTCAGTTTGGCACTGGACAATTATCTGGTGATGGGTTGTGAGAAGTGGTAAGCCCAAAATCTTTACCATGGCCATTAGATTTCAATTTGTTCAGACATTGTAATCAATGGTGAGCAGTAAAGTGGCTAAGTTTGTTGGTGATGCAAAATTATTAAAATGAGTAAATTTTTAATGTACAGGGTGCCATATGAATCTATTTTAATTGGGTAAATGTGTTTCAATGATCCAAACAATACATATGAGTCTCAAGCTGGCAGTACTACTAGAAAATAACAACACCTTAGGATCAAGATGTATAAGGTAAAAATAAAGGTTTTCCCCTTGACATTAAGTCTAGTCATGTCCGACTCTGAGGGGTGGTGCTTATCTCCATTTCTAAGCTGAAGAGCCGGCGTTGTCTGTAGATGCCTCCAAGGTCATGTGGCTAGCATCAATGCATGGAGTGACATTACCTTCCCACCAAGGCAGTACCTATTGGTCTACTCACATTTTGCATGTTTTCGAACTGCTAGGTTGGCAGGAGCTGGGCCTAACAGTGGGAGTTCACCCATTATTTTAGTCTCCCTTGTCTGGACACATTCCAGCTTGGCAACATCTCCCTTCAATTGCAGTCCTCGGAATTGGACACCGTATTCCAGGTGTGGTCTGACCAAGGCAGAATAGAGGGGTAGCATTACTTCCCTGGATCTAGACACTGTACTATTTATGCAGACCAAAATCCCATTGGCTCTTTTAGCTGCCACATGACATTGTTGGCTCATGTTTAACTTGTTGTCCATGAGGACTCCAATATCTTTTTCACACCTACTGTTGTCATGCCAGGCGTCCCCTATTCTGTATCTTTGCTTTTTTTTCTGCCTAAGTGGAGCATCTTGCCTTTCTCCCTGTTGAACTTCGGGTTTTTTTTTTTTCATTTTGGCCCATTTCTCTAACCTGTCAAGATTGTTTTGAATTCTGCTCCTGTCTTCTGGAGTGTTGGCTATCCTTCTCAATTTGGTGTCATCTGCAACCTTGATGATCATGCCTCCTATCCCTTCATCTAACTCATTAATAAAGATGTTAAACAGAGCCGGGCCCAGGACAGAACCCTGCGACACTCCACTTGTCACTTCTCTCCAGGATGAAAAGGACAACTCCCAGGATTCCACAGCACTGAACCATGGCAATTAAAGTGGTGTCAAACTGCATTAATTCTACAGTGTAGATGCACCCCTTAAACAGAGATAGATAAATACAGGCATCAACAACCCATTTTTTACCAGTTTCAAAAGTTATGCCCAGAACTTATACATTTGACATGCACACTGCATTTTCATCATTTATTAAAACAGAACCAAATTAAAATTCAATCAATAAAATGTAACCGAATTAAACCAAAAACAAATTAAAAATCAACCAAATGAAAACGAAAATGCGACATGGGATTCTGCATTTCAAGGACTGCTCTGGTCCCTAATCTGTTGAGTAAACAGGGAAATCCTCTTTTTCCAGATGACAAAATACATTAGCAGGATATTTAAAATTTATGCTAACAAAATCCAATTATTGCTGCCCTGGCTCCAGTAAAATACAATTATTTTATGCATATAATATAATCTGTATAACACATTCAGTTATAGATTTTCGATTAATTTACCTCAGTGCTGACTGCTTCATCTGAAGGGTTAATCAGAACGACAGTTTCCAAAACATCACTTCGGTGGTGAAGAATCTTCTGACCTGTAGATATGAAAGAAAGGGAAAATATGAAGAGTATGTCTTGCAATTGCCAGAAGGTACACTTTCCTTAAAAGGTAATTCCTTCAGCAGGATCAGTCTGTATCACAACATTTTCCTCTGTCCTACAAAGATAAAAAGCTAAGGATTCATGTTTGAAGGTATTCAAACAGCAAAATACAACATGAAACTGGTGAAAACCAATATTGTGTGATTTTTACCCCACTTCAGATAGGATTGGAGAAAATACTCAAAAAGTTAGCATAAAGCCATTTTGCCATGCAAAAAAAAAAAAAGCTTTTGTCACCCTTGGGGCCACTGCCCACAACAGTTTTCTGACATTATTGTTTCACCATCTCACATTTTTCCCCATTTGGCATCATTCTTATTGGTGCTTTGAGAAGAGCAGTGAGACTAATTAGCTGTTGTATTGGGATTTTGAAGGGCATGTCATCCAGGCATCCTGTCTGGCAATTAGTTGGATACAGAGAAAAGAAGCTTGGCATATATTATTTAAAATGAAGTAATTAACCTTCACCAAAAGATACTATGGAAACAGTTCATTTGCCTAATATGAAATACTCTTGAACATAGCTTCTCTTTGTGTGTATGTTCACACATGACTATCTGAAAACTTTTGAAATTGAAATGCATTTTAAAAGGAATTATTTTCCTTCAAGATCTGCAAGATAGGAACACATTACTATTGCAAAATAAATTGATTTTTGGTCATGCTGATTGTAAGCTGATTGTGTTACAATTGTGTTGCAATTCTGGAATGTCACAGGTATACTCCACTTGCTTTACCTCCATCAGATCTTCTGAAGATTCCAGCAGGTGAAACGTCAGGGGAAAATGCTGCTAGAATGTCTAGCCCAATGGTACACAATTATGATACAGCACAGCACTTTCATCCCATGCCCTTGTTCCTTAGCTACAACTTGCACCATCCCTTTCCCTTCTTCTTGTTTACAGTTGGCCATGTTTTATGACAGTAGACACTATAGGTTATTGGGCACTGTTCTGAATTCAAATTATTGTTTTATATACTACTGGTTTTATTTTGTATTGTACTGTGTGTTTATTTTATGTATTGTTTTGGGCACTTTGTGCCATATGTAAGCTGCCACAAGTCCCTTCAGGGAGATGGAAGCAGGATACAAGAATAAAATTGTTTTTGTTGTTATTATTATTAACATAACAAGATTAGTACACAGCAAACAAGATCACTATGTTGGCTGTTGTATTGGATCACACATCGAACATTTCCCAAGTGTCTAGGACTGTGTGATGTATTGGCGAATAATGTGTGCCGATCCCAGTAGGGTGGCCTTTTGCAGCTGACAGATGGTAATTTTGTCAATACCAATTGTGTTTAAGTGCAGGCCAAGGTCTTTAGGCACTACACCCAGTGTGCCGATCACCACTGGGACCACCTTTACTGGCTTGTTCCAGTGTTTTTGCAGTTCTATCTTTAAATCCTCGTACTGTGTCAGCTTTTCCAGTTGTTTCTCTTCAATCCAGCTGTCACCTGGGATTGCAACCTCCACAATCCATACTTTGTTTTTTTTAACATTATTGAGGTGTTATTATTATTATTATTAGAACACAGCCATACAGCCCAGAAACCACAAAACACTCCAATGATTACAGCCAAATAAGCCTTGGACAATACATAGTTTGCGAGTTATTTCTCCTTAATAGTAATTTCAATTTTGGCCACACACATGTCCACATTTCTATCTACGAAATAATTGAGGATAAACTGTGAATAACTTCAAAGATATTCTCTGAATACTTCTTTTTACATAATTATTAGTATGACAATGTTTGATTGAACAGCAGTCATAACTGATCAATTCAAATGGATTAAACACATATTTATCAACTCCAAATTGCACTTCCGACTAATGAATCAGTAAATTTTAAATTATTAATATTATTTTTAGTAACATTCTATACAAATACTCCAGGTGGCAAATACCACCTTGAAAAAAACAACCCCAAGTGTATGAGTGAATGTGTATATTAATGAAAAATATGCATGCATCATCTAAAAAATAGATGATTTCTCTTATTTAGAACTCTTTTTCTCTCACATACAAACTTACATAAATGTACCAGGTTACTCACTGTCTAATCCTATACATACTTACTCAGAAGTAAGTATTACTGTAATATAGTTTATGCCTACAGATGAGTGACATATAGGACAAAAGCCTTACACAGTGATTTTCTTCATAGTAAATGTGGTTGGATTGCACCATTTATTGATGTATATAATAATATCACATGCTCCAAGCAGTCATGCTGGTCACATGACCTTAGAGGCATCTACGGACAACACCGGCTCTTCAGCTTAGAAACAGAGATGAGCACACACACCCCGCTGCCCCCAGAGTTGGACACAACAAGACTTAATGTCAGGGAAAACTTTTACCTTTACCCTATATTAAAAGTGAAATGCCATGTATATCTACGAGTATTATTGAGTGGTACCAGACAGAACTTGTTTACTACTTTTACAAATAAAGTAGTAACAGTTAAAAGGTTTCTGCCAAAGCAGTTTCCATTAAAGTTACAGTGCTATAAAGTAACATTTTGTTTTTCCGTTTTCTAAAAGCAATTATGATAGTTACCATTTTAAAGCCAAATTTGGCTAGCTAAGGCTACTGTAATTGTGTGGGCCTGCCCGTAGCAGCCAAAGAAAACAACATGTACAGTAACTCCAGAATTAGCATGTGTGAATAGCAAAACAGAGAGACAGCAAAGCAGTGTGAACAGCAAAAAAGAGCAGGTATGCCAGCTTCACCAGCTATTTCCAGCATTTCTTTGTTGTTGAGTTCAACAATAAAAATATTAATATGTTTGGCTATCAAAACGAAAATCAAAATGAAATCATCATAAGAAGTGGGAGTTAGTGAACAAAAAGGTGATCCTTCAAATGTTCTCTAGAAGATTCAAAATGTTTCTATTTATTTACACAAGACTTACTTGAGCTGGTTGTTTCATTTCACAAGTACATCTGGTTAGTTCTTTGAGGATGGATCTACACTGTCCTATAATCTAGTTTCAGAATATGCATTAACTGCACTGAACTGGATCATATCAGTCTACCCTATAATCCAGATAAATGTAATTAATCCAAATTCTGAAGCTGGCAGTCCCCTAGTTATGAACAAGGTATGTTCTGTAGGTTTGTTCTTAAGTTAAATTTGTATGTAAGTCAGAACAAGTACATTTTAAAGTATAACTCCAGCCAAACCACCTCATCATACCTCCAGCGGCTGGTGGTGGTGACGTTACACTTCGCCGCAGGGTGTGGGGAATCCTCCTCCCCATGCCTTGCATCGTCCAGATCCAAGGAAAGGTGATCGCATGGGTGAAGAGCGAAAGCGTAGATTCCCCCTATAGATTGTATAAGCCGGCTCTGCCCTGCTTCACCCATGGAGCCAATACAATGTCATGTGATGGGAGCCAGCCGGCTCAGTGGGTAACCTGGGCTAAAATCAACCCATGCTGCCAATTGCAGCCCAATGTGATGAGGTCAATAGACAGACAAAGTTTTGGATAGCATAGGAAGGGGTTAACACCCCTGTGGTATTTGTGTTGCTGTATGTTCAGAAGATTTCATCTTACTTTCTGTCCCTGTGGGAATTGCAGTTTGAAAAATTGTCTTGTAGAAACAAGGATTGGCGACAAAGCTTCATTTGAGACACCTTTCCCCCATGATAACTCTTTCAGGAGTGAATTTCCCTTCCTAGGGGTAGATTTCTCTCACTTCCTGTTGTCTCATCCCCATTCTTAGGTATGAGTCATTTGTAAGTCAAATGTTGGTAACTTGGGAACCGCCTGTATAGGGCAGTGTAAATCTAGACTTAAATATATTGAATTCTCTTCCTGTTTATGGTGTAAGAATCTTGCTCTATTCTTTCCATGCTAGTTTTTGCCTCTGGTACCAAATTTTGTGTTAAAGAAGTAATGCCCAGGGACAAATCTATTTTGCTAACTGAAGTATAGCTATAATCATATCCTGCTATCCGTGGCAAATCTTTGAATGAGAACTGCAATGTTTGTTGGGTTTTTCTAAAAAGGGAAACAAAACTGAATGCACCAAACTGCTGGCTTGTAGCACAAAACACAACTTCCTACTGTCTACTTTGCCATCATACACACACACAGATTTCTGAACAAAATGAAGTGTTATAGAACCATTGTCCATTATGTAGTGAAGTCACACTATCTGTCTGTCTGTCCGTCCATCCATCCATGCATACACACACACAAGACTCTCTCTCTACACACATGCACGCACGCACATATTGTTCCATCTGAAAAGGAGTGGAAAATCCCTTGTTAAGTCACTGGCAAAATGCAACCACTATAATTTGTTAACTGATAAAATGAATTAATTAGAAGTAACTCTAATTCAGAACAAACCTTGGAATTAAAGAAGATGGTGGCCTAAAATATACCATAGACATTTAGATAATATATCTACAACAAATCCATAGTTTTGCATAGTTTCTATAAAAAGAAACCTCTCAACTATGTTGCTTCGGCTTGTTGGGTTTTTTTATAACTAAAATTGGCATACTTATAATATTTGCTTGCAACCAGCAAAACAAAGTGACCCATTTTCTATATTTAAAAGGCCTTTCTTTTTAATCCAGATGTTGTTTTTAAAAGTGGAACAATGTATAATACCCAAGTATGCCAAATCTGGTAATGGTAAACATGTTATTGTACTGAGAAAAAGACTTCTGCTAAAGATGTCAAAGATCAACTGAATTGGCCATGTTCCTAGAAAGTCAATTTCTGGTAGCTTCAGTCAAGTCAAGTGAATCTCTACAATGATACTGATGTTATGCTGACTCTGCTCTGTGAACCATTCATTTTATAGAGAAAGCCATTCATATTTAAGCTTTTTCAGTACTTAAGACAAAAACGTTCACTGATAAAAGTGAGGAAGTGTGGTATTTCCGCTGCATCCTTTTGTTACCCATGACTTATATTCTACCAGCAATTACTGACATATTGAACACAGAAAATGAGATTTGACATGAGCTTAAACATAAGGTTGGGCTTAGCACAGTGGGTTAAACTGCCAGCTGCATAAAATCTTGTGGATCGCAAGGTCAGCAGCTCAAGCCCGGGTTGGGGTGAGCTCCTGCTGTCAGCCCAGCTTCTGTTTATCTAGCAGTTCAAAAACAGCGATGTGAATAGATAAATAGGTATCACTTTGGCATGGAGGTAATAAAAGGCACCCATGCAGACATGCAGCGATTTGATCGGGAGAGCATTGATGGACAACAAAGTTCCTCGGCATGGAAGATGGAGTGACAGCACCTCCCTGTGGCCGGAGTCAAGTGCAGCCTCCAGTTGCCAGAGATAGAAAAAGGTGGGAAGCCTTTACCTCTGTGTATGTACTGTTGTCTTAGTTCATTGTATAATGGCACTGAATGTTTGCTGTATATGTGTACTGTAATCTGCCCTGAGTCCCCTCGGGAGATAGGGTGGAATATAAATACTGTATATTATTACAAGCTTTATTTACTAATTAATTTTTTATCTAGCCTTTACTCTAGAAAATTAAAGACATCACCAATTCACTTCAAAAACAAGTTAAAAATAAAACTATTTAAGAGGCCAGATTGGAAACATGTGTACCTTTCATAGAAAGAGTGACAATAGGACTGAATGTAAAGCTGAAGGAAACCTTTCATAATTTGTGAGCAAAACAGGAGAAAATCCATCCCTGTGTGTGTGCCTATGTCAAGCATATCTCTGGAGGGATTCTTAAGAGATTCATTCCTACAAATCTTAGCAACCAGGTTCATAAGCAGACTTTTGTAAAATCATGCCCCATGCTGTTCAGAGCTATGAAGGTTTGAAGAATCATCTACTGAATTTCTGATAGAAATTAAACAGATATCCTAAACTTTGAAAGTTGGTGTTTGTTTTTAAAAATATTTTAGAGAATATAATTTGGTCCATTTTAGGGGAAAATATAATATTTGTTGTGTCTTCACCCTAAATTTTAATAATCTATGACTTTAATGCTGCAGTTTTGTATACAATTTCTGGGATTCACTGGCATGGAACTCAGTGGGATTTACCTCTGAGTTGTCATGCCTATGATTGCACTGTATCATTTCTGATGGTATGTATAATATGTTGATTGCAGATATGACGCCACGAGGGGCTTAGCAAATGTTAAGAGTCAGCAAAGTTCTCTAATGAATCTTCTGCTCACTAAAAGTGAATAGAGAAAATGAACTGTCAGCAGATGGGTCTTCCATGAACCTGCTAATTAGCTTTGATACATATAAGATCCCTGGTACTTCATGCCTGGTAGAAACCCACCTACTGTTGTATCAAAAGAAAAGCAAAAAAGCTCTGAAAGTCCATTCTCAATCCATTAAAAAGGTAAAAATACAATATGAGTCAGTTCTTGTGGGTTTTTTCGGGCTATATGGCCATGTTCTTGAGGCATTTCTCCTGACGTTTTGCCTGCATCTATGGCAAGCATCCTCAGAGGTGAGGTCTGCTGGAACTGGAAAAAAAGGGGTTTATATATCTGTGGAATGACCAGAGTGAGACAAAGGGCTTTTGTAAGTTGGGCTAGGTGTGAATCTTTCAACTGACCACCTTGATTAGCATACAATGGGCTGACTGTGCCTGGAGCAAACTCTTCTTGAAAGGTGATTAGATGTCCCTGCCTGTTTTTCTCTCTGTTGTTTTTGCTGTTGCAATTTTAGAATTTTTTAATACTGGTAGCCAGATTTTGTTCATTTTCATGGTTTCTTCCTTTCTGTTGAAATTGTCCACATGTTTGTGGATTTCAATGGCTTCTCTGTGTAGTCTGACAATACAATATGACCCCCCATATTCAGAAAATCTTAGTCGATAGTGAACCCTACTGAAATCAATGAGCCCCAGTCATAGGGAGGAGGGAGCAAGCTTGTTTTCTGCTGCCCTGGAGACTAGGACACGGAACAATGGCTTCAAGCTACAAGAAAGGAGATTCCAACTGAACATTAGGAAGAACTTTCTGACCGTGAGAGCAGTGGAACTCTCTGCCCCGGAGTGTGCTGGAGGCTCCTTCTTTGGAGGCTTTTAAAAAGAGACTGAATGGCCACCTGTTGGGGGTGCTTTGAATGTGATTTTCCTGCTTCTTGGTAGGGGGTTGGACTGGATAGCCCATGAGATCTCTTCCAACTCTATGATTCTATGAAGATGCCACAGAACTGCCCTTTCTAAAAATTAGCTACTTCCTCCAATGCAACTATAAGGTAAACATGCCATAGAGTCATCTAGAAAAGCCCTAAAGATGACATATTTTGCCAGATGTAGGTATGTGAAAGCATGGGAGATCATGCTGTAATAATATGGGATGTTTGAAATATGTGTGCTTGAAAAAAATATTTTGCATTATGAACAGCAGCCTTAGTGTCTAGTTTGAACATGTTTACTTAGACAGAATAATTGCCATTGAATAGGGATTATTCTCAGTAATAGGGAAAACAAAAAAAGTCCTATGCTATAAAGCATCGTATGAATTTGGTATCTCTCTATCAGTCAGATTAATACAAACTGGTCGTCTTACTCAATTTTTATGGAATGTTTTAAATTCAGTGTATGAAACAACAACTCAAGGATTCAAATAGTAACAAAAATGGAGAATATTTCAGTTTTGATGCCAGAGGAGCCAGAATGCTCACTGGATGTCACTTGTCACCCAAACTGTTCTGTTTCAGGTGACTGATCTGTGGACAACCAGAGTGAGTTTAGACAGTGTACTAAAGCATTGTCTGGATGTTCCCATGGTGTGCTTTCAAAGGCTTCAGCTAAAGAATTAACTGGGGAAAATAACTCATAAGTGAAGAGATACACTCCTGAATTTCTTAAGACCTTTCTGTCATGAATGCACACAGTAGAACAGACAGGTTTTTCCATACTTCATTTTTCCAGTGAATAAAATCAACTATTATTATTATTATTATTATTATTATTATTATTATTATGCCCCCACTCAAAACAATTATGACTTTTCATATAATACTCTGCTCTTCTTTCAGGCCAAACTATCTCTCTAATATGAAGTCCTGCTTTTATTGCAGGCGAAAACTAGATACCTCTAGGGAAAGCACTTGGGGACGACAGGAATGGAAAAATAATGCAATGTGCTCAACAACAAAATGTGAACTAACTATCACACTGTATCATAGTAACGAGATATGTAAAAATGGTAGCCTGTCTCCTTATTTCTAGGAACAGAACTATAACAGAGCTGCTAAGTGCAAACAAGTAGTATGATTTACAGAAAATGTACAAGGAAGGCGAAGAGCAAAAGTTAACCTTAATTAAATTAATAAATAATGAAAAGTGATTCACAAAAAAGAGAATAATTAAAATTAATTCAATTGCAACCCAAGTGAAATAAATGAAAATATTTTTCATTTTACAAATACTTGACTTACAATTGTGAGATAATAGGAAGTGAGAGAAATCTATCCTAGAAAGGGAAAATAACTCTTGAAAGTGTTAATATGGGGAAAACATGTCCTAACTGAAGTTTTTTCACCAATCCTTGTTTCCACAACAAGCCAAATTTTTCAAAATCCAATTATCACAGGGATAAAAAGTGAGGTGAAATCTTCTGAGCAGAGGTGCAAAGAGCAAAACAATTGACATGGAGGTGTTAACCCTTCCCTATGCTATTCAAAGCTTGTGTGTGTGCACGCGCGTGTGTGCATGTATTTGGCTGGAGTTAAAAATGTACCTGTTCCAACCAACAAACAAATTCAACTTAAGAACAAACCTACAGAACCTATCTTGTTTGTAACTTGGGGATTGCCTGTACTCGGATTTAACTTCACTGAAGACTGCTCCAAATAGTTTATGTTAGTTTATCTGGAAACTATTATAGTTTCATAAATAATCAAACCAGAACAGTCTTTACACTTTTCATCATTCATCATGCTTGTCTTTGTTTTATACGTTATTTAGTAGCAGATGTAGAAATATGATTGAAAGGAAGTTACTGTTCTCGATATATTTAAATCACTTCCAGCATGCCTTTCTGTACAAGAGTATTCAAAGCAATTCACACTAAAAACAAGATACAGATGGGTGGATGGATTTGATGAAGCCTGGGGGTTGGGAATATGTATTTTATCAGATATTGCAATGTTTCCAATTTTATCAGCCAGAACGCCAAGGATGATAACAACTACAGTCCAATATTTGGAAGCCCTTTCATTTCCAGCACCTATCAAGTTTATTGATATGTTACTGATATTACTGTTGTTGTTGTTGTTGTTATTAATGAGTCTCCAGCAGGACTAAAGAATGACAGGTCAGGGGTTCAAATCTGGGATGAGCGCAGATGATCTCCCTCTGTCAGCTCTAGCTTCCCATGTGGGGATATGAGAGAAGCCTCCCATAAGGATGGTAAACCATCAAATAACATCCAGGCATCCCCTGGGCAATGTCATTGCAGACGGCCAATTCTCTCACACCAGAAACGACATGCAGTTTCTCAAGTCACCCCTGACACGAAAAACAAATTATATCCCATTTTTCTCTCTCACAGGACCCAAAGTGACTTAAAACATATTAATGTCATAGAGACAACAATCTGACTACATATATCCAAATAGTGCTATTACATCACTTGATATATGTATCGATTTCCTTTAATACTAGAATCTGTCAATATTACTTTGGCACACCAAATGCTTTGACAGTCATTGGACACAACAGTTGTTATTGTAATAAATTAGAAAATAAAGTAAAAACTATTTTACTAGTAAGAGAGTAAAGACAGAACCCCTTCTTGAATTCTTGAGCTGGAGTACATGGAGCACAAACAATGAACTGGATCAATAAAAAACAAATGATGGCCTGGATAAGCCTAATGAAAACCTCCAAGATTGCCTAACCTGCTAGGAAAAGCCCCCACACAAAGCACTTTCAGCTTTAAATAAAAGCCAGCTAAAACACAGCAAGTAAATAATAGATAACACTCCTCTAGGCTATCTGGCAAAATACATGCTAAACGTGCCAAGCAAATGTGATGCCAGGTAGCAACGAGAGATGTGCCGCCTTAGAATTGGAAATGTAATTCTAATCCAGACTCTTTAAAGCTTTGAACAAAATATTTTCTCTGTGGCATTCATAAATATCTTAACCCAGATTTGTATTTAAAATGTGTCAAAGATTGCAACCTTCAAGGTTTGTTTGTGGGTTTTTGGTACAATTTTAAAATGAAAACTGGGACAAATTTTGCAGGATGCTTTTTTCCACTGAACTGAAGTGACACTTAGAAATGACTTGAGAAGCTGCCTTTCCCTTCAGGTATTATTCTGCAGTACAAGTTAAAAACAAAGCAAAAGCTGAGCTAATTATGCTTTGCACTTCAACACTGACACCTTGTTAGGGCAACCTGAGACCGGATTTCTCACTTGGAGGTGTGGAAAGGCCTGGCAGGACGTATTTGGAATGAAAGCATTGATGCACCTTGAGAAGGAATTATGTGGCCCAGCGTACTGTGATTGTATGTCATTCTGAGTTACACAGGCTTCTACTTTAAGAGAGGCCAGTGTCCTGTAATTGGCTGCATTTAAGAGTGAATGTCTGCCATCTACTCTCAACTTACATCAGAAATATCATCTGCCTGAGGAAAACATAATCTGTTTCGATTTTTGTCTGTCTGCTATAACATTTTGGAGATTCTTTTGAACACACAAAACATTTTCTCTATAAAAATGACATTCCTCAAATCAAGTTGCATGCACTTAATGCTGTTGATTACCAAGATAACTGTATCAAATTGTTGTTGTTTTTGCACTAAACACTGGTTTGAAATGCCATTTGCCACTTTTATGTGACATTTAATTTGCTGTCAAATAGCTGCCATTAATCAGTTATAGACAAACCACTGACCTTTTACTTCCACTAGATCCCACAGGGGATAAACTTTCCCCCCTAAAGTGTTGCAGGAATCACACCTTGAAATGCTGTCCCTATTCTGCTTTAAATAATGACGGAAAAGCAAAACAACAGCAACAACCACTGCACCAAAACCCTCACAGTAAAAGTTTAATGAATAATTATAATTGCTTTCCCAATTTAAGGAATAGCAAGAAACAATCCAGTTGTAACTTTGTACTTCTTATTCCCAAAGGCTTTAATAGCAAATGGGCCATCCAGAATGGCCAGGGAGGTTTTTGGAGTTGTAATACAACAGGTCCTCTTGTAGTGAAGCAAGTTAAACCATTGAGCTACTGAACTTGCTGATCAAAAGGTGGTGGTTCGAATCCAGGGAGCAGGGTGAGCTCCCACTGTTAGCCCCAGCTTCTGCCAACGCAGCTGTTCGAAAACTTGCAAATGTGAGTAGATCAATAGGCATCACTTCTGCAGGAAGGTAACGGCATTCCATGCAATCATGCTAGCCACATGACTTTGGAGGTGTCTATGTACAATGCCGGCTCTTTGGCTTAGAAATTGAGAT
Organism: Anolis sagrei; assembly: GCF_037176765.1. Classification (NCBI taxonomy): domain Eukaryota; kingdom Metazoa; phylum Chordata; class Lepidosauria; order Squamata; family Anolidae; genus Anolis; species Anolis sagrei. The sequence goes on along the minus strand of NC_090022.1, from coordinate 262,159,772 downwards.
GTGCACCACCCACCAGAGTTGGATACAACTAGAGTTAATGTCAAGGGAAACCTTTACCTTCACCTTTAATTTTTTTAAAAACCATAATGTTTACAAGCTTCTGCAGGACAATGGCATATGAAATAATGGGCTACATAGTAAAGACTATGACGTCTTTCAGAAAACAAGATTCTGTTAATGCAAATTAACGAACAACATAGTTTGCTAGTGTGTGCTATCTCATCACTTCCCCCACCAAGTGAAAGCAGCTAAACAAATCATACACTTCCTGTTGATTTGTATATTGTTTGTATATTGTGATGTGAGATCTTTCTGTAGAAAAAATAGAGCCAAAAGATGTGAAGAAATTTTATCTTATAGCTCCAGCTCATCTGGAGAGAGGGAAGCCAGTGTTTCCAATTTGCACATTGTTACAAACAAATGAGGAAAAGGTACTTCATCTGCTCCAATTTGCAGGAGAAGATGAGAGTAAATCACTGTGGTGGCACAATGGATTAAACCATTAAACTGCTGACCTTAAGGCTGGCAGTTCGAATCCATGCAATGGGGCGAGCTCGCACTGTTAGCCCTAGCAGTTGAAAACAAGTAGTCTTGCCGGCCACACGACCAGGAGATGACAACACAGGCTCCTTGGCTTGAAAATGGAGAAGAACACCTTTCCCACAGCCAGAGACGAGCACCGCCTTCAGAAGCCAGAAATGAAAGGAGAAGCCTTTGCCTTATCTGTGTTTGTGTGTTTAATTATATGTGATTGCAGGGCATACAATGTTTTCCTAAGTCTACTGTAAATGCTGTAATCCGCTCTGAGTCCCCTAGGCGAGAAGGGCAGAATATAAATAAAGTGTATTGTTATTACTATTACTATATTGTACATTGGCATATTGGCTTATTTACAATAAGTCAGAATTCTTCAATTTATATCTAAAGCTAATGGTGAATTTCATATTGCTTATTTATTTGTTTGTTTGTTTGTTTGTTTGTTTAATTTATATCCCCCTTTCTCCCAACATGGGAGTCATAATATAGATTTTACACACACACACACAGACAGAGAGAGAGAGAGAGAGAGAGAGAGCTGCCCCCAAGTTTTTTAAAAAATGAAATAAAGCAGCATACAAAATCAGTAATTTAAATCCTAAAAATATCACTGAAAGAAGAACAGAGGAGTCTGAATCCTTTGCAAGACAGTTCCAGAGTTCTGGAGCTGATACCAAGAAAGCCTTCTCACATATTCGGGCCAATTGTGCCAACAAAGAGACAAAGTCTGCCTCTAGAACTTCAAAACTTGTACCATTTTATACAGGGAGATATTGTTTTTACTTAAGAGTAATCAAATCTGGTGTCCTTCTAAAAAAACAATTACTGTACAGGTGTAGAATTAACACAATTTGACACCATTTGAACTGCCATGGCTCCCCCCCCCCTCCCCGCCAATGTTAGGAGCAACTTGAGAAACTGCAAGTCACTTCTGGTATGAGAGAATTGGCCGTCTCCAAGGACATTGTCCATGGGACCCGCAGATGTTTGATGTTTCGCCATTCTTGTGGTAGGCTTCTCTCATGTCCCCGCATGGGGAGCTGAAGCTGAGAGACTAGAGCTCAACTCACTCTCTCTGGATTCAAACTATTGACCTGTCAGTCAGCAGTCATACCGGCACAAGAATTTAACCCATTTCTCCATGGGGTCTCCTACTGCCATGGCTCAATGCTATGGAGTCATAGGAGTTGTAGTTTTACAAGTTCTTTTGCCTTCTCTGCCAAAGAGTGCTGGTGCATCACTGAAATATAAATCTCAGGATTCAATAGCAATGAGCCATGGCTTTTCAAGCAGTGTCAAACTGCATTAATTTTACAGTGTAGATGGACCCTAGATGCCCCATTTTTTCTCAAGTGTCAAATCCAGTATTTTGCCTATACTGTACAAGCCATTGCATCTGTCTCTTCACTGTAATATACCAGTTTGACAATGCAGGACTAGTTTGGTAATGTAATGCAACACAAAGGCACAATGGAGACCCCCAGTAGTTTCTTCAGAGTCTGTAAAAGCCTAAAGCCTTGCCCAATAAAACCCCTAGACTGACTGGAATGTGCATTGAAGTTTTTTTAAAAAAAACCTCTTTTGCTTTGTACTTCACATTAGCAGGTTTCATAAATAATGCACTATAGATTAAAATGTATTTCCAGCATCACATACAAAAGGCTGCCAATATTTCAGAGCCCTGGCTAGAGCTTACTCGTAGCCTCTGCTGAAGAATGATATTCTGGAATCCAGTGAAAAGATATTTTTTCTCTTTTTCGTGGCTGAAAATGTCTTTTGGGAGGATATGCATGCCTGAATGTTTGCCCAGTGTGACTCCAGGGATAACGCCATTAAATGGTTTAGGGCTTCTCTCTTTGTGAGGTTTCTGTGACAGGACCAACAAAAGGAACAATAGGCCCAGAACAAAGATGATGTGGAGGGAAAAGCAGGTCCCCGAAGGAAAAGAAATGCGGATATCTATATAAAAAGTTCAAATAAAAGATCTCAGACAGGGAGGATTCAAATAGCAGAACAAGGTGCAGTAAAATGAGTAATAGAATGGAATGACATACAAATATATTCATTTCTTTTATTTTGCTTACCTTTACTTAATAGTTATTTATTTCCATTTATTTAGTGGTTTCTAGGACATAAAACATAGTGCTACGTTTTCTTAAGCAAGCACTTTCCAACAGGTACAATCTTTTCCTGACTTTTTATTATGGGGTAATTTATACTACAGAATTAGAGTACTAATTCTGGTTCAACTTGTATTATTATTATTATTATTATTATTATTATTATTATTATTATTTACTGTTTTCTCACCCCTGGGGGGACTCAAAGCAGTTTACAACAAATAATGGCAAAATTCAATGTCTCACATACATAAAAACAAAATCATAAATCTAAATAACATAACTATGCATAAATTCAATAAGGCAATTAACCCTAAAATTAAACAATATTTACACTTGAAAACATAAAAATTAAAACCACCTAGGAGGGAGGGCCCTGATCTAATCTTACTGGGGAGAGAGTTCCAGAGCTGAGGAGCCACCACTGAGAAGGCCCTTATCATGATTATCTATCGACAAGCAGACGACGTGATCTACGGCATATGTTCTGTATCTCAAAAACTAGAGCTGATAGGAGAAAAACTGGAACCATTTTTGGAATCAGCCAGTCAAATATAACCAGAAACAGGGCTAATATTTGAGGCACCAAATATTGTGTGTTGGCCAGTGTTATTACCTTAATGGAGCATGTATTTATAATGCCCCTTTTTATTGATTGATTGATTTTTCACACTCAATTCACAAACAAAGAAATATGCATTAAGAAAAAAGAAAAGAAAAAGATATAAATATACACAGTAGGACTCTGATCAGCCCCCCTCCCCCCAAAAAACTGGTTGTAATGAAGAGAATATTATTAGCCTGCCATTACTGATCCAACTCAATAATCAGGCTACTAATAACCATAACTAAAAATCATTAAATTGTTAGATTTCTTTTTTGCTTAAAAAGTTTATAGTACCCAATCTTTAAGAAAGGTCTATTCTTAGAATCATGTTAAACTGACAATTTGGACTAATTCAATGACCTTAGCAATTCATTCTTCTATTGTTAGTAAAGGTAAAGGTTTCCCCTGACATTAAGTCTATTCGTGTCTGACTCTAAGAAGTAGTGCTTATCTCCATTTCTAAGCTGAAGAGCCGGCATTGTCCATAGATACCTCCAAGGTCATGTGGCCAGCATGACTACATGGAGAGCTGTTACCTTCCCACAGAAGTGGTACCTATTGATCTCACATTTTGCATGTTTTCAAACTGCTAGGTTAGCAGAAGCTGTGGCTAACAGTGGGAGCTCACCATGTTCCCCGGATTTGAACCACCAACCTTTCAGTCAGCAAGTTCAGCAGCTCTTGGTCTATTACTACATTCGAGCACATTCCAGCTGTTGTCATGTATTGAAGTAAATCATTTTTACTGTTCAATTCTTTACCCAAAACATCCAACAAAAACATTTCTGATAACATTACAAAATCTATCTTTAATTATTTTTTGGATTAATATATAAATCTATACAAATGGAGATGAGCACCATCCCCCAGAGTTGGACATGTCTGGACTTAATGTCAGGGGAAAACCTTTACCTTTACCTACCTATATCAATAACTTTTTGCCTACTTACAGACCTTCACATGTGAAAAATAATCCCTCTTTTTCTTGATTTCCCCAAAATTGGTTTGCAACAATCTGAGGCACTTTCAATAGGTCATTTAAAGTTAGACATGTTTATAATACTTTTTAAACGGTTCTGGCCCAACTTACCTGTCCAAACCCATCTCTCCTTATGAACCTGCTAGGACTTTAAGATTGTCCGGGGAGGCCCTGCTCTCATTCCCGCCTCCTTCACAAATACGTTTGGTGGGGTAGAGAGACAGGGCCTTCTCAGTGGTGGCCCCTCAGCTTTGGAACGCCCTTCCTAGGGACATTAGATTGCCCCCCTCCCTCTTAACATTCTGGAAGAGTCAAGACCTGGCTGTTCGAGCAAGCATTTGAAAAAGCAATGTAAAAGAAATAGGAACTTGGAACGACTGGACGATGAGATGGATAATGTTTTTAATTAGGAGATGCAAATGTCTTATGTTTTTATTACTTTTGTTTGGTTTTTATACTATGTATTAATGTTTTAAATGTTTTATGATGTTCTTGGGCATCGAATCGTTGCCTCTGTAAACCGCCCTGAGTCGCGTGAGGACTAAGAAGGGCAGTATACAAATATAGTAAATAAATAAATAATATATAAATTTAATCTAGAGAATTAAAAAAATCTTAGTAAGGCAAAACATAAAATTGTAACATTGCATGTGCACAAGCTTTTGTATCTGCATCTCTTAATTGTGTTAAATTGAGGTTTCACCAACAGAGCTCTTCAAGGCAGCTAACAATACATCAACACTACATCAGCACAACCCTGATTAAATCATAATACAAAAGCCATTCAATGAAAAAACACAACTTAATAAGCAACAACGAAAGTGCCAGCTCTCAGTCAGTTAAAGCCCTTCAACAATAGCCAAGGGCCTGCCTGAATAAAGAGGTCTTTGCCTGCCAGCAGAGATCTCCCACAGACCCTAAATTATGGACACCTGCTTTGCTTTTTTTATGCATCCATGATGTATTGATTATTCCTGCTTTATATTCCCTTCCTCCAAAGTCTTCCCCTAAGACAAGGAAAGGTTAAGTATGGATTGTCCAGAATCCTGTAACAGATGCAGAAGTCAATTCTGGCTTATTAATAATGCATTATTCTTCTTCCAGTCTTGCAAACTGGAGCTCAGCGAAATTCTGCAGTCCCCAAGCTCCCTTTGTATGGATAGAAAAAGATGTATCTCGGATGCTTATTTCATTCATTTCAAATATCAACGAAATTGACAGCAACTCTGCTGAAGAATGAACATCATTACACTATCATATCTGTCGAATGTATTGATTAAAGAAAAAATCCCCCACCCCAAATGGAAGAGCAGCAGCAGCAGCAACGAAATACATAAGCCATCTATTCTACATAAGACATTTAATCACCTGCTCAGTAAAAAAAAAAATAAATCTAAGACTCCAGCATCCTCAAAAGACTGCTATTCGGACTCTGCTTGACAACTTAAAACAAGGAAGAGTGGAAGCCACAGGAGCAGTTGAGTGTCCCAGTACTGGAAGCACTGTCTGACTGCTCTTCCCATTAAAAAAGAGTTTTTTCTTAATATTCAAATTAAATCTACCTTCTTGCAACTTGATGGCCACTCCTAAACAGTGTACAACTGCTATCTGCTATGAAGCTGGGAAGTCCTGTCCCTTGAGTACTCTAGCTGAAGGTCAGCTGTGACCAGCAGTGCTGTAGAATTTGAAGAGATATTAATGGAAGGTGAAAGGGAGAAACGTGCCAACAGGAAGGCATGTCAAGCCAACTCTGACCGGGACCACCTTCCACCTGGAAACAGATGTCCTCACTGAGGGAGAACATGCAGATCAAGAATAGGGATCCATAGCCACCTACGGACCCACTTCCAAGACACTACACTTGGAGGACCATCATCCTCAGGCTACGAGGGATCACCTAAGTAAGTATATGATTATTCCAGATTATAAGGCAGTAGGGACACATATAATATAGTTCAAAGCAGATAACCTGGAATTAGATCCTAGGATATAAGAACAGTGTAGAAGGGGGCTAAGATTTCTCCCTCCTTCCTTTTCTTCCTCCATCAAGGGCAAACTTTCCTATTCCTATCATTGTCTCCCAAAGCAGTTATTTTATTCTCAATTTAAGAACACAAAACACAATGTGGTGGACATCAAAAGAGATTTATAGATAGGCTTAAAGTTAAACTTAAACAATGTGGTATAAACACCAAGAACTGGGAAGCCCTGGCCCTGAGGTCAGCTGTTACCAACAATGCTGTGGATTTTAAAGAGGCATGAATAGAGGAAGAAAGGGAGAAACATGCTAAGAGGAAGGTGTATCAAGCAACCAAGCAACCAATGTTGTGACTGCCTTCCACCTGGAAATCTATGTCCACATTGTGAAAGACCACACGGACCAGGAATAGGTCTTCAGCCATTTATGGTAAGTGATATGGTTAATTATATTATGGACATTGGATGAGCAAAAGACTAAAAGAACTTACAAATACCTCATGTAGCCAACAGCACATTTTTGACAAGGTGGTATCTGTACCAGGAATCTATGGAACAGAAAATATTGGCCTAAACCAGTTTACAAAACCAGATTCTGGTTTTTTTGGAGCTTCAAATGAGTTCACTAGTGTTTTCCCACTTTTTCACATCACTAGCAAACCCATGTTAAAAATTCTGTTTCAAATGCCTCTGCTGCTCTCTCACATTGAACCACTTGGGTTTGTGCAGTATAAATAATATATTATAAAGCCTTAGAAGGTTTTCCATCATTGTAATATATTTATAAAGGTTCCCTATGTCAGTCTGCAGCAAGTACTATAAGTGGATTTTCAGTGGTGGTTACAGATACTAAAAGCCACTCATTTGCATTTTGCAATACTTGGCTTCAGCCAAAAAGCTCACTAAAGCAATTCGTAATTTTAAAAGAAGGCTGTCCGTGGAGTCTTTCATCCTCATCTGTTTTGGTTTTCTTCAGAGAGCTGCTTGGCTAAAAGCAAATATTTTGAAATGCAGTTATTATCTGAAGAAATAATAACAGAATGTAAAATTGTAACATTATAGGTAGGCTTGCAAAAGCATTAACTTAAAACAGTTCTGGGTAAAAGGCAGCATGTTTCTTCTTTTCTTCATTTTGCATAAGCTAAAGATCCTTTTCAGTTTTTCAATCATTCAGGAATTACTCATTGAGTCTAAATTCTTTGTTACTGTGTCAGTAGTGAGGATCATACAGTCATCCAGATATTGCTTGATTGTGGTCCCCAGTAGTGCTAGCCAGTACAACCAGTGATGGGAGTGGCAGTCCAACAACATATGGAAAAATGTGTTGTTAAAGGCTTTCATGGCCAGAATCACTGGGTTGCTGTGAGTTGTCTGGACTGTATGGCCATGTTCCAGAAGAATTCTCTCCTGACATTTAGCCCACATCTTTGTCAGGCATCCGCAGAGATTGTGAGGTCTGTTGCAAACTAGGCAAGTGGGAGATATATATGTGTGTGTGTTTGTGTGTGTATCTGTGGAATGTTCAGGGTGGAAAAAGGAACTCTTTTCTGTTTGAGGCAAGTGTGAATGTTGCAATTGGACAGCTTGGTTAGCATTGAATGGCTTTTCAGCTTCAAAGCCTGGCTGCTTCCTGCCAAACAGACAAGAATTTATTCTCCCACTCTGGACATTCCACAGATATATGAACCATAGTGGTTAAAGTGGTATCAAACTGCAGTAATTCTGCAATGTAAAAGCATCCTGAATCTATTTACTTGTAATAAAACGTTCCTCTTTTTTTACTGCCTGCTATCCTGGCAAGCATCATTGTCTTTTCTAATGAATCGTGTCTTTTTCATGATGGGGATAAAGTAGGGCAGTCTCACTTTAGTCATCTTGGTATCTAAAAGGAGTTCAGACTTCATGTGCTCTAGAACCCTAATGCTTCCTTTAAAAAATTATTCAGTGATCTGCCTCTAAAATTGAGTTTTGTTCCAGTAAACTAATTATTGGTCTGATCAATGATAGCAAAAATCTTGGTATCATTGTAATTTTGCATGCATTCCTTAATGCACATAACTTGATTTAATGAATAACAACTACATAGGGCTCAGACACCTACAAAGTACTTTGACTTCCATTCTTCTACTTAGTGGTTCTATATATTTGATTGTCTTTCTTCCTTTACTTGTCGAAGGAAACACCTACAAAATTACAGCCTATTAATTTCCCTTGTAACTCAGTATTTATAGATAAAAGCAGAATATAATTAATCTTAGAGATAAAGGTAAAGGTTTCCCCTTGACATTAAGCCTAGTTGTGCCCGACTTCAGGGAGTGGTGCTCATCTCAATTTCTAAGCCGAAGAGCCAACATTGTCCATAGACATTTCCAGGGTAATGTGGCCGGCATGACTACATGGAGCACTGATCTTCTGATCTACTCACATTTGCATGTTTTCGAACTGTTGGGTTGGAAGAAGCTAGGGCTAACAGCAGGAACTCACCCTGCTCCCTGGATTCAAACCGCTGATCTTTCAGTCAGCAAGTCCAGCAGCTCAGAGGTTTAACCCGCTGCGCTAACAGGGACTCCAGTTAATCTTATATGGAACACAAAATGTGCTGTTGCAGCATGCATTTTCATGTATACGTGCTACTATCATGATTGTTTTCTAAAACAATGTAACAACTGTTAATACTGTTATTTTATTTACAGTGAAACAAATCATATTGATCTAAAACTGCTGCTTTGGGAGGATCACTGGGGAATTTTTTAACCATTTGGGGCCATATATACTTTTTATGTGGGGGTTTTATTCATTCTAAAAGTAAGACTAAACGTTATTCCCAAAAGACTGATAAATGTTATTTTCTAAAACAATGAGTACTAAATTACTTCAAGCTCTATTCTAGGTATCAGTCTGCTCTTGCAAAATGCTATTTAACATGCCTGCCACATTACATCAGTTGCTTCCTTTAACCTGCAAAATCACACACATGAAGCTCTGCTAAATATAGAAATCACTTGTGGCATCATAGATATGCAAACATAAAAACCCAGCAAGACGAAATCTAGCACGCGTTTATTATTGTTGGACTGGTGCCTCACATAATGCACCTGGTAAGATAATTTCAGGAAGATTAATTCAAAAAGTGCCAGAAATAACTCTTGCAGCTACTTGAAAGTTTGTTTTTTATTTGATCAATCCTATTTCTTATTTCACATAAGAGATATTTCCTTAACTTTTCCTTACTTTGCTTTCACAAAGAAAAACACAAATGCACGATATATATTGTTCTGGATAAGGTGCAGAATAATTTATGAAATGTCCATTCATTCTGCTTTGTGAAGGGCTTGATACTATAAATAAATAAGGAAGACCAAGGTCCAGTGAAGGTGACAAGCAAAGACTTGTGCCTGAGATGACAAAGGCTAGTGCAGTTTTCTCCATCATGGTGCCACAGTTTCCAATTAGTAATTTTTTGGATTACAATTCTCAAAGAGTGATTCTGGGAGTTCTTGCCAAAACACAATGTTTCCAAACTCTGTCTCATGACTTCCAAATATGCTGGCTGCAGTTCTCATCATTCCTAACCAGCATTTTTGTTTTCAGTGCTGGCTGAAAATGTCAGAAATCACAATCCGACACTTGTGTACATTCTCAATGGCTATATTGTTATTCTGTATTTTTATGATTTCCTGTCCCCAATTTTCATAGAAGCATAGAATTGGAAGAGACCCCAAGGACAATCCAACCCTTGCCACACAATAAAAGCATCCCAACAGATAGCCACCCAGCCTCTGCTAAAAAAAACTTCCAGAGAAGGAGACTACGAAGCAGCAGCATATTCCACTGCCAAATAACTCTTACCATTATTACCATTAGGAAGTCCTTCCCAATATTTTGATGGAATCTTCTTTCCTGCAATTTGAATACATAGCTCCAAGTCCTAGTCTCCAGAGCAACGGAAAACAAGTTTGCTCCTTCCTCAATGTGACATCCTTTTAAATACGGAAACATGGCTGTCTTGTCCCCTCTCAGTCTTATTTTCTCCAAGCTAACCAGACCCAGCTCCTCACAGGGCTTGGTTCCAAACTTTTGATCATTTTGGTCAGCCTTCACTAGAAACAGTCATTATCCTTCTTGAATTGCAGTTCCCAGAACTGGACACAGCATTATTCCAGATGAGGTCTGATCAAAGCAGAACAGGATGGGACTAAGACTTCCCACTCTAATACGTTGCCACTTCTTTCACTTGTACCTTCCATTTCTGGCCTGGGACTCTGGGAAATAAAGTGCAGAATTTTGCCCTTGTTAACTTAGGGATGTCCTTTTAAATCTGAAAAAAAATGTCAGCAGCGTTTTTTGCCAGGCTGGTTTTAGACCTGTGGATCCCAATCTGTGGTCCATGAACCACCAGTGTTCATCAAGAATTAAAATATGGTCTGCGGTCTCACTGTTACTACACCATTGCAACAAGAGCAACTGGTCTCGCAAAACCCTCTTATAGTGCCGAAGCAATGGGGATGTCAGGAGGGGAGAGGCTGACTACCCATGAAAGGTGCAACAATAAGCCTCCTGGCTGCTGCTTCTCTTCCTCCCTCCCCCTGAGCAGAGCCATTCCATGTGGCACCTGGAAGTGGGGGTGCCTTGGTGTCTTTGTTTTAGGTCTGTTCCTGTGGTTATTTGGGGTGTTGATTCAGAAAATTGCTTTGGATAGACCACATCAGCTCTAGATTATTAAATATAGTTTTCTGTGGACAAGCAGATGGCGAATACTGGATAGCATATGTTCTGTATCAGGAACTAGAGCTGATGTGGTGTATCCAATGCAATTTTCTGAATCAGCACCCCAAATAACCAAACTCAATCTAAAGGTGATTCGTAACCCTTTTGGTACTAATGTTGGAGAGTGGTCCCTGGTCAAAAAAGGTTGGGAACTAAGTGATCTCTCTTGACCTGGAACTGTCCTTCACAAAGCAATCTGCAGCAGACAATATTTTGGGAAACTTAGTTAATTGTTTTTGGAGTCTGGTGCAAACTTCTCCTTCATATTCATCTTTTTAGTATTACAGTAATCAATCTTTTAAAGGAGACACCCAGTATTTTAAAATGTTCTCACTGATTTGATACTTTGCATGACAAAAACTTACCACAGTCTCTTTCATCGGTCTTTCAAACCTATAGTTAAAAGCAGTGTACAGTCATGCAAGTTACAAAATCCTTTCTGCTACAACCTAATCCTATTTGTTCTACTCTGGCAAACAGAGATATGGCTCTTTATTCTGCACTATATTTATTAAGTAAATCAGTCTCCTTGAATCTTGCAAGGTGAGAGAAATACATTTCCTGCAATTTCCTCTTTAGAATTCTGTTGCATCAACTACACAGTTAAATTGAAACTAGATATATCTGGACTAATCTTTGCAGTCACTCTATGCATAATATAAAAAGGAAATTACCAATAAGGAATTCAATCAAAAATCATTACGTATTTGCACATTAAATTATATTTTGAATACTTTGTAATCTCAAAAAGTTTAACATAAATTCATAATGAGTAAATATAACAACAACAACAACAACAACAACAACTTTATTTATACCCTGCCATCAACTCCTCGAAGGGACTCGGGGTGGCTCACAAAACCGCTCAATAGTGCAAACACACAAAATACAACAAGTGCACAAACAATAGCACAATAACAATAACAAACGGCATAGCCTTCATCCTTAAAATATCTTCTGAATTACTGCCTTTTCAAAAATGTTCTTCCATGGGAGCCTGGGCAAACACATTGTGAACTACTACTCCAATTATAAATAATATTCATACATATTTTCATAAGATACATACACTAGATTCAGTCAATATGTGACTAAGCTAAAAGAGGCAGGCCAGGCAAGTCAGGTATCCAAAATTGGAAGACACTATCAGCAGAATGGAGATTTGATTGATTCTCCATCTCTGCTGCAGCCCCCCTGTCCACCCTAAAACTTTCTCAGACAGCTGGGAAACTCTCCATGGGCAAATGCTCACACAATACAGAAAGCTGCAGAAAATATCAGCTGTTAGTGTAATAGAGGATTTAGGGTGTAAATGGCAGCCAAGCTGTCACTCCCTACATGGCTTCAGGGTGGTATCAGGTTGCACTCTTATAATCCACTTTCTCAACATTCCTACTAAAGGAATGTTCCTATTGTTATCCAGTACTCCCATCTCTTAGGTCCAATGAAATGCATGTGAACACTTGGGAGATGCTAGGTATGTTGAGTTAATTAAAACCTTTTTTAAAAGAATATATTTTTCCCTCAAAGCTTTTTAAAGAAGAATATGATATGGCAGAGATCATCTGTTGCAAAGTGCACCCTGTAATAACTCTGCTTGCTTTTTTTTTTTTTACATTGCTTGCTTTTGTTTGACAGTCTTAAATGGTTTTGGCATATTAATCCCAAAGTCTATGAACTAAACTATTCTGTTTCCCACAAGTCAACCAGAAGCCTCCATCCAGGAAACTTTTTTTTTTGCTATAGCCATCTCTGCTTTTTGCCCTTCATCTTCTTTTTATATAAAAAAAAACCCAAACACTGTTTTTCATAGGAATTTATTAAAAGCAGACCCTCCGGTGGCACGGCGAGTTAAACTGCTGAACTTGCTGACCAAAAGGTCAGCATTCAAATCTGGGGAGCTCCCGCTGTTAGCCCCAGCTTCTGCCAATCTAGCAGTTCAAAAACATGCAAATTAGAGTAGCTCAATAGGTACCACTTCGGTGGGAAGGTAGCGGCGCTCTATGCAGTAATGCTGGCCACTTGTCCTTGGAGGCGTCTACAGACAATGCCAGCTCTTTGGCTTAGAAATGGAGATGAGCACCACCTCCCAGAGTCAGACACAACTAGACTTAATGTCAGAGGGAAACCTTTATCTTTACTCATTAAAAGCATTACAAATTTGAGGATAAGAAAGTGTGACTTTCCCAAGATTGCTCAGTGGGTTTCCATGGGTGAGCAGATGCTTGAACCCCGGTCTCCTGGACTGTAGTCTGACATTAAAACCACTACATCATGTTGGTTTTCATCATTCTTATAATGAAGTAATGCTACAGAACTGTGGAAAATGTTGAGATTTTATCTAGAGAACAATAGCATCTAGACCTTTCTCCATATAACCTTATGTACTCACATAATGTCATTCATGCATGTTTATTCAGGTGTCCAACCTTATTTAAAGATACATGTTCATTTAGGTGTCCATCTTTACTCAAAGGGGCTCACATCCAAGAACATAGTTTAAAGACTTCATCCTTAAAATAAGATTAAAATAAGTTTAAGTGGAATGTGATTACAGTTTTCATTCAGGAAAAAAGTGTTCTATGGCTATGTTTGGTCAATATCGACAGAATCATTGTCAAAGAGGAAGAATGTTTATTTTGCTGATAACAAAAATGGATGGAAATGAGGAGCATTCTCCAATTGCAGCAGAACATGAGCAAACACATAATCCCTGCCCTTCCAATCTCCCTGCTTGTCTAATTGTGAAATTTTCATATCTGAATCATGAAAATCGAACAGGGGCTTGTTGGGAAGTTCAGCAGAATAAGGAAATGTGCATGTTAGGAATAGAATCATAGAGTTGGAAGAGACCTCATGGGCCATCCAGTCCAACCCCCTGCCAAGAAGCAGGAAAATTGGGTTGTTGTAGGTTTTCTGGGCTATATGGCCATGTTCTTGAGGCATTCTCTCCTGACATTTCACCTGCATCTATGGCAAGCATCCTCAGAGGTAGTGAGGTCTGTTGGAACTAGGGAAAAGGGTTTATATCTCTGTGGAATGACCAGGGTGGGACAAAGGACTCTTGTCTGCTGGAGCTAGGTGTGAATGTTTCAACTGACCACCTTGATTAGCATTTGATGGCCTGGCAGTGCCAGTTGATGGCAGGAAAATTGCATTCAAAGCACCCCCGACAGATGGTCATCCAGCCACTGTTTAAAAGCCTCCCAAGAAGGAGTCTCCACCACACTCCAGGGCGGAAAGTTCAATTGCTGAACAGCTCTCACAGTCAGAAAGTTCTTCCTAATGTTCAGATGGAATCTCCTTTCTTGTACTTTGAAGCCATTGTTCTACATCCTAATCTCCAGGGCAGCAGAAAACAAGCTTGCACCCTCCTCCCTATGGCTTACTGCAAAGCTAAACTATAACCTCCCCTTGAATATGCTGTGTATATTCATGGAGGATTTGTGGGAACATCGTGTTTTCCAAAGTTTCAGAGTATTCGTTTAATATTGATTTACAATCTTGTATATTTTATTATATGTATTCCTTAGATTTTTTATTCCATGTTGGGAAGTTTTGTATTCCATCTGGATAGTTCATTTTACAATTGTATTGTACAGTTTTATATTCATATTACTCTTTCCTTCCCCTCTATGCATATATTTGTGTTATGTTAGTGTATACATACACACATTACATCACATCACATAACTTTGGCAGAGCTGGCTGTTTTTCTTGTTTTATTTGTAAAGTGTCACGTACACTAATGTCACCATATAAATAAACAATGATAACCAACAACAACAAAGGAATACTTAAACAACTGTCATTTTCCCTCTTTCCAGTCCATTCACGAGATGCAAATAAATGCAACTATCACTCTGTGAGGATTATGTGTGTTCCTTCTAGTATACAGGTACAACTCACAACTGCCACAAGATAAATGTGTTGTGCATGACTGTTTCTGTACCAGAGGACAAACCACAGCAGTCCCTTGTGTGTTTAGGATTTCATTCTAAAAAGGTCTACTGCAAGAATCAAGTTTTTTTCAGGTAAGGTTTCAAAGCATCTTGCTGCAATACTTTATCCTTTAGCTCAGGTTCTAAATACTCCAAAGGCACCAGATCCTGTGTGATCTTGGAAGCTAAGAGCACCAGCCCTGGTTAGTACTTGGATGGGAGACTACCAACGAATACCAGGTACTGTAGGCTGAATACCCGAGGAATAGGAGCCCCTGGTGGTGCAATAGATTAAACCCTTGTGCCAGAAGGTCTGAAGACCAAATCTGGGAAGAGTGGGTTGAGCTCCCTCTGTCAGCTCCAGCTCCCCACACGGGCGACATGACCGAACCTCCCACAAGGATGGTAAAACATCAAACATTCAGGTGTTCCCTGGACAACATCCTTGCAGACAGCCAATTCTCTCACACTACAAGCCAACTCAAGTCGTTCCAGACGTGGAAAAAAAAAATCTGAGGAATAAACTGGCACAACCACGTGATAACTCCTTGTTTAAGAACCCTGCAAAATTCATACAAGCATAACCATAGCTCAGTAAAAGCTTATTAAGAAAACTTAGAAAGCAAAGAAAGCTTATGTAGCCAAATCAAAAAAATGATATAATTTTATTACTAAATAACTAGTCTTCTTTGGTTACATATTGTATCAGAAAGATTTTAGAGAACATTAGTTATCACTAACAATCTATAATAAAGCCTCTGTTTTATACTGCAGCAATTCCATGTTCTGAAGATGTGGTTGACTAATTTGTCAGAAAACATTGATTTAACAAGAATCAATTTCCCACGACTAAGAAACAAAAAATGTTGACAGTCACATAGTAGTTTAAAAAATAGAATTTAACAAAATATTGTGCTTGAAAGATAGTTCATTATAGACTTCTTTTATAAATGCCATTCTAAACACACATGTACTCCCTCCCTTTCCTGCTGCTCTATCAATATTAACTATAAAGCATTTCCCATCATAGAAACACGTTTCTATAGTATTTATTCTCCATAGTATTCTGACCAGAGAAAGCTGCATTTAGTACTAAATGCAAAGAACAGGCAATTACTGCTGCCTGTGGAGAAGAAAACCCCACTATCACAAATTTCCCTTGGGTGACTTTATGAACAAATGAAAGGGGTCCTTTCCCCTGCAAGAAATGTGGTCGCAAAAATATATCTAATCTTTCCGTACAGGATAAACCCATGTGAAATCTTACATAGGTGCAAAATTAGTATTTCTTGGGGGGGGGGGGGAATCAGAAAGAAGAAAAAGAAAGCAAGGACAGAGCAGATGTTCATAGAAGCTTCTCTCATTCTTTAGTTCCCTGTGGCTCTCTCGTCTATTCTCCTACCAATTATGACTGCCAGCTAAGATTTCTAAATGATGGATGGCTAGATGATGAGATTTCTTAAATGTTATTAGAACTCTCCTGTTATCAGCCCCATCCAGCAGATGCACAAGTGACAAATGTAAAGGAGCCAACATTCAGAGTACAAACATTATCTCTTCTGCTTGGTCCTCTTTCTTCTTATTTCATCTCAGAGGGAAAGCAAACCATTAGTTCAAATGTGCACCAAGAGGCTTCTAGATATTCCCCTTGGAATGTTTGCCAACTGAATAAAAACCATGCATCAAGATATCACAGGAGCTTCCGTTCATATCTATGCCAGCCTCAAGAGTTCAATTAACAGACATGGCCGACATCATGGGTGGTATCAAAGACCATGTCCCTGAGGACTAAGGAATTTGCTGATATCCCACTGCAACAAAGGCAGCTGAGCCAATTCTGGGGTTTCATTCAGCTCCTCTGTGATCCAGTAGGCATGGAAGCTCATTATATCCATAGATATTTCTCCAATTATGAAGTCATTTGTCTAAATTATACGCATAGACAATTCGTTTGGAGCTGGTGCCCTTCAGTTGTTCTCAAATTACCCAACCAGCTGGAGGAAAGGGCACTAAATTAGAAAGGCTGAAGCAATGTTTTGATCAGGTAAAATACATATCTAATGCTATGTTTTTCACAGCATTCTCCTTCTAGAGTCATCCTAGTGAATGAATCCCAATGAAATTAATATAATTACTTGTAGAAAGATTTGCAATAGTGTTAATTCGAATCCAGAAGGGCATTAGTCTGTTAAATATGGGGAAGTCTATTGGATTTCTTTTCCATCACATTTGAATTTCAAAAACTCTTAAACTCTTTGCGTCTTAAATATGAAGAAATATGAAGGGGTATTTTTGGAAGTCCTTCAAAAACAAACAGAAAAATATTTCTCTCCAATTCCATTAGTCAAATTCAATTGGCACACTGTTTTCTGCATGTACAGGACCATGTTGTTCAGGGGTCGGGCTTAGCACAGCAGGCTAAACCACTGTGCTGCAGAAAAATCCTGCAAATTGGAAGGTCAGCAGTTTGAGCCCAGGTTGGGGTGAGCACCTGCCGTTAGCCACAGTTGACCTACCTACTTACCAGGTTGAAAGCAGAAATGCAAAATAGGTACCGTTTTTAGTATAGAGGTAATAAAGGTGCCCCTAAGGACATTAATCAGAGGAAAGCTCCTCAGTATGGAAGATGGGGCAACAGCACCCCTCGTGGCCAAAGTTGAGCACAGACTCCAAGATGCCAGAAATAAGATGGGAAAAACTGCCTTTACCTCTGTTTGTGTTATGTGTCCTTGTTAATTGTACAATCGGCATTTAATGTTTGCTGTATGTATGTTCTGTAAAGCTGCTCTGTGTCCCCTTCTGGGTGAAAAGGGCGAGGTATAAATACTGTAAATAAATCAATAAATGCTGTATGGGAATCCTTTAAAAGAAAGGCCTTATCTAACGCAGCACCACAAACATTGTGAATATAGAAGGATTCAAATCTAAGGTCTGAAAGCTAAATAACTAAAATCCCTGCTCTGGATAGACAAATTTGTCAATGTCTGTCTCCTAGAGCAGGGCTTCTTAAACCTTTTCTACTTGTGATCCCTTTCTGCCCAAGAAATGTTTTCCTGGCCCCAGGTACATAAAATAGGTATAAAAAACAAACATTTGCTGACAATAAATAAGCATTTGCAAAGCTTGTTAAAAAGGCAGATTTTCCTTTTCATGAAGCACAACTAAAGCATTTTCTGCAGACTCCACTGTAAAATACTGCACGAATACTTGCATGAAGACCAAGACGCGGAAAAGGAAGACATGAAAGTCGTATTCCCTCCCCCCTCCCTCCCTCATACCTCCCCCATCCTTACCTGATCCTTCCCCTCACACACGCTTCCCTCCCTCCCCTCTCTTCCCCTTCCTTTCCCCCCTCCCCACCCCTCCCTACCTTCCCTATTTTATATATGTACTGAAAATTTTTGAATAAAGATTATTAAAAAAAAAAAAGTAAAATACTGCACGTTATTGCTAACAGATTCCTGTAAATGTCTAGCTGGTGTTCAAAGACCTTTCACTGTTAGAGGAGTTTTTTGCAAACCCAACATTGATCTAAAGGGACCCCATTTGGGGTCAGGACCCACAATTTAAGAAGCAGTGTCCTAGGGCAGATCCAGACAGTCCTTTATCCCACAAGCATCTGCATTTAAAAAAAACACGGATGTTTGTGGGGGGCTATCTGCACCCACGCCAGAAAGCCCTACTAGCCCGAGAGAACATCCACCTCCCCCCAAGCCCCCAGACCCCTTAAAAAACTAACAAAAACTTAGGTGCAGTCCAGTTGAAGCCCTGGTGAGCTCTCCTGGTGCATAGAAATGATGTGGCAGGAGAGGGGAAGCAATAACCGTAACTCCACAGTAACAAATTAATTTGGCACAAACCAGGGCTTTCCTGGTTTGTGCCAAATTAATGCGGGACTGGCCAGAACGTCATCTAGACAACTCCCTTTTTATTGCAGAAGGGGCTGTCTGGACAGACCCCTACAGCATCCTCTTGATGTTGTTGTGTGCTTTCATTTTTTTTAGATTTGGTGACCCCTAGGTGACTCTATCACAAGGTTTTTTGGGGCTGAATGTGTGAGTCCCCTAAGGTCACTCAGTGGGTTTCCAAGACTGAGTAGGGTATCAACCCCTGGTCTCTAGAACTCTAGTCCAATGTTCAAACCACTATATCACACTGACTTCTTAATCTTCCACAATTGTGGAATGGTCTAGAGCAGGCATGGGCAAACTTTGGGCCTCCGGGTGTTTTGGACTCCAACTCCCATAATTCCTAACAGCGTACTGGCTCTTAGGAATTCTGCGAGTTGAAGTTCAAAACACCTGGCAGATCTATTGTTCGCCTCCTAGGTAAAGTGAGCAATTGGAGAGGGGAATTTGGCCTGCTCTCCCCCTGCCCACCCATGTAATGTCACGAGGATTTCTGTTTTTAATTTTAAAAATAACTATGTTTTTAAGCACGAAAGTGCCTCTGTATCCCCTTAAGCAAAGAACAGTTTCCCCCATTTCAGTGGTATTATTTTAAAATCTATTTTGATATGATTTCATCATTTGAGTACTCCTACTGGTAACATGAGAACTTTCAAAATCTAAGGACTGACAGTCATTGGCTTTCATTTTACATACATAAAAGAGCTGAGAAAAGGGAAATTGTTAAAAAAAATCAAGACTTTCAGTTGGTTTTTAAAATCTGACACCGCATATTATATTACAAATAGTGTTCAGGAACTTTTGAAGTTTGACACAGAAAATGAGTTGCTGTGGGTCTTAATTTATCATTATTAACTTATTGTAATATGGGGGGAAGCACAATATTTCACAAGTCACTGTGCTCCACTAACTTGAATTGTAGCCCAGGGGCATTATTAAAATTCACAGTCCTAAGTGACATGCTGAGGAATAATAAATGTATTCAAAAATCATGTAAGTACCTGCTACCCCTGTAGCATGATGTCAGAACTCACAAAGTGGGTTGAAAGCACAAGATTTCTTTTTGTAAAAAAAAATATCTAGGTTTATAACAGAACATTTTACATCAGTTGCTTATTCTGTACTTATAGAAAGCACCTTCATTCATATGGTGTTTATTCTAATAGATACTATGCCTTCCTTCTTCCATTTCAATGACACATTCCTTTGCTCTTAAGATAATGCCTACAAATTTTATTTGTCTATAGCTACAGACTTAACAAACATTTCTAAAAGAGGGTTCCTGTGAGTTTTCCCGAGCTGTATGGCCATGTTTTAGAAGCATTCTCTCCTGACATTACACCCACATCTATGGCAGGCATCCTCAGAGGGTATATTGGAAACTAAGCAAGGGAGGTTTCCACCAGGCAGTTAGAAGCCTAACCTAACTGCCATTAAATGCTAATCAAGGTGGTTAATTGAAACGTTCACACCTACCTCAAACAGACAAGAGTTCTTTCTCCCACTCTGGACATTTTACAGACATATAAACCCCATTTTTCCTAGTTTCCAACAAATCTCACAACCTCTGAGAGTGCCTGCCATAGATGCAGGGGAAATGTAAGGAGAGAATGCTTCTGGAACATGGTCATACAGCCTAGAAAACTCAGAGCAACCCAGTGATTCTTGCCATGAAAGCCTTTGACCATACATTCAGGTTTATATATTGGTGGAAGGTCCAGGATGGGAGAAAGAACTCTTGCCTATTGGAGGCAATTGTGAATGTTAGATACATGTTGACTGACTATATCTCACAACCTTTGAGGATGCCTGCCATAGATGTGGATGAAACATCAGGAGAGAATGCTTCTGGAACATGGCCATACAGCCCGGAAAATTCACAGCAACCCATGGCCCATCCAGACAGTACCTTTATTGTGATAACTCCTGCAATAAAGAAGGTGCTGTCCAGACAATGTTCTGGACATTCCCAAATTAATTCGCAACCAACCAGGAAAACCTGGATTTGTAGCAAATTAATTAGATAGTGGATTTATTCTGTGCCTTCTTGGAAGGCACGGGATAAATCCACTTTTTCCAGTGTCTGAATAAATCCACTTCTTCTGGTGTTTGGTTAGTCCAGAAAATGGTGGGAATACCCACCCCCCTCCCTCAAAGCCCCCGAACCCCTTTGAAAAGTAAAGAAAACTTGCCCAGCCTCCAGTACACTCTCGGAGCAGCTCTCCTGGTGCATCATTTCTATAAGCTGGGAGAGCTGCTCCAAGAGTGTACTAGAGGCTGGGTAAGATTATTTTACTTTTCAAAGGGGTCTGGGGACTTCGGGGGAGGGTCTCCAGATGTTCTCGTGGGCCAGTCCCGCGAGAGTTTCTGGACACCCACCCCAGAAAGCATGTGTGAACAGGCCCCCAGGAAGATCAGCATTTTTAAAACACAGATTCTCCTGGGATAAAGGCCTGTCTGGATCCGCACCCAGTGATTCCAGCCATGAAAGCCTTCAACAGCATATTTCAAACAGACTTTTTTTTTGCTTTGCCCCTGAAAAGAAACACCAAGTTGCAACTTGGAAAAAAAGGCTTTTTATCTTCCTGGGAAATGTCAGGCTTGATTAGATTGCAGTGTGGATAAAGTGCTATTTTAGATATGTAACCTTCCCTTTGCCAATTTATATGTGTGCTGTGTAATTAGTTCCATAAATTGTATCCCATCAGAAAGACAAGGTGTCAGCAGAGACGAGACTTTAACAACTGGGGGCAGTGGGAAGGATTCAGTAAGCTTTTAAGAACATCATCAGTCAAAAATAGCACACAGATATAAATGACAGATGAATGCTAATTTTACCTAGAAGCGTCTATGTTTTTTCAAGAGTCTGACTTTATGTTTCAAGTTATGCTATTGTTATTATCCAGTAGGTCTTTAGTAGGGGAAGTCTGCTTTCACGAAAGCAGCAACAATTATTGGGAGATGTCCAGTATTTCTCCTGGAAGCTCAGTTGTTTCTATTTATTCTAAATTTATAGAAATATGTAAATTGCTGATGTAACACACACACACACTTTGACAGCATTTAAGCTAGGTCTTACACAAAGGGAGATGGAATGAATATGTATCAGTTCAACCTGGAAATGCTGACACAAGCAGTTTGGTTGACAAGCAGCCATGGTGTTGTTGTATCAGAACATCACTGACGCCACTTACAAAATGGATGCAGGCCTTGCACAGTCAACTTGATTAAACAACAGTGTGCACAAATAAAGCTAAAGACAAAAGAAGAAGAAAAATGACATAATATTTCATTCTTTTCCTCTTTCATTATGTATTCGTCCACAATAGTTCCAACACACCTCACTATGGATGTTAGAAAGTAAGCATTTGGCAATGCCTTTGTAAATTATGCTATAGTCAGGATACATCATACTGATTTATAACCCTGTTTGTATGAGGGTGGGTCAAAAAGTTTTGCCTCTTGTGCCATAAAAATGTTATAAATAAACATATAACCGCAGAAATTGCTACAGATCCTAGCCTGAACTGTCCTCTACCCAAAACTACCATCCAACATAGTCACCATTAATTTGTACACATCTGAGACATCGTTTAACCCAGGCATCAAAACCATTTTGGAAAATTCAGGGTTTTGCTTCATGACCCATGATTTTCAAGCTGTTTTAACATAATTGAATCTGAAACCATGTAGGTTGTCTTTCAGAGGTCCACACAGGTAACAGTCAGAAGGGGCCAAATCAGGACCTAAAGGGTCACAAAGCAAAAGGGTCATGAATCAAAATGCTGCATTTTTCCAAAATGGTTTTGATACCTGGGTTAAATGATGGCGCATATGTGTACAAACTGATGGTGACTATGTTGAACAGTAGTTTTGTATAGAGGCTACAGTTCAGGCTACGATCTAGGACAACTTCTGCTGTTATGTGTTCAGTTATAACGTTTTTATGCCATAGGAGGCAATACTTTTTGACTGACCCTCTCATTTTGATGTATTCAAGGACAAAAGGTCAATTGTTTAATTCAACAGGGAAAACAAACCTGGGGCCATATTTAATATGGTAAAGTAGGTTCTCCACTTTCATGGGATTTTGGGTGCAACAACCACACAAAGGTGACAAAACCATGATTTAAAAAAACAGCTGAGATATCATCACTCTGCCAAAAGTTGACCATAAAATTGTGTGGGGGGAAAATTGCTAGAGAAGTGCTATTTCTAGGAATTTCTAGGTCCTCCAGTGCAAGTCAAAAGTCAACTTGCAGTAGAGGTTGATCACAGAATTGGGATGGAGGACCTAGAGCTTTCTAAAAGTTAAAAGTAAACATGCAAAATGTATAGGGCCAGTTGTGATTTGTAATGGTATTACTATTACTATCATCATGATAATCCTGGCTGAGGTTCCACTACAGTAATGACTGATATTCAGTGGCACTAGGGAAAGAAAGCAACTACAGTTCCAATTGTAAAGGTGCTTTGGGATGAGTTCCAAACAGAGTAGCAAAACATTCGAATCAAATCACAATAGATTACAGTAGCAAAGTTACAAAAGTTGATACTTGGAGCATGCTGCTTTGTTTAAAAGTAGTTCTCTGGTTACTACATTCTTGACTGGAATCCAAACAATTAAGGATTCAAACTCCAGTGAAAACACAACTATGATGACAATAACTGTGGTTTCACTATTAGTTGTTCAGTCTCGTCAATTCATGTAAAATTTTGTCTTAACATTTCAGTCTCAGATTTGTTACACCATTCTACAATTTCCATCACAGTGGAAAAAATCCATCAAATTGATAAGGGAATAATTTCCAATACTACTTGAGTTATGTTGGGTACTTCATTGAAAAATAATTCCTGCTCGTGGGATTTCAGGCAAGCTTCTACATGCAGGCTATCATGTTTTCCTTATTAATTTGTTGTTGCTCTATGTCTTTCTTATTTATGACAATCCTATGGTGAACCTATCCTGAGGCAGAGAGAGTGATTTGCCCAAGATAAACCAATGGATTTCCAGTGTAGAGCAGGGATTCAAACCCTGGTTCACCAGAAGCCTAGTTCAAAACTCAAATCACTATGCCATGTTAGCTCTTCTTTATTAATTAAACTAGCTTGGGTATCCAGCATTGCCCAGGTTATTTGAAAAAGTCATTTTTTTTAATTGTACAAAATGAATAAGGTTGTGGATTAACTACTGACATCACGCCAGGTTAACCCCGAGAAACTCCATCAGTACTTAAAGTTTGTTTTATTGCACAATTTTGCTCTAGATGTATCATCATTGGGGTTCGGTGTGCTCTCTGGCTATAGGGTACACTACAACTCCCCTCTGGAGGGTCAGTCCTCTCAAACTCCTCCAGTAGGTTGACTTAGTCATGGGGGTTCTGTGTGTCAAGTTTGGACCAGGTCCATCATCAGTGGAGGTCACAGTTTCTCTGGTTGCCAGTGAACTACAACTCCAAGAAAGGAATATCAGTCCCCCTGACCCCCATCCCCCCAAGCCTTCCAATAATTAAATTTCAGCATATCAGGTATGTGTGCCAAGTTTGGTCAAGATCCATTGGGGTTTGGGTTTACAGTGCTCTCTGGATGTAATTCAACTACAACTCTCCCAAATCAAGGTGAATTTTCCCCAAAGATCTTCAGTAATTTTTTTGATCATAGGGGTTTTGTGTGCCAAGTTTGGTCCAATTGCATCTTTGGTGGAGTTCAGAGTGCTTATATATTGCAGGTGAACTATAAATCCCAGTACCTACAACTCCAAAATGTCCAGGCCAATTCCCCTCAAACCCCACCAGTATTCAAATTTGGGCATATTGAGTATGCATGCCATGTTTAGTCCAGATCCATAATTGTTTGGGTTCATAGTATGCTCTGGATGTAGGTCTCATGCAAATTCTACACCAATGGAGAGAGTAAGAAGCACTGGGATGCCTGTGGTGGAGAAAAATAGAAAATCTAGGATGAAATTGTCCCCTCTGAAAGCCTTCATTTGGGTGGTGGGCAGTATTGTGTTTGTGGAGGTCATGGGCAGTGTTCTTGTATGTGTTCATGGCATTCCTATAACCTACAATGTCATTGGAGGGAGGGTCGTTGGTGCTTCCTGAGTAGTGGGAGCTATAGCTGTTTGTGGAGGCAGGAGCTTATCTGTGTAAGTGGACACCCCAGCCACACACACACACACACACACACACACACACATATTTTCACTTTTATTACGTGTACAGATAGATAAATAAACGTAACACACTATTGTAATTTTGACACTCACCAAAATCATTCATAGAACAAAGGAAAATGGAGATTATTCTCAAGAATTGTGCAATTGCAGATTAACATTCTTCAGTCTTTTTAACAATTCAAAGTTTACACTTTTAAGTAGCTCAGTAAAATGAATAACAAGTAGTTTCTGCACTGGAACGGCATGATATAAGAATTTAATGGAAATGAAGAAGACAATCTAATCCATCAAAGTAAATCTTTCCTACACCTGTGCACTTTGACAAAGTACACTTAATTGTTGTGGATAAGTAAAATGTAAGTCTTTCTGAGAAATGAGAAACCCTGTTTGGTATGCTGTACATAAACTAGAAAGAACCTTTGAAATAAATATTGATTTATCATATCGTCTTGTCTCTTAGAAATATGGTCCTTTTGGTTACCTAATTAAATTGGTTAATACAATAGCGTGGGCTACCTCTATAAGACGCTGCAGATCTGCCAGACTGTGATGGGCCTTCAAGTGACATATCGCTTGAAAGATATGTATGGAGACTCCGTCTGCATACTAATGTGCCTCCCTGCTCCATCCTAATCCACACGAATGGAATTTAAATCAACCTCCACAAGTTCAGCTTTAGAATGTTCTAATTAACCCTCAGATATAAGACATGCAGCAAGGCAGGAGGGGGGACATTTGGTAAATTAGAGGCGACAAAAGTCAAATGCTAGTCAATTCCATCAACTGAAGGTGACTTCAGGCATTAATATGAAGTCTGAGGTTTTAATCTGAATCTCTACTTATTTTGTCTCTGCGTGAGCTTAACTTTTACCCTGTAAGCACTTCTGTGCATTTTTAAGCAACTGGCAAACAGATTCCAGAAACAACAAAAACCACACACTTCTACATGGCAGCACATTAAAGCATACCATTTCTTTGTGAAGTGCAGCTTAATAAGATGGCAGCAGATATTTCATCATGGTTTTTGCTTTGCATTAACATTTCAGATTCCTAGAAAGGAGTATCTACACTGCAAAGCCACTTACTGGCTGCCAAGACTACTGAAGCCAAAATGAAGGGATGGAGGAAAATAACTGATCATATACTTGTGGGAAGGGTTTCCCCTTGATTCAGGAGCTTAGTGCATTGCTAACTCAGCAGAATATATTGCAAGCATTCTGGTTAGAAACAAATGATGAATTATTATTATTTTAAAAGAAAGTTAAAAAACTTAAATCAAGACTCAAAATTACCCATATATGGAGTTTTTACACTGCAGCTTTTAAACATCTGGATTCTGCTTTGTACTCAACTTAGTATGAATGCAAAGACTTTTGAATTGGAATGAGAAATATGAAAGCACTATCAATGAGCTCATGAGCACAATTTAAGACACAACTTTATCAGTAAAGAAACATTTTAATTTTGTTGAACGATGTGTAACCTTCTTTTTACATTTAGGATGTAACCATTCCAAGGTACCATATATATTCGCGTATAAGTCAACCTCAAGTATAAGTCAGTGACCAGTTTGGGTGCTCAAATTATGAATTCTGATGTGAACTATGGGTATGCCAAGACTAATTCTGCACGGACAGGAAAGCACCAGTGCCACTCCAGGGGGGCAGCTCCCCCAACCACCACCACCATTTTCCCACCCAGAGATACATAAAGGAAAGAAGGAGCACCACAGTGGAGACAGTAAAGGGATTTGGTGCCTTTTTGACGGTTTCCAAATGGGTTAAGCTCTCACATTTTGCTACACTACTCAAAGAAAAGTATGGTCACAGAGAGAGAGAGAGAGAGAGAGAGTTCAACTGATTTTTAACTAAAATTTCTAGACTTATACACAAATATATACAGTGACTTCAATCTTTTCCAAAAAGATAACCATCTCTTGCAACTGTTTTTGCGTTGCTACCAACTCAGGATGCAAAACCTGAAACCGGCTGAAGCCACAATTCATTTAGAGGCCAATGTATGAGGGTGGATCAAAAAGTTTTGCCTCCTGTGTCACAAAAACGTTATGAATGAACAGCAGAAGATGCTACAGATCAAAGCCTGAACTATCCTCTACGCAAAACTTCTGTTCATCACAGTCACCATCAATTTGTACACATTTGAGTCATGGTTTGATCCAGGCATCAAAACATTTTTGGTAAAATTTGGAATTTGGCTTCATGACCCAAGCTATTTAAATTTGTACACATTTGAGTCATGGTTTGACCCAGGCATCAAAACATTATTGGTAAAATTCAGAATTTTGCTTCGTGACCCAAGCTATTTAAAGCTATTTTAAAGCTATTGTAACATCATTCAAGTCATTGAATCTGAAACCATGGAGGTTGTCTTTAAAGGTCTAAACAGGTAAAAGTCAGAAGGGGCCAAATCCTAATCATTCTTCAAGCTATTATGGATTTCCTTAGGTGTACAACGTTCTTTTGCCAGAAATTCAATAACGACTCTTTCTTTAACTTCAGATTCATGGTTCTGATCAGTCAACTGGAAAAATAAAAGACTATCATATAATGCATAGATAGTCCAGTAGCTGTGAAAGAAATAAAAGTTAGAACGATGGAGGCATTACTTTTTGACCCACTCTCGTACAAGGGACCATCCACAACACTCCTTCAGAGGTCACAGAAGCCACAAGAAAGGCTCTGTACCTTCTAGTGGGTCTGGATGCTAAGTTCCAGTTTTAAAGATTGGAGTCTCCTTTTGTCTTATATTCCCTAAATTATTATCATTCATTTCTGCATTAAAAAGTAGTTACTTGCAGCTGAGGATACCGTACAACCTATCATTGAAAAAGTTACATTTTTAGACCACAGTATCCAGAAACTCAAAGGATTTTACTCACCAGTGATGACAATTATATAGAGTTTAATGATATGAAGCTTTTCCCATTAGATGGCTTATCAATAAACATCTCATTTTGAGGGAGGAAATAGGCACAATAAAACTGGTAAATATGTAAAATATTTCATGCACGCAATGTCATCAGCGATACTAATTTGCTTTTGTTAATGAATAGTTTACGAATTGCATTTTTCCCCTAATGGCATCTACTTAATGAAAATCAGAGGTATCTGTTATTGTATATTGCTCTCAGGCACTTTTCCCCTTTGAGATGGAATTCATGAATACAGAAAGGCACAAACTGACAGAATCATAATATACACACAGAGCAGTTGCATTTGAACTACAGGATATAATTGTTAAAGCTACCACCTCAAAAATGAAAGCACAAATTTCAACAGGGCAATTAAATGACAAGTTGATTTTTTAACGGGGCAATGATGTTTGGGAAGAAAAAGATGATAAAAGCAAACTGGGATACAGATTTCAAAAATTTTGTCAGTGTGAAGAAAATGGATGCCTAAATATATTTTACAATCTCATGAACTAAGTTGGATCTGGCCTAATTAGTACCTAGAATCATAGAATTATTGAATAATAGAGTTGGAAGAGACGACATGGGCCATCTAGTCCAACTCCCTGCCATGCAGGAAAAGCACAATCAAAGTACACCTGACAGAGGGCCATCCAGCCTCTGTTTAAAAGCTTCCAAGGAAGGAGCTTCCACCAAATAATGGAAGGTGCTGTAGGGAAATCCCTATTGCCATAAATCAACAGGGTGACTTGAAGACACATGCATCATCATGGAGAAAAATCCCTGTATAGGGCAATATCATTCAGGGACATTGACTGACTGTCTGCATGTCACTATATTTGGGAAATTCAATACCTCAATATGTAGTTATGAATCTGGCGGGGCTGGATTTAGGAATAATTAGACAATTTTATGGAACATATGCTGCCAACAGTCAGCAGCACATGAATGTCTGGGCAGTATATTATTATTTATTTGTTACACTGGTACTTGTCTTTCCTCCAAGAGTTCAAGGTGGAATACTGGAGCTCTGTGAGACAGGAGGAAATGACTAGTCCAAAGTCACTCGGTGAATTTCCTAACAATATTGGGATTTAAGCTTTTTTTTCCCTTCATGCCAAGTGCAACTTGAGAAACTGTAAGTTGCTTCTGGTGTGAGCCTGTGACTCTCAAGTTCTAGTACAGGCCTGCACAACCTGTGGCTCTCCAGGTGTTTGGGTCTTCAACTTCCAGAGGTTCTAGCCAGCTGTTCCAATCACCAGGAATTCTGGGAGCTGAAGTCCAAAACACCTGTAGAGCCACAGGTTGTGCAAGCCTGGTCTAGTGGAACACACAAACCCACAGTGGCTTCTGGCAAACAGTACAGAAGGCCCACTGCTTCTGTGCTATCCTTGTGGGCTTCCCAGACGTACCCATTAATGGAACGAGGGTATAAAACTCTTGGCCTAATCCAGGTAGTTTCTTCTCATGTATAAACTAAAGTGTTTGAAGAAGTTACTTTTTTACTCCAAAACCTCACATCAACATAGCCATGGAGTGTTCTTGGAGTGATTGTCCAAAATAATAACTCTTTCAAGTGCTGGATAAAATCAACATTACTACCAGCAACAAGAAAACATAATCAATTGTGCCTCTGTGTGTGTGTGTGTGTGTGTGTGTGTGTGTGTGTATGTATGTATGTATATATATATATATATATATATATATATATATATATATATATATTCAGGGTTGATGTATATCCAAATGTTGGCCAAAATACAAAATTCACAAAGGAGTGATGCTTTTATTGGCCAAACTCCACTGACATCTTCACCAGGCCATACAGGAGAAATAAAAAAGGGGGGCAAGTGATGATGCCAGAGCCCCTCGCCGACATTTTATATTAGATGTTGTCTGTGCCATAGTTCAGTTGATCTGGAGGGATTACATTGAAGGCAGAGACTATGTGCCTTTCTCTGACCATATGGAGACTGAGACAAAGGACAGCAAAATGTAAACTCCATTAGCAACAGCAAAATTATTCCCCTTGGGATTCAGAGGAGTTCCTTGCCTTATGAAGCCTCAGACCCCCTTCTTGGGCAGAGAACACTGGATTTCTCAAGAAGTCCATATACAGTAATATCACAGGTGGAAAAGCTCTTAAGTGCTGTATAGGTAATAATACCATGATAGGAAGCTTAATCCCTCCATTGTTTTTATACTCAAAAATTACAACATTCATGGGACAGGAATCCATAACTGGATACAATTTTTTTCATTACATAGTCAAAAAGGGATTCTGTTTCTTTCCATGTCACTCCTTAGAGAAATTTACCAATATGATTTTTTAAACAAATGAGAAATAGAATACACTGCAAATCATGTCTTTTCTTTAACTGCTTGTTTGCTTTTAGCAATCAGAGTACAGACTATCCTAAAGATTTTACACAAATATGAGACGTGCACCGCAACCATGGTGGAAACTAAATTCGGCATTTAAGAGGCTAAAACAGAATGAATGAACTCATCAGCAATTCAACAAATGGAGAAAACTGAATAATGTTATCCCAGCAATAAGCAGATTGATGTCTCTTGGTGATGTATATATTTAGGCCAATCAACCCAATTGTGCTACATCTTTTGCATGGTCTAGAAAGACAAATGAATGAATAAAAATACTCTTCCTGCACTTGTGCTAAAGATGGAAGAGTCACATCCCTTTGTACCATCCCCCAGTACTTAAGGGCTGGAAAAATGCAGCAGAGAGGATGAAGTTAGCCATGTCTGTGGATTATCTTTAAAAATATATATATTTATTGTTTTATAGTGCACAAAAGAAACAAAACAGACAATAAAAACATAAAAAAGAAAAAAATCAAATCATAACAAAACAAAACAAGATGCACAAAAGAACAAGCAAGTTTACAAAATATATAGTCAGCGCTCATTAAAATGTGAAAAATCAAATTTGGCTGTACAGTTATTATACCTTAACATTTCTTATCCCTCTAACTCCACACCTGTGAACCCAACCCCTGTCAAGCCAACCCCGACCGGGACTGCCTTCCACCTGGAAACCAATGCCCTCACTGCAGGAGAAGATGCAGATCAAAAATAGGGCTCCATAGTCAGCTACGGACCCACCCTGGAGGATTATCCTACTCGGACAACGAGGGATCGCCCAAGTAAGTAAGTAAGTAAGACCTCCAACACCCCTCAATATCCATAAAATAGCCAACAACTACCCATATGTCTTCTTTTACTAAATCCCTTTTATGGCAATCTTCTTTTCCAGCTTGCCAAGTGCCAGACTCCATTTTTTTTTTGCAAATTCTTCATTATTTCCTCCTCTGTTGGCCATTTGGATATAATCTACTAATTTGTCTCTCCAATCTTTAATAGTTAACTCTTTCTCCCCCTTCCATGTTTTGGCTATTATTAGTCTTGCAACAACAAAGCAATATTGACAAATTTATTCACCTCCTGCACTAATGCACCTTCTAAATAATCCTAATAATCACATTTCTGGGTCTTTCTTGACCTTTTTGTTAATTATATTGTTTGTTTCTTTTGCAACTTTTTCCAAAATTCTTGAACTATATTATAGGTTCATCATACATGGAGAAAAGATCCCTTGGAACAAAAAGAAAAGATGCAGCAATTGTCAGAGCGGTGGAAAGAGTACTCCTATTGCACAAGGCAATCATGTTTGTTGTCCTTACAAGTGATATCATTGCTTATTGATTTTTATTTCTTAAATAAAGGAAGTCAACTTTCAAATGCCCCAAACTACCTTTTGTTAGATCAGCAGAGTGTTTCTAACTCTTATTTTACATTGTCATTGATTTAACTGTTTAAAAAGTAGTTGAGAAAAGGTCACGGTCTTCCAAGTGTAAGTTGCCTGTGCTCTTTGCTTGTGTTTCAGCGCATAAAGCCTGAAACATTGGTAAGACTAATCAATGGAATGAATAATTTTACAGAAATTCTTTTGTGCTTCCTGTCTTGCTTGTAATTGGTGGTAAAGGGCTATTATCTGCATACTCCTATTAACCAACCCAGTGAATGGCTGTACCCATCTGAATCATTATAAGATAATAAAATCCCACCCCAGACTTTCCTATTTAACATAAGTGACAGTTTCAGCAGGGCCTCCTTCCACTCGATAATCTCCAACTTGACATGCAATGACATTATCCCATTGAAGCCAGGGACAAATTATAATTCTTGATGTAATTACAGGTTTAATGGGGAGGGAGAATTGTTAGGGGCAAAGTAACCATTCCCACCAGGGTCTTTTTATGAATACAAATGGGGCAGACACAACCCCTGTATGTGGTTTTGGGCTCATACTGTGATTCAAACCCAGAAAGGGAAATTGCAATTATTAGATACTATTGCTATTAAATAACTCAGTACATATTTACTCTTCCAGGCCTAACTTTTATCGGATTTTGCACTTCTCCATTAGCCCTATCCTGAAACTACTGCACATATTCTTAGCCCTCCAAGCTCAGAATCTATTACTATTCAGGCTAGGAATTGTTTTTATGATGTTATTTTCTGATATTGTAATGTGTTTATTTTATTTTTGATTATTTTGATTTTATTCTATTGTGCCATGTTTTAATCAATGTTTTTTCCAGGCTTGTTCCTATGTAAGCCGCTCTAAGTCCCTTTGGGGAGATGGAGGCAGGGTATAAAAATTAAGTTATTATTTTTATAGTACTATTATATTTGCAACTAGCCACCCCCTGCCACACTTTGCTGTGGCCCAGTCTGTGTATATGTTGTGTGTGTGTGTGTATGTATATATTTGTGTATATGTGTATTTATGTGTGTTTGCATGTGAGTGTGTGTGATTTTGTGCATGAATTGTAATATATTTTTTATTTTTTTTGCTTTTTAAAAAGTCGCTTCTGCTGTGTTTTTCAGTGTTTTTATGAGTGATGGTCACTCATTGACCTTCAATAGGTGTATTGTGTCCCAACTTGGTGTCAATTCATCCAGTGATTTTTGGGTTGTGTTGATCCCACAAATTAACATTACATTTTATTTATATAGATTGTTTGTATGGATCTAGTTTTTTTGTCAACAGTGGCTTTGGTGGTCAACTGAAACATTCATATCTACCTCAAACAGACAAGAGTTCTTTCTCCCATCCTGGACATTCCATAAACCCCATTTTCCTAGTTTCCAACAGACCTCATAACCTCTGAGGATGCCTGCCATAGATGCAGGTGAAATGTCAGGAGAGAATGCTTCTGGAACATGGCAATACAGCCCAGAAATCTCACAGCAACTCAATGATTCCAGCCATGAAAGCTTTTGACAATACAACAATGGCTTTGTTTTTTATTAGTAACGAACATCACTACAGGATTTTTTTTAAAAAATAAGATAACTAATTAACACATCCCAAAGCAGCAGGCACCAAAAGTGTGACAGTTCCAAAATCTTTAAAATTCTTCATTTTGAAGAATCCCTATTACCTATTGAAGAATATTTAAATCTTTTTAAGTCTAATGAACTTTCGGGAATCTGAGCTCTAAAGCTTACAACTGATAATGACGACTTTAAAAATTCAATAGACTGGGACAAATGACTTGGAGTAATATTAAATTAACAGATTGCTAAATCCTGTCTTCAGATACATTAGAGCAAATGGGCTTTTGTGGCTTTCTAATACATCTTTCAGACAGCTCAAATATTAACAAGCATCCATTTGGAAAACCTTCAAAAATATACGACAGGATGAAGGATCTTTCTCCATGAAGTCTGAGATTTTATAAATTCTACAACCGAAAGAAGAAAAAATGCTGCTGCTACTACTACTGTTGTGGTACATTTCCAACATATAGTGACCACAAGGCAAACCTATTATGATTTGTTCAGACACAGTTTTGTGTTTGCCTTCCTCTGAGGCTGAGAGTGACCCACTCCGGGTCACCCACTGGATTTCCATGACTGAGCAGGAATATGAACCTTGGTCTTCAGAGTAGTAATCCAATGTCTCAACCACAATCCCATACAGCCTCTCAACTATATCACAGACCTCTATTAATAAAAAAAAACTGCAGGACCTGGACCCTATGAATCCTGGCTCCACTACACCACTGAATATATAAATGGCTCCGGCCCTTCTTACCTATCCATCCGAACATATCTCCCCATATGAACCATCCCGGAGATTAAGATAATCTGGGAAGGCTCTGCTCTTGGTCTTGCCTTCTTTGGAGGCATGGCTGGTGGGGACGAGAGACAAGGCCTTCTCATTGGCGGCCCCTCGTCTGTGGAACTCCATCCCCAGCAACATTAGATCAGTCCCCTCCCTCCTGGCCTTCAGAAGGAAAAGAAAACATGGCTTTGTGATCAGGCCTTTGGAGAATAGTTGCAGTGAAGTAATAGATATGAAATATGTGCAATGGCTAATGGAACGGCCATGAACTATGATTATGGATGGTGTGATTTTAATTTTGAATGTAATGTTTAAATGTTTAATATGTATTAATTTTAAATTTTAATCTTAATTTTAATTTAAATGTCATTAGAATTGTTTGTCACTCTAAGGCACTGAATAATTGCCAATATGTAAGCTGTTTTGAGTCCCCTTAGGGGTTGAGAAAGGCAGGGTATAAATAGAGTAAATAAAATAAAATAAATATTCAACCGTGATCGCTATACACTACTACCACTATTACTAAAAGAAGTTTCTACAAGCAACCAAAAAAATAGAAGGCTGGCATGATTCCTTTGTGTGGGAAGATTGAAGAGGAGAGTTGTCACTTTAATGTTCAGTGAAAGCACTTAACCATCTGAAGAACCTGAATATAAAAGTATTGCAACTGGAATGCTATATCTTTCTGTTTCTTAAGGGTCACAAGTGAGGAGTGAAGGGCTGTCTTTTCATTTTAAGAGGATTTTGTGCACATACACAGGACAAGCAGAGGATGAATTGGATTTCCCTTTTCTCACAGTTTTTCCAATCACACATTCACCTTTATTGTCAGAAAATTAGAAATGTTTGAAAGACTAAGGTCTTATTACGGTGTATTACTGATCAAACTGTGCAAATTCATTTCTTTTGTTCTGGTATTTGATTAAATTGACACAAAGGCTTATGAAGCGCAAACTTTATTCTACATCACAGAGAAGGCAAAAATTAGAAAGTCAAAACATCCAGAGATTGTAACCTTCTTTAGAAGGAAAGACATAATGCAGTTCCTGGTGGAAGGGTTATCCTAGCTTTCCCTTGGCACGCAATATGCTCCTGCCCCACATCATGACATCCTCCTATTGGGATGGTTCTGTTTATACAGATGATGAATACGGACTTTGATTATTTACTTATCAAAAAATGTATATCCTGTCCTTCGGGTGATCTACATCAACCCTGGGGTAGTTAATTAAAAGTAATTTTAAAACACAATAAAATCCCAAAACAGCAACAATTAAAAAACAGACAGATGCTACTAAGTAAACATTATATGAAACTCATAGTGAAAATGGTTGCCTAAACAAGAAGGCACTCCTTAAAGAGTTACCACACATTTCAGCATAACACTAGTATTGCAACAGTATCTATAGCAAATGGACAGCATACATGTTTAGTTTTGAGGGAAAGTCAGCGCAAGGTACCAGAGCACTGGATTGCAACTCTGGAGACCAATCCTCATTCGGCCATTAAATCCACTGGGTGATCTCAGGCAAGTCACATCTCGTAGGGCAGATCAAGACAGGCATTTATCCCAGGAGAATCTACATTTTAAAAACGCTGATTTTTCCTGGGGGCTTGTCCACACCCACCCCAGAAAGCACGCACTTTCTAGGGTGGTTGTCCAGACGTTCTCTCGGGACTAGCCCAAGAGAACCTCTGGAGGCCCTCCCCCCAGACTCCTTAGAAATGTACTGAAAACTTACCCAGCCTCCATTACAGACTTCGGCCAGCTCACCCGGCACATAGAAATAGCATGCCAGGAGGGGGGAGTGATTTTCCTCCCCCCCCCCTTCCCGGCACGTCATTTCTATGCACCGGGACAGCAGGCCGAAGCCTGTAATAGAAGCTGGGTTTCATTACTTTTCTAAGGGGTCTGGGGGCTTGCGGGGGTGGATATTCTCAGTTTACCAGGCTTATTTAGCCGGGTAAAATGTGGGAATACTATCTAGACTGCAGTATTCTGCAGTTCAGAACCAGAAATAGTGGGTTTATCCCAAGCCTTCCAAGAAGGCACGGAATAAACCCACTATCTAATTAATTCACTATCAACCAAGGTTTTCCTGGTTTGTGGCAAATTAATTCGGGACTGTCCAGAACGTTGTATGGACAGCCCCTCCATTATTGTAGTATACCACAATAATGGTACTGTCTAGATGGGCCCCTAGTCTTGGAGGAAGGCTAGGGGAAACCTCTTCTGGACAAATCTTGTCAAGAAAACCCTGTGGTAGGTTCATTTTAGGGTTGCCATAAATTGGAAATAACCACCAACACAACAGAGCTGACTCCAAGACTTTTATGTGGGGTTAGGATGCTTGGGCGAGTCCTTCTCAGTTGTCCTGCTTCCTGGAATGGGCCCACCCTTTTCTTAGTTTTTTCCTCTCCTCATTCAATAAGGAATTGCAGCTTCTTTTGCTATTTTTTCATGGTACTAATGCAATCTTAGGATACATATATGCTGGTAGAATGAAAACAATTCAAACACCACTGTAACTGCCTGGATTGTAATCCTAGGATTTGTAGTTTGGCAAGTTATCAGCAGCCTTTAGCAGAGAAAGCTAAAGACCTAATAAAACTACAGATTCCACAATTCATTAGCATTGAGCCATGGTGGTTAAAGTGGTGCCAAACTGCATTCATTCTACAATGTAAATGCACATTTAGGCCCCTTTCACACAGCTGTACATAATCCACATTGAACTGGATTATATGGCAGTGTGGACTCCGATAACCCAGTTCAAAGTAGATATTGTGGGATTATGTGCCTTGATATTCTGGGTTATATGGCTGTGTGGAAGGGCCCTTAGAATGCTTTAGAGGCGAAAAAAGGCAGCAAAGTTTTAATCCACATTAACAGAAGGGTAGAATTGACAGATACCATACATAACATTTTATTCTATGCTTGTCCATACACATATTTTCTTGCTTCATAGCCTCCCTGCCTCTTTCTGGCATTTCTTTCTATCTCAATGGTTCTCAGCCTGTGTGTCCCCAGGTGTTTTGGCCTAAAAACCCCAGAAATCCCAGCCACTTTAACAGCTGTTATGATCTCTGGGAGTTGAAGGCCAAAACTTCTGGGGACCCACGAGTTGAGAACCACTGCCTAAGTAAAAGCACATTATCTCTATATTGGTAGGGAGGTGAAAGAGGATTCAATATGGTAGATCTGTTTCTAGCTCTAATCTTGTTGTAATAGCAAGCATTTTACAATAAAACTATAATTAAGTACAACTTTTAAATGGCATTGCATCAGACTGCTAACTCTCTCTCTTTATACCCCAGTGTTTTCAATTGTAATTTTATTCCTGGATTTGGTTTCAGTTTTTAACAGGAAATACTTCTTCAAGTCAAACTTTCCAGTAATGGCTGTGGTGTAAACATGTGTGAGATCATTCCATGGGTTTCATGCTTTTTCCCACATGCAGGAGCATTGCATATTAAAGATATCTGCAGTAGTATTACATCAATAAGTATCTTGAATAAAAATCTTCGTCATATTCTTGGCAGTGAACATTTCTGCTCATGTATTCAAAAGACGTTTTCATTTAAAGGCCACGAGACAGAAACCTTACTGAAGCAAATGTTATTCTGGCTTGCCCTTGAGTTACATACTCCATTCTTAAGCTGATCACACCTAGTGAAATCACAGGATGCATTTTTTGTGTGTGACAAAGTGAACATTGTCCAAGGACTTTTAAAGACATATGTATTCCCTACTTTATTACAGTACAGTGAGACACTGGGGCAATGACACTGTTGCTAACAGCAACGTCTCCATGGGGGAAATGAAGTAAGGATCCATCTGCATGAATCAGTTAAATTCATATAACCACAGTCTCTTTGTCTACATTTTCTTTCTCACCAAAAGCACCAAATACTAAAATGTGTATCAAAGACTTCAGCGAGTAGTGGTTGGAGATCGATATCTATCAAGCTATGGTAATTAACTCCTAGTTATGCTAGGAATAACTGTCTCTCCTACCTTCAATAGTCTTTTAATGAGTTAGTAATATCATGACTCATTTCCTTTATTCCAAAACAAGTGTCATTTTTCCATCTTTATTATACTCATATACAAAGGAGTACTGAATTTTCTTCACACCACAATTTGAGAATGAAAGTTATTTTAACTTAAACTAGCATTAATATACATTCATTCCCCCAACTTTTTTAACGTTTATTGGAAAAGTGGGCATAAAGCACAATCGGCCTATGGGACACAACTTTCCACTATTGAAAGCAATGGAAAGAATAGGCTTAGATTTGAACTGGCCAATATACAGTACAATATTATAAACATTTTAATTAAGCCACCATTTTAATTAAGTGAGCCTTGAGATATGCTGGGAGGCCCTTTTCTCGGTCCCACCACCATCACAGGTATGGTTGGTGGGGATGAGAGAGAGGGCCTTTTCGGTGGTGGCTCCCTGGCTCTGGAATGGTCTCCCTAGAGAGACTAGATGAGCCCCAAATCACCAAACTTTCTGTTCGAGCCTAAAAACATGGCTATTTACACAGGCCTTTACCTAGAGTAATGTACTATGGTCATGTGATGATATCAACCATAGTTATTCGGCACTTTAGCTTGTGTTTGAAGAAACCCAATGACCCACAGGAATGACTGCATTTTAGAATTTTAATTTTTTTTTAATTTTATCGATTGCCACTGTCCATTGTTTGTATTCAGTCAGATTGTGTATTGTTTTGATAATATGTAATTCTGCTTTATGTGTGGCACCTTGAGTGCTTTGTTATCTGCCCCGAGTCCCTTCAGGGAGATGGTGGCTTCTGGATTGTATCCCAGTTTTATTATTATTATTTATTATTATGTGTATCATAAACTGAAGATCAAGATAAAAATATAGTGATTCAAATAAAATACTCAGAAATATATTTGAACTTAATCCCAAGTAAGTGGTAATAGCATTGGAACAAATATTCTGGTTTTCCCAAGGTGTCATGAAAGAGACTGATAAAATATAGATATCAATATTTCACTCTAATCCACCATTAGATGCTCCACACTTTCAAGGACAGGATATCTGGCAAAGATTTGATGCAACAGAGATGAATTTATGGTGGAAAATGTTCTGTGTGTCCTTCTGCTTAAAATGAAGCAGGGTCTACCTTGCGCATGCCACTGCATCACAACACTGGGGAAATATTATTTGTTGTCACAGCAACCATTAATTAGATTTCACATTTCATTAACATAAATAACTGCCAGCAACATCAGTCAAGGTTCGTAATTTAACTTCAGTCTATTTTAGGGATCATCTGGGCAGTTTAGTGCAGTGTAAATCTGACCTAGGGCAGGTCTGGCCCCAACACACTTATGCTGAATCCAGGGCCTTTGTCCAGATGGCCACATCTGCTCTACTGTGCCAACACCTCCTTTATGTTGTTGTCACTCCTAGCTGACCACAAAACTCTATCCAGGCACTTGGTTATCATGGCCACTGCTGCTGATAATAGAATGGGGCACCCACACAGTCATCAAGAACAAGAAGAGAATCACCCTTGCTGGCTGGAGCTCCCTGGATGGCTAGGAACAATGGTGGCAATGGCACATAACAACAACAACAACAACACTTTATTTGTATTCTGCCATATCCCCAGAGTGAATTTGGGGCTTATTCCAGTATATACAGGCACAAGGCAAAAATTCAGTGGCTCAAAACAATGAAACACAGTCACACACAAATAAAGGTAAAGTTTATCTCTGTCTCTGGGGGGTAGTGCTCATCTCTATTTCTAAGCTGACGAGCCTGAGTTGTCCATAGACACCTCCTAGTTCATGTTGTCGGCATGACTGCATGGAGCACCACTTACCTTCACGCCGAGGCAGTCCCTATTGATCTACTCACATTTGCATGTTTTCAAACTGCTAGGTTGGCAGGAGCTGGAACTAACAGAGGGAGCTCACTACATCCTGCGGATTCGAACCACCAACCTTCCGGTCAGCAAATTCAGCAGTTCAACAGTTTAACCCATTGCACCACCACAGCCCCTTCATCCCCTTTCTCTGTGCTGATCAGTCAAGGAAGGGGCAGTGTTTATCTGGACAGTGTATGGGACAAAATACAGCTATGCAGTCTGCCTGAAACCCCATGATACTCCAGAGTTTACAGCAA
The DNA here is from genome assembly GCF_037176765.1 of Anolis sagrei. Classification (NCBI taxonomy): domain Eukaryota; kingdom Metazoa; phylum Chordata; class Lepidosauria; order Squamata; family Anolidae; genus Anolis; species Anolis sagrei. The sequence continues at coordinate 262,119,499 of NC_090022.1, read as the reverse complement.
ATTCCAAAGTATTCCCCAACACTGCCTGAAGTGGGGCAAAATTGGGTTAAAGCAAAATAACCCAACAAGGCTGGAATATGCTTCAGAAGTCAGCTTGGATGCTCTATCCCAGATCTGATCCCAGATTATTTGCCTTGAACTGGATTATATGAGGGCCCTTCCATACAGCCATATAACCCAGAATATCAAGGTAGATAATCCACAATATGTGCCATACTGCCATATAATTCAGTTCAAAACAGATGTATACAGCGGTTTGGATGAGGCCTGAGTCTATACTGCTGTATAACCTGGGATAAGCAAGTTATTAGATCCTGGGATACAGGGCAATATAGATCCAGCCCTAGATGCTTCCCTGTCTATTTTATGACTAACTTCACAAAGCATTGTAAGGAATGGTAGAAAAATGGCTCACACAAAAGCTACAATACGAGATATTAGTAAATGTGCAAACGCAAAAGCACATTTTCTTATCATGGTTTTTATTATGTGGAATAAGAAATCATGTGTCTTGTTTCTTATTATGCAGACAAAAAATAAGCATGCGCATGAATCTCATTTTATTAATTTTTCAGCATTTAATGAGTGTGAAACAGTCTACTTTTGATATCTTAAACAGTTTTCCAGTCTTTTGTTCCACGATTTGAGAACTGGAAACATATTCATAATTGTATGCCATAAAGGTGGTGACAAATTAGTCACATTCAACTTGAACTGTAATCTTCCATGATGGCACTCTAAGCACAGAAGTCTAGTCCAAAAGAGAGCTATAAATACTTTTCCTAGAAATGTTTCCTAGAATACTTTAAAATCTTGCCACTCAGAACCTACATAAAATCTTGCTTTTTTCATTTGAAGAGGAGCAAGAGGATTAGCTTTATTTTAGGCATTTGTATAATGCTATCAAACACTCTGCCCAAGTAATAGATTTTAGCAGCCTTTGATCTGAGAAATTTGCTGTCGTGCATCTTCTAAATTTGTATCCAAATTGGTAGTTTCAATACACACATCTGCAGATTCAGGCAACTTCACAGAACCCTGCATATGAAAAACTTTCCCTGTTCTTTTGTATGTAAAGAAACATGTGTTTCCTAAATTTTATTTGACCACAATTCCCATGATCCTTACTATTTCCTATGATATCTTAGGTCCGCATTTCTCAACGTGGAGGTCAGGGCTCCTGGGGGGGGGGGTTGTAAGGTGGTGTCTGAGAGGTCACCAAAGACCATCAGAAAACACAGTATTTTTATTTATTCTGTTGGTCATGGGGGTTCTGTGTGGGAAGTGTGGCCCAATTCTATCATTGGTGGGGTTCAGAATGCTCTTTGATTGTAGGTGAACTATAAATCCCAGCAACTACAACTCCCAAGTGTTAAGGTCTATTTTCCCCAAACTACACCAGTGTTCACATTTGGACATATTGAGTATTCATGCCAAATTTGGTCCGAATCCATCCTTGCTCGAGTCCACAGTGCTCTCTGGATGTAGGTGAACTACAACTCCAAAACCCAAGGTCAATGCCCACCAAAACCTTCCAGTATTTTCTCTTGATCATAGGAGTTCTGGGTGCCAAGACTGATTCCATTCCATCATTGGTGGAGTTCAGAATGCTCTTTGAATGTAGGTGAACTATAAATCCCACAACTACAACTCCCAAGTGTCAAGGTCTATTTTCCCCAAACTACACCAGTGTTCACATTTGGACATATTGAATATTCGTGCCAAGTTTGGTCCGAATCCATCCTTGCTCGAGTCCACAGTGCTCTCTGGATGTAGGTGAACTACAACTCCAAAACCCAAGGTCAATGCCCACCAAAACCTTCCAGTATTTTCTCTTGATCATAGGAGTTCTGGGTGCCAAGACTGATTCCATTCCATCATTGGTGGAGTTCAGAATGCTCTTTGAATGTAGGTGAACTATAAATCCCACAACTACAACTCCCAAGTGTCAAGGTCTATTTTCCCCAAACTACACCAGTGTTCACATTTGGACATATTGAATATTCGTGCCAAGTTTGGTCCGAATCCATCCTTGCTTGAGTCCACAGTGCTCTCTGGATGTAGGTGAACTACAACTCCAAAACTCAAGGTCAATGCCCACCAAAACCTTCCAGTATTTTCTCTTGGTCATGGGAATTCTGTGTGCCAAGACTGATTCTATTCCATCGTTGGTAGAGTTCGGAATGCTCTTTGAATGTAGGTGAACAATAAATCCCAGCAACTACAACTTCCAAATGACAAAATCAATTCCCCCAACCCCACCGGTATTCAAATTTGGGCATATCAGGTATTTGTGCCAAATGTGGTCCAGTGAATGAAAATATATCTTGCATATTAGATATTTACATTACAATTCATAACAGTAGCAAAATTACAGTGATGAAGTAGCAACAAAAATAATTTTATGGTTGGGGATCACTATAACATCAGGAACTATATTAAGGGGTCGCAGCATTAGGAAGGTTGAGAACCACTGCCTTAGGCTGAGGAGGGCTTTAGCACAAAGAAATATAGAAAGTCATATATTTGCCAACTTTGCTCTGAACAAGTTGTACACTGGCTTTCTGATGTGCCAAATATTCAAAGAGTTGTTGATCCAAACCCATTGTGTCTCCTTAATCCTAAAATTAATTGAACTGGAAAATAATATTCATGAGCTATAGCAGGCATGGGCAAATTTGGCCCTTCCAGGTGTTTTTGACTCCCAACTCCCACAATTCCTAACAGCCTCAGGCCTGAGGCTGTTAGGAATTGTGGGAGTTGAAGTCCAAAACACCAGAAGGGCCCAAGTTTGCCCATATCTGAGCTATAGCAATGAAGTATTCTGAAATAGAACTGTCAAAAATGTAGTCAAGCTAAAGTTCAAGACATGGATACAAACCTACTGCCTACCATTTGACCTATAAGAGGATAATGCTTCACACATGGAATTGCACTGGACTGTCATCACTTTGATGTTGATGCAGAGGGCAATTTCCCAGTGGAGATCATACCCATATGGCTATTTAGCGCTCTGGGGAGGGAATGGAGTGCCTGTGCAACACACAATGGCATGTCTGCATCTGGGAGAAAATGGGAGCTGTGGCTCTCCCAGATTTCTTATACCACTGTTCAGCTACTAAATGGCTGTATAATGAAGCAGGCATGCACAGGGAAAAGTGGGACACACTGCACAACAGGATGTTGGATGTTCCATCATGCACCACAGAGGAAAAAACTAATGAGTCATGGTCGAACCAAGGGCCCAAGCAAGAGCGTGCTGAAAATCAACTTGACATACAGCACAATGGAATGTGCCATTTAGATGACTCTGCAAAGGATTTTTGTTTCCCTTTTTAAAAGGCCAGAAGGAAAAAAATAATCAAATCCATGTTATGTTTCTTTATCCTTATGCTTCTTACTCATATTTTCATTATAAAGCTGGGTTTGGAGGGGAATCCACCAAGTCTAAGAATGCAAACAAGGCTAAGGCAGAAATCAAAACTACAACTGCCATAACTAGCTTTTAAAAAATCTACCTGTTACTTATTTAGTAAACTAATATATAGATTGCTCTTCTACCCACCAGGACCATTAAATCAATGTGTAAAATGATCACAATATAAAGGGAAAATAGTAGTACACATTTGTTTAAAAAAAGACTAGAGCAAAGACATCACACAATACTACAGTTCTGACATCCTCTTGGAAGCTAAGCAAAAATGACATTCTGACTTCCCTGGGGAAAAGTTGGTGTTTGTTGTTGTTTGTTGTCAAGTTGGCTTTGGCTTCTGACAGTCCTATGAATGACAAGCTTTCCAAACCTCTGGTTACAAACTGCCTTGCTCAGGTCTCACCAACTCAGAGCTATGGGTTACTTGATTAGGCCAATACACCAAAACTGCACTCTCCCTCTTTTCCTACTGCTTTCAGTTTTACTAAGCATTACTGTATTCCCAAAATGCCTGAATTAAGCTGAAACCAGTTTCACATAAATGTTTTAAATATATATGTGCTATTTACAGGTAAAAACAGAAAGGAAAGACTCACCTCGCACATCAGGGGAGAATCGAGCTGAATGGCGAGACACGAAAAGTTTAAGTTCTTGATCCAAGTTGCATTCTACTAGGTTTGTGTCCCAAGATCGGATTCCTACAAAGCAAAACAAGATATATATGCATAATTAATTCTTAGATAAGATTGCAATGTATACTTTCTTCAACAAATTTTTGGTAAATTCCATCTAGAGCAGGCATGGGCAAACTTCAGCCCTCCAGGTGTTTTGGACTTTAACTCCCACAATTCTTAACAGGCTCAGGCCCCCTCCTTTTCCCCCTCAGTCGCTTAAGGGAGAAAAGGATGGGGCCTGAGGCTGTTAGGAATTGTGGGAATTGAGGTCCAAAACACCTGGAGAGTCCAAGTTGGCCCATGCCTGATCTCGAGAATCTACTCTTAAAAAGCCATTTAAAATAATGTTTCACCTATTCTCATTTTCTATGTCATTTTCTATTTCTTTTAGTAATAATTATAATAATAATACTAGAATTCTAGAAGTTAGCACAAATATTTACCAGCACTGTTCACCTTCAAAGCTACATCTGCCATTTTGTAGTAAGCTGGTGGAATAACCAATTGCTACATATTTTTAGACTGAGTTTGCAACTTAATATGAAAACCTCCAAATAAATAGTTACATAATATCCCAATGGATTCTGCCCAGGGACAGCTTGTACATCTCTTATTTTCAAAAGAGAGAATAAAGGAAGTTTGTTTTTCATATTCTGCTGAATAAATGTCACAAAATATGAGCCTACACTTTTCCTAAACACAGAAATGACTATGGATGCAATGCAATAGAGATACAAAATTACTCTAACTTGTTCCAAAACCCAGTTTGGAAAGCTTATTTTTTTGTGTCAGACCTTAGAATTTCCAGCACCCATCACACCAGCTGAGTGCTCAATTGTGGACACTTTAGTCCAGTGGTTCCCAACCCCGGTGCCTCCAGGTGTTTTAGACTTCAACTTTCAGAAATCCTAGCCAGCTTAACAGCTGTTAGGAACTGTGGGAGATGAAGTCCAAAACACCTGGAGGGCCAAAGGTTGGGAACCACTGTTTTAGTCCAAATAAGTAATTTTCCCAAAGTTTTCTCCGAACATATACTGGTCTGGGGACATCATGCCTCAGCAGTCTCTATTTTGATCTAGACTCTCTACTTCTTTAGATTTAAATATACTGGAAGAAGAATATACAAACAGTCACCAGTCTTATACTGCATCAGAAATGGTGGTTAAAGCACAAAAGAATGTGACTGACCCTCAACACTTAATTGTCTCTTTTTAAAATCTGTAACATTCATTCTAACCCTTTGTTCACAAATTTGTCAGAAGTAAAAGCTTTAACTCAGAAACCTGTTGCTGGAAGTTGCATGCATGATGTACAACATGAATTATATTGTACAATGAGATGTAATTTTCATAGGCTTATGAATGGACCAACAAGAGGGAGTTGAGGAAACACAGAAGAAGCCTGCAGGGTCTGAGCCACCTATTTCTTCAAAGCATAGCTACTAGAGTGAGGGTTCCTCAGAGCAAAGGTGCTCTGTTCATGTGTCATAAGACAGGTGATTGTCCCTTGAATTTATTGAATATTTTTCCCCTGAGTAATGATATTTAATGCCCAAAATAGAAGAGCTTGAAAAACAGTATCAAACAACCTTGAAACCTGGGTTGCTGTGAGTTTTAAAGGCTGTATGGCCATGTTCCAGAAGCATTCTCTCCTGACATTTCACTGACATCTATGGCAGGCATCCTCAGAGGTTGTAAGGTTTGTTGGAAACTTGGCAAGTGAGGTTTATATATATATGTGGAATGTCCAGGATGAGAGAAAGAACTCTGGTCTTGAAAACTATTTAAACTACAACTGTATTTTTGAGAGGTCATTTCAAAGATCCGGCAAAGGTCTTTGGGTACTCCTATAAGGACAACATAGAAATACCCAGAGAGTCTGCCTGGATAGGGTATTTCTGAACTTGAATGCTACCATTGAAAAGACTCTATTGATCACTCGTCAAGCTTTGTTTGAATTAAATGGAGGTCTAGAAAAATATATACCCTACATACTCATGTGCAAGTCTAGAAATTTTAGTCAAAAAACCAACCCAAAAATCTGGCTAGGCTCTACAGTACCTTAATTCTTATTTTGAAAGGCACCATCCTTTTCTCTGAGTAGAGTGGCCAAAAATCTGGCCCAACCGATCCATAGTTCTACTATACCTTAACTCTTATTTTAAAAACAACCATCCCCTTATCTAGGAAGAGTGGGAAAAGGAAGGATCTAATCTGTCCTGGGAGAATCTAAAGGCACCAATCCCCTCAACTCTATTTGCCATGGTGTTGCTCCTGGCTTCTCTGAATGCAGGGCAATAATGGCAGCAGCAACCAGGGGCAATTGGCCCCCTGAGGCAATACTGGCTTTTTCCCTTCTCCACCGAATAACCCTCGACTTATCTATGGTCAAATCAAAATCCACAATTATGGCCCCAAAACCTTATATGTTAAGTTGACTAATACAGTACTGTAATTAAGAACAGAATGAAACTGCTTATAGTTAGGTTCATGTGAAACTTTTAAGTTACTTCATTGGACTATTCTTACTGTTTCCCTTCAAGTTATTTCCAATTTATGGAAACCCTAATGTGACCCTAATGGTGCTCCATGCAGTCATGCTGGTCACATGACCTAGGGCGTGTCTACGGACAATGCCAGCTCTTCGGCTTAGACATGGAAATGAGAGTTGGACATGACTAGATTTAATGTCAAGGGGAAGCCTTTACCTAAGGTGACCCTAATAATGGGGTTTTCTGAGGATGAGCCCCAGACTGCGACTCTGGAGACGAGGGTTCAGTTCCCCACTTGGCCATGGAAACCCATTGGGTGACTGAAGGGATCGCAATTTGTATATATTACAATTTAGTTCATATACAAAGTGTGATCCCCTTATCACCCAATGGGTTTCCATGGCCAAGTGGGGAACTGAACCCTCATCTCCAGAGTGACAGTCCAGGGCTCAAGCCATGGCACCACGATGCCTCTCTCTAGTTCTCAGAATTCCCCACTAAAAATGCTCAACTACTCAAACTCTGGTTCAAGCAAGCGTGGAGCTAAATACAGCTGTACAGCCAAATAGCTAATTATTATACTTTGTTATACTTTACATTGCCTTCCAAAGATCCTAGAGATGATTAGCTTACATTTCTATTTCCGCAAAAATAAATCCTAGTTAATTTGTAGCACTGGAATGTTGAATTCAAAGTAGCCAATTTTTTTGTTGCTTTTTCAAAAGACATTTACAATTTGTTTAGGAAAGGCTTCCTCACAATTCAGAACTTTTAAGAAGTCAAATGCTAAAGATGAAATGGACATAATAATTGTGGACAGTTTAAGGGTTGTGCTCTCTAAAAATTAAAAATACCTGCAAGCCATTGTTCTACATGACAAGATAAATGCAGATGTTTTCTAAACAAATCCAAACTAGTTGCTCTGTCATATTTCAAAAGGTCACCTGCCTCTTTTCAGATGGCAAGATTTTAAACAAAGCTGAAACATCTATGAAGGTAAAAGAAAGTTCAAGGCCATAATCCATAATACTTGTCTACCTGAAAGTAAACCTTGCTGGCTTGGTTTTTTAGGTTTGTACTGTAATTGGCCAAACTGTTCTGGTTAATGTAAAATCGAAGGCAACATCCTATCCCTTTAATTCTACTGCGGGGGGGGGGGGGTTCTGGCTGGGAGCTGGGGAAGATGTTCATCAGTGGAACTCTCTGCCCTGGAGTGTGGTGGGGGCTCCTTCTTTGGAGGCTGGATGGGCATCTGCTGGGGGTGCTTTGAATGAATTCTCCTGCTTCCTGGCAGGGGGTTGGACTGGATGGCCCATGAGGTCTCTTCCAACTCTGTGATTCTATGATTCTGTTTAGTCTTAAATGTCATTTTTAACTGCATTAGTATCTTTATTCTATTTTATTGTATCTTGAATTCATGACACAAACATTTAATTGTGTCTTAATTGTTTTTAACTTGTTTTTCTAAACTTTTATAATTGTCATATTTCTAAATTTATTGGATTGTGTCATGTTATTGTAAGCCGCCTTGAGTCCCCATGGGGAGAAAGGCAGGGTAGAAATAAAATGAAATTAGAAATAATAAGAAATAAGAAAACCTAATAAAACTCATTGAATCACCAGAAGTCAGCAGATGACTTCAGACACATAAACACATCCATGCTTATATAGACTGCAGTCAGTAAAGAAGTATGAATGGAAGTTATTAACAGATGAATTCTACTAATACATTATGGGACCTGAGATCTGCTGGGGAGGCCTTTCTCCCAGTCCCACCACCATCACAGGTGCAGTTGGTAGGAACGAGAGAGAGGGCCTTCTCAGTGGTGGCTACTTGGCTCTGGAATGCCCTCCCTAGAGAGATTAGATTAGCCCCAAATCTACAAAACGTCTTTTCTAGCCTAAAACATGGCTATTTACATGGGCCTTTGACCTGGAGTAATATTCTATGGGCATGTGATGACATTGACCATTGCTATTCGGCACTTTAGTTTGTGCTTGAAGAAACCAAATAACTCACAGATATTATTGTGTTTTAGAAATTTTTGAGGCTGTATTCATTTGTATTCACTCAAATTGTGTATTGTTTTGATGATATGTTATTCTATTTTATGTGTGGCACCTTGAGTGCTTTGTTAACCACCCTGAGTCCCTTTGGGGAGATGGTGGCAGGGTACAAATAAAAATTTAAATTAATTTAAAATTATTTATTTATTGTAAAACATAATAAAGATCTGGTAGATGTTTATGAGATAGTTTTATTATTTTATGGTCCAAATCGTGAATATAAAGTTAGGTTTTTTAAAATTAGTTTCACTATGCAACAGTGATCTGATGTCATGATATGAGGTGAAATCACTCCCATGCTAAAACTATAATATGTTGCTGCATAAAATTTCTCATTTTCACTGTTTTATGAGGTTAACCAATAACATAATGAATAGGTGTTTTCTATATGCCTTCAATTCATTTCTGATTTATGGTGACCATAAGGTGAATTTATTACAGGTTTTCTTGACGGGATTTGATCAGAGAGGGCTTTCTATTGGCTTTTATGAGTTCCTTGCTGCCAAAACTTCAGAAAGCCAATAGCAAGCCCTCTGAGAGATTTGAACCCTGGTCTTCAGAGTCAAAGTCAATACTCAGACCACTACACCATGTTGGCTTTCATTGAATAGGTATGATAGAGTAAAACTGAAACTATCCAACATCACAATTAAGTTTTTGATATCCTACTAGAAAGAACACACACATAACAAACAGTAATTAATGTGCTAGACTAGTATTTGAGAAATCTAGGGCATGCAACTCGCTTGTGTCTCTTAGCTGACTTATTTTACATGTTCACTGTGATAATAAAGTGGGAAGGACATTCTATTACTAACAGGAGAAGATGTCTGTTAGAGAATAGTTTTGCTTCCAGATTCAAAAGTTGTTAATTTCTACTGCAGACTCTACTAAACTTGATCTGGAGTGCTGAGAAATCCCATAGAGTTCAGTTTTTGTGTTGTGCCCAGAGCCAAATATTGGATAAGTGAAAAGCTGTGTTGCACTAGGAACCCAGCACCCAATGCTTTGGATTTAGGCCAAAGGAGGGATACCATCATGGCTGGCAACTCCTCTGTGAGCAACCTGCTCTGGATTTAACTCAAAACCTTAGAGGAGCTATCCAAAGTACTGACCCTGTGGTGAGCTTTTGTCCAGATCCTTACCTCCTTTATCATTTGGACTGAAAACCAGAGTATGTTCATTGTCCCTTGGAATGTATGTCACTCATGTGTTCCCATTGAGAAAAGATGGGATACAAGATACAATATATGATTCCTTTTGTATGTGTGCATTTTTAGTAGTCCAACTTAAACTTGCAAGTATTCAAATAGGAACAAATATAAATATTTTCCAAGTGAACATTACAATGTACTTGACTAGTCAATTTTTTTCGTGTCAAGAGCGACTTGAGAAACTGCAAGTTGCTTCTGGTGTGAGAGAATTGGCCGTCTGCAAGGACGTTGCCCAGAGGACGCCTGGATGTTTTGATGTTTTATCATCCTTGTGGGAGGCTTCTCTCATGTCCCCGCAATGGGGAGCTAGAGCTGACAGAGGGAGCTCATCCATGCTCTCTCCGGATTAGAACCTGCGACCTGTTAGTCTTCAGTCCTGCTGGCACAAGGGTTTAACCCATTGTGCCACTGGGGGTTCCAACTAGTCAATAAACCATATATATATCTCAATGAAAAACAGTCAATAAACCATACATTAAGTGTTCTTCACTGATTCTCCTCTTTAATATGTGCACATAGCAACCCCATTTGTGTCTACACACTTCTGAGCAGACATGAACAAAACTGTAATATATTCAAATTTGGGTGGGGGAGGGTGTGTCCAAATTCACTAGAACTTTAATCCAGATAATCATCTGTGTGTATGCGTATATGTACATGCAACTTAATTTTTCAATTCACTTAGACCCCATTAATTTCATGGTGTTTTCTTTGGCAAAGAATAGTGAAGGGTAGTTCCTTCCTCTGAAAAACAAACGAGAGCACCTATTATCCATTGGTGGTCCCCCATCCAAGTACTGCCCCAGCTTAGCTTCCAAAATCAAAGGAGATCTGGTGCCTTTAGGATAGTTATACTAGAGCCTCAATGAGTTAGAATGGACATCACTCACTGCTTTTCATGGTAACCTCTGATATTCAGTAATTGTCAAATGTGTCAGAGTACAAGATGAGGCGAGCTGATTCATCCTCCAGCATTCATCCTGTAACTCATGACATCATTGATGATCTTGAGCCAAATATTTCAGCCATCTCCACTGAACAGTATTTTCTATGAGCTGCCATATGACAATATGAAAGTTTTTTCTGGGATCAAGAACATGAGAATTGGTTTTTGTTCAACTTTAGATTCATTTTGGTTATTTGGGGTGCTGATTCCGAAAATTGCATTGGATAGACCACACAAGCTCTAGTTTCAGATACAGAACATATGCCACTCAGTAGTCACCATCTGCTCACCCACAGAAAACTATATTTAATAAGCCATGGCACTATAAGAAGGTTTCACAAGTCCAGTCGCTCTCATTGCAATGGTGCAGTAACAGTGAGGCCATGGACCATATGTTCGTTCTTGCGGACCACAGGTGGTCCATGAACCACAGGTTGGGAACCACTGATCTGGCCCAATACTGTAGTGTTTACTCTGACCTGCAGAAGTTCATAGGCAATCATCTTTCCCTTTACCTGATCCCAAAGCTTTTATAACTGGAAATCCCATGGAGTGATTGTGGGACATGATGTGTACAAAATGGGCATGCTTCTACTGAGGAATAGGCCTCTAACACAGAAGTAGGGGAAGCATCTCCATGACCCTCACCAACCAAGTCCTACAGATAGCCAATGTAGCCAGCCACCAAATCCCTTACAGCCGTTCTAATACAGGTCTAATCAAAAGTTTAACCCCAACTGTTATGGTTGCATGCTAGAAACCAAACCAAACAATTTTCATGCTTGAAGATCAGTGTGCCAAAGCTGGTTGATTTGTATGTGGCAACCAGTTTCACACATGTTAAATCCTCAGACAGCGCTCCAGCAGAGCTGATGAGCCTACAGCTGTCAAAATGTCACTAGTTTAATTCAAAACAATCCCAGTAAGCTTGAACAATAGTGAGCTCAAATGAGAGTAAAGAGTTCATCAACAGCTTGAGGGCCAAATGACCCTTGTGTCTCTTCTAAAGCCATTGAAGGGAATGAATGTGTTGATGATCCCTGACACTTGGGGGGTGAAAATAAGGCTACAGTCTAACAGAATAATGGTTACAGTCCTATCAAGGTCAATATGAGGTCTTCATGATTACACATAAGTATATAGCTGTCAAGGGTGTTTACCCTAGAGCAGTTTTGACAACCTGGTACTCTCCAAACGTATTGCATCTCCTATCAGCTCCAAGTGCTATGACTAATGATTGACAGATCTGGGAATTGCAGTCCAAATAATCTGGAGGGCAGTTTTCAGTAATTGTTCTAGAGCAGGCCTGGGCCAACTGGGCCAACTTGGGCCCTCCAGGTGTTTTGGACTTCAACTCCCACAATTCCTAACAGTCTCAGACCTCTTCCTGAGGCTGTTAGGAATTGTGGGAAAGGACGGGGCCTGAGGTTGTTAGGAATTGTGGGAGTTGGTCCAAAGCACCTGGAGGGTCCAAGTTGGTCCATACCTCCTCTAGAGCATATACAGTGAAATTCAAATTGAATGAGAAGAATTGCTTACTAATTCTCGCCCTATCCTGTATAAGAAATTATCAACAATACACTATCCTGAGCTAGATCTGTTAAATCTGTACAAGCTTGTTGCTCCTCTTCAATCTCACCGCCTTTTACTAAAGCATTTTATTATCATGTCGTCTTCAAAGTCTATGTCTTCCAGCATTAAAAAAAAGTATAGAGTAATACTTAAACATGGGAACTGTTTATTTCATCATGGTTTTCCACGATGCTCTGCCTTTACTTGTTCTTTTATCATGGATTTATGATCACAATAAAACTGATTGGATGAGATTATCTTGCCATTATTAGAAACATTTCTGTTTTTATGATATAGGAGATGTTAAGCAGATAACGTATTCACAGTCAATTGTGTGAATGTTGGAACTGAGATTTGTTAGTGTGCGTGCTACATCCTCCCCTGTGAGTTTTTTTTTGGGGGGGGGGGGCTGCAAAAATATGGGTCATCACGCTACAGAACATTTGGCAGTCCCATTCAGCAATTTTAAGGATGTTGATTTTAATGCAAGAATGGCCGTTTGTATGCAAAAATAAAACTTTAACTATATATCTTTCTTAACGTGTTGTCGAAGGCTTTCATGGTCAGAATCACTTGGTTGTTGTGAGTTTTCCGGGCTGTATGGCCATATTCCAGAAGCATTCTCTCCTGAGGCTTCACCTGCATCTATGGCAGGCATCCTCAGAGGTTGTGATGTCTCTTTGAAATTAGGCAAATGAGGTTTATATATCTGTGGATTGTCCAGGGTGGGAGAAAGAACTCTTGTCTGCTTGAGGCAAGGATGAATGTTGCAATTGGCCACCTTGATTAGCCTTGGCCTTGCAGCCTCAAAATCTGGCTGGTTGCTGCCTGGGGTGCTCCTTTGATAGGAATTTTTGCTGGCCCTGATTGATGTTAGCCGGGCAGTGTTAGCTGGCCCTGAATTCCAGACAAGAATCAATCAGGACCAGCTAACACATCCCAACAAAGGATCCTCCCCAGGCAGCAACCAGCCAGGCTTTGAAGCTGCAAGGCCTATATACACTGTTGCACTATCCCTGGCCCAGCCTTTTATAGTTGGTTGTGTCCACTTTGTAATGTTGGCCTTTTGTATTTTGAACCTGTCTGATGGAGATATAATGAAATTGGTTTTTAAATTTTCATGTATGTTTTAGTAGGGTTTTATGTTTTATGATATTTATTTTAATTTTATTTGTCTGTAAGTTTTTTTCCTTTTTTTGGCAATTGAATGTTTTGCCTTATATGTTGGAAACCACCTTGAGCCCCCTTGGTGAGATAGGAAGTTATATAAATAAATATTTATTATTATTTTATTAAGGCCATTCAGTGCTAATCAAGGTGGCCAATTCCAACATTCACACCTGCCTCCCACTCTGGACATTCTGCAGATATATAAAACTTACTTGCCTAGTTTCCAACAGACCTCACAACTTCTGAAGATGCCTGCCATAGATGTGGGTGAAACATCTGGAGAGAATACTTCTGGAACATGCCATACAGCCTGGAAAACTCACAACAACCCAGCCAGCAACTGCACCTCATATCCCTTCCCTTTAGCACCTAAGCAAGGCTGTTCTGTGTGAAGGCAGGGGAATTCCAGACAAGAATCAATCAGGGCCAGCTAACACCTCCCAACAAAGGATTCCCACAGGCAGCAACCAGCCAGGCTTTGAAACTGAAAGGCCATTAAATGCTAATCAAGTTGGCCAAGAGCAATATTCACACCTGCCTCCAACAGACAAGAGTTCTTTCTCCCACCCTGGACATTCCACAGATATATATATAAACCTCACTTGCCTAGTTTCCAATTGACCTCACAACCTCTGAGGATGCCTGCCATAGATGTGAGTGAAACATCAGGAGAGAATGCTTCTGGAACATGGACATATAGCCTGGAAAATTCACAGCAACCCACTATCTTTCTTAGCTTTCAAATTAAATACAGTAATATTACAATGCAGTGTTAGTCTCGACTATACAGCCCTATGATTCAGCACTTCTCATCTCCCTGCTAAAAGAAGAGAGAGAAAAGAAAAATAACTAAAGAGTGTGATCAGAATGTTGAAAATAAGCTGTTATCAATGCAAGTGACCACATTGAAGTCCAACTGAGACAGGACTGTCTGTTGTCTTCTGTGAGAAAGATGGAGATCCGACAATGGATTCTCCATTAGCAATCTGGGCACACCCACATATCTTGAGTTTTTGTAGGCAGCCAGGAGTTTTAAGGATGTGTATGCATTGAAACAAACGGCTCTGCACAAATTCTTAAACCATATCATCTCAAGGTTTCTCTGTGTAATATTTAAAATAAAAAACAAATAATCATCATCATCATTCCCCAAACCACTTAGGATACAACAATGGCCATACAGCCCAGAATATTCACAACAACCCAATGTCTTCTCTGATTTCTCTGCAGTGATTCACATGAATCCATCAAAGAAGCAAAAGCACAGACCTTGCTAACTGTCATCTTCAAGGCCTTGTGCTGAATGCATCATTAAAATGACAAAATGCAGTATTTTTTTTTCCAAAAAAGAAGAAATAAAATGAAGTTTACATATGCATCACAGAAAGAAATCTGATTTCCCCAATCAAGGTTAAACATCCAACTACGTGTATGTTTAGTGCTGCCTTTCTAAAGGTATGTATATGTGTGTGTGCGTGTGTGTGTGTGTATGTATCGTTATCTGTTTCAAATCTAAAATTTTATAAAGAAGCTACCAACTGTGTATCCAAAAGTCTAGGAAATCTGGATATCTGTATTATTCCTAATGGGTTAAAATATACATCAAATGACCTCAGGACATAACGCATAGTTGCATATCCATTTGCTGTTTTGAATTATTAATAACTTCAAGACAAATGCAGCTTTTTCAGACTTAACTTAAAACTAAGTAAAACTGGAAATAAGACAATTGGAAGAATATAAGACAAAGATTAGTCTCATCAGGTTTGGAGTAACTATGCAATGGGGTATAGGAGCAACTAAAAAGGTCATATATATGTGTGCATATGTATACACACACACACAACCAGTACAGATGGCCCTGTCTTCACTAGGATGCTAGCTACCCAACAAATTGAAGCAATGCTGAAAGTAATGACGAAATTCAAACCACTTGTAGGAGAGATGTAACAATACAAAGAGCCAACGGAAGTCCTCCATCTGCTGAACCACACCTATATAGCGCAAACCCAACCAAGGCATTGCCTAAGGCTTCTCTGACAATGGCAGGCTCCCAAAACCTCACATCTTTTTTTTCCAAATAAAGTCCATAAGAAATAAAATCATATTTGTTTCAAAAGTTGCATTTCACAAAGAGTTGTGATAAAAAAATAAAATCTAGTGATGCATATTCACTATGCAGCATTCACAGGACTTATTCAGCTGAATTACTTTTCTCAGGCTGGCACAATAGATGCAGCGTTGCATTGAAGGACCATGGTGTAAAAAGAAAAAAAAAGAATCCACTTGTTTTCACCAATAGTCTGATCTACTGTGCGTTTCTGAATACAAAAGCTAACTTGACCTACTGATCCCTAATCCCCAACCGCAGTTGTCTGGAGTAAGGGAGCGCCAAGGTTGAGAAAGTGTGCATTATTTTAATAATGAGTCCTCTTTTCATTTATTGTTACGGACACTTCTTCTAGGGAAAAAAAATAAACCCTTTTGTTGTGGTTGAAATCCCTAATGCAGCCACTTCTGAGTCAAAGTTAGAAACAAAGGGAACTGCAGCATTCCTTAGAAAGCAGGAGCTGCCCAGATGCTTCAAAGTTCAGTTTCAGGGAGGACAGGCCAAGGGATGGTCCAGAGGGGCTTCTTAGGGCCATTGCCCCATCCTGATCCGGTTCTCCTTGGCGGTGTGAACGCCCTTTGTCCGCTCTGGGCCGCCATGGGGACCGCACTGCGGACTGCACCACGCCCACAGGCTGCCGGTATCTCTGGGCAGACTCCCCGGCAGCCAAAGCAAGGCAAGGAAGGCAAGCAGCAGCACCACAGACAAGAGGAGGAAAGGGAACAGTTGGGCAAAGAGGGAAGGGCTGCCCAATGACCTCTGCTCCAGGGAATGGGGAAGATGCGTCTCTCATCACAATGGCAAGAAGATAAGGTTTCAAGTCACATTTAAGGGAGCCCACTCCCAAGTCAGGACTCCATCCAGGACCACATTCGTGGTGCCTCTACATGCCCCCCAGGCAACTGCAGACGTTTCCTGCCCAGAGGCCCAGGACCTGCTCCTTTCCCTGGGTGCCTCCTCCCTCCCTCCTTTCCCTTCCCTTCCCAGCTGCCCCTCCCTTGCAGGCTGCTGCAGAAACCCCTCTCCAGGCACCGCATCTGATGGAGCCAAGGCAGAGAGAGTGGCCCTGCCTTAGCCAACTCCCTCCTAGGCACAGCATCCCAAGGAAACCCCGCTTGGGCCCCTCCCTGCCATTTCCCCCCTTCCCAGGCTCTGGCCAAGGCCAGGAGAGGTTCCAACAGACCTCACCACCTCTGAGGATGCCTGCCATAGGGCCCTTCCATACAGCCCTATATCCCAGAATATCAAGGCAAGAAATCCCCCAATATCTGTGTGGAAGGGCCCTGAGTGCACACTGCTATATATTCCAGTTCAAAGAGGACAATGTGGGATTTTCTGCCTTGATATTCTGGGATATAAGGCTGTGTGGAAGGGACTTAGATGCTGGAGAAATATCAGGAGAGAATGCTTCTGGAACATGGCCATACAGCCCGGAAAACACACCCCAACCCAGGAGAGGCTCTTCTTAGAGGACTTCAGGGTGGAGAAGCCAAAGAGAGGGCAAGGATCCACTTGTGGTCCTTCCACACAGCCTTAGACCCCAGAATTATCAAGGCAGAAAATCCCACGGTATCTGCTTTGTACTAGCTGAGTCCACACTGCCATATAGTCTACTTCAGAGCAGGTAATATGGGATTTCATTCAACTGTGTGGAAGGGCCCCAAGTGGATCCTTGCCCTCTCTTTGGCTTCTCCAAGGATGCGCCCTGAAGTTCTCTCCTTGGGTTGGAGTGTGTTTTCCGGGCTGTATGGCCATGTTCCAGAAGCATTCTCTCCTGACGTTTTGCCTGCATCTGTGTGGAAGGGGCCTGAGGATGGACGCCACTGGGTGCTTTCCCCTTCCAGTCAAGGTTGATGGAGAACAGGAAAAGCCAAGTCATTCCTTCTCAAAGGGGCCATGTCTGTCCGCTCTCTCCTCACTGCGGCGCCCTCCATCCTCGCCGGGACCCTCTTCGGAACACAATAGAGAGGTCTAAAGGGGGTCTGTAAAGGGGGTCAAGGGGAGGAGAGGGGCGCCGCTGCCTCTGGAGCCATGCAATACAAAGCGGGGAGGAGCAGGCGGAAGCGCCGGCCTCCGAGTCCCCTTTGGAGGACCTTTCCTGGGGAAAGAAGCACGCAGCCGCCCTTCCAGCTCCAAAGGAGGGAAGAGGACCCAGCCCTCCCTCCAGCCCACCCTTCCCATTGCTGCAGAGCAGCATGGAGGACTTCACTGCAACCTGTAGGTCTCCTCTGGATGGGCTTTGCTCCCTTTTTCCCCGCAGAGGAGGAGGAGGAGGAGGAGGAGGAGGAGGAGGAGGAGGAGGAGGAGGAGGAGGAGGAGGAGGAGGAGGAGAGGAGCCGCTCAAGGAGAGAAGGAGGGAAGGGCGGGGAAGGGGCTCCTGCTGACCTCGCTCGATGTTCCCGATGGCCCTCCGCAGGTGCTCCTCGGTGACCAGCTCCCCGACCACCACCAGGAGGTAGAACTTGGTGTCCAGGAAGCGGTGGGAGAGGCTGGGCGAAGCGGGCACGGCGCCGGGGAGGCTGCAGGAAGGCTCCGTCTCCGGCTCCAGCACCACCGCCGCCATCCTGGCCAAGCCCCGCGCCAACGACGACGCCTCCTCCCGCCTTTCCTGGCGCTTCTCCCTCGGCGGCCGAGAGGCTTCGAGCTCCAAGGCGCCTCCCTCGGCAAAGGCGGGGGCCCGCAGGGAGGGAGGGAGAGAGGGGGGCACAGAGAGAGAGAGCAAGAGAGAGAGGCCGGGCGGAGGAGAGACAACGCCGCGCTCCAGGCAGCAGGGCGAGTGAAGGCGGGCGAGGAGGCGGGAGGGTTTTTATACCGAGACGGGGCTGCGACCAGGAGGAGGAGGAGGAGGAGGGATAGAGATGGGGAAGGGGAGGGGGGGCGCCAGAGCCACGCGCCCTCCCTCCCTCCCTCCCTCCTGCTTTGCCGGCTTCCAGCCCAGGCAGCTGATGTCATCTGCAGCAAATCATCCCCATCGCTGCCTCCGGAAACAGAAAGGATGAGGTGGGCCTGCAGCCCCCGAGAAGGGAGAAGAGAGGAGGCTTTGGCCCACCGCAGCCCCTCCCTGATTTACCCCCTCATTCATCCCAGGGATAGCAGCCCCGGTGGCGCAGCGAGTTAAACCCTTGTGCCAAGCAGGACTGAAGACCCACAGGTCGGAGGTTCGAGCGCGGATGAGCTCCTTCTGTCAGCTCCAGCCTCCCACAAGGATGGTAAAACATCAAAACACCCGGGTGTCCCCTAGGCAACGTCCTTGCAGATGGCCAATTCTCTCACACCAGAAGGGACTTGCAGTTTCTCAAGTCACTCCTGACACAAATAATCATAATTTTGTTGTTGTTCATTCATTCAGTCGTCTCCGACTCTTCGTGACCTCATGGACCAGCCCATGCCAGAGCTCTCTGTCGGCCGTCACCACCCCCAGCTCCTTCAAGGTCAGTCCAGTCACTTCAAGGATGCCATCCATCCATCTTGCCCTTGATCGGCCCCTCTTCCTTTTGCCTTCCACTTTCCCCAGCATCATTGTCTTCTCTAGGCTTTGCTGTCTCCTCATGATGTGGCCAAAGTACTTCAACTTTGTCTCTACTATCCTTCCCTCCAGTGAGCAGTCGGGCTTTATTTCCTGGAGGATGGAGTGGTTGCATCTTCTCGCATAATAATAATAATTGGATCTGCGTGCATCATTCAAAAATACATCACACAGTCCTAGACGCTTGGGAAATGTTCAACTTGTGATTTTGTGATACAAAATGCAGCATAAAGATCTCATTTGCTGTGACATACTGTGCTTTTGTGTCAATAATAATAATAATAATAATAATAATGCCCTTGGATAGAATTACTGGACTCATGATGAAGACCTACTCAAGCCTCCCCTCCCAGTAATGACCATGTAGGTCCCAGTCAGTCCTGGTCAGAACTTGGAGGAGAAATCTCTCATGAAGGAAGATGCACTTGTAGGTCGCAATTCACCTACAAAGGCCTAAACCAGTGGTTCTTAACCTGCGGGCTGTGGACCACCAGTGGGCCTGGAGAAAAGATGAGGTGGATCCACAGCCCTGGAGAAGGGAGAAGAGAGGAGGTTTTAGGTTCCCCGCCACCCAACCACAGCCCCTCCCTGATTTATCCCTCATTCATCCCCATGGATAGAATTATTGGACTCATGATGAAGACCTACTCTAGCTTCACTACTCAGTACTGGTCATGTAGGTCCCCATCAGAAGTTGGAGTAGAAACCTCCCATGAAGGAGGGAGCAGATGACGCCCCTATTAAAGCAGCTCCACTAGCTGCCCACAAGTTTCTAGTCCCAATTCAAAGTGAATGCTATCACCTACAAAGCCCTAAACCAGTGGTTCTTAACCTGCTGGCTGCGGACCACCAGTGATCTTCATCATGAGTTCCTCCCTGATTTATCCCTCATTCATCCCCATGGATAGAATTATTGGACTATGTTGAAGACCTACTCTAGCCTCCCCTCCCAGAACTGACCTTGGAGGTCCCAGTCAGCCCTGGTCAGAAACCTCTCATGACGTAGGTCATTTTGCAGAAGAAGGAACTGGCACAGCCACCTCCCTGAGTTACAAACACCCAACTTACAAATGACTCATGGTTAAGAACGGGGTGAGACAACGGGAATTGGGGGAAATGTACCCCTTGGAAGGAAAATTCACTTCTAAAAGTGTTCTCATGGGGAAAAGATGTCTCCACTGAAGTTTTATCACCAGTCTTTGTTTCCACAACATGCCATTTTTTTTTCAAAATCACAGGTGCAGAAAGTGAAGTGAAATCTTCTGAACAGCAAAACAAACACCACAAGGATGCTAACTCTTCCCAATGCTCTCCAAGGAGCCCCCAATGGCGCAGTAGGTAAAACTGCTGAGCTGCTGAACCTGCTGACCAAAATGTTGGTGATTCAAATCCAGGGAACAGAGTGAGCTCCCACTGTTAACCCCAGCTTCTTCCAACCTAGCAGTTCAAAATCATGCAAATATATGTAGATCAATAGGTATTGTATTGGCAGGAAGGTGACAGTGCTCCATGCAGTCATGCCAGCCACATGACCTTGGAGACATCTACGAACAACGGCAGCTCTTTGGCTTAGAGATTGAGATGAACACCACTCCTCAGAGTCGAACACAACTAGACTTAATGTCAAGGGAAAATTTTTATCTTTACTATGCTATCCAAAGCTAAGATGTATATATTTTTGGATGGTGTGACACTTTAAAAATGTACTGTACTTGTTCCAACTTACTTACAAATTCAATTTAAGAACAAACCTATCTTGTTTGTAACTTGGGGACTGCCTATAGTCCTTGTCTATAAAAATTCTGGGGGTTGATCCGCAGGCCACTTGAAGGCTCATACTTGCACAATGCAGCACAAGGCCTAAATGTCCTCAAGGCACGATCCCACTTGGACCTTGATGAGGGACCACCAGTGAATATCCATTGATGTTACTGTATTCTTCAGAGAAAGGAACTTGGAGAGCTACCTCAGAGTAGTCCCTGACTAAGGCAACACTATGAAATTCCTAAGATCACCATAAATCAACATGCAACTTGAAACCACATAATGCACAATACAGTACAGGGCCTAAAACAGTGGTTCCCAACCTGTGGTCCGTGGACCACCAGTGGTCCACAGAAATTAAAATATGGTCCATGGCCTCACCGTTACTACACTGTTGCAACAAGCATGGCTGGTCTCATGAAATCCTCTCAATGGGGATGTTGGGAGGGAAGAGGCTGACTACCCACAAAAGGCACAACAACAAGCCTCCTGACTTCTGCTTCTGCTCCTCCCTCCCCCTGCACAAAACCATTCCATGTGACACCTGAAAACGGGGGCACCGTGGTGTCTTCATTTTTAGGCCTGTTCCCAGGGATGTTTGAGGTACTGATTCAGAAAATTGAATTGAATAGACCTCATCAGCTCTAGATTATGAAATATGGTTTTCTTTGTGTGGGCAGATGACGACTACTGGATGGCATATGTTCTGTATCAGAAACTCAAGCTGTTGTGGTCTATCCAATGCAGTTTTCTGAATCAGCACCCCAAATAACCAAATCAAATCTAAAGTTGACCAAAAACTGATTCGTAACTCTTTTGGTACTAATGTTGGAGAGTGGTCTCTGGTCAAAGTGGTCCTTGGTCAAAAAAAAAAAGGTTGGGAACCACTGGCCTAAAGGCACCAGATCCCAGTCAGTCCTGGTCAGTACTGGTGGAAAATTGCCAATGAACACCAAGTGGTGTTAAGCAGTATTTCAGAGGTAGACACTAGCAACACCACCTCTGAGTTGTCCTTGCCTAAGAAAATGCTATGAAATTCATGGTGTGGTCATAAGTCAATGGGCAACGTGAAGGCACATACACACCCAGAACACTGTCTAAATAGCCTAAAAGCTGTTATATCCCTGTCAACCCTGGTCAATACTGTATGGAAGACCACCAATAAATAACAAGTAATATTAGGTTATATTTCAGAGAAGGAACCGGCAAAACCACCTCTGGGTAGTTTTTGCCTAAGCCATCCCCATGAAATTCACAGGATCACCGTAAGTCAATGGGCCACTTGAAGGCACATGCTCACACAGTACAACACAGGGCCTAAATACCCTAGAAGCAGAACATCTGAGCTAAGCAAGGTCAGCTTTGATTCATGCTTGGATGAAGACAGCCAACTGCAGTCTGGTGCTGTGGGTTATATTTCCCAGGAAGGAACTGGTAAAACCATCTGAGTATTCACTGCCAAAGAAAACCCAATGCAATTCATGGGGTCACCATAAGTCAATAGGCAATGTGAAGGTACATACTCAAGTTCAGCTGTGTCCAGCAGGGCTACTTTAGGAAGAAGAATATGCATGAGGTTGCAGCCTTGTTAGGGTTGCAGTTTGGATCTGAAGTTGTCTGAGTTGATATTTTACAGTGCAGGTGCACACATAACTAACAGCAAAGAAAAATAAGTAGTCTGTTCTTCTCAGTGGCTGTTGAAGAGAATAGTCAAGAATGAGTTTTCTTCCCTTTTCATATGAATTCTGTGTAAACTCAGGCCTATTCTTGTGCATTTAATTCCTTTGTCAGATATGTGAGGCAGGTTTTGCACAAAGAGTTTGCTGCATGGAGTGATGGAAGTGGGTGGAGAGGCTTTATTTTCCTCATAATAATAAAACATCAAATGAAACTGGTTTGGCCAGAGATTCAAGACAAAGCAAGGCAAGGCAAAGCCAAGCAAAAAGCTATTGTGTGGAATGGTTTGCTTGAGTAGCTCCTTGCGTTTGGACTGGGGGCCATGGTGATAACAATATCCCTAGCTGCAGGGTCAGCCTCAGAAGACAGCATTGGGGCATTTGAACCATAGGGTCCAGCAGGTTTCCATTATGCCATTTAATATCTATGGAGTTAAGGGGTGAGGTTACCTGGTAACTTGAAAAGGAGGTCTCATCAGGATGCTGGTGATTTTCAAATCTGTTCTCACTCTGAATCAGGTTAAACAATAGAGGTTATTTGCTATGGTACACTGTGGCACTGAGGATGTTATGATTTTTTGTGTGTGTCAGGAATGCAGAATTGGCAGTCTACAAGGACATTGCCCAGGGGATGCCCAGATGTTTTGCCATCCTGTGGGAGGCTTCCCTCATGTCCCTGCATGGGAAGCTGGAGCTGACAGATGGAAGCTCATCTCACTCCCTGGACTTTTCGGTCAGCAGTCCTGCCAGCACAAGGATCTAACCCATTGCGTGAGTGGGGGCTCCTGATGTTATGATAATCTTTATATAGTCGTGTTCTATATGATGTTATGATAATCTTCATATAGTCATGGTCCCACAGAAAATGCCCAAATGTTGTATGTCAATGATGATAATGATGATGATGATGATGATGATGATGATAACTTTATTTCTGTATTTATTTATTTATTTATTTGGGGTTCTTGTACCCCGCCCTTCTCACCCCGAAGGGGACCCAGGGCGGCTTACAGCTGCAAGGCGCACTTAGACGCCTGCTACACAAACAATCATCACAAAAAAAATATAACAGTACAAATTCCCACAATTCAACATTATCCAATAAAATCAGTAAAATGATAAAATCAGTAAAAACAATACAAACCTGGATCTTCCTCCTACCCATCAGTGTACAATGAACTCAAAGATCTGTTTTGGTTCCATTTCGACAATCCTGCCGATCTTACACATCTGATTGTCTTATTTGGTTGTCATTGTCTAATTGCCTGGTTGCCCAAAGGCCTGGTTCCACAACCATGTCTTCACCCTCCTCCTGAAGGAGAGGAGGGTTGGTGCTGTTCTGATTTCCCCCGGGAGTGAATTCCACAGGTGGGGGGCCACCACTGAGAAGGCTCTGCTTCTCGTCCCCACCAGCCTCACTTGTGAGAGTGGTGGGGTCGAGAGCAGGGCCTCCCCAGATGATCTCAAACTCCGAGGTGGGACGTAGAGGGAGATACGTTCGGACAGATACACTGGACCAGAACCGTATAGGGTTTTGTAGGTTAAGACCAGCACCTTGAATTGTGCTCGGAATTGAACCGGCAGCCAGTGGAGCTGGCACAACGGGGGTGGTATGCTCCCTGTATGTCGCTCCGGTGAGCAATCTGGCTGCCGCACGCTGGACTAGTTGGAGTTTCCGAACAGTCTTCAAGGGCAACCCCACGTAGAGCGCGTTGCAGTAGTCTATCCGGGATGTAACAAGAGCGTGGACCACTGTGGCCAGATCAGACTTCCCAAGGTACGGGCGCAACTGGTGCACAAGTTTTAATTGCGCAAAAGCTCTCCCAGCCACCACCGAGACCTGGGGTTCCAGGCTCAGCGGCGAGTCCAGGATCACTCCCAAGCTGCGAACCTGCGTCTTCAGGGGGAGTGTAACTCCATCCAGCACAGGCTGTAACCCTATACCCTGTTCGGCCTTCCGACTGACCAGTAGGACCTCTGTCTTGTCTGGATTCAATTTCAATTTGTTAGCTCTCATCCAGTCCGACACAGCAGCTAGACACCGATTCAAGGTCTGGACAGCCTCCTTGGTGACAGGCGGAAAGGAGTGACAGATCTGGACATCATCTGCATAGAGATAACACCGCAGTCCGAAACTCCGAATGATCTCCCCCAGCGGCTTCATGTAGATGTTAAACAACATTGGGGACAGAATAGATCCCTGAGGGACTCCACACGACAATGGTTGTGGAGCCGAACAGGTGTCACCCAGTAACACCTTCTGGGACCGTCCCTCAAGAAATGACCGGAGCCACTGCAAAGCAGTACCCCCAAGTCCCATTTCTGTGAGTCGTCCCAGAAGGATACCGTGATCGACGGTATCGAAGGCCGCTGAGAGGTCCAGGAGAACTAACAGGGACACACTCCCCCTGTCCAGTTCCCTGCGCAGATCATCTACCAAGGTGACCAAGGCTGTTTCCGTTCCATGTCCCGGTCTAAAGCCAGACTGTGCCGGATCAAGATAATCAGTGTCTACCAGAAATCCCTGGAGTTGAGCTGCCACCACACGTTCCAGGACTTTGCCCAAATAGGGGAGATTGGAAACTGGCCGATAGTTGTCTAATTGAGTGGGGTCCAGTGATGGTTTTTTCAACAGCGGTTTGATAATAGCCTGTTTTAGGCTCGCTGGAATCTTGCCCTCCTGTAAGGAGGCATTAACCACCACCTTCACCCACTCCGCCAAACCCCCTCTGGCTTCTTTTATAAGCCAGGATGGACAGGGGTCTAGGATGCATGTGGTAGGCCGCACCTCTCCAAGGATCCTGTCCACATCCTCAAGCTGAACTAATTGAAAAGAATCCAACAAAACTTGACAAGCAGGTGTTCTCGTTACATTCTCAGAGACTGCAGGTAAAGTGGTGTCAAAACCCGACCGAATCCGCCCAATTTTATCTGCGAAAAATCGAGCAAACGCTTCACAGCGAGCTCCAGAGCTGTCAGGGATCTCGCTTTTCGGCGGATTTAACAGACCCCTGACAACTCGAAAGAGCTCAGCTGGACGATTCTTCGCAGATGCAATATTGGCAGCGAAAGATGTTTTTTGTGCTGCCTCTATTGCCACACCGTAGGACCTTAAGAAGGTATTCAGATGTGTTTGGGTTGATTTAGTCGGGTTACTGCGCCACACGCGCTCTAGCCACCTCTTCTTTCGCTTCATTGCTGCCAGCTCCTCAGTAAACCAAGAAGCCGGGTTAGCTCGGTTACTCGAGAGGGGGCGTTCTGGAGCGATTGTGTCGATTGCCCTAGTCATCTCGGTGTTCCAGCGAGAGACCAAGGCATCGACAGGGTCGCCAGCCAGGGAGGTGGGAAATTCCCCAAGAGCCGTCAGGAAACCACTAGGATCCATAAGTCTCCTGGGGCGGACCATTCTAATGGGTCCACCAACCCTGCGGAGGTTGGGAGGAGCAGTCAGTCTAAACCTAATCAGGTGGTGATCGGTCCATGACAAAGGAGCGATGGTTAGCTCCTCCACCCCGATACTATCACCCCATCCCTGCGAAAAGACCAAATCCAGTGTGTGCCCAGCGATATGGGTGGGACCAGATACTAGTTGGGACAGGCCCATGGTTGTCATGGTGGCCATAAAGTCCTGAGCTGCACCTGACAGAGCAGTCTCGGCATGAACATTGAAATCCCCCAGGACTATAAGCCGCTGGGAGCTCAACGCCATGTCCGAGACCACTCCTGCTAGCTCAGGAAGGGAGACTGTCGTGCAGCGGGGTGGTCGGTACACTAACAGAATCCCTATCCTGTCCCGGTCACCTAACCTGAAGCCGGCACACTCAAATGTATCCCACCTCCATCTCACCGAAGGTACTCGGAGTGGCTTACATATGGCACAGTGTGCCTAAAACAATGCATAATAAACACACAATGCAATATAAGATAAAGTCAATTGCATTATATACATTATATTCTATGATGAGAACTGTCATATAACGTAGCCAACTGCAAACAGGAGCAGGGAATAGGAAAGTGCAAATTTTAGCTAATGAATCAGGGCATGGGGCAAAAGTTCTGTGCTGTGGCATTAATTGTGGACCATTGGGAGAAGACATTCTCAAAGGCTTATCCAAACCTCCAACTCTTCAATTACTTCTTGAAGGAGGACAGTGTGGGGGCCTACCTAATCTCTCTAGAGAGGGTGTTCCAAACCTGGGGGGCCATCACTGAGAAGGTCCTCTCCTTAGTCCCCACCAACCACGCTTGTGACACAGTTCTAGCAGTATTCAACCTCATGTAAAGCCAATAGGTCTTAATTGCCTTCTCAAGACAATGGCCGCACAAGTACTTTGCATTAGAAAAAGGATAGCTTACAACATTATGTTGTTGCTGGGAATATCAGATTCCCAGCCAAGCTACTGTAATGATTTCACCTGAGCACTGACAGAACAAAGCATCCTGGGGTGGGGTAGGGGAATCAGATGGCATCATTATGCCTGCTAATGAAACGGCTATTGGTACTTCAACTTTGTGAGCTTTTCTACATCCACAGCATGGCACTGAGCCTTCATCTGACTTTCTCACTACAGGCCGAAGCCTAAAGAACAAAACACAGCTTTTATCAGCTGGATAGGGCTAAACTTGCTGCAGTGATCAATTGGTCTAAAATGAGAGCTTAGACCTTAATCATTGATGTGTTTCTGATTTACAAGATTTTTTTATTATGATTTCACTACATTTTCTGGATTTTCCCAAAAATATGAACTTCAAATTTGCCATTTTATATAAGTGACACCATTTCATTACATTGTTGTATATAATGGGACTTGAGCATCCTTGGATTTTGGTATCTAGAGGAGTCCTGGAACCAAACCCAGTGGATATCAAGGGTGAACAATAACATAACTGAAGGAAATGTGTTGCATGATTCTGTAGTTAACCTGACTAATCTGTGCATTTCTTTGAGAAGACAGCAGAAAAAAGAGAAGTTAGAGAGAAAAGTTTCTGGAGCACAATTCAGGTAGTTGGGCTTGCATAGAAGAACAGCAAGATTTGGAAAAATAAAAGAATAAAGATGAGAAAGAGTGAACCTTAAAAGGGTATGGGAGTGGGAATGAGTGAGTTCTTTTCTTTGCAGGAGACCAAGAGCCTCAGGCAATCACAGCCCTTTCAGAAATAACAACAACAACAACAACAACCTACTTTACTCTCTGGATAGAGACCCAAAGAATGCCAGTCAGGAGCCTATATGGAAAGAAAGTAGTTAGAACAGTGTTTCTCAACTTTCCTAATGCCGCAACCCCTTAATACAGTTCCTGATATCATGGTGACCCTGAACCATAAAATTGTTTTTGTTGCTATTTCATAACTGTAATTTTGCACTGTTATGAATCGTAATGTAAAGATCTGATATGCAGGATGTATTTTCATTAACTGGACCACATTTGGCACAAACACCCAATATGCCCAAATTTGAATACTGGTGGGGTTGATTTTGTCATTTTGGAGTTGTAGTTGCTGGGATTTATAGTTCACCTACAATCAAAGAGCATTCTGAACTCCACCAATGATAGAATTGAACCAAACTTGATACACAGAACTCCTATGACCAACAGAAAATACTGGAAGGGTTTGGGGGGTATTGACCTTGAGTTTTGGAGTTGTACAGCCAAAGAGCACTGTGGACTCAAACAATGATAGATCTGGACCAAACGTGGCATGAATACTCAATATGCCCAAATGTGAACACTGGCGGAGTTTGGGGAAAATAGACCTAGACATGTGGGAGTTATAGTTACTGGGATTTATAGTTCACCTACAATCAAAGCACATTCTGAACCCCACCAACGATAGAATTGGGCCAAACTTTCCACACAGAACCCCCCATGACCAACAGAGAATACTGGATTTCTGATGGTCTTTAGTGACCTCTCTGGCATCCCCTCATGAACCCCTCATGGGCTCGAACCCCCAGTTTGAGAAACACTGAGTTAGAGTCTTTCAGGATAGCAGGGTCACATTGTGATTGTTTATTATTGTGTTCTAGATTGGTTTCTATTGCGTCTTGTGATACAGTTTTTCTATAATGTTTAGGGGAAGGCCTATCAGGGTGCCTTTTGGATTGAAAGTAACATATATGTCCCCTTTGGTCCCTATGAAAGGAATGTATTTGGAGTATCTCTGGGAATGTAGGTGCACTCTTTACAATTATTTCTCCCTCCAATGATTGATTATATTCTGGACTAATTTCTATTGCATATTGTTGTGTAATATACATTATAATATTGTATTAGACACAATACAATGAAGCCCTTTGCAAGGGATTGTAATTTAGAATTCTTTTTAAAACAAATACAGGAAAAATGTAAAAATTACCATTGTATTAGCATGGTGATGGCTAGGACTAATTGAATACATTATCCAGCCAGAGGCAGAGCAGTATTTGTCTCCTTCCCAGGTCATCCTAAGGATGAATATTTCAGTATCCTCCCTTGCAGTGAAAAAAAACCCAAAACAACAGTGCTAAAATTAGAAAGTAATAACTATGAGCCCTATCCTTTCATGATACTTCAGCTGACTGTAGCAATCATCTTGCTTTGTCCAATTTTCTTGCCTGAGGCTGACCAGGAAATGGCACTCAGACTCTAACACCATGTCAAGGGGCAGCATAACCAACTCCATTGATTTTATTTGGACAGCTGAGGCAGAATATATGTCAAGATTTTTTCTATTTTTCTGACAGTAAAACTGCTACAGGAATATGTTTTTTAAAGACTATCAATGCACTACCCTTTTATGAAACCAGCATTGTATGCCTAAGAGGAACCAATACTCCTGAATTTAGATATAGGCTTTTGTTGCTATTGTGTTCATTCAAGTTATTCCCAACATATTGCAATCTGAAGGTGCCCCTATCATGGAGTTTCTTGGCAATGTTTATTCAGATGGAGGCTTGCTTTTGCCTTCCTCAAAGACGGAGAGAATATGACTTACCCACAGTCATCCAGTGGGTTTCCATGGCTGAGTGGGGATTCAAACCCTGATCTTGAGTTGTAGTCCAATGCTCAAGCCACTACTTTGCTCTGGCTCTCAGGCTCAGAATTGACAACATAATGGAAGATATCTACTAGTTCTGATACCTGTATGTGACCTTTACATTCAGAAGCAGTTTCCCTGTGAATACCACTTTCCTTGGAGCAGTAGTAGAGAGTTACCTTCAGATCCACTATGAGAAAGAAAAGGTTAGTCTTGCTATTTTTATTTCATGTTATGTTTAACAACAGCTCCTGAAATCCTCGTTTCTTGGAGCTATAGTTGCAAAATTAACTTTCTTGAGCTCTGCATGGAACTTTAGCTATATGCAATAAGTGATTTGTTTTGAATTATCACTTGTATTAGATCTTCTGAAATTGTTTCAAAGAAGGAAAAGGGGATTCTTACTAGAGAGAGGGTCTGTTCAGTGGTAACATCCCAGTTTAGGAACAGCATCACTAGCTCTGATTTTGGCTCTCTGAGCACATTTTAATTATCTTTTCAGCACAGTTTTTTTTTTGGGGGGGGGGGGGGGGGGTTGATCTCTTGTAATCTCAAGGTCCTCCATTGCGACTCTGTGGTTAGCTTCAGCCAAAGCAGGCATGGGCAAACGTGGGCCCTTCTAGTGCTTTGGACTTCAACTCCCACAATTCCTAACAGCCTCAGGCTTAAGCGACTGAGGGGGGAAAGAAAAGGGCCCGAGGCTGTTAGGAATTGTGGGAATTGGAGTCCAAAACATCTGGAGGGCCCAGGTTGGCATCAGTGAAATAATCTCAATATGTAAAGAGAAAATACAAAATCAGATGCTAAAAAAGCATGCCATTTCACAGTAATTTAAAAAACTGAACCAAAAATCTTGCCAGCTGAGCATCATTGTCCCTCCTCCCATTGCATTGCACAGGATCCAACCCTCAAGTACATGAGGTTAGACATGTTCAGTAATGCATTTGTGTGTGTGTGTTGTACAGGTTTGGGGTGCAAGACCCATGCAAAAAAGGAAACATTGTGAATAAAAATGCCACTTTTTCTAACTTGAGAGAACACCTCTCTAGAACTTTTGCCTGACATTGACTATTGAATTGCATTGGAACACTTACAGATCCTAAAGAGTTGTTCTTTCTAGGAATGTGTAGGTATTGCAGCATGACTCTACAGCAGGCCTGGGCCAACCTTGGGTCCTCCAGTTGTTTTGGACTCCAATTCCAAAACATATATGCAGTTCTGAAAACTTTCCAACAAGACACACTT
The DNA here is from genome assembly GCF_037176765.1 of Anolis sagrei. NCBI lineage: Eukaryota > Metazoa > Chordata > Lepidosauria > Squamata > Anolidae > Anolis > Anolis sagrei. Next base: position 262,088,594 of record NC_090022.1, on the reverse strand, counting down.
TTCCCACTGTATTTATTCCATTTCAGCCCAGGTAGTATTTTGAAGTTGGAATCAATAAAGTTTCTGCTGACACCAACTCCATCCAATATTGCTTCTGACCCTGCCTTCATGGCCCCAATGAAAAGCACAGCATTACTGAACATGTCCAACCAAGGGACGGTTTCATGTACTTGCAGGTGGGATGCTGTGCAATGCAGTGGGAGGAGGCACAATGATGCTCAGCTGGAAAGATTTTTGGTTCAGTTTTTTAAATTACTGTAAAATGGCATGCTTCTTTTTCAGCACCCGATTTTGTATTTTCTGTTTACATATTGAGATTATTTCACTGATGCTGCCTCACTGTTTTATTGATGTGTGTCTCCTAGGTGTCCAGTGACAGGAAGAGCTATTGATCGTTGTTGATAATTGGCTGAGTGAACTTTATATCCTTGCAAACCCAAGTGACACTGAAAGAGGAATAATATTTTTTTAGTCGTGATGCTAAAATCTTATGCTTACAGAGATAAGCCACACATATTTGAGGGTCCTCTGAGTGAAGGTATATAGTTTAGTAAGGAATATAATGAAGATCGGGCTCTCCAGATTGGTCTACCCAGTTTGGTCCTCTAGGTTTTCTGAATGTCAGCTCCCACAATTCCTAACAGCTAGTAAACTGGCTGGAATTTCTGGGATTTGAAGTCCAAAACAACTGGAGGACCAAAGGTTGGTAACTACTAGTCTACAGAAATGTGGGTTCTCACAATTTAACTTAGTATTGTTTGTTGTTACTTCTCATCCTCTTGTTTCATTCTTTGAACTGCAGTTTGCATTGATTTCCTAGACTTGCATTAGGACTAATAAGGAGAATGGTTAATGATTTGCTGGGGTGTTCAGTATTTTTCAATAAAAAATTAAAGGAATTATGAAGTTAAGTACTATACCTTTTGTGCATAAGTGCACAAAACTTAAATGCATAAGCGTTGTTTCCCTAATAAACCATACCATGATTACTCTTTTTAAAAAGAGTTTATTTTAATTTCTTTTTTAATTCCAGTATGTCTCAAGGACGCCCCGGTGGTGCAGCAGATTAAACTGCTGAGCTGCTGAACTTGATGACGGAAAGGTCAGCAGTTCAAATTCAGGGAGCGGGGTGAGCTCCTGCTGTGAGTCCCAGCTTCTGCCAACCTAGCAGTTCGAAAACATGCAAATGTGAGTAGATCAATAAGTACCACTTCTGTGGGAAGCACTGTACTCCATGCACTCATGCTGGCCACATGACCTTGGAGGCATCTAAATACAACGCAAGCTCTTCGGCACCCCCCCCCCCCCCGGAGTCGAACACAACTAGACTTAATGTCAAGGGCAAACTTTATGTAAGGTAAACCTTATGTCTTGGAAATCAAAAGAAACTCACTTGGTAGTGGAAATAAAATATTGCAGCTGGTTCTAGGAATAGCCAGAAAATAGTCATTTGGAATTTTTTTTAAGTCCCCACAACTACAATAATTAATACGGCAACCTTTCAACACATTTGCCACATCTGGAGAAGCCCAGTATCTCCAAACTTCCTTGAAGGGCCTGATATAATTTTTCTCTTCTATAAGATAGAAGAGAAAAACAAGACATATGGATATTTCAAGTGAAATAATTGTTGTAATTTGAAAAAGGCTATTATATTAAAGAACCTTTGTTTGTGGGTTTCTCATTTGAGCTGCTAAAGAAGAAAGCTTTGAGGATTTCCCCCTATTAAAAAGCTCATATTGGAAGAGGCACTTTCCAAGATACTATTTATTGGTTCATTTAATATATTTATGGATTAGCTCTCTGCTTAAAAGTGCTCAGGGCAATCTGCACAAACCAAATAAAATAAAAATAAAAATCATTATCCCCTAGGGCTCAGGTCATGGGAGGTTTAGAGGCCAACATCATGATTTTGAATCCAACCAGTAGCCAAGAAGTGCTTATCAATATGAGGTTATAGACTTGGAATGATAGTTATTGCACTACTATTGTACTATGGTATTTTATTTCCAGTTGGCATTTCTAAGCCATCTTCAAGGCTTTGTATAGAAAATGTTACAGTAATCTAATCTAAAATTCATTAGTGAAGACATTGTTTTATGATAATAGCAGCACATCGGCCCCCAGCCTCCAGAAAGGAATAGCATTGATCGGACTTGACATAATTTCATTATGTTTTAATTCACACATTTTACAGAGCGGTGATGCAAATTTGCTGTAAAGCTGCAAAATTAAAATGCATGCAAAAACATATCCTGATTATGCTTATTTGTGTCTTTGTTTCCACAAGTGTTCCTGTCCAATCCTGGACAATATCAAGTCAGGGTGCTAAAACAACGTAATGAAAGAATATTGTATTTACTCAATTCTAATGCTCACCCTTTTTGACTAAATTTACCTTCCCAAATTTAGGGTGCGCATTAGATTTGCCTGATATGGTAAATATTTGTTTGGGTTTCAGGATTTTGAAATTTGAGGCACGCATTAGATTCGGTGCATTAGTCTCAAGTAAATATGGTGCATAAGAACCCTTTTATAGCCTTTCATTAAGTTCTTAAGGGCCCAGCCTTAATATTGTCCAAACAAGATATAGATATAAAGAAAGATGTAAATGTATTTTGCTTCACTGTAACTGCATGTATAGTTCTTCAGTTAATAAATTCAAGCACAGATATTATTATGATGTTTTTTCTGTACCTGAGAAAACATAATGATGGCCTGAACCTGGCTTCGAATTTCCCCACAAGCTGCTAATTACAGCTGAAGTTAGCTCCAGGATACAAAAGAGAAAGCTGCCATCAGTTCTTCCTATCATGTGAGTAAATCTCTGTTGCTTTATGTTGCTTCTTGACCTTGACCTGAGGAGGAAAGTAACAAGTTTAATACAAATAGGTTTCACGTTTGAAAGATAAAATATTAAGGTTGCATTTCCTAAACACATCTGCCTAAATACCCTAAAGGCCCCCAATCCCATCTGATCTTGAAAGCCAAACAGTGTTAGCCCTGGTTAGTACTTGGATGGGAGGCTGCCAACAAATACTGGGTGCTGTTGGTGATATTTCAAATATAGGAACTGGCAAAATATTCTCTGAAATGTGTGGTCCTTGCTGTTGTGTGCCTTCAAGTCATTTCCATCCCTTGCAACCCCAATGGGACCCTGTCATGTAGTTTTTTTAAAAGCAAGGGTTGTCTTTGCCTTCCCATGAGGCAGAGAAAGAGTATGACTTCCTAAGGTCACATAAAGGATTTCCATAGCCAAATGGAGATTCGAGTACATTTTTCTAGAGTTGTAATTCAACACTACTACAGAAATTGAGACTTACTTACCATACTTTGGCAATCCCTCGTAACCCGAGGATGATGGTCTTCCAAATGCAGCGTTTTGGTGGTGGGTCTATAGGTGGCTGTGGTGCCCTATTCTTGATCCTCATGTTCTCCTGCAGTGAGGGCAAGGGTTTCCAGGTGGAAGACGGTCCCAGTCAGGGTTGGCTTGACGCGCCTTCATCTTGACATTTTTCTCCCTTTTGCCCTCCATTTGTTCCTCTTTGAATTCTGCAGCACTGCTGGTCACAGCTGACTGCTAGCTAGAATGCTCAAGGGCCAGGGCTTTCCAGTTCTCTGTGCCTATACCACAGTTTTTAAGGTTGGTATAAGCCCATCTTTAAATCTCTTTTCCTGTCCACCAACATTACATTTTCTGTTCTTGAGTTGGAAGTTTAATAACTGTTTTGGGAGATGGTAATCGGGCATTCGAACAACGTGGCCAGTCCAGCAGAGTTGATGGTGTAGGACCATCACTTCAATGCTGGTGGTCTTTGCTTATTCCAGCACACTGACATTTGTCCGCCTGTCTTCCCAAGAGATTTGCAGGATTTTTCAGAGGCAACGCTGATGGAATCGTTTCAGGAGCTGAATGTGACATCTGTAGACCACGTCCACGTTTTGCAAGTGTATTGCAGGGTTGGGAGGGCAATAGCTTTATAAACATATTAAAAACAACTAAAAAAATGGGACAGCAGAATTAATAGGGACCATTTGTGAAATTGGAGGCTAAACTGAAATTGGAGGGTAGGGTGATTGTCCTCTGGGAGGTGGGATTTGATCTGTGGTTTTGTCCGGTGGGGGGACAGTCAATAGTTTTTTCAGGATTCTATCTGCAACTAAATACACATAGACATCCTGGATCTTCCAGATGCTCAAAAGACAAATGTTCTCATGGAAAATATGAGACCCAATGAACAATGTAAAACCATCAGAAATGTTTGGGATCTCACAATCACCATGGAACAATATTTGAAAAGCAGTGTTCGACCCCTTCCAGACTGGAATGTTCATCAATGAATAATTTTGTCTAGAAATCCTTAGAATTTATTTCCTCACTATAGAGGAACAGACAGGTTTGTTGTTGTTCTACAATGTACAAACACTTCTCCTTTTTCCAGTGCTTTAGGACCCCAGGCAACAAAATCACATACCAGAGCCTTTGAAATCTCATTGCTCTCCCTCTTCAGCTTTGAGTGGGTTCTCCAGTAAATGAATTCCTTGAATTTCTTCATGGCATCTACAACTTAACCAGAGTTCTCAGGGCTTGTCTGAACTGGTTGCAATAAAAAGAATGCATATGGTTCATCTTTTAATGTGTGTGTATGTGTGGATATATACACATTAATACATACTATCTTGGGCACCTGGCTGCGCCCAAGTTATTTGAAAAAGACATTGTTTATTTTGGGGTGTTAGGTAACAAATAGTAACACTATTTATTAGAAAAAGCCAGTCTTTAATTTTGTTATTTATGAATGCTCCCATTAGAAAATACCATAACAATGCGGGTGAACGACAATTTCCAGAATCGTGGGTCGATCCTCCCCAAACCAGGCCTGAATGCACAGCTGGCTATGTTGGCTCTGTGTGCCAAGTGTGGTCCAGATTCAACATCAGCTGGGTTCAGTGCTCTCTAGATAAGGGTGAACTACAACTCCCAAAATCATGGTAAATTCCCACAAAGCCCTGATGTTCAGTTGGTCATGGGAGCTTCTCTGTGCCAAGTGTGCTTCCGGTCAATTGTCGGTGGGGGGGTCACAGTTTCTTTGGATGCAGGGTGATCTACAGCTTCCACCCTCTTGAGTCAGTCTCCCAAACTCTTCCAGTCTCTTCAGTTGCTGATCAATTACTCTCTGTTTGATGTGTGCCATAGGAAAGGGTAGGAAAGCATTAAGGGAGAGGCAGTGGGTGGGGACATGCAAATCCCACACAAAGAACCCTGGGATGTCTGCCTGTGGTGGAGGAAACATGTCAAATGTAGGATGAAATTGTCCTGGAATGAAAGCATTCGTTGAGTGGTGGGCCATAGTATTTGGGGATGATATTGGCAGCATTTGGACTACATGTTCATGGTGCTTGCTATAACCTGCAATGTCAGTTGAGGGAGTGCCTTTGAAGGCTTCTCAGCACTTGGAACTATAGCCTGTTTGTGTGGGTCAGAGGCTGTCTGTGTAAGTGGATACCTCCGCCACATACACATTTTTCACTTTTATTATGTGTATGAATAAGATATATATGGGGAGAGAGGGAGGGAGAGAGAGAACACTAATAGCTTTACAGGTTTTATTCTTGGCATTCCCTCTTCTTTTTATCTCCTGTTCCTTTGGCAAAAGTAACCATTCCTGCTGGAGGAATCCTGAGAGATCCTGCTCATACTGTCATTAAAATCACTCACAGAAAGAATCAATGCAATTTAATGTGATCCAAGAACCAGAAAAAAGGATCATATATACAAACGAATATATTTACAAGAAGCAGTTATTAAATTTTGAGGTCACACTTTCATCATGACAATCTCTCCATTTTTATTCGCTTACTTTATTTTTTCTTGCCTTTCTCCTGATATAGAGATTTGTGATCCAACATCTTCTTAGTGTAGTATAAATATCTGTACATGGAGATACACTATGCAAGCATAGTGTATCTCCATGTACTCGTTAGCATTGACACTTAGGAGCAATAGAGACTTCTAATTAGCTAGTTAGTATTGACATTTGGGAGCAATAGGGACTTCATCACATGGGGTGTGCGGGAGTAGGGGGAATAATTTCATTCCATTCCATTTATAAGGAAAACAGATAATATATTGACCCCACAATGTACTTTTGTCCATTTCTACAGTAATCCTCCACATTCTGTGCAAGTGTAGTCCCTGCCCATACAATTTTTTTAAAGGGAAAACCTTGGAATTGCAGAAGTCTAAAATCTAGGTCTAAAATGGAGTGGGTGAGTGGGGGAGGGGGTTGAACTGCAGTGAACTGGTAATATATCAACATTTTGCAACTGGCAATATATCTGCAATGAACTGGTAATATATCAAAATTCCTGAAAAATAAATGATTTTAAAAAATTACCATAAAAGTTTAATGCAAGAGAATTAATGGTGTATCGAGACACATTTTAAGACCACCAACAAAAATGCCCACACTGATCTAAAACGAGGGAATCTGACTGTTCCCATCCCACGTTAAAATAAGTGTCTTTAGCTGTTTCTGTGTAAATTGGGAGCTCTGAAGATGATTGCTCCCCAAATCCAAAACCTCAATTTCTACACACTTTAAAAACCTTTTAAAGACGGTGTTGCACAGGAGACTGCTGGAAGTAGTCTTGTATCATGTATCATGTATAATGGCCTCTATGGGACTCTGTCTTTAAAATGTTTTTAAAGTGTGTAGAAAAGGGGGAGGGGAGCTGCGTTTTATGAGATCCTTAGTCTGTTTACCAAAACCCAGTTTTCTTGGGGCCCAAATCTTCTCTTAGGAGATCCTTCATGTATGTGCAGTTTGTTTGCATGTGACTGCAGTTATGAGGACTCACATATAATAGGCCCTTGGTATTTGCTAGTATTTGACCTCACGTGGATACCAAAATCTGTGGATGTTCAAGCCCCATTATAGACAATTGCATAGTAAAATTGTTCTCTTACATAAAATGGCAAAATCAAGATTTATCTTTTGTAATAGTCAAAAAAACATGCAGATTCTGGGGGTATGAAGGGGTGATTGTATTAATGTATGCCATGCAATTATTATCTTTGTCTATTCCTCTGCGGACTCAAATCAACTGTTCCTCTTCCCAGTCGTCCTTTGCAGTGTGATAATGTGATAAGACTGTCAAAAGACATATAAGAAGCATAGAGGTTGATTAGCAGATGTGAGGGGGTGGCAGGAGGGAGGGAGCGATTGTCCAATTAGAGGGAAAAGGTGGGAGGACTGAGAAATTGGTGAGGAAGAAAGAAAGCAAATGAGAAAAGGAGGGGAGGAAGGATAGTGGGAGATATTGTGTGTGTGGGGGGGGGGGGAGACATTGGGAAACAGCCAACCTCTGCAGTAGTCTAATGTATACCATGCAGCTGTGGACAAATCTACATAGAGAATATCATATACAGCCCCCAAATACAAATCAAAGAACATGAAAGGCAACCTAAGCAAAGTAAAAGAACTGACGTTAGAAGGTCATGACTTACGTAGCGGGTAACATTTGTACATCTGGTACGGGAAAAGAGAAATAGAGAAGAATTTCGGCAACCATTTTATACGATTGTCCCTGATAAAAATTTGGGAAAGGTATAAGAGCAAATTCTATAAAAAAAACTCTGAGGTGGGTATCCCTCTTAGAAGCAACACAAAAAAGGGATTTAGATGGAGAATCTGGCTGCAATATAAGGACATAATAAAGAAACAAAATAATTGCTATGTATTAAAGAGTCAGGAGGAAATAAAAGTCATCTTTGACGACATCTCATGGCTTCAGTATAGACAGCTAAGGGAGGCATTCAGCAAGGACAAGAAAATTGGATTTGATGAGGGAGATAAAGCATGGGACAAGATATTGGTTACAGAGAACAAAGTAATCTCCAAAATCTACAAAATACTCTTAACATGGTCAACGGAGAGAAAGAATGAAATAATGCATGATAAAGTGGGCAAAAAATTTGGGCCATAATATACAAATTGCGGATTGGGAAGATATATGGAACATTAAATTAAAATACACAGACTCCTATGACCTATGTGAAAACTGGTATATCACTGGTACATCACTCCACTGGTACATCACTCCAAGCAACTAGTGAAATGTTATAAGAATGTTTCAGACAAGTGTTGGAAATGTGGAACACACGAGGGATCATTTTATCATTTATGGTGGACTTGTAAGAAAGCGAACAATTTTTGGAAAATGATTTTCGACTCAATTCAAAAGATCATGGAGCAAAATCTGGAATTGAAACCCGAGTATTTCCTCCTGGGAATAGTCGATTTCGCTATGGATAAAAGTAAAGAAAGATTATTCAGTTATTACGGCGGCAAGAATAACATAGACAAAGAACTGGAAAGGACAAGATCCACCAAGACTAGAGGACTGGCTAATTTAAGTTCTTGATATTATGAATATGGATAGCCTCACCCAACAACTCAGAAGCAAACAAGAAAAAACTCAAGAAAAGATTGATTCGACTGAAATAGAAGATTTTATAAAAGGGAAATTGTAGAGAGTAGTGTGAAGGGCAAGAAGCTGGAAGAAAGAAAACTGAATTGGGAAGAATAATAATGGACTGTGAGGTCGGAGTGAGGAGGTCACAACGTCCTTTTGTTTGTCTTTTTTTTTCTTTCCTCGCCACAGGAGAAGGTTTCCATTTTATTATAAATAGTAAATACTGCACAGTCTTTTTCTACTGTAACCCCCACTCCCTTTCCCCCATCTTTCAATAAGACAGTATTTTAAAAAAAAATGAAAGGCACTGCAGACTCATTCAAACAGAGAAGTCAGCCATAGCAGAGCACTTGATGAACCAACTTGGAAAAAGCATATTATTTAAGAACACAGAAATGCTGGACCACTCTAACAACTACCATGTTAGACTACACAGAGAAGCCATTGAAATCCACAAGCATGTGGACAATTTCAACAGAAAGGAGGAAAGGATTCCCCCAGGCATGAAGCAGCCAGGCTTTGAAGATGCAAGGCTTTTCAATGCTAATCAAGGTGGCCAATTGCAACATTCACCCCTGCCTCAAACAGACAAGAGTTCTTTCTCCCACCCTGGACATTTTACATATATATAAACCTTGCTTGGCTAGTTTCCCACAGACCTCACAACCTCTGAGGATGCCTGCCATAGATGTCGGTGAAATGTTAGGAGTAAATGCTTCTGGAACATGGCCAGAAAACTCACAACAACCCAGACAACAACTGCTTCTCATATCCCTCCCCTCCAGCACCTTTAGCAAGGCTGTTCTGTGTGAAGGGAGGGGAACCTGATCCATAGCCTAGAGAGAAAACCTAGTGATAAACAAGTACATCAATCTCTTTTATAAAAGAGTTGCTCTTGAAGTGAAAAAAAGATATATTGGGAAAGTTGTGGAAAACATTGGAGAAGATGGCATAAACAGGTATTTATCGTCTGTACTTCACACAAAATAGTAAATAGTGCAACAAATTGTGTTATGTCTATTTGCCCTGTCTGGAAGAGCTCAAAATTGTACTGATTTCAAGTTGAATCCAATGGGATTCTACTCAGTCATAACTCATGTTTACATCAAACTCAGTCAAATCTTACAGACAATTAATTTAGTCTGGATCCCTCCCAAGAAGCAACAATACTTGTTGTTTGTGGGTTGAGTAGGCATTTGTATATTTACTTTAATTATTATGTTTTTATTGTATTTCAGCTAGCCACTCTGGGAACGTTATGTTGCACATGCAAGATATGACTGGGATAAAGAGAAAGGAAGAAAATGTTGACAGAACCTAACTGTCTTTAAAAGAAAAGAATTGTGTTTTTGTGTGTCAACAGACTTGCTTGTTCTTTGGACTAGAATAATTTATTTATATAGGCACAGAGGAATCCAGCCCCAGGTTCCAAGCTCAGCCTTTATTGGCCTCATCTCATCCTTTCTGTATACATGACCTGGGTTATTCCCTCAGGTTTTTGCTATCATAACAACCTTCCGCTCCTGCCTCAGACTCTCAATGTTTTTGCTTCCCAGAAATTAGCCAGTCCCCTAGCATTAAAAGTTTGCCAGCCAGCCCATAATTATAGTACTGAATGGAATTCTTTATGTGAGAATGGCATCTCAGCTGAATTCTACCACAGAGAGCTATATAAATATACTCCTCACACATTCACCCGGAGCCTAAACATGTCAGTCGGAATCTGTCTCTGAAAATAACTGCATGCTATCATCCAAGAGGGTATACAAGATCAGGTACAATGTGAGCAAGGGACTCTCGTCCCTTGAGGAGGAACTTCTGGAGGTCACCTAGAGAAGCAGACATTCTGAAGGAAAGGATGGATGGATCATAATTACTTATGCAACCAAAAACTTGGATGGCACACTTCACAGGACATAACTGAGCCTTCAGTTCCATTCTTTAATTTCCTCCTGAAATGGAAGTACCACCTTAAACAGATGCATTAAAAACGAATGTTGTTGTTTATTCATTCAGTCACTTCTAACTCTTAGTGACCTTATGGACCAGCCCACGCCAGAGCTCCCTGTCAGCCATGGCCACCACCAGCTCCTTTAAAGTCAAGCCAGTCACTTCAAGGCTACCAACCATCCATCCATCTTGCCCTTGGTCGACCCCTCTTCCTTTTCCCTTCCATCTTCCTCAGCATCATTGTCTTCTCCAAGCTTTCCTGTTTTCTCATTATGTGGCCAAAGTACTTCATCTTTGCCTGTAATATCCTTCCCTCCAATGAACAGTTGGGCATTATTTCCTGGAGTATAGACTGGTTTGATCTTGCAGTCCAAGGCACTCTTAGAATTTTCCTCCAGCACCACAGTTCAAAAGTGTCTATCTTCCTTCGTTCAGCCAGAAGCTTGGGTTTATTCCTTCTGTGGAATTAACAAATTAACCTGCTTCCATTTCAAAAATAAAATATCCTTCTGCCCCCAAGGCCCCACCTACACTGCCATATAATGCAGTTTGAAGCTGCATTACATGGCAATGTAGACTCTATAATGCAGTCTAATTGCATTGAGCAGCTTTGCATGAGTCTACATTGACCATATAATACAGTTTCAGACTGCATTATGCAGCAGTGTAGATGGGGCCCAAGTGCTAGATCTACCCAACTTCAACAGAGTTTGGCCAAGTTTGACAACTTAGTTAAATTCTGTTTATTTCAGAAGTCATTAAGATTAACATCTCTGATGTTAGAATTGTTCATGCTTTAATAAAGATGATGCAAGGATCAGAAGATATTTCTGTTGGCCACAGTCAGCATGGCCACTAAACAGGGAGCTTTGTTTTAGGTGAAGGTGATACTACTACTGGGTTGCTGTGAGTTTTTGGGCTGTATGGCCATGTTCCAGAAGCATTATCTCCTGATGTTTCACCCACATTCAGCTGTGGGCAAGTCTACATAGGAACCACCAAACACAGCATTGCCCAGGCATGAATCAAGGAACATGAAAGGCACTACAGACTAATTCAACCGGAGAAGTCAGCCATAACAGAGCACCTGATGAACCAACCCGGACACAGCATATTATTTGAGAACACAGAAATGCTGTACCACTCTAACAACCACCATGTTAGGATACACAGAGAAGCCACTGAAATCCACAAGCATGTGGACAATTTCAGCAGAAAGGAGAAAACAATGCAAATGAACAAAATCTGGCTATCCGTATTTTTAAAACCCTCTAAAATCAGGACAGTAAATAAAGAGTAACACAAAAAAACAGGGGAATTCCAGACAAGAATAAATCAGGGCCAGCTAACACCTCCCAACAAAGGATCCCTCCAGGCAGGAATCAGCCAGTCTTTGAAGTTATAAGGCCATTCAGTGCTAATCAAGATGGCCAATTGCAGCATTCACACTTGCCTCCAACAGACAAGAGTTCATTCTCCCATGCTGGACATGTCACAGATATATAAACCTCACTTCCCTAGTTTCCAACAGACCTCACAATTTCTGAGGATGTCTGCCATAGATGTGGGTGAAATGTCAGGAGAGAATGCTTCTGGAACATGGCCATACAGCCCAGAAAACTCACAGCAACCTAGTGATTCCAGCCATGAAAGTCTTTGACAACACATACTACTACTGTTTGTAAGTAAATAACAGTAGGTGTGTGGCAGTTTTAAAGGAATGCGTAAAATCCATTGATACCTTTTGATTGTCAGTTGCCTGTGACAAACATGAACTTTGGCTGCTTCTTATATTCTATGTTTTTGGTAAGACCATCATATAGAATTTGTAGAGAAAATAGGCCTAAATTATATTGTTGATCCCAACTAGAATAGACCTGTGGAATCAATAGGGTTTAACCACATGTTGACTCACCACTTGAGGAAAGTCATAGTTCCACTCTATTCTGCTTTGGTCAGACCTCACCTGGAATACTGCGTCCCGTTCTGGGCACCACAATTCAAGAGAGATATTGACAAGCTGGAAAGGCAGCCAAAATGGAAAAAGCTCTGGAAACCATACTTTATGATGAACTGTTGAAGGAATTAAACATGTTTAGTTTTGAGAAGAGAAGACTGAAAGGAAATATAATAGTCATTTTTCAAAATATTTGAAGAGATGTCATGAAGAAGATGAAGTAAATCGCTTTTTTTTTGTTGCATCAGAAACCAAAAAATGAACCAAATATTTATTTTACATTTCAAGAGGTTTTACCTAAACACTAGGAATAACTTTCTAACTAGGTTACTAGTTTCATTCTATTCCTCAAGTCCATGAGTATTACAGCTTTCAGCGGACTTCCAGAGGTAACACTTGGAATAAATTTCGATTTTCACAAGAAAGGTTAACAACGGCTACAGATTATCTGAATGTCAATATGCCACTGCTTTGTGGATGAATTGATTGAAGATCCCCATTATATTTAAATCAATGAAACCTCTTTATCAGTAGCAGTCCTTCCCCCCCTATTTATTGTGCAATGGCTTTGCACAATGTCCCTGTACTACTTTGGGTACTTAAGCAAATGGAGTACATTAATATTTCTTTATGTTCCCTACACCACATCCATTGTTATTTAAAATATATTATGTTAACTCATATTTTATAAATACATACTACATTTGCTAACCTATAATAAGTTCAGTTTAAATCTTCCTAAAATTTGCAAAAACAGTAGAGCTGTGCTTATCCAACATAAATGGGCTGGCAGAACACTGGATAAGCGGAAGTGTTGGATCATAAGGAGTGATTAAGGAAAAGCCTATTAAACATCAAATTATGTTATGATTTTACAAATTAAGCACCAAAACATCATGTTTTACAACAAATCAACAGAGAAAGTGGTTACAATTTTGTAATGGAACTAGAAGATCTCGGCTACCGAGAGGCTTATGGTATATTTCTCAGAAATTAGGGGGCTAGGAATATCAGAAATAAAAACCTACTATCAGACACATATAGTAAAAGGAGTGTTTAGGCTGCTCTCAGAACCTAAATTAATCTGGCGGGAACTGGAAGGAAAATGTTGGCATAGAGATTATGGGGAAATGTTTTTCAGGTCAAAAGTAGGCAAAGAAATTAAGTGGTGTAAAAATAACCTGGCTAAAGACGTTATGGAGATATGGAGTAAGTTAAAAAACAAGGTATTTCCAAGAGTTTCTCCCCTAACCCCAAGAATTTTACTGGAAATTTTTCCAGAAGACCTGAGAATTAAACTTAAATACAAAAAATTAGTGGAGATGGAAACAGCTCTTTCTTGGAAGGAATGGATACAAAATTCGATGGGCAGGTTTAATAAGTTAGAAAAACAAGGTGTCCTAAATTGGTTTGAGAGGCAACAGCTATATAATTGGAAAAAGGACTGGCTAAGTAAGAATCCCAGATGTAGAGCATTGAATAAATATGAAGAATGGCTACGTAAACTCAAAAAGCAAGAAATAACGGGGAAAGGATTAATTGGGAAAATATATAATGGATTAATTGGTGAAGAAATAGGGCTGAAGCTGTTAGAAAAGGTATGGGAACGAGACCTAGGACCTCTGACAGATTTTGATTGGAAAAGGGTTCTAAAGTAGAGAGTGGTTAAGAATCTATCAATAAGATTAAAAGAAAATGTGCATAAAGTTATATGGAGATGGTATACCACACCGGTTAAACAACATCAGATGGACAGCAAGCAAAGCAACCTCTGCAGGAGATGTGGCAAACACAAAGGGACATGTTTTCATTCATGGTGGGAATGCCCCCAATTGAAGAGTTTTTGGAATGACATATTTATCGAAATAGGCAATATTATAGGGCTAAATATTACTCTGGAGTCTAGGTTAGCATTACTAATGGATGTCACAAAGTTGAATTTAGAAATGGAAAAGAAAGAATTGGTGATTATTTTACTCACAGTGGCAAGAATTATAATCGCAAGGAATTTGAAAATAGTAACTAATCTTACACTGGAAGCATGGTATAGGGAGGTATGAAATGTAGCCTTAAATGATAAACTATCAATGGAAATGAGGGTATTCAGGGGGAAACCAACAGATCAGACTTTGATGCATACTGGTCGTTCTTTATTAAATATGCTTTAGAGAGTGAAAATGGAAAACAATATAACCCTGTTAGTCAGGAATTTTGGATATGACATTTGATTAATGGTTGACCTTGGTGGTGGGGTTATGTGTTTGTTTGTAAAATGTTCACTGTTTTGTTTTGTTTTTTGTTTACAATGTAAGTTGTTAATGTATGTAAATTAAAAGTATTAAAAAAACAGAGAAAACAGTTCAGTACATGATAACATTATGTAGTAATTACTGTATTTATGAATTTAGCACCAAAACATCGCAATGTATTGGAACAGCTGTGGATCCAGGCAGGGGGCAGACTGCATTGGATAATACAGAATGTTGGATAAGTGAAGATTGGATAAACGAGACTCTACTGTAATCCATATATTTTAAAAAATCATTATAAAAATCAAACTCAAAATACCAAAGCTGAATGCATGTCCCATGCACGTACTATGAACCAGATGAATTATTTCACTACATAAATGGGTAAAAAAAGTTAACCTGATTTTTGTCAAACCTCTATTTTAGTGTTACCACTTTCCAGTCTCTTTGCCTAGTATTCATCTGTTTAGTGCTGAAATTGGTATTGATTTCATGATCAAGGGGCATAGCTGAGGATTAATGATGGACTGGAGGAGCTGACAGCTATAAAGGCAATTCATCTCATCAGGCTGTTAGTCCTGCTTTGGGCTGGTTTATTTACAGTTATTATGTAATGAGGACTACAAGAAACATAATAGTTTATGCTGGGGGTGAAAAGACTAAAGAGACGTTCAGAGAAAGTGTCATGCTCTGCTCACGGGTCTCAGATAGTGAGGGAGAAGACCAGAAAGAAGTGACAGTTTTGTGCCCGAGAGTTACAGCTCCCAGTAGCCACAAAATTTGGAGCTGGAAGTACTAGTTTCTGAGCCTGAAAGCAGCTACTCTCAACAGCCATAAGAAAGTGTTTTCATTGCATTCAAGAAATTATTAAGGCAGTCTGTTCAGGAGGGGAAAAAGGGCTTTAATTGTATCTGTATTGACCAAAAGCTCCATAGATTATGACTTCGTAGATTCATGGTTTACCACTGCAACACAAAATGCCCTTAGTTAGCTATGTATGTATGCAGTCCTTATTATGCAAAAACTGGTGCTGAAAGGGTTGCTAATCCCACTGGAAATATGGGTGATTCCACTGGGAGCGGAAAGATCATGATTGAAAAAGCAACGTATTTTGAAATGTGAATATAACTTTCATGTAGTGGTGCCTTTAGAAATGAACATTATTTTAAGAGCTCCTCCAGAGGAAAAATGTTGAAAAAACCGATGGAAAGTAAAGGGGAGACGTTGCTAGCGTCCTCTTTAAAGTAGTGCCTACTTTGGCTATTAGCTTGTATCCAACTTTATTGTTTCTATGGACCCTTCCACACAGCCATATAACCCAGAATATCAAGGCAGAAAATCCCTCAATATCTGCTTTGAACTGGGTTATCTGAGGGTGTATCTAGACAGCTACTTTATTGCAGGAATTTCCACAATAAAAGGGGGTTGTCCATATGATGTCCTGGACAAACCTGAATTAATCTGCCACAAACCAGAAAAACCCTGATTTGTTGCAAATTAATTTGATAGTGGTTTTATTCCACACCTTCTTGGAAGGCGCAGAATAAACCAGTTTCTTCCGGTGTCTTGACTGTAGCCCAGACAGTATTCCCATGGTTGAGAATACCAACCCCCTTCCCAACCCCCCCCCCCCCCAACAGTGTAAAAAAACAAAATAACTTGCCCGGGCTCCATGAAACAGCTACTAGAGTTCTCCTGGCACTTATAAATTATGTGCCAGGAGAAGGGGAGAGGAGGGAAATTGCTCCTGTCCCCCCTTTTCTCCTGGCACATCATTTGTACACACCAGGAGAAATCCAGCAGTTGACTCATAGAGGACAGGTAAGTTCTTTTGTGTGTTTTTTGCACTGTTTTGGGGGGCTTTGGGGAAAGAGGTTGCAGTGTAACCCAGAAAACGCAGATGCTCCTGGGATAATGACCTGTTTGGAAGGGCTCTGAGTCCACACTGCCACATATACCAGTTCAAAGCAGAAAATGTAGGATTTTATTCAACTGTGTGGAAGGGACTTTAGCTGTTTGGAACCAAATGAAACTTCCAACAAAATATTGCAATGTATAGTAATCTTTTCTCATTGTTCTGTTAGACAGCTGGGCTCTTTTTCAGAGGTTTCCATTCTGTTTCTTCCATTCTCTCTATAACCACCACTGCTTCTCTAAATGAAACAAAAAACAACAACCCCAAAACATTTTTAGCATCTTCTGGCTGTTGAGATTGTTTTAGGCCCTTTCAGTTAAAGCCAGTGAGACCTTTCCACAAATGTGAAGAATCGACTCACCTTACATGGTCTCTGAACCATTCATGACCATTAATTTGCAATGAGTTTCTTTAAACTTTGTGGACTTGGAGAATGCGGTGCTAAACAGATTTAGTGACTCACCAGACAACAAAGCCCAGGATTCCATAACATAATAGTCATAGCAGTTAAAATGGAATCATGCTGCTATAATTGTGTACTGTGAACATACCCCACCTTCTTCCACTGACGGACCCACCTTCCAAAACGATGGAAGCTATTTAAGCTTTGTAGAAACCCAGAATCCTACTTATTAAAAATCTTTGTTAGAGTAAATGCGGGGTTTGACAAGTGCAATTTACAGGCCCTTTGGGATGTAGGTAAAAAGGTCTCCTTTTATGGGAAGCGATGTGATGGAGTGAGGAAAGGAGATTACTATATTTCCTAAAGATTTCTAATCTTATCCTTATGTACTAGTGAATGTAGTCTTAGTCATGAGAGTTTTCTCCAACAATGTATTTTTATATTTAACTGAGTTCCTTTTGTTCCTGCTCATTAAATATAACTGATGTCAAGGATTAGAAGAAAATGGGCAACAACAATGCTATTCAAAATGGTAGTCCATGGACCATCCATAGGTCTGTGATGTGTTACTTATTAGTTCACTGTGAGTAACTAGTGTAGAAACTAACAGTTTTAGCCAATGGGCACAAATACGATAGGAATCCTTGACACACCAGAAAACAAATGCCAGCCCACCACAGCAGTTACTGTGGAAAGCACTAGGCTAAAGAATTAGAGTAATTGCAGCCACACTGAGTAGTTGCTTTTAATCAGTAGGTGATCTATACACAATGCAATCAGAATTACTCTACTAAATACACCGAGCCCAGTTGCTGGCTGGAGCTATGCCAGCTCAACAGGAACATGCACATCAAAGCTTGATTAGAAACACCCTTTTGTACCAACGTGACTATGGCTGGAAGAAATTTGTGGTTTTCAAGACCAATCTGAATTTGTATTAAAAGAGGTGAAAGTGGCATCCACAGGGTGAAACTAGGGCAGTATATTGCACGCTGGAGCTAGGATATATTTATTTTATTTATTTACTACATTTATATGTTTTTATACTGTTTTATATATGTTTTTATACTGTTTTATATTGTTTTTATTTAAATTGTATATTTATGCTTTTGGTTGTGGGCACCATAGTGTGCCAGTTGTTAGCCGCCCTGAGTCTCTCTGCAGAGGTTGAGATAGGATGGGATACAAATGTCTGAAGTAATAATAATAGTAATAAATATATCCCACCCTTCTCACCCCAACAGGTGGACTCAGAGCAGCCTCACAGAAAGGCAGCAATTGGATGCCGTACACATACATACAAAATAAACATATGCATTAAAGCCAAATAAATCAACAGCAATATTAAAACAATTATTAAAATCACGTTTTCCAGAGTCAAATCCAAGGCCACTCCATTAGTCATTTCAGAATTCAGTATACTCTTATTGCACTAGCTTGCTAGCCAAAAACTTGGTCTCATAACCAGGTTTTTACTTTCTTCCTGGAGGTCAGGAGGGAAGGGACTGCTCTAATTTCACTGGGTAGGGAGTTCCATAGCCATCACTGAGAAGGCCCTGTTACTTGTCACTGCCAATTGCGCCTGCGAAGAAGGCAGAACCAACAGCAGGGCCTCCTCAGAAGATCTTAACCTTCGTGGTGGATCATAGAAGGAGATACATTTGGACAGGTAAACTGGGCCGGTACCGATTAGGACTTTATAGGTCAAAGCCAGCACTTAAAATTGTGCTCGGTAGCTGGCAGCTAGTGGAGATGATGTAACAGGGGAGTTATATGTTTCCTGTACGCCACTCCAGTTAGAAACCTGGCCACTGCCTGATGGACCATTTGAAGCTTCAAAGGCAACGCCATGTAGAGTGCGTTGCAGTAATGAGGTCTAGGATATAGACCTCATGTGGATTCTATCTTAGACTAGGCATTGGCTACCCTGACTTGAGTACCCATCACGAGTATGTATGTGTTTATTTTTATTTGTTTATATTCTGTTTTTTCTAGGATATAAACATATAAAATAAAGGTGGGACCCAAGGTAGATAACAGCATATTTGAAAATAATAAAGGATAAATATAAGAGTTATTTTTAAAGTGATTAAACAATTTATGAAGTTAAAATATTAAACATTAACAAATTAAAACTTTTTTTACAAAAACAACATTAATTATCATTAAAACCCCATAGTTGGAGAACTGAGTTCTTTTCAGCGGGAGTGGTGTTGGCTACTGTGACTACCGTTGTGGCTCAAATAAACAAGGAGAATGTTGTGCAGCGGATACAACTTCAAAGAAATTACTTTATATGGACATTCTATATCTATAAAGCTTTGAGAGAATACCATGTACATCATAGGCATTGCCTCTTACTCCAAATTTACATTGGAAAGGGACCATGTGGCTTCCAGCCCAGTGCAAAATTGGACTAAACCAGTTAGTGTGGACTGTGAGAGTTAAACAGAGATTCACAATAAACAGATTCAGGATAGAGTCAATACATGCTGTGGTGTAGATTCCAGCTGGGTGACATTTCAGTGGGCCGTAAGGAGCTTAGCAAGCAAAGAATATGCTGGAAAGAGGGAAAGGGTAGAAAAGAGAGAAAGAGGAAGGCAATGCCCAGAATGGGCAGATGGTTGAGTAAGAGCTTGAAAAGGCCGTTGGCTATTATGACTGTCATCTTAAAAAGCAACTATGCTGAGGTTGAATTTAATAATTAAAGCGAATCACGAGGTTTCTGTTTTGCTGAGTGTCCATCTTATCCATGACTAGGGTGTTTGAGAAGATCATATTCCCCTTTATGAATGTTCCTTGTCGGGAGGCCAGTTGCTCTTACAGGCACCTGTAATGGGTGGCTCTGGAACTTCCTTCCCAGAAATGTTAGACTAGCACCTCCTTCCTTATTCTCTTCCCACCAACAGGTGATATTTCTCTTTCAACAGGCTTTTAAGTCGCCTGTCAAGGGCTGAAAAATGCGGTATAAAAGTGAAGCAAATAAAAATAAATAAATAAATATTGTTTAGACTGATTTTTTTGTACTTTTGTTGTTGCTTTACGGTTTAGTTTTTTAAAAAAATTATTAGTTCAATCATTTTTTTTAACTTTAGTATTTTGTGATTTTTTAAAACTATGTAAGCCCCTTTGTGTCCTGAACTAGAAAAAAAGATGGAAGGAGGACGAAGAGGAACAGCAACATTTCTAAATTAAAGTAAAAAGAACTTTGGGAGTATTTTGAAAAAGGTTCCTACTACTTAAATTGTGGAATATTTTATTTATTTATTTATCATGTCAGAAGTGAATTGAGGATACGGTTATAATATATTTAAAAACACAGAGTTAAAAACTTGGCATTATACCACATTTCCTTTGACCAGAAGCTGGCCACTTGGAGTGCCTCTGGTGTCACTATGAGAAGGCCCTCCTTTGTGCATCTGGCAGGACTCAGGTTGCATTGTAGTAAGTGGTCTGTGGTTTGCTCTTCTCCACAGTTTGCGGAATTCCATGATTGTGGAATGACTTTATGGAACATTCAATCTTCTGTAAAATATGTCAGCGAAATAGCAACAAGGTGCTACTATAGCTTACTATTATGACATGCCAATCAACAATCAGAACATCCAGAGATGCCAAATAAAATGCATACAGAAGATCAATGGATTGTTAAATTTAAAGGAAATGTGTTTTGTCCAATGTTGCTAGCATACTTCTGATATAAGGCTGAGCACTGGCTCAGGATATTAGAGGCAATGATGAAGTGCTTTGGCCACATAATGAGAAAACAGGAAAGCTTGGAGAAGATAATGATGCTGGGCAAAATGGAAGGAAAAAAGAAGAGGGGCCGACCAAAGACAAGATGAATGGATGCTATCCTTGAAGTGACTGGCTTGACCATGAAGGAGCTGGGGGTGGCCACGGCTGACAGGGAGTTCTGTTGTGGGCTGGTCCATGAGGTCACGAAGATTCAGAAGCGACTGAACGAATAAACAACAAACAACTGGCTCCAAATCAGTTCTTAACCCACTTCCATGATCCTCACCCAATCAGGTTTGCGTACTGCCAAACTGAAACCTGAACAGGCTCTGCAATACAGCCACCACAAAGTGATCACCATCTGCATAATTTCTTCTTTCAGGGATGTAGCAATGACCTTGTGACCTGGCTCGGCCTTTTTGTACCATGTCAAAGTAACAGCAGCCTCGAGGCAAGAGGATTTGCCTGCCTGCCAGGCCCCAAGAAGATTATTGCCAGCATTAGCCTGAAAGGAAGCCGGTGACTTTCAGCTGTGAAGTGCAAGATGAAACAAATGGAGGAATAACATTAAAATGCTAGCAAGAGAAATACAAAAAGGCAGACGTGTAATGTGAGATAAAATACTTGTCCCACTTGCTTTCTAAAGGCTGTGTTTATTCACAGCATTGCTGTGGTCTTTTTCCATGTTCTTTTCTTTGATACAGTGTCTTGTTTTCAGACTTCCTATTTATAGATCAGCTTACTGTAGAAGATTTTGGGTTGCATCTAATTGTAACTTTGCACATCTGGTCATGTAAGGTGGAGTAATCAGTAGCACTTTATATAACAAAACTGGGAAACATTACTTTTTAGACTATAACTTCCAGATTCCTACAGCCAGCTTGGCCAGTAGTCTGATTTACTGAGGCCCCTTCCACACAGCTGTATAAAATCTACATTGAACTGGATTATATGGCAGTATGGACTCAGATAATCCAGTTCAAAGCAGATATTATGGATTACCTGCCTTGATATTCTGGGTTATATGGTTGTGTGGAAGGGCTCTGAAACATTTTGGAATTTGTAGTTGTAAAACACCAGTATTTCAAAGCTTCACACCAGGCTAAAGTTGCTTCTACAGATTAAAAACCCTCTAAAACATACACCAAACTACGAGGAATGACATGAAGGGCTAAAGTAAGTAGTTAGGCACAAATCAAATGTTTTTCATGAGCGAAAAGCTGCAGTTGAATGTAATCCCTTACATTCATTTCTGTCAGATAAACAGATACGACAATAGCATGTTTAAAATAAAAGTTATGTTTCAGTTTTAGAAATGTAAATGATTTTTCCTGATCTCCAGTTTGTTTGTAACTACCCAATTGGTTTGTAAAATATGCCAGAATTGAAAGACAGTGGAGCCAAAGATATACTTTACATCAGAATATTTTCAAGCTCTGCAGTGATGAAAACACTGCACAGGTCAAGTCTGAATTGTGAGCAGGGATGGTCCAGTTTCCACTCTGCAAATTTTTAGATGATAAATCTATATGATGGATAAATGAACCCAAAGTGCTCATTAGTATCTAAACATTTCACTAAATATATGTATGCACTCACCATATCTTAAAGGTTAACTGTATCTTTAGAACTCTTTCGTATAAGAAAATCAGTCTTAGAATTAACTATGGTACATTGTTTGTTATAGATGACAAACTGCCAGGAGGCAGAAAGATAATTAAGTCAGATATAGTGATTCCATGGCCAATGATATTTCAGTTATTAAACATGGCTAATATCTGTATATATGATGTTAAAACAAGCAAGAGAATTTGTGAAGTTAGTCAACAAAATTTGAAATAGCAAATGTTTCCTTCATGCTGAGATTTTTGCATATTTTTTGCAAAACATATGTGAGACTCGCATGCAAATTTGCTTGCACATCTAAGGTTGTTAATGTTTAATTGCTGGATGAAACAACCTTAGATATGTAGTTGATACAACTTTGATGGCTGAAAGTAAGGAGGAGCTGAGGAGTCTTCTAACCAAGGTGAAAGAAGAAAGTGCAAAATCTGGGTTGTAGTTGAACATAAATAAAACAAGATTATGACAACCAGACTGATTGATAACTGACAAATAGAAGGAGAAAATAAATCATCATAATCATCATCTTTATTTATACCCCACCATCATCTCCCCCAACTGGGACTCGGAGCGGCTCACATGAGGCCAGGCCCAAACAACAAATTACAACAAAATAAAACCAAAAATACAAGCAACAAGCAACAACACCATAAATTACACAAAAACATATGAATATATTAGCAATATGAAATTACAATAATCACAATCACAGTGACAATGGGCAGGCCACATGTGCAAAATAAAATGATTAAAAACTCGGGTGAGATAAAAGGAGGAGCAGGTTATTTGCAAAGGAGGGCTCATAAAAATGGAGTTGTGGAACCAAGCTTTCCCACAAGGGGGGAGGACATGTACTCCAATGATAGAAGCGTTGAGGGTGAACAATAGTGTAAGGTTGTGTACCTACTCACCAAAGGCACAGCGGAAGAGCCTGGTTTTAAGGTTCTTTTTAAAGGTTTCTAGGGTGGGGGTTTCCTAATCTCTCCAGGTAATTAGTTCCAGAGTTGGGGGGGCCACAGAAGAGAAGGCTCTCTCCCTTGTGCCCACAAGACAAGCTTGTGAAACTGGCAGGGGCGAAAAGAGGGCCTCCCCGAAAATCGGAGGGCCTGGGCTGATTCATGGAGGGAGATACGGTCACGAAGGTAGGTAGGTCCCAAACCGTTTAGGGCTTTGTAGGTGATAACCTGCACCTTGAATTGGGCCCGGAAAATAAATGGCAGCCAGTGAAGCTCCTTAAACAGGGGGGTCGACCATTCCCCGTAACTAGCCTCAGTTATTAATCTGGCTCAAGCTGTTACACTTTCAAATGCTTCATGCAAGTTGGATATTTTAAGATTTTTTTTAAAAAAAAAAAGAGAAAAAAAGAATTTGAGTTTTTAAAAATTGGACAAGTTGTAGTTTCCGGGCCCTCTTCAAGGATAGCCCCACCTAGAGCGCATTGCAGTAGTCAAGCCTAGAGGTAACTAAGGCATGGACCACCATGGTCACGTCAGACTTCACGTGGTAAAGTCACAGTTGGCACACGAGTTTTAATTGTGCAAAGGCCCTCCCAGCCACCGCCGACACCTGCGCATCAAGCCTCAGTGCTGAATCCAGGAGAACCCCCAAACTGCGGACCTGTGATTCAGGGGGAGTGCAACCCCATCCAGCACAGGTTGCACAGGTTGCCACCCAATACCTCTGTCTTGTCAGGATTGATCCTCAGCTTGTTCGTCCTCATCCAGATCGTCACAGCAGCCAGGCACTGGTCCAGTATCCTCAGGGCTTCCTTGGAATCTGGTGGAAATTAGTGGAGTTGGTTGTTATCTGCGTAGATATGGCACCATGCTCCAAAACTCCGGATGACCTCTCCCAGTGGTTTCATGTAGATGTTAAATAGCATGGGGGACAGAATAGAGCCTTATGGGACCCCACAGGTCAATGGCCAGGGGTCCAAGCAGGAGTCCCCTAGCATCACTGACTGGGAATGGCCCTCCAGGAAGGACCAGAGCCACAGTAAAACCGTTCCCCCGAGACCCATCCCAGTGAGCCTCCCCAGAAGTATACCAAGGTTGGTGGCATTGAAAGCCGCTGAGATATCCAAGGGAACGAGCAGGATCACACTCCCCCGTCCAGTTCCCTGCGGAGGTCATCCACCAAGGCGACCAAAGCTGTCTTGGTACTGTGCCCAGGCCTGAAGCCAGACTGCGAACAATCCAGAAAATCGGTGTCATTGAGGAATCCCTGAAGGTGCGAGGCAACCACCTTCTCCAGGACCTTGCCCAAAAAAGGGAGGTTGGAAATTGGTCTATAGTTGTTACATATGGTCGGGTGAAGGGAGATGTTATCCTTGAAGTGACTGGCTTGACCTTGAAGGAGCTGAGGGTAGCAACGGACAACAGGGAGCTCTGGCGTGGGCTGATCCATGAGATCATAAAGAGTCGGAAGCAACTGAATGAATAAACAACAAGATTGTTGCCAAATATGTCTCAAATCAAGTTTCTTAATTTCTGCTGGATCAATAATTCACTTTTTACTAAACATCCAAAACAGGGTTTCTACCACTGCTCTTATGAAAGCAATTACTCCATGTCAGACTTATATCAAGGAACATAGATAAGTCCCAATAAAATTAGCAAGACTTGCATGCAAATTTGTGGATATACATAATTTAAGTGGAAATATATATTTTCTCGTAATCGCACTGGGAATGTGTTGAATTCTATTCTGTATGTGTCTACTCAAAATAAAGACTCAAAATAAAGAATTCACTGTGACTTAGGACAAACATTAAAATGAAATAAATAAAGAACTGCTTCTGTGGATAGATTCTTCTGGATTTCAATTGTAATTCATGGAAAAAATAAGACCACCGAAAGAACATAACAATAAGATAGCTAGGAAAGTAAAGCAACATAGTCCTGGGACACATTGAAGACAAAAGTGTATATTATAACATCAGTCCATACTATCAGAAGAGAGGCAGCAAATTTTGCCAGGCTCCGGTTGAAAGCCATCCAGATAACCTTATTTGGGAAAGTTCAGAATATAAAAAAATCCAGCATATGCACACATTTATTTAACCATAATCTCTATTGAATCTTTTGAGGCTTACTTCCAAATCAAAATGCAATGTATAGGAATGTCCTGCACTGTAGGTAAAGCCCAGATAAAAGCAGCTCCTTGAAGATGAAGGAGTACAAGGAGGAACTAGTGGAAACCTTGAACCACAGGAAATATGTTCCTTTCAGCTTTGCCCTACCAATTACAAAGCTGTCTCCCCGAACAGAGATTTCACAGAATTTACTCTTGTGAACTGCTGCATACTGTAAAACATTGTTCACCTATATAGCTCTGTCTCTATGGTAACGCTGTCATCAATAATGCTATAGCCCTGTCTTCCCAGATGAGTCTCACAAAGGAAACTCGATGCAATTTGGAGGACTTTCATCAACTTTGTGTTGTTTGCTCCTTCTTCAAAGACATTTCACAAACTGTAAAAATGCTGCTAAACTTCCCTTTGGAGTTGAAAAAGGCTTTGAGCCCAAGGAGCGGAAAGCTTCTGAGGCAAACTTTCTATTTCTATTTCCATTATTGCTCCTGTGACCTAACAGCCAGACTGCCTTCAGAGGGTAAATGAACTGGAAGCCCTCACTCTTCCATTTTAATCTTCAGTTGCAATTAAAGGACAGAATGCCCAGCAAAAGAGGGGGGCAAACAAAGACGCCCAGATCTTCACAGATTGGTCTGCTGACACGACATGCTCCAAGGCTAATGTAAAGCCCAGAACTCTGCAGGTGTTTGTGAAAGACAATCCTTGAAATGTTATTCTCCGAAGACATTTTCAGCATGATTATGCAGCAGCAAGCAGGCCTGGGAGGCTTTATAGTCTTTGCAACTGCTGCCAAACGTGACCCTCCTCGAGACGCCGCAGGCATTTTATCTCAGGGATTCCATCCAGCTGGAAGCTCAGCCATGATGATAAAGCAAAGCTGAGCGTGAGCGGCGCTACATGAAAAGTAATCTCTGCACTGCACACAAGTTAAGGCTTCTGTCTGAGATGCCAGCCACGGTCTGACACACATGCACACATAGATTCATTTCTAGAAAGGCAACACGAAGCTGTAAAAAACTGCCACTGTTAGCCAAACAGATAATGAATTTTAAAAAGATCATTCATCCTTTTCATGTGCCCTCAAACCCCAGGATGTGTGGTCTGGTCATTTCTTATACTAGAGGGAGGAAGGTCTACTTGAAGGAATGTCCCATTCCAAGTGTACTTTAAAGCTGAAGGAGTGGAAGAAGGGAGGGCAACAGGAGCCTTGGTTGCCCACTAGCAGTGAGGACCGGAGGGACAGACTGAGTAAGCATGCATCTAACGTTGTCAAAAGAAAAAGTGGAGAGGGCTTAAAAGATTATGTAGAAGAGGAAATGGTGGTGCTTGTCATGCAACCCGGTAACAAGCTATACCTGCTGAAATTCTCTCTTCTACCCAACCAGACCTCTCCAGTTTTCACTCTGTCACCCCTATATATCTACATCCATAAACATATTTACATCTGAACATATTTGATTACCATCATATCCTTCTAAATGTAATTCCTTTTGTCTGAATTATTTTGGAAGTTATGCACATTGAGCTAGTTTAGTCCACCCTGTATTCACAGATCCTACCATCCATGGCTGATTTTTTACTCTAGAAAGCAATAATTGATTTTGCCAATTTGTATAAGAGACACTATTTTACTATGTGCATATAATAGGACTTGACCTTCCATGCATCATCTGCATATCTAAGCTGGTTAATGTTTCTTCCAGCAATTTTAACTCCAGCCTTGGAATAATCAAGCCCCGCACATTGCATGATGTGTTCAGCATATAAGTTGAATAGTTTGGGTGAGAGTATCCAGCCCTGCCATACTCCTTTCCCAATCTTGAACCAGTCTGTTGTTCCATAGTCTGTTCTTACTGTTGCTACTTGGTCGTTATACAGATTCCTCAGAAGACATACAAAAACAAAAAGGTATTTTAATATTAAATTACAAAATAATGTTTAACCACAATGAACATGACATTAACTGAAATATGAATAGTAACAACAACAGCATTTAGCATCCTCCAATTAAAAGCATCAATTGCGTAAAACTCAGTCACTTTCAAAAGAGAGCTGCAAATCTTAGGAGTTGCAGTCTAGAAGGATCTCTTCCTGACATTTTCAGATTGTCTGCAAATCTGTGTCTTCTTTTATCCCCTTTTTGGTGATACGTTTCCTTCTTGATAATGGGTAGGCTACTTTAGAGGCCTGACTTCAAAAAAATATATTACAGTAATTGATACTACTTTTGTAGCTGCTCTGGAATGAGATTAATTCGGAGAAAGAATCTGTGTGGGCTTATAGTGCGTCAATACCTTGTTTCATCTTCTATAATGGAACCAATGATTAAAATAGTTAATGATGGTACTATATTCCATTAAGATTGGGTCATGTTTCAACAAATACGAGTACCCTTTGCTAGAGATGACAGAAAAAGATAGGTTTTTACTTTTATATATAGTGGTTCTGCCCTAAAAGATAAAGGTAAAGGTTTTCCCCTAACATTAAGTCTAGCTGTGTCTGATTCTGCAGAGTGATGCTCATCTCCATTTCTAAGCCAAAGAGCTGGTGTTGTCCATAGACGCCTCCAAGGTCATGTGGCCAGCATGATTGCATGGAGTGCTATTACCTTCCTGTCGGAGTGGCACCAATAGATCTACTCACATTTGCATGTTTTTTAACCGCTAGGTTGGCAGAAGCTGGGGCTAACAGTGGAAGCTCACCTCGCTCCCCGGATTCAAACTGCTGACTTTTTAGTCATCCCTAATGTTTACCAAATCTGATCATCAGTTTTTGAGGAATACACAAAAATTAGTAAACATAAGCATGCAAATTTCCAAAGAGGTAATGTAGCTCTTAAAAATAAAAATGATAGATTTATTTTGTGTTACATACAGACTATTGGTTTCCAAAAATGGAAGGAAGGTGTGGATTTCTTGTTATATGAGTGGCAAAACAAACTATGGAAATGAACATTTGTGGAGAAGTTAACCGCACAAGTCAAAATGTGCACAAGTGACTTGACAGATGACTCATTTAATGGAATTTGGTGTCCTTTTATTGCACATTCCAACTGTAACAATATTATTACCATCCCTTGTAACTCCCAGTAACCTTTGGAATGATCTATTTTTCTAATTATCCACCTGATGCAGCATTTCAAATCAGTCTTCTGGAGTTTCTCTCTTGTTACTCTTCTTGTTCATTTAATTTTGTGTTTCTGCTCCTACCTTTATTTCATCATAAAAGATTTATATAGGGTTTGTTTGGTCATTCCATTTCACAAACAGTGCTGTATATTGGGCAGGTTACTTTTGTTTCTTTCAAAGATATTACAATGGAAAGGGATCTTTTCATTTTAGAAGGGAAAGATGACAGAAAAAGGAAAGCAAGTAAAGGAACGCAGAGGTTTATTAAGTAAAATCACTGATGGAGAAAGTGAAGAAGTAGAAACTCATTTCCTATCCCCAGTTCAATATCATTCAGAGCTATCCAAGCAACTTCATCAGACCATGCAACCTCATGCCCCCCAAATATGGTGGAATACAGTTCCCATCATTCTAGCCAGTATGTCCAATAGGAGGGATTGCTGATGAAATTAGGAGTCCAACATATCTGCATAGAATTGTCTGAGGAAACTTAAAAAAAAAATTAAACAGTTTTTATGTATTAATTGCCACTAACAATGACCATTAATTTTAGGTATGTGTTCTTGATGTTTTTAAAAGAGTAAACAAATCCATAAAGAATTGGCTTGTTAACTGTGACTAGCATGGTTAATGTCAATGAATCCTCCCTATTTGTAGCCAACATGCCTATCAGATCTTGTGGACAAACAAGAAGAGAGGGCTATTTCTATCAAGCCCTGATAATAAATTTCTCACAGTGGTTTCTGGCTAACTCAGGAGGCTGTATAGCTTGTTCTTATTATACTTCTCACGGGCAGCACAATAATATAGAAATAATACTGCAGTGTAACATTAAATCTTTCCTTTAGAAGAGTCCAGGACATGTACAAAGTCTCAAGTTCAGCCTCTGACATCTCCAATTAAAAGGTTCAGGTGCAAAGATCTCCGCCTAACCCTTAGGAAAGCAACTTTCAATAAGAAAAAGCAATATTGTATCAGAGAGTCAAATAGCCTGATCTGATATAAATCAGCTTTCTATAGTTCTAATGTATATAAACCATACTGGAATTTTCTATAATACTTTGATATTCAAAATGATTTGTTTTGATATTTTTGTCTTACAAAAAAGGAGTATATGGATAAAAGATTATGATTCACTGGGTCTAATATGCTTTCTAGTGAACTGCACTGTTTTGCAACTATTATAATAACATTTTGATTATTACAGTTTAATAGATCCACACCATGTCTGGTTTACTACAAAGCAAAAGAAAGAAATTGCTTCACTCAAGGCCTGTATTTTTCCATTTTTCCATGTTTGCTGAAATTACCTTCTGTCATACACCGAAGCCATGGTGAACTGCTGTTGCTAAATACACAATAAACATGTATTTTGGTGCATATAAGAAGCACAAAGAGAATGTACAATTTGATTTCCTCCATCTCTCCACTGCCTTGCAAGAATGCCTCTGCACTATTAGCCATGCCCAGAAGGTGAACAATGCCAGCTAATGAATGTCAATTTGTGCTCTCCCCCTCTTTCTGGATGCCAGTTTAATAATACAGCTGTAATCTTATATACATGCAAAGGAGGAGGAGGAGGAGGAGGAGGAGGAGGAGGAGGAGGAGGAGGAGGAAATCTAATTCTTTAGTATTGATGCAATGTGGTTACTAGAATTTCGAATCTAAATTTTAGGCATCCGTGTTCTAGTCTCAAAACAATATCAACCTCACAACCTCTGAGGATGCCTGCCATATTTCTAGAATGTGACCACACAGGCCAAAAAATCTACAACAACCCAATATCAAAACCAATAGAGTGGACCCTTGGTATCTGCAGGGATTTGGTTCCAGGCCCCTCATGGAAACCAAAATCCATAGATGTCCAATTTCCATTATATACAGTGACATTGTAAAATGGTGTCCCTTATACTGTATAAAAGGGCAAAATTAAGGGTTGTTGTTTGGATTTTGGCTGAATCCATGAATGCAGAAGCCATGGATACGGAGAGCTCATTGTATACTAGATATTGCATATTCAGTACAGATACTGCA
This sequence comes from Anolis sagrei, assembly GCF_037176765.1. NCBI lineage: Eukaryota > Metazoa > Chordata > Lepidosauria > Squamata > Anolidae > Anolis > Anolis sagrei. The sequence goes on along the minus strand of NC_090022.1, from coordinate 262,058,025 downwards.
TATTCAGCACATGGGGAATAGACCCAAAATGAATAAGAACATCAGCCCTGGCCTTGTCTTACTCAACTGCTGAGTATGCCTTCCCTGTTTGGCACAAGTCTGCCAACGCAAAGCAGGTGAACATACCACTGAATGAAACATGCAGAATAATCACAGGATGTCTGAAACCTGCATCTGTTGATAGACTCTACAAGCTAGCTGGCATTGCCCCCCCCCCCCCCCGCCTTTGATATGCTATAGGAAGTTACTGCTAACTCTGAAAGAAATAAGGTTGAACACTGCGAAAGCCATCTACTGCATGGCTATCAGCCTCCTCCCAGTAGACTAAAATCAAGGAAAAGGTTCATGAGAACCACCACTCCTCTTAATGTTCTCTCAACAAGAGCATCCTCTGGGCAGCTAAACCAGGAAATCCCAATTGGATGCCCCCCCCCCCCCCCGAGGGTCTGCCTCCAAGGGAAAACCAAGAATGGACAACGTGGAAGTCCCTGAACAGACTTAGAAGTGGAGTGGGCAGATCAAAAGACAACCTGGAAAAATGGAACTACCTAAAAGAATCCTCCACCTCGTGCAACTGTGGAGCAAAACAAACAACTCCGCACCTGTATGCTTGTCCACAATGCCCTGTCTTGTGTACAGAGGAAGAATTATTTAAAGCTACAAATAATTTTGACCTGGTTTTGGTCAAAAATTATTTAGCCACTTGTGTTCCTTCTATTTTTATCAGTTTTTTACTTATGTGTGCAATGCTTTTTGATACAAAATAAATAAATAAATATTTGTTACAAAACACTTCAGGTTCACCCAAGTGTCTATTATTAGCCAAAGTCTGTCTGTTGTATACTGCTTGTAATCTTTAATTGTGAAAAAAGCAGCATTATTACCTCTCAGCAATCCCATGATATTGTTTGATTATTTTTACTCTCCTCTTTATTTCAAGAATGTCTCAGAATGTGCAGTTGAGACACAGTTTTTGTTAAAGAAAAACATGTCCCTTAGGATTCAAAGAATTGGTTTTATGGTATTTTGTACCCTTCTCAAAGTCTACAGTTTGGGGCATGTAATCCTACTTCACAATAGGATCAATATGATCAGGGTAAATTAGGCAGATATGGGATGTGCATCTACAGTACAATCTTGCTTATCCAACCTTCACTCATCCAACGTTCTGCGATGTTTTGGTGCTAAATTCATAAATACAGTAATTACTACATAATGTTACCGTGTACTAAACTGCTTTCTCTGTCGATTTGATGCTTAATTTGTAAAATCATAATGTAATTTGACATTTAATAGGCTTTTCCTTAATCCCTCCTTATTATCCAACATTTTCACTTATCCAATGTTCTGCCAGCTCGTTTATGTTGGATAAGCGAGACTCTACTGTATTTGGACCCACTGGGACTTAGATATATTTTGGTAATAATGTACATACTTTTGTTTTAAATTATTGATTGACTAGCTTGTTATCAATGTTTTAATATGAATATACTGAAAATGTACTTAAACTCAAACCTTGGAAAACTATGTTTGTACCGTAATTGAAAATTATTTTTTTAAAGTTTTGCTTAGGATGTTGTTGGTAGTTTTCTGTGACATGAGATGGCCATTGAATTAGCTTTGTAGAAACACCAAATTTTAGGACAAATATGTCAATCACTTTAAAGAAAGTGGTTCATTGGGAAAGTAGCTACAATACCACAGTGGGGCCGATGAAACTGGCAAAAGACCAGAGCAACACAGTTGCAAATCAGGACCTTGATCAGTTCCCAGCAGAACAAGCATCGCATCCAAGGCAACTTTAGGCAGCATGCTCAGTCGGGACCCTTTTCCAGCAATTACTTGGGCAACCAAGGACTAGTCCAGCCAGCTCTAAGGCCAGCAGTTGCACTCCAGATGTTGGGTTCAGCAGGGATAGCTGGGCTACAGGGACATAGGAAAGGTGACAGCCTAATGTGTGGAGAGTTAACAACTCAAGAGACCGACAGTGAGACTAAATTCACTAAATCCTAGGGGATTTTTCCCTTCTGGGAGTCACTAGTAAAGCAGATATTCTCTAGGCAAGATTCTTTGTCTCAGCCTTCCCCATCCCTTGAGACACCAGACAACATATCAAGCATTCTAATCTGCCTTCAAAAGAGGAATTGAGGGTGTCATTTCACATCACATTAATATGGTTTTCATTCCACTACTAAGATGTTGTGCCACGTGCTGAGGATGAGGATAAGAAATATCAACAGGCATACCAATCATGGCTGGCCTGAGGTGACCTTAGATTTCTGCTTGAAATTGTGCTATGTAGCAAGAAAACATTTTGCTACTGCACTCAACAGAAGGACCTTATTATTCTTCTTAGCTCCAGAGTTTCAAGGACAGCATAGGTTTTATCAGATGGTGATTCAGGCAGTCAACCTGGGAGCAAGAGAAAAGCACAGATGGCATGAGTCAAGAGCTGGGTCCATTTCTAGCATTTAAGAAAATTACTATTTTAGACTCTAGCTTTCAGGGTTCCTCAGCATCAAGGCCAATCATGATACAACCTGAAAGAGTTCTGAATATGAAAATCCAATAGATCTTTCTCTAGATTTGGTGATTTCTAAATTAGGCATGTGGAAAGAAGCTAGGAAAACCTCCCACCATGGTGTTAGTGCATCGCATCTACAGGCAGCTTAAAGGACTATGGCACTCTATCAGGGCCCACTACTATGAGGTCTGTCTTCAGGTTCCTAAGACAGTGGAAATAGCCATATAAACTACTTGCAGTTCCATACAGCAATATAATGTTACAGCAATATAATGCTGAAAATTAAGATGGTTTTTCAGTTTCAGCTGCCTAGGACTGTGGCTGCCATCCCAGTACTAGGGAAATTGACCATCTTCTGCCATCTTTTTCTTTTAGTTTCTTGTCCAGTAGAAATAGCTCAAGCAATATAAGACAAGATTTGTTATGACTACTGACAGAGTATATTTATTTCCTATATTTATACCCCACCCTTCTCCCCCCAAAAGGGGGCTCAGGGCGGCCTAACATACATTTCTACTAGCATTCTTCTTCCTCTACATCTTCTCTACATATATACTTGGATATATTTTTGATGCCAATCAGTGGCTAGTGGGAAATGAGCCATTTCTTGCCACACAACCACACCAAAGTGATTCTGCTTTATCTACTATGGCTACATTCTATGGAATTCTGGAATTTCTGGTTTGGTGTGGCACTAGAGCTCTCTGACTGAGAATTTCAAGTATTCCCCACCCCAAACTACAAATCCCAGAGTCCTATAGGATGGAAACACGACAGCTAAAGTGGAAATATAATACTATAAATGGGTAGAGAGAAACTGCTACTTCTATGACGACCTTAAAGCAGTGGTTACAACCTGTGGTCCGTGGACCACCAGTAGTCCACAAGAACTAAAATATGGTCTGTGGCTGCACCGTTACTACTACGGATAATAACACAGCCCAACCAAAAAAAAACCCATTTTTTTCTCGTGTCTTCATTATTTAGGCCTGTTTCTGGGGTTATTTGGGGTGCTGATTGAGAAAATTGCATTGGATAGGCCTTGTCAGCTCTAGATTTTTAGATATGGTTTTCTGTGGGAGAGCAGATGGTGACTACTAGATGGCATATGTTCTGCATCAGAAACTAGAGCTGATGTGGTATATCCAATCTAATTTTCTCAATCAGCACCCAAAATATTCAAACCAATTCGTAACCCCTTTGGTACTATTGTTGGAGAGTGGTTCCTGGTTAAGTGGTCCCTGGTCAAAAAAAGGTTGGGAACCACTGCCTTAAAAGCTATACTTTGGCAATGCAAACATAATGCCAAAGTATGTCACCAACAAGACGATGGCTATAGAATATAATATTTAGAGTGTGAAGAAACTGGTTTCACTTCAGAGTAAGCAATTTGTCATAGGCTTGTCTCAAGTATCTTCAGATCCTGATAGGTTTGTGCCATTGATTGATTTTCTTTACATTAGAAATTCATGTCTTGTTTATTGTAGAGTAATCTATCAGCAAACCACTGCATCATAAAAAGAACAGAAACAAGAACTCAAGGACATATCCGGCAAGCAACTTCACTAGTTAGATCCGCACGGCAAGTCAAGTTTTATAAGGAAACCTACAGATGTATTTTTAAACCGACCATTGGTGGTGGGTTGTTATATAATAGATTGAGGCATTTCCATTATTGTATTACTTCTAAAAAGCGGTACATTTCCTTCTGCACAAATAAAATTGGTATACTTCCCAAAGGCAATCAGGCACTTCAAATAATAGCTCATGGTAATTGAAGGTTGTTGTATAGGTATATGTAGGTATTTTGGGATCTATTCTCCAGTCTCCAAGATGAAAAGAAACAAATCTCACTATGTTCCGAAAAGTGTGTGCATATGCGGTTTCCTCATTTAGTTAGAGCTGTTAGTTTTATTTGAATGGCATACTGTGTACAGCTTTGCTCGATGCTTAATGTGTCATGCTGGAAAACTGAAGAAAAATGTAAAGGAGGATAAAATTCTTATTTGAAGGGAATAGTGACCTCATTTTGCTACCCGCTTCCAAAGAGCTAAAGTCCTGTTACCCTTATGTTTCACGGTTTGGTACTGAAATCTCAGGACCAGGGGTAATTCCAAACTGCCAAAACTACTGGTAATAGAATGCATTCGCACCTAACAAACAATGTGTTTATATGTAGGTGATAGGCCTAAAACCATTTTTGTCCCAACTATATTCATTGAATGAATAAGATTAATATAGATGTTAATATCAACTATTCATTGAATGGGTCTTTTGGAAAATGTGAATTTACATAGCCATTTGGGAAATGGGATTCATAAACCTTTTTGAAAAACCATTGGTCACTGGAAAGGCATGACCTTTTGAAAAATGATCTTCACCAGCATTCATGCAAAGCAACTAGGTCTCTTAGCTGTTAAACTGATGTATATAGGTATGTCTTTGAACTGTCAAGGACAAAGACATGCCAATGCATAAAATATATATTCAGCAGAGTTTCAGAAGAGTTCCTTTACTTTTCCAAAAACATTCTACTCTCCCTTAAAATATATTTGCCTTTAAATCATGCGCACAAGAGACCAAATAAATTATCTTCTTTGAAAGTAACAGAGTTGGTTTATTCACAAAACTTCATGTATACAGCATACAGGCACTTTGCTTATGAATCCAGTTGCAATAGGATATTAAGTAGTTTCTCTGTGTAGCTAACACAGAGCATCTTCCTTAGAATCAATAGTCTAAAAGCATACAGATGGCTGCTACTCTCCAAAAAGAAAGAGATTAAGTAAAATTGAAAACCAATACATGCATACAATACAATAAGCAATTATATACGTAAGAAACAACTAGCGGAGGCTTGAGAAGATACTATTTCCAACAGGGTCTACTCAATTTGGGATGAGTGGTTGGATTTAGGCCACCAATAGGATTTTCAACAATGGCTGTTTTATGGAAGCTTCCTCGTGATAACCATTGACATAACTGTTGGGATGTCACAAAATCCACAACACCTTCAAGTACTGGGGCTGTGGAAGAAGTAGTGATCAGAGCTTCAAAAGATTTACAAGTTGCAAAGGTCCTGGAGGAGGAACATATTGTTCCTGTGAATGACCAAAGAGGCTAAATTTTCACATATATATTTGAGATAAGAAGCTAAATGTGGTTTATAGGTTTTTAATAGCTAATCATTGGATACAGGTATATATAAAGCTTCTAGATGAAACTTTAAATGTAAAGGGCACAATGTTTTGCAGACACGAGTATCTTTGCTCAGTATGTCTGAGCAGATAGGTCTTTTGTCCAGAAGTTGGGCATCAGACCTATGCAGCATAGTCAGTGAGAGCTTGCTGGGGGGAAAAGGGGGGGGGGGCAATTGATGAGAAAAGAGAAAAAGAGAATACTAGTCCAACAATTCTGTGAGAGCCACACACATTTTCCATGTTGATCTTAGGAATGTTCTGGTAGATTTATTATTGTATTTGTATTTATTGTTGCCTTTTTCTTGTTGGAATCCGCCCTGAGTTCCCCCAGGGAGATAGGTCAGAATATAAATATAAATAAAGTTTATTATTATTCAGAAGTAAGTTCCACTGCATTCACTGGGGACGACTCCCATAAAGTATGTATAGGGTTGCAGGCTTAGTCTTTCAAATATTATTGTTATTTATTATCTGCTATCTGAAAACTATAGCTATCGAACTCACTGTATTCCTGTTGGATAGGTATGACTCAATATAATCCTGTGGGCTTTTTGTGTCACCAAAACTATGTGGGGTAGAGAAATTTTTAATGTAAGTTCTAACACTGCTTTGGGTGGTTATAAATAAACATGACTCTGCAAGAAATTGTAAATTCTTTATCTGTCCTTCAGTGCGCTTGCCTCTAAAAAGGCTTAAATATAAGCACACAAAAAAAGGTCAGCACTCACCTCTGGGTTTTATTTACTAATTGCATGTTAATTAATTGCCATTATTACCAGCATAGTCCCTTCCCCTCCAAACAAACAGAAAATTGACAAGCCGTATTGCTTTCTATGTGTGAGTTCATTGTACAACAGCAGACAAAGAAGAATTGGAAGCAAACCATCAGACAGCATTTTGCAAAGTCTGTTTATTGCTCAACATAATGTTTTGGCTAAAAGCGTTATGGATGAGGTGATTCTCAGGGTTGTGGCTTTGGATTTGCTTCTGATGGCATTGTTTCTAACTCCTAAACACTGTGAAGTACATATTGGAAAACCAATCTATTAGATAGTAAATGTACAGCACAGATGATATTATCCTCCTTACCTTGCAAATTACATTGCAAGAGCTCTTGTTTTTCCAACTCACAATGCCAATGCTTATGCAGCACAGCAGTATGAAGGGCTAATTATCGTTTCTGTTAAAATATGTATAAAGGTGCTAGTTCTGCAAATCCAGCTGTAAATGCAGCCCAGGTTTTCCTGTTGTAATGTAATAAAGCTTATGACCACGTCTAGAATTTAAATCTGTGTTGTGCTTGGAATAAATACATCTTAATATGAGGGGTGGTCCAAAGTAATTTTTGCTTGCAGAAAAGTAGCAATGGTCCCATGTATACATGTACTTAATCCAAGGATTGCAGAAATCCAGGGCAGGCATCTTTGTTAAGTCATGTTAAGTTCCACCAGAATCCCACTCTGGCAATAATAACAAATCAATAAATGAAACAATAATCTCCCCCCCCCCCCCCCCCCCCCGCTTTCAGACACTTGGGTTGGTCTCTTCTGCCTAATAGTATGACTGGCCATGCTTATTAGAATGGACTGATGGTGACCAAGAATGAAAAAGTGGGCTGCTTTGCAAAGGGTTTCCAGAGTGAAAATTGGAGACAGATTTTGTATCTAAAGGTTATTTCTAAAGGGAATTTCAGCCATTGGATGGCATACCAAATAACAGCAGTTGCAATTCCATCTTCTACACAACTATTTAAGATACAGGAGTCACCTCTAGTTCTCAACCTTACCACCTTCAATTCAGGTATCAGGTTATCCCATAAAATCTTTCCATAGCATGTAGTTAAACCACTATATAAAGTGGCCATCATGTAGTGCCAAATAGTGAGAAGAATATCACCCCACTCCTGAACACAATCAGAATTTTCTTTTAAAAAAAAAGCAAGACACTTGGAAATGATTGCAAGTGAACACAGACAACGATTCACATGCTGACAAATTATCTCAGAATCCCGTATCTCTAAGACCTTCCATCATCTTCAGAGGGGCTTAATTCAAGTTGAGCATACATAGCATTGCAGTCTTAGCCACTCACAGCTCAGTGGGCATATAAATATAAATAGGTTTAGGATTTGCACTGCAGGTGAGGAAGCATTTGCCAGGTATATCAGCCATTCCAAGGTTACTATATACAGCAGAGTCTTGCTTTTCCAACATAAATGGGCCGGCAGAACATTGGATAAGCAAAAATGTTGGATAATAAGGAGGGATTAAGAAAGAGCCTATTAAATGTCAAATTACGCTGTGATTTTACAAATTAAACACCAAAACATCATGTTTTACAACAAATCAACAGAAAAAGCAGTTCAACAGTAATGTTATGTAGTAATTACTGTATTTACGAATTTAGCACCAAAACAGGCAAGGGTTCTCTCTTTCTCCCACCCAGAACATTATTCCATACTGTGTTGGATAATATAGAACGTTGGATGAGCGAAAGTTGGATAAGCGAGATTCTACTGTATCAGTGATTCTGAAACTCTGGTCTTTCCGGTGTTTTGGACTTCAGCTCCTAGAATCCCTGATAATTGGCCAAAACAGCTGAGGCTTCTGGGAGCTGCAGTCCAAAACCCCTGGATGCTAGAAATTGGGAACTACTCCCCAGATAGACAGAATACAAGAAGGCTAGACACCAGGTGAATCAGCCACAATGGTGGAGCCCCCGGTCGTCCAGTGGGTTAAACCCCTGTGCTGGCAGGACTGAAGACCGACAGGTTGCAGGCTCGAATCCGGGGAGAGGCAGATGAGCTCTCTCTATCAGCTCCACCTCCTCATACGGGGACATGAGAGAAGCCTCCCACAAGGATGATAAAAACATCAAATCATCCGGGCGTCCCCTGGGCAACGTCCTTGCAGACGGCAAATTCTCTCACACCAGAAGCAGCTTGCAGTTTCTCAAGTCGCTCTTGACATGACAAAAAAAAGCCACAATGGTTTTTTAATACAATGACAGTGTAAAAGACTTATAATCTATATCAGTGGTTCCCCTTTTTTTGACTAGGGATTACTTGACCAGGGACCATTTTGACCAGGGACCACTCTCCAACATTAGTTCCAAAAGAGTTACAAATTGGTTTTTGGCCAACTTTAAATTTTGTATGGTTCTTTGGGATGCTCATTCAGAAAACTGCATTGGATAGAGCACATTGGCTCTAGTTTCTGATACAAAACATGTGCCATCCAGTAGTCGCCATCTGCTCACCCACAGAAAACAATATTTAATCATCTAGAGCTGATGTGCTCTATCCAATGCAATTTTCTGAATCAGCACCCCAAATAACCACAGGAACTGGTCTAAAAACAAAAACACCAAGGTGCCCCTTCTTCCAGTGCCACATGGAACGGCTCCGCTGAGGGGGAGGGAGGAGGAGCAGCAGTCATGAGGCTTGTTGTTGCACCTTTCATGGGTAGTCAGCCTCTTTCCTCCTCACATCCCCATTATCTCGGCACTATAAGAGAGTTTTGCGAGACCAGTCACTCCCGCTGCAAAGGTGTAGTAATGGTGAGGCCGTGGACCATATTTTAATTCTTGGGGACCACTGGTGGTCCATGGTCCACAGGCTGGGAACCACTGATCTATACTGATTTGACAGCTACCCATAAATGAAATAAAAAACATTTAATAGATCCTCAAGGCATAGTAAAAACAGAAAACGGTATTCTTCTATTAAAGCCATAAGAATCACATACTGTTTCAACATTAAAAACTGGATTGAGGTAAATAAATTCATTTTGGGTGCCAATATCACCCTGAGAATGAATTATATTTCTGTCATCCGGACAGCTGTACTAGTAACACAGTGTTCCAATGTGCAATGCATAGAAAAGTACCTTTTAAAAATGATCATAGAGTTAACTCCACTGGGCATAATTAAAAATGAATGGTCCAGAATGTCACATCCCATATGTTTAGTTCAGGCGCTGGAGCCACTGAAGTGTGGTGAATGTTGGCTTTCTCATGGCTTGCTTTATGATACTTGAAATTATTTCAGTATCATTTAATCAGACAAGACAATAAATCCTGCAGAAGAACTGAATTCAACAGCCACCCAAACAGCCTGGTTTTAAAGGTGGCTTTTAAATTATTTTTTATTTGCTTGGAAATATTTTTTAATATATTTTATTGTGTAGTTCTTTGAGAACCTGATGGCAAATATGCTATTAATAAATATCTTTAAGACATAAAATAAATCTGAATAAGCAAAATCTGTGTTTGTTAAGTCTTCAGTTCTTATGCACTGTTTTGCAAAGAGATGCAGCCATTAATTTCTATATCGAATCCACAGGCCAGCAGGAGACTTACCGGCAGCCTCAAGCAAGAGAGAAAGTAGACATCAATAACTAGAAAACAGAGTGCCAAGAGAGACAAGAGGAGTCAAGCTTTGTGATCTCTGGGACTTCACTTTATATGCCTATATGTGTTTGTTACATTACTACAATAAGGCTAACTGAGCTTGGAATGCGAGATACTGAAATTAATTTGGAGGCAGTCAAACGGTTAATAACAATTAGGCAAAACTGTTGCAGAAACCATCAAGTTTGTTGGAAGCTGATATCACTTTTTCTATTTCATGCCAATATAAGCTCATTGCAGGATTCACAATCACATTGCTCATTTATATAGTTTTTAAAGCAAAATCTAAACACATGATAGAAAATGTGCTTTTAACTAAAGACAACACAAAGGCCATTTTAATTCACGCATACAGTCAAACATCTGTTAGGGGTACTTATTATTTTATTTATGAATTTACGACATTTCAGTCCTGCCTTTCTCAAGCCCAAAGGCGTCTCAAGGTGGCTTACAAATAGGCAGCCATTTGATGCCATAACAATCCACAATATACAATTAAAACACTTTAAAAACATTATAAAATCAATACAAAAATAATTAAAACCATATAATAACCAATGTCTTCCTGTTAATCTCATTTTCCAGTAGCATTGTCTAAGCCGTTCCATGTTTCAACTTACATAATTTCGTATTTGTCTATTGCACTGCATTTCCAAGGCCTTCTTCAAAGAGCCAGGTTTTTCCTTTTTTTTCCGTAAGGTCAGGTATGAGGGGGCCGATCTAATATCCCTAGGGAAGGAGTTCACACCTGAGGGGCCACCACTGAGAAGGCCCTGTCTCTCGTCCCCACCAGACATGCCTGCAAAGAAGGTGGGATTGAGAGCAGGGCCTCCCCAGGTGATCTTAAATTCCTAAATGGTTCATAGAGACATTCAGATAGAGACATACATTCAGACATGTAAACTGGGCAGGAACCATTTAGAACTTTATTAGTTAAAGCCAGGACTTTGAATTGTGTCCAGTAGCAAACTATCAGCCAGTGGAATTGGCGCAACAAAGGCTTTGTATGCTCCCTGAGTGCTGCTCCAGTTAGCAAACTGGCTGCTGGCTGCTGGACCATTTGAAGTTTCTGAACTGTCTTCAAAGACAACCCCACGTAGAGTGCATTGCAGTAGTCTATACAGGATGTAACCAGAGTGTGGACTACTGTGGCCAAGTCAGACTTCCCAAGGTATGGGCACAGCTGGTGCACATGTTTGATTGTGATTTTCCTGCATGTGGTCTCTTCCAACTCTAATTTTCTATGATTCTATGAACACTGTATCTTTGGATTCTGTATCCATGGATTCATTGTGGGTTTAAAGAAACCCACTACCACACAGACTGATTTTGCCATTTTCTATGACACCATTTTACTATGTCATTAAAAATAAAGAGACTGCATGCTCAATTTAATATTGTTGTTGTTTGCCTTCAATTTTTTCCAGATTGTGATCTATGATGGGGTTTTCTTGGAAAGATTTGTTCAGAGGGGTTGTGCCTTTGCCATCCTCTGAAGCTGCCCAAAGTCAACTATCAGGTTTCCACAAGTGAGGAGGGATTCAAATCCTGATCTCCTGAGTCGTAATTCACCAGTCACACCTTTGCACCATGCTGGTTCTTCTTATCTTGGTTTTTCGACTCATCCCTGACCATCACCTAGCCCCCTTTCATGCCCTCCATTGTGTTACCTGGATTTTTTGTGTGTCAGGAATGACTTGAGAAACTGCAAGTCATTTCTGGTGTGAGAAAATTGGCTGTATGCAGGGACATTGCCCAGGGAATGCCCAGATGTTTTACCATCATGTGAGAGGCTTCTTTCATGTCCCTGCATGAAAAGCTAGAGCTGACAGAGGGGAGGTCACCCCGCTCCCTGGATTCAAATCGCCGACCTTTAGGTCAGCAGTCCTGCTGGCACAAGGCGCCACTGGCAATTCCTGTGTTACCTGGATTGCTTGATATCTCACTTAGTAACATGTTTCTTCCCTCCTGTAGATCCCTTCACTGGCTTCCAGCTTGAGCCAAGTCCAATTCAAACTTTTGATTATTGTATTTAGTGCTCTGATTCTAATCTCCTCCAGTACCTGGCAGCTTGGTTAGCATGGGCATGCACCATTTAGGAATTAAAGGCCTACAAGCAAAACATTGTCTGTCCTCCCAACATGCACAGCCCTGCAAGCCTTTCAACATCTGGCTCCACATCTGTGGAACTCTCTTCCTTTGGACTTTCAGTTGAGGAAAATTTTCACCCATTTTCATAAGTGTTTGAAGACATTCCTCTTTGATTTGCAGGATTAAGCTGCTCGGTTATGCCCGAGGTCGCTGAGATGGGTTGTGGACTGGTGGGATGTTGGGGATTTTATGGATTTTGTAGTGTTTCATTTCATTGTCTTGGGCAGAATATCAAACCCACGCAATTATTATTATACAATTTCTTTTATTATTGTTAAATATGGTAAAAATAATTCATTGTAATGCATAAAACCAAAGAGTGAACAATTTTGCAATACATACTAGTCATCCAGATTTCAGGCCCTTTGTGCTTTTAATCACTTCACTCACCTTGCCCTTCATCTTTCCACTCCCCATACAGCTAAATTTCCCTCTTTTGATATGTTTTGCTCTTGACAGCCGCAACAGGGAAAGCAACCAAGGAAGCAGAGAGAGACCCTCGATACAGTCCCCGGCAGGCAGGTGTAAAGATGAAAGATTTTCTTGCATTTACGAATCTGTGCGGTCATGAGGCACCGTGGCACAACAGGGGGCTGACTGCTGGAGTCCTCTTTCTTCCACAACTGTTCAGATGTGCTAGTTGAAAAAAGATTACTCAAGCTTGCTTCCTTGACTGGCCTTGTTCCAGTGAGGCATTTCTGCTGCACTGGCAGCTTCTGCTCTTTATGGTCTCTGATTTTCACATGGGTAGACAGTGCACATGAATCTAACCATCCCCCACCCACACACACACATTTCTATTTAACTTACAGCATTTGCAGACTGTAAATGCAGAGTGAGTATGCAGTGTCTTGACTGAAAGAGGTAATTTGTGTAGGTCTGTCATTTAATGCAAGTAGAAATTGTCTCTGCACTCGAGTTGTTTTAGAAATAGGGTACTACATTATTTCCCCCTGCATGTAGCTTGTATGGCAGTGTTTCTCAACCTGGGGGTTGGGACCCCTGTGGGGGTTGTGAGGGGTGTCAGAGGGCTCACCAAAGACCATCAGAAAAGCACAGTATTTTCTGTTGCTCATGGGGGATCTGTGTGGGAAGTTTGGCCCAATTCTATCATTGGTGGGATTCAGAATGCTCTTTGATTGTAGGTGAACTATAAATCCCAACAACTACAACTCCCAAATGTCAAGGTCTATTTTCCACAAACTCCACCAGTGTTCACATTTGGGCATACTGAGTATTCATGCCAAGTTTGCTCCAGATGCATCATTGTTTGAGTCCACAGTGCTTTCTGGATGTAGGTGAACTACAAAACTCAAGGTCATTGCCTACCAAACCCTTCCAGTACTTTCTGTTGGTCATGGGAGTTCTGTGTGCCACGTTTGGTTCAATTCCATCATTGGTGGAGTACAAAATGCTCGTTGATTGTTGGTTAACTATAAATCCAAGCAAATACAACTCCCAAATGACAAAATCAATCCACCCAACCCTATCAGTATTCAAATTTAGACGTATTGGGTATCTGTGCCAAATTTGGTCCAGTGAATGAAAATACATCCTGCATATCAGATATTTACATTACAATTCATAACAGTAGCAAAATTACAGTTGTGAAGTAGAAACAAAAATAATTTTATGTTGCGGGTTACCACAACATGAGGAACTGTATTAACGGGTCGCAGCATCAGGAAGGTTGAGAATCACTGTTCTATGGGTTTTTTTAAAGAAGGCAAGGATGGCTGAAGCAAGGCTGATATAACTCATCTCAGGGGTCTAATGAAAGGAGGTAGTAACCCTCCTCCAATTGTTCCCCTTGCGCCATTTCCACCAGTGGTTTCCATTAGTTGTGGCAATGCTCACTTATTGCTGGTCTCTTTTGCTTTGTTTGTCAAAGCATCTCTGAAAGGTCCCTAATTAAGCAAGCAAACAAGTAGGTGGAGAGTGAGTTTAGGACATTCTCTCTAATGAGCACTGCAATTCTATATTAGGAAATTGTCACTTATTTCATTATCACATTAAAGAATGAATAATTTCAACATCCTTCTCCTTAATGGGCAATACTGTAAGAGATTTTATGCATTCTTCAGCTTGTTCCATGCAAAAAAACCAAGGATTTGTGTTTTTCTTTTTTTAAAAAAAACTTAAATTTTGCATTAAAATATGTTCTACAGACAATGATGGAGTTTGGACAAAATCCACTTTGCAAAATTGTATTATGCATATAAATAGGGTTGTGGTTTTTTGTTTGTTTGTTTTTTGCTCAGATGACATTTTTGCAAAAATAATATCAATTATGTGAAAAAATCTTAATCCAGTTGATTATTTTTTATACATTCACTAAGGATGAAAAGTATCTTTTTATTTCTACTGCACATATATTGCTCTACTCATGTGAGATCATGTTGCAAATAATACTTTCAGGCATTTGTCTGACTGGGTGCCAGTGGTCCAATAAATGAGAAAAAAGGTGTCATGGGGGTAACTATCCCATCATCATTTGTGAAACTGGCACAACCTGGGGGTCACAACCAGACAGTGAAGACATCTGCCCTTGCTCTTTGTTACTCTTCTGCTGAATACTCATACTCAGTGTGGGGGGGAAAAATCTCATGACAGAAAAACAGTGGCTCTTAATGAGACATGCTGCATTATCATAGGATGTCTACACCCCACACCACTGGAGAAATTACATTGGTTAGCTGGTATTGCACCACCTGATACATGCCTGGAAGTAGCAGCCAGTAATGAAAGGACCAAGGTATTGACATCTTTGGCCCATCCTCTGTTCGGATATCAACCAGCATTCTAACACCTTAAATCAAGAAACAGCTTCCTAAGAGCTACAGAGATATTCTCAGGAACACCCCAGCAAACGAGAGTCCAAAAGTAGCAGGCTAAAACCCAGCACCTCAATCAATGGCTGAGATCAGATGAGAACCTTCTGGGCACACACAAGACTGGGCGACTTGGAAGGCGCTAAACAGGCTGCGCTCTGGTACCACAAGATCATCATCATCATCATCATCATCATCATCTTTAATTACTTATTAATCACCCTCCATCCGAGATGCTCCAGGCTATTTACATTGCAGAAATTATACAGGATAAAACACATACATACAAATATTAAAATTAACATGGGTCAAATGCTCTAGTAAAAAGCCAGGTCTTAAGTGCTAGGATAAAATGCCCTAAGTCACACATGGCTCTCAAGTAGGGAGGCAAGGAATTCCATAAGATGCAGAGCTAACCTTAAGAAATGGGGCTACAACGTGGAGTCCACGACATGCGAGTGCGGAGAAGAGCAAACCCCAGACCACCTACCACAATGCAACCTGAGCCCTGCCACATGCACAATGGAGGACCTTCTCATAGCGACACCAGAGGCACTTAAGTGGCCAGCTTCTGGTCAAAGGACATTTAGTATAAGGCCAAGTTCTTTTTTTAACTTTGTGTTTTTAAATGCCTTTTAACTGTACCCTCAATCTTGCTTTTGACGTGATAAATAAAGAAATAAATTTGTGAAACTAGATTCAGCCAGCAGAGATATAGAATGGTTAAGTTAGGCCAAGATCCTACACCATGCTTCTGTAGTATAAATCTGCACTCAGTGGTTGTATTCTGCCCTCCTTCCAATGAATATCAACATTGTGCAACCAATTATGTATATTCTTCTAAAACAGATTATAGTCCGATTGTGTGGCATTAGTGAATAAAGTCAATAAACTGAAGGCACTGAGAAACAGACTCACTTTGGAATCTTTTTTGATTAAGCCTTACTAGAGTCAACTCATTGGATCAGTTATTGAAGAGTTAGACAAATCTAATGGATTCAGTAGCTGTACTCCAGTTGGGATGAACAATATGATTTAGATCCATGTCAAATGTGGAACTCTTCATATTCAACCATGAATTGAATAAACCAAGATCTATGTCTGATAATTACAAAAAAAACAAAAACAAACCCACAACTTTTTACTATTAAACTCAAAGTTGCAGAACACTTGCTACACTGTTCCAATACCCTCTGGAAACAAGAAGTAAGCTATGCAATAAAAATGCCATGACGGTGTTTATCTTATATATGGTAACAAAACAGTTGTTTTAATGTCTATAAATATTGTTGCAGAAGACATTGTTATTCACACAAAGTACAAAATGTCTCAAGCTACAACTCAGCCAAATAGCAATTGGCTAATAAAATAACAGGAAAAGCAAGATGTTATGTGGTGTATAGTGTTGCTAAATGGAAGTAAAGACCTACTATAGCTAAAATGAAACATTGGCTAATTAGACAATGGAACAAAAGCATTGCCTGTAGTAAGAAAATGTGTTTGCAGGATCAGATGGAGAATGCATAAAGATGAACTTGATTCAGCCTCATTTCTCAAAGCAAATTAGAAAGGATGATGGATGGTTTATAGAGACAAGTTCTAAAATACAGAAGGAAAAAAATCCAATGGATAGAGGCAAAAGCATTCCAATCTTAGGGCCTGATTTAGCAATGATAATCTTGATTTATCCTCTATCACCCTACTTTCTCAGCTGCTTTTTAGAGCAAACCCCAGACCACCTACCACAATGCAACCTGAGCAGTTTTTCTCTCCTCCACCACATTTGTCCTCAGTTTAATTTCATTACTGCAAATTGAGTTCAAATTCAGAGGAATGGAAGAGGAAAAAATGCCTGTGGATTTAGGCAAAAGCAACCTGCTGCAACCTCCTAGCTCTTGTGTTCTTCCTCATTCATAACTTTTGCAATCTTGGCCATACGCTAATGTTGTTAGGTGCAATGTTGGGGGGTATACAATTAATGTGAAAGAATATTACTGACTCAGACCAACAGACAAACCCATATATCCTACAGTGCTCCAAAAACACAAAGGTCCAACAAGCTCACAAATAGTCTATCTTGTTTCATTCTTTTTTTCTTTTTCACATCTTTATTCAGCAACCATCTCACTTTCATTCTTTCCAAAGCAACCAAACCATTCACATGAATACACTGGTGAACTAGCTGTTGCCAGTATATAGAGAATGCCATTTTTAAAAAATGGTATCTTGGATTTGTAGTTTCATGAGTGGAGCATTCTCGTAGAGGATTATAAATGCACTTCCCTAAAATGTAAGTCTCAGGATTCTTTAGTGAAAATGGGTCCTATGTTCTTTTAAAAGCACTGTGGAATTACTCTCTTGTAAATAAAAGGAAACCCCAGAAGCAGGGGCTGCTTCTGGGTTGAAGATTTGACTCATCACTAATGGAAAACCTTGTTCTGTCTCGTCGTTTTGGACCCTGCCTTGTCCATGAACTCTTGAGAAAGATTGTATTGATCCAAAAGAGGCACCATAAATTTTCCAGGTTCAGATTAGAATTGCATTAACTGTAAACGGCACATGTCTGCAGGATGTGAATCGGATTGGGAGTGCAGGAGATCAATATTTATTTCCCTTCAAAGCTACATAGAATATAGAGGAGAGTGCAGAGGAGAGAGAAAATGGGCAAGAATTCTTACGGCATGATTTTAAAATTACTGTCCGCCTGTTTCAAGCATCCATCAGTATCGCTTCTGTCCTTGACAATACCTCCAGGCCCTTTCACTATAGAATCAACCTTCTTGTGAGGTCAAGGACTGAATTGGCAGGTAGAATTACCAAGCAATAAGGCTCGTTCTGCTCACAGTTTTTGCAGTATTCACCCAGAGGAATAAATGGGTATTTATTGTATGTGTATATAGTTGAAGACAGCTGTGTTGGCCAAGTAGCAAAATTTAGTAAAAGCCAGTATCTACACAGGAGGGCAACCGAAATGTGGAAAATAAATAATGAAGACTTTGGAAGCTCCCTGCCTTCTTCATTAAGCAAATATGTTGAAAATCATACAGAAGAAAAATGACAATGTTAGAGTTATGGGCCTATATTGTGTCTCAGATATTATTTCTGTTATCAGTAAAAAAAAAGTCTAAAAGGATATTGATGAAGGAGGAGGGAACAGGAACAAAAGGCAATAGAAAACGTAAAATTTCAACTCGATTAGCAACAGAAAAGTAACATCCCTTGAGATCCCGGCAACCCCTTTGCTATGTGAAGCTAACTACCTCTTTCTTAGAAAGAGAAAACTGAATTCCTTAAAAAGTCTCTGTATTGCTACATTGGGGAAAAATATTTGGTTCTGCAAAGGTTACATTTGCCAAATATAATCCAAATGAAACAGTTTTACCTTTCTGGAATATTAAAAAAACCTCAAAGAATTAATTCATTCGTTCCCTCTTGTTAATGTTTCCCCTGTTGTGACAAAATTCAGTATCTTCAAATTTAAGAAACATAGTGGTTCGCCATGCAAACTATAGTGTATGTTGTGTTTGTTAGAGCACACAAGAAATCAGTATGTGTATGTGAACTGTAAAATAAGATGCATGAAGCTGATTGGTCAGACTAAGACTGGGGAGATGGCTGAGCCTGGAACTTTTGGATACTGTTACATTTTTCAGGCTTGAGCTGGGCAGGTGCTCAGAGAGAAGCAGACAGAATTTGAAGTGTGCTCTTGCTTCATGAGCTGAAGGAAATTATCCACATGGACAAAGAAAGACCATTTTAAATATCTCATAAAGGACATTATGTGAGTCAATGTAACTGATCACATGACTGTAAATATGTTGTTCTGAATTACAAAGATTAAATTGCTTGTTCTTTACTGTTCATCTGTGTGGCATATTTTCTTTCTCTGGCAAAGCAATGTGTGTGCTGTTCAAATGTGAATTACACATTATTTTCATTTAATGACAGTGTTGTCTAAGGCTTTCATGGCCAGAATCACTGGGCTGCTGTGAGTTGTCTGGGCTGTATGGCCATGTTCCCAAAGCATTCTCTCCTGATGTTTCGCTCACACCTATGGCAGGCATCCTCAGAGGTTGTGAGGATGCCTGCCACAGATGTGGGTGAAATGTCAGGAGAGAATGCTTCTGGAACATGGACATACCGCCCTGAAAACTCACACCAACCCTATAGTGTATTTTATTCTACAGGATATCCCAAAAGTCTCAACACTCAGGAGAAGAGAGAGAGAGAGAGAGATAATGTGTATGTAGAGAGATGTGGGCAGCATGCAGAGAATATTCTGTAAATATTTTGTAAAATGTTGTAATGAATATTTTGTAAATAAAGGTACATTTAGCTATAATTTTCCACTTTCCCTATATGACCACTCCATATTTTGCTGCAGCGAAGCTTTGAAAGCTTGTGTTATATATTTTCTGCAATTGAGTTAGCAAAAAAAAAAAACCCCAAAAAACCTAATCTTTTGCAGATTTTTTATTTTATGTTATTTACCTCTGAGCAGTTTGAAATACCAGACACTCATGGTCTCAGGGTGCATCTACACTATAATGCAGTTTCTTGCCATGGCTTTAGTTGCCATGACTCAATGCTATGGAATCTTGGAATTCGTAGTATGGTAAGACAATGGCACTCTTTGGCAAAGAAAGCTAAGGAACATGTAAATGATATCTCCCATGGTTCCTTAGCACTGAGCCATGCCAGCTAAAGTGGTGTCAAACTAAATTAATTCTACAGTATAGATGGACCCAAACTGTGCATGTAGGGGTGGGGGGTGCACTCTGCCACTTCAAGGGGAGTCATCTCCCTAATTTAGGGCCACCCTAGTTGCAATCAGTCTTAATATTTTGCTGAAGTATAAGCCCCAACTAGTTCCTGCTAGAATTAGCTATATTCAATGCTCAGAACTAAGTCTGTAGCTCCGTAGAAACAAATACATTGCTGCAATCAAGTGACAAAACAACATTAGCCATATTGTTTGGTTTAATAGAAATGAAGTGGTCCAGGCCTCCATCAATCACCTGTCCAATTTCCTTTAGCTCTCTCTTTTTTATTGCAACATAGTGTTAAAATTTAATGATGCATTTCAGTGTTTTCTAATTTGGAAACAAAAGGATTTCTCTTTCCAGCTCATTAAGACCAGCCACCATCTTGGGTCCGTGATGTCGCTAGCTGAGTGCTTTCGTCTGTGACGGAGTTGCCCCGTGGACAGCTGGCCACAGCAAGATCTTATTTTGATGCTTTAAAACTGTTGCAGGATGTTCTGGTTGTGGCAGCTGGTTGCAAGCATTTCCTCCCTTCCAGAAGCACAGCAGATAATGGTGCATGGATTTATTGTTCCCAGCCCCAGGTTTCCCCTCCCCTTTCATTGCAGACAGATCATCATTCTTTACAGACAGCAGTATTTTATATCACTTCCCATTCTGTAGTGTTTCATCAGAGAAGCTGATTTATGACTTGCAGTTGCATACAATGTCATATATATGATTCTTAGTATCTGAAAAGAATACTGGATTTCCTGTATTAGAACAAAGACAAGCCTTATACTGGCATTCATCCCTGTGAAGCCTTCATTTCATAAGTCCTCTTCTTTTTTCATGCAGTTTGGGAAAGTCACTGGCCAAATTTGCTAGGGAGACCACTCAAAAAAGCTTCTTTTCCAAGTTCCAGGCATGTTCATTTGTAGAGGGGTAAAAATGAGAGCATTACCTGCCACAAATTACAATTATACTTTCCAATACTCCAATTTCTAGCACTACAGTAACTTATGTAAAAAGTCTAGCTGAGTATTTAAATATCCATAGTTAGAAGCCCAAAGAAAAAGGGAAGGCGAAGTTACCAGGGAGATGTTATCATGGCAAATAATGTATAAGAATTGTATATATGGATCTCAGCAGATCCACATGCTGAGATCCTCAGCATCTCAGTGTCTGCACTGCTAGGAATTTGGGGGTTGAAAGGAAATTTCACTGGGGCCCCTTCCACACAGCTGAATAAAATCCCACATTATCTGCTTTGAACTGGGATACATCGGAGTGTGGACTCAGATATTCCAGTTCAAAGCAGATATTTTGGGTTATTCTGCCTTGATATTCTGGAATTTAGGGCCATATGGAAGGGCCCTAGGATGGTGGAATTTGGGGGGAAAGAATATAGCTCTCATTCTCCCTTAGCTATTATTATTTTTATTATTTACTTTTTTATTCTTTCTAGGGCCTCCAGGAAGCACAGAAAAACACAATACAGTGGAACCTCTACTTAAGAGCATCCCAATGTAAGAGCATTTTGAGTTAAGAGCTATCACTCAGCCTAGGTTTTGCTTTGACATAAGAGCAGCATTTTGAGTTAAGAGCTAGCACCAGAGGGAGTGCTAGCGTGAGAGTAACAGGGCTTTAGGGCTTTGGAGCAGCCTCTGTGTCTCGTGCCTCTGTGTCTCGTGCTCCTGTGTATTTTGGGAGATTACTGTCCGCTTTGCTCTTGTCCTCTTTGAGAAACTTTGGGTTAGTTGATTTTGTGTGGTTTTTATTTCTGGTATGTTTGGCTTCATGAACGGAGAGAGGGAGTAAGAGAGGGAAGGAGGCTGGAATGAGTACAGTATGAAGAAAATGATGCTTCTGCTTCTTCACTTTGTGCTTTGTACTTCCTTGCCACAACTTTGTGCTCTTATCATTTTAAGGCTGATCTTTCTTTTTTTAAATTGTTCCATGTGAATGTGCAGGTTTTGCCTTGTTGTTACACTGGACAACACACATTTTTTTGCATCAAATGTTCTTCCTTGCTACAACTTTATGCTTCTATAATTTTAAACTTGATCTTTCTTTTTTATTGTTCCATGTGAATGTGCATTTATACATCATTTTTTATTTATAAAAGACATATACTCTTGGGAGGAGAGCAATGACCAATCTCGATAAAATAGTGAAGACTAGAGACATCATACTGGCAACGAAGATCTGCATAGTCAAGCAATGGTATTCCCCGTAGTAACCTATGGATGTGAGAGCTGGACCATAGGGAAGTCTGAGCGAAGGAAGATAAATGCTTTTGAACTGTGGTGTTGGAGGAAAATTCTGAGAATGCCTTGGACCCCGAGAAGTTCCAACCATACTTCAGGAAATAAAGCCCGACTGCTCATTGGAGGGAAGGATAATTAAGGCAAATATGAAGTCCTTTGGCCACATCATGAGAAGACAGGAAAACTTAGAGAAGACAATGGAGAAAATGGAAGGAAAAAGAAAGAGGGGCAGACCAAGGGCAAGATGGATGGATGGTATCCTTGAAGTGACTGGCTTAACTGAAGGAGCTGGGGGTGGTGACAGCCGACAGGGAGCTCTGGTGTGGCCTGTTCCATGAGGTCATGAAGAGGCTGATGTGACTGAACGAATAAACAACAATAACAAAGGACATTATCTTATCTAAAACATGTAACAAAAATGGGAGGTTGGGGGGGCAAGACAGATTAATAGCATTTCAATGGGAAAATTTACTTTGATTTTGACTTCTCCACTTGTAGTTTCTCAAGTCGCTCCTGGCACACACAAAAACACAATAATGCAAGAAATAATGAAATAACAGGTCATATGATAAAACCCTCTTAGAGACAGTCTAAGTATTTCATCTTTGCCTCTAATATCCTTCCCTCCAATGAGCAGTCAGGCTTTATTTCCTTAAGGGCCTTCTCAGTGGTGGTCCCTTGGCTGTGAAACTCCCTTCCTGCGGATATTAGATTAGCTCCCTCCCTTCTGACCTTTACGAAAAGAGTAAAAACCTGTCTCTTCAAGCAAGCTTTTGGAACCCCATTGTAACCAGATAAACTCAGTATTGTGAACGAATATAGAACGGCTTAACGATGCAAATGGACATGGATTTAAATCCAGAAGTCATTGATTTTCATAGTTTTATATTGTTTTATATGAATTTTATTATGTGATTTAACCTGTTTTAAACGATGTTTTTATGTGTGTTTGGCATCTAATTGTTGCCAGTCTGTATGTTGCCCTGATTCGCCTTTGGGCTGAAAAGGGTGGGATAAAAGTGTTGTAAATAAATAAATAAAACAATTTCAGTACTGAAAAAGATCCTAATTTGAACATCTCCCTCCTCGCCCAATTTATCATAAGCCATGAACCATGCAAACTTCAGCAGTTCAACATTAAATCAGCCTTCCCCTTCACATTATTCCATGACCACCCATTTTCTGCAATCTTGCCGGATGAAATCTAGATAATTTGGTAATTTGCATGCTTTCTGTGACCTTGGATATGTTCCAATAAAGGCATTACCTTAATATTGAATTTGGACTTTGGCTTGTTCCTCTCTCAGAAGGAAGTAGGTTTAAATGTAGATTTGTTTAAGGGCTCATTGCTGTAATACTGAAGCAAAAAAAGACCTCTCAGCCATGGGATAAACACAATGGGATAGATGCAGTGTTTCTCCAAAAATTGAAATAAGCCGCTGCCTATTAGAGGCTAAGCCACTTGCTGAGTTAATGCAGGGAATCAGCCAGAAAATCTGACTCACTACAGCTGCAGAAAATGCTGAGGAAGCATCATTGCTCTTGAGTCTCTGTGAGTACATTACATTAGAAAATGGTCACATGGACAGCACTGACAAGCTATTAGATTATTTGTCTTCCTTAATGCCCTCTAAATTTTATACAACAAATTATTTCCCTAAACTGAAAGACACAGACACTCTGCATCCTTTCTTCTTCTTTTCTTTTTTTTTTTGGGGGGGGGGGGGCACACAGGCTTGCAATTTCTATTAAATCTGAATTATTTCCAAGGTTTCTCCCTTTCTGCCTCCAAGTGCCTTTTGCAAATACATCTGTGTGCTTATATAAACTCATCAAGGGTGACAAATGGTCCAAGAAATCCTGTACTCTTGAGATAAATGTTATACACTCAAGACACATTCCTTTACCATTTGGCTAAGCCACAGTGTGTGGATTCTGATTCTGTCTTTTATTTCAGTTTGACTTTGCAAGGCTGTTATGGAAGTCACAGCAAATGGAACATAATGGAGAAGGTCTCAATCTCAACAATTGCTTGACATCTAAACAAGGACTTGGGAGGGAGGAAGATTTCCTTACATTTTCACTTTAACGTTGCTTCTCTTCATAAAGAAACCACTGGGTGAAGTCTACAGTTGTTCATCTGCAGATAAACTAAATTTATGTTACAAAAAAAACACCCCACAACCACTTATTATAAGCGGCAACCCCATTGATCACTAATATAACTGACTCATCAGTAATTCAAAGTGAAACTTTTAAACATGTAAATCCAATGTCAAGGCAGATGAATTTATCAGTTTTCATTCTCTTTCATATGGTTATTTTATTCTCAAGTCCTTTCCACCCCAAATATCAGATAACTTATCAAAAAGAACTAATGGTCACCCGTTTCTCTAATCATCCCATGAACCAATGCTTATCACATGGAAGACCATTAGGTATTCAGGGGAAAGTTGTACTATTGTTGCAGAAATTGTACTAGACAGAAGATACATTTGTAAAAATGCCTCCCTAAATACTCAGATGTATCATAGGATATTGATACCCATTGATTAAAACTGTTTATTACTTTCCTCGAAAATTCCTTATTCTTTGTTCAAATATTCTGCTAGTGGTATCCTAATGAGAGACAGAGTCTGAAATGAAATGTACTCAAGATTATATTACTGTGTGGTAAAAAAAAAAAGGAAAGAGAGATATGAATAGGCAGACAGATAGGCAAAGGAGAGAGAGAAAGAAATGGTGGTGGAGGAGGAGAACACCAACCCTGGTGCAGACATACTCCCGTATTCTAATTTTCTGTTCTCCATTGTCCTCCTGCTGAATATTCGCCTTCCGTTCTGGTACGTAACAAAAGCTCTTTCACAGGGAAGGGCATTTTCAATGGAAGTGTACAAACCTAACCCGTAATGGGTTATGTGCTGGGGGTGGGTGAGGAGAGAGATGGGGGAGCACATTAGCCAGTAAGGCAGTTGCTTTGGTTTGTATAACTACTTACTGCATTTTCAAATGAAAGAGACCAGTCACTATAGAAACTGCCACATCACAAGGCATTTAGTCCGCCTCAGAGATATGAAATACCTTCTTAATGAGACTTTCCCTTGCCTTGTAGCTGCTCCCCTTTCTTCCCCATCCCTCTCATTTTTAAACCAATCTTCAGATAATATATCCCTTACCATTGTGTCACTTCGTTCTCGGACTTGCTTGAAGAGAATGCTTATGGAAATGGGGCGGGGAGTGAACATATTTAATATCATAGCTTCTGCCTTTTCAATGCTTTTTTCTTTGGATCCATGAACCATGAAAGGAGATATATACGTATGTATGTATGTGTATAATCACCTCATTTTATGCTACTGCAGCACAG
This sequence comes from Anolis sagrei, assembly GCF_037176765.1. NCBI lineage: Eukaryota > Metazoa > Chordata > Lepidosauria > Squamata > Anolidae > Anolis > Anolis sagrei. Next base: position 262,032,530 of record NC_090022.1, on the reverse strand, counting down.
CGGTAATATCACTTTCCTCATCTGTTAAGAGTGTTCACAAAGAGGAAAGGGGAACTCTGCTAAACTCTCAACACACAACATATTTGGAATGATCAGATCGTGGTTCTAAAGTTTGTGAAATCAAAAATTAAAAGACACCTCTTGACCAAATAAATATAGCATTGGGAATTAGAATATTTTATATACTAGCTGTCCCCTGCTATGCATTGCTGTGTTTATGTGTTTTGTGTGTATATGTATGTGTATATGTGGTTTTGTACATGCGTAGTAATGTATTTTTATTTTTGTCTTTTTAAGTCTCTTTTAATGTGTTTTTCAGTGTTTTTATGAGTGATGGTCACTCGTTGGCCTGATAGGTTTATTGTGACCAAATTTGGTGTCCATTCATCCAGTGGTTTTTGAGTTATGTTAATCCCAGAAACAAACATTACATTTTTATTTAGATACTAACTGTACCCAGCCATGCATTGATGTGGCCCTCAGAAAACAGAGGATTTGAATGCCTTTCCAATATTTAAATATGGAAGTTGTGTCACCTCTTAACCTTCTCCAGCCTTAACACATCCAACTTACTAAGCGACACCTCATTGGACATGGTTTCCAGACCTTAAATGCCTTCTGTGCAACTCAAAGAATTTCTTCATGGGAGGTCTATCATTGGCTTTCTCTGTGATTTGCCCAATTTCACCCAGGGGATTGGAGATTTGAATCTGGGGAGAGCGTGGATGAGCTTCCTCTGTCAGCTCCAGCGCCCCATGCGGGGACATGAGAGAAGCCTCCCACAAAGGATGGTAAAACATCAAAAAAATTCTGGGATTCCCCTGGGCAATGTCCTTGCAGACAGCCAGTTCTCTCACACCAGAAACTGCAAGTCGCTCCTGACATGAAAAAAACAAACAAACACAGGGGATAAGCATGGCTAAGCAGGGATTGCCACCATTGTCTCCTGGAGAGGCAATGTCCTAGTCTGACTATTATAGTTTTTTAGCTCAAATATCTACTTATACAAGTTTTGTAAAGTAAAAACGTATCCTGCAGACTCATACCCAGGAATAAGCATTCTGCACATGGGGTTTTATGAACTCAACGGCTCTTTTCTGCAACAGAGTCAGAAATGCTCCCCAACAAAAATAAATTCTGGAAGTATCCGTAAAAATACATAGTTTTATTTTGTTGTGGTGGCAAGATATAGGGTCAGAAAAAGCAACAGTGTGGCCATGAATATTATTTTAAATCAAAATGTCCACCTTTTGATACTTTCAAGACAAGACTTTTTTTCAGAATTTGGCAATTAGTAAATTTTCAAAATTATACATGATAGAAAAAATGCCTATATAATGGAAATACAAAATGAAGGAAACCAGCCTATCTTCCCTTGAGAAGGAGTTCCACAGCTTCAGAGTAGTCACTAGGAAGACATTGTGCTCTGCAAAGGTACTGAAAAGGTTAAGTAATTGTGTTTAAAAAAAACAACGAAAAGCTTCCAAATTAATTTGATTGTTTGCTCATTTATTTATTTAATAATAAGACTACAAGGTGGTGTTCACAATGCCACACACTGTAAATACCATGAGAATATGCAAAATTTATGTATGTATGTATTATTAAAAACAACAATAAATTTCACCTAAAAGAGTATCTCTCCCCCTCCACTATCTGTTTTGCAGAAGTACGCAAATAAAGCCTTTCTTATAAGCTTCAAGATGTTTTAAAAGCAAATTTGCTTTTCTGGGCAATTTGACCTTCACTCTAATTGGCTTTTCTCTTAACCTAGATTTGTATTTTGTTCAGACAGTGTTTGGCTTCAGTCATTACACCGAAGAATTCCAGATTATTTTATGCCGCACTTGTAAGTAAGGTACGACTGGCAATACATACTAATGAAGTGGATTTTCCCAAAGCTAAGGCAGACTGCGGATGCTATGAAAACAATTGAGAATAGAGAATTTAATTTTTCCTCATTCTGCTTTTGGCAGAAATGCTTCTGCTAAAGTTACTTTACTAAAATGCAAAAGACAGAGTAATGACCCAAAGCCCAAGAGACTTCTAAATCCAAAGTCTGCCAATACTGGTGTCTTATGTATTTTAGACACATCATAGATTAACAGACAGAAACATAACAGTTTACAGGTTGTGTGAAAAACAAATCAGAACAGCATCCTTATGAAAGTCAGCATCCTAATTTCTGTGATCTTCCTCCTGTACATATTCTTAAGATGTCACCAGGAAATATAACCTTGTTTGACTAATAAATATAAAGCACATGTCACTTGTGTGTATAAGGATCTGTCAGTAGGGTGTATTTATTTAATGTCTGTGCTGTGAAAGTGCTCTGCAAAGACATGGCATTTAGGATTACTGTGAGACAGGCAAAGCTAAAGTAATCCCAAAGGGATACCACTCCAGTTCTTTCTCTAAAACCAAATTATATGAATTACATTAATTATATGGAGGGAAGGAGTGGGGATCATTCATGCATTTAGACAAGCTCTATGTGATGCTTTTGCATGATGATAATGCCGAACTGCAACAGAGATGGGACAGGAACCCTGGTCAGCAGCACCAGCAGAGAGGTCTTGCTTGCATTTATTAGGAAGACTGACTTACTTAGGCAATCCCTCGTTGTCCGAGCACGATGACCTTCCAAGATATTGGAAGACACTTGTGCATGATTTTTTTTTCAATGTGAAGAGGTCGGTGCACAGCCGATCAACACAGTCTTCACAGAATGAACCAGTGATGTGGTTAACACAACGGCGACGGCTTCTCAACCTGTTGCAGCCTTCTTCCACCTTCACAGTCATTGTAACATGTTATTTTCCACCAGATCCACCACTGAGGTCTTTGGATTATGCTCGGTCTGGAACCTCCCTGTGGTCCCCCTGGGAGTGCATGACTCCGGTAGTTATGCCTGCAGGTTCATTGAAACACACAAGCCCCTCACCACAACAAGGTGACAGTCCATTGAGAGTTGATAGATTAGAAAGAACGGGTGTGAACATCCATTAAAGACATGGATGTTTCATTGTGCATTCGACTGACGACTCCTGTGACAGATAATCTGAATCATGACATGAATCATGACCTGAATCCAAATTCCTATATTTCATTACTACATTTTAAATTAAGTTGACTTGATCCTGTTTAATTGCTCTGCTTCTATGCTACTTTTCTATACCACTATACATTTCTATCCACCTTACTGACATCCCTATCCTTTAACTAGTTTCGCTTATTGGCCCCCTCCCCCCTCCAAAAATGAGTCTGTGTTGCTTATGATGTTTGTTTATTATTGTTTATGCTGTTTTTATGCTATTTTAATATGTTACTTTTGGTTTTAATTGTATGTTGCTTTAGGCTTGGCCACCCTGAGTCCCCTCAGGGAGATGGAGGCGGTGTAGAAAAATAAAGTTATTATTATATTATTATCTATGAAGTCCATGGTCCATCAGCATGTCCAGACCATGACTCATTCCATCATTGCTGCTATTTTTAAAGCCATGAAATGTATTCCTCCATTCACTTACTTTTTACTGTTTATTTATCTATATTCATGTTTTAGATTGGATGTGTTGTGTATCTTATTGTCCAAGCCCTGTTCCATCTCAGTATGTCTTTTCTCTCCTTGGGATCCTTTGTCACTGCCCCTTCTTATTCCGACCAATTAAATTACAATAGAAATACAGATCATAACATTGACTAAGCCATGCATAAGTGGTGTTTTGCACATAACTAGTCCCCTTTGTTAGTGCTTTTCTTATTTCCAACAATTAAATTACAACACAAATCATAACATTGACTAAGCCATGCTTAAATAGTACTTTGCTCACACTGGAAAAATCTATCCACTTTTTGCTAGGCAAACTATCTCTATGTCCATGAACATTTTCCCCACATATATCTGCAGCCATCTGTCGGTGTGTTGATTGTGGAGCACAAGTTGCATCCAACTCCCAGAAAGTTTAGGACACGCATGTTAAACGTAAGGCCCATGGGCCAAATCTGGTCCAACCATTATTTTATGTTGCCTGTAAGGCTTTCAATGCCAGGCAACATAGTTATATTTATACAGCCTTACAATTACAAGGAGCTGGGAGTGGCAACGGCAGATAGGGAGCTCTGGCATGGGCTGATCCATGAGGTCACAGAGTTACAATTACAACCAGGCCTTTGAAGGCAACCATAAGGGTGATGTGGCCCTTGGTGAAAATGGGTTTGACATCCCTAGTCTAGGAAATCTTGGGTTGGTCAAATCCATACCCCCTGCCCTGGTCATCAGAGTCACAGGGAGTTTATCAAACAAACAGTGGGGTGTTTGTCTTCACCACTGCTTGAATGATGATCCACCATTAACTAGAGCAGATAATCAGGACTGTTGCCTTTCTTGGATAGGAATAGCTAGGGTGCATCTACACTACAACATTAATGCACTTTGAAACCATTTTTTTCTGCATGGCTATTTGCTATGGAGTCCTGTAAGTTGTAGTTTGCTGAGACAGCAACAGTAATTGACAGAGAAGAACAAAACTTTGAAAAACTACATCTCCTCTGATCCCATAGCAGTCAAAGAGGTGCCAATCTGCATTCTTTTACACTGTAGGTGCATCTGCAGCCACAGTAGCTTATGCACAGATAACTGAAGGGAGTGAAGAATTAGTAGCTATTGCATGCTTGTATTTATTCATCCACAGGTGAATTGAGTCCATCAAGGAAGTCATGATCATAAATTTACATGATCTGAACAAGACAGTTGATTATGTGCACTCTCATTCATAGAGACACTATAAGTCAAGGTCAGTTCAGCCATAGTAACAACAAATGAGTTACTACTTCCTAGTATGCATGTTATTTTCTAGGAATGTAGGCACAGTGTGTATTTATGATACCTTCCTGTTGGTTTACGCTCTGATATACACACATATAGACATTTTTCCTGCATAACTCTGATTTGCAATACTTTTCATCCCCCCCCCCCCCCATCTTTCTACTAAACATCATCTACTCCAAGCACATTTGGTCACATATGTGATTATTGACAAATATTTCATTTAAAGCTATTTTATATATTTTACAAAGAATGCCAAGCTTATTTCTCTGTTAAATCTTATATAATGGGTGGGTATGAGACTAGCTATTGTTCACATGCCAATTTGGTTACTCTGTATTGTTGTCGAACACGCCCCACCACCCTTGCGATTTGGAATAAAATGTGACACCCCCCCCCCCCCATTTTTATTCTTCTTTGGACTTCCACAATTCCAGAAAAGAGAGGTGCTGCCACCACAAAGTTCATTTTTATTTTTCATTTTATTGAAAGCCTGCAGATATACACTGATATGTATCAGCAAAGGTGTGAAGCAGACCGGCAGCAGCAACTCCTACACAAAGATATATTGTTTCCAATTCTTCAATAAATGTATCTTTCTTTATGACTTTTTGCCTACTTTGTATACTTTAAAATTTACCCTGTTACTATATATTATGAATTATGCCAAGGTGAGCCACAGATATCTCCACCTTTCAGCGGACCCCACATAGGAATTTCCTGAATAGATGGGGCTGGGCAAATCCCCCCAGCTACCTTAGACACCTGATTGGCCCTTCCCAAGGCAATCCCCCATCATCTTCTCCTCTCCGTAGAGAAATCCCTGCCTGGAAGCAGCAACATCACCAAAATGCCAACCAATCAGGGCACAGATCCAAACCGGCCTGTCTTTTTGCCAGTCAGGAAAAGAAGCGGGAGGAGCAGAAAGTCTGAATAGCTGTCATGTGAATAAAACCTAATGTCTCTGTATTCATGGTTATATTATACATTTTGGCATCAGCTGTACTTGCATCCTTTCTGACCAGATTGAAATAAATAAATAAATAAATAAAGTCCGGTTAAGATGGCGGCGCGGTAGCAGCGAGCCTTCGCCACGGTAGGAGAATTTGCAAAAAAACTTGCAATTTGCGGACGAATCCTCCCCAACTCAGCCCTTGACACCGCTCCACGTTATCAGGGACAAACCAGGGCCACGAAAGTGACCTTGGTGGGTCGACTGGTGGAGCTCTGCGGAAGAAAGGCTGGAAAGTTGGGAGAGCGAGGAGGTGGAGAGACTGGGTTACCACCATTACTAACCTCAAACGCGCTCCCTCCTGAAGTCAGCTGCCACAAGCTGGCCGCTTGATTCTCGGCATTTGCGCTACTGCTGTGGCGCGGCTCCTCCAGCATTGCTGCTCCGTGGCTGCTTCGCTGCTGCTCTGGGTTGCCTGGCCCTCGGCTGGCTGCTTGATTCTCGCCTGGCTCGGCTGGCTGCTCGTCTCCCGGCGTTTGCGCTGCTGCTGCGGCGCGGCTCCCCCGGCGCTGCTGCTCCGTGGCTGCTTCGCTGCCGCTCCGGGTCGCTGGCTTTCTGGGTGCCGGGCTTCCATCGCCCCGGCTGGCTGCTGTTTTGGCTGGCGCTCGTTGCCGGCGGGTTCCCGGGCTCCGCTCCGGCTGGACCGCTGTGGGGCGGCGCCGCGGCGCCATTTTGGGATTTGACTCTCGGCCAGCTCTTCTGGTGCTCTGGCTTCAGCGCGCTGCCGCCATTTTGAGGCCCGGTCGGCCCTTCCAGGGTCCCAACCAGCCCTTCCAATGCTCGGGCTTATGGCCTCCAGCAGGCCCTGGAAGTAATCCACTTCCGATAGGCAACAGTCGGCCGGCTCCTCCTGTTTCCCTCGGCGTTTTCTGGCGCAGGAAAGGCCAGCCATCCATCGCGGCCCAGCCTCAAATCGATCCGGAGTTCCATCGGGCCTGCTGGGGCCCACCGCGCCGCGCTCCTCCTTCTCGCCGACCAGGGAGAGGGAGAGAGGGAAGCAAGGGACAAGACCCAGAGACTACCATCTGGCTGGCCAAGCCCCCATCGCTCTGCGCCTCCTTCCTGCTGACCCAGAGGAAGGAGAGAAGGAAGCAAGGCCCAGCGGCTCCCCCACTGTGGCGGATTGGTTGTGTTGTCATCATTGTGTTGTTATCATTGTGCAGTTCAGACTGATTGTGTTGACCGTTGTTGTGACGCTGCTATCTTGTGCTGAACGTGCTTTATTGTTACGTCTCTGGTCTGTCCCCTCATGACTCAGGGTTTTAATCACGATCTTCAGAGTTCTACATCAAAGAACCAGACTTCCATTCTTTCCACACTGCCCCTGTGGTCAGGACAAATGGTGCAAATAACATCTACTATATAACTGACATTTGTAAATAGTGTTGCTGAGTCATCAATAACGGCATATATTGTCTCCACTGCGGATTACCATCTGCTCTGTTAAGATCATCTTTACCCGAGACGGCCAAGAAGATCCGGAGACCTGGCCCTGGGTGCCGGCTTGTTGCTCCACGGGCCCAAGGACCTAGGCCCTTCGGGACGAATTGTCTGTCTTGACTGAGTAGTCGTGAACTATTTATAGTAGACATTCTTTGCATATTGAGCACGTTAGAACCACCTCAGCCTATTTTGTCTAGGTCACCTCAATCTAAGCACTTTAGTCTTGCTAAACCTTATATCATTACCATATCTTTCCACCACCTTATTGAAAACTGCCGCCATCGCATGTGATCTCCAACATCTCACTTGCCAACCATCAATTTCCGGAGAACTGTGTTGACCATCTTTTGGCCCCAGTATTTTGGCAATTGGGCATCTCGTTGCTTCCAATTTCAGATAGAATCTTAGATAGACTGTGTTGACCATCGCTTTTAATTCCGTCTGTGTTGATCTTTGATTGTGTGGACCATCCTTTGTTTATTGCTAATTGCTAATTAATTTAACTCCATGACCAGTTGGTTACCTTGTGCACTTTACTAATTGTTGATCTTGCACTTTATGCCATTAGCACTTTAAACGACTTTTTGGTGCATTTAGCCAACTATAGCACTTTAACCTTGATTGTATAGCTAGTATTGATGCAGGCCTCCATGACGCATTCTGGTTAACACCTTGGGTTATTAAGCCATCGCATTTATATTGTTGTTCTATTGTATTGTGTTAAAACACCATCCGTAATTTAACAGCGTAACCCCTGCTCTAACTGTGTGTAACTTCTACCACCCATGCTTCCATCTGCTCCTTGGCAGCTGTTGACTTGGCTGCTAATTGTATATGTGGGTAAGGATAAATGGAATAGTGCGAGGGATCTTGAATATAGCTTAACAGGACTGAAGAACACTTGGAAGGATAAGCTATGGCAAAATGCAATTATAACATGGTATGTAAACCATAACGATCCCTGGTTTATTAATATAAGCACCAAAAGCGTCATGGAGGAGGGAGAGGCTTCCGTTAACCGAGGAGCCCCCATAGAAGTCGTGGTGGGGAAGGGGAGATACGGGAAAAGGAGACCTTTAATTCGGCCTAGGGAACGTGGAACAACTTTAGTAATCCCAAATCGGTCTCCTGATACGGTAAGTAGGTGTAACCAGGATGGCGGTCCCTCGGGATTGAAAGTGCTGCTGTTGAACGCCAGATCTGTCAACGGTAAAACAACTGTCATCCAGGATTTAATCTTGGATGAGCGGGCAGATCTGGCGTGCATCACGGAGACCTGGCTGGACGAAGCTGGAGGTGTAAATCTGACCCAGCTTTGTCCACCCGGGTTCTCTGTGCAGCATCAACCGAGATCCGGAGGGCGGGGAGGCGGGGTTGCAATAGTCTATAGAGATTCTATTCCTCTGACCAGGACCTCCATCCCGCAGTCAACAAATTTTGAATGCGTCCACCTGAGGGTGGGTGACCGGGACAGATTAGGGATTCTGTTAGTGTACCGTCCACCTCGCTGCACTACAGTCTCCCTACCTGAGCTAGCGGGGGTAGTCTCGGACCTGGCATTGGAGTCCCAGCGGCTGCTTGTGCTGGGGGACTTCAATGTCCATGCTGAGGCTGCCCTAACGGGAGCGGCTCAGGACTTCATGTCTACCATGGCGACCATGGGTCTGTCCCAACAAGTATCTGGCCCCACCCACAGTGCTGGACATACATTGGACTTGGTTTTCTGTCAGGGATGGGAGGAAGGTGGCGGTGTTGAGGAGTTATCCATCTCTCCGTTGCCATGGACCGACCACTTCCTGGTCAGCTTTAGACTTACTGCGCCCCCTAACCTCCGCAGAGGTCCGCCCCAGGAGGCTTATGGATCCGGAAGGATTCCTGACGGCTCTTGGGGATTTTCCCGCCACCGCGGTTGGTGATCCTGTTGATGCCCTGGTCGCTCTCTGGAATGGGGAGATGACCAGGGCAATAGACACGATCGCTCCAGAACGTCCCCTCTCAAGTAGCCGATCTAAACCGGCCCCTTGGTTTACTGAGGAGCTGGCGGTGTTGAAGCGAAAGAAGAGGGAACTAGAGAGCGTGTGGCGTTCGGATCCGAGCGAGTCAAACCGAACACGGTTTGTGGCCTTTTTAAGATCATATGCCGCGGCAATAAGAGCCGCTAAGAAAACTTTCTTCGCGGCCACTATTGCGTCTGCAAAGAACCGTCCGGCTGAACTGTTCCGAGTTGTCAGAGGCCTTTTAAAACCCATCACTCAGGATGGGTGCCCTGATGACCCGGCTGCTCGCTGTGAAGCTTTTGCTCGGTTCTTTGCAGACAAAGTCGCTTTGATCCGCTCTGGGCTGGACGCCGCATTAACGGCAGTCTCTGAGGATGTAACACGAGCATCTGCTTGTCCGATTTTGATGGATTCATTTCAATTGGTTCAAACTGAGGATGTGGACAAGGTGCTTGGAGGAATGAGAGCTACCACATGCATCCTAGACCCCTGCCCATCCTGGCTTCTAAAGGAGGCCAGAGGGGGATTGGCCGAGTGGGTTAAGGTGGTGGTTAATGCCTCCCTTCGGGAAGGCATTTTTCCAGCCAGCTTAAAGCAAGCTGTGATAAAACCGCTGTTGAAGAAGCCATCACTGGACCCCACTCAATTGGTAAACTATCGGCCTGTTTCCAATCTTCCCTTTTTGGGCAAAGTCATGGAACGTGTGGTGGCCTCACAACTCCAGGCATTCTTGGTAGACACGGATTATCTAGATCCGGCACAGTCTGGCTTTAGGCCGGGACATGGTACCGAGACAGCCTTGGTCGCCTTAGTGGATGATCTCCGTCGGGAGCTCAACAGGGGGAGTGTGTCCCTGTTGGTGCTACTCGACCTCTCAGCGGCCTTCGATACCGTCGACCACGGTATCCTTCTGGGACGCCTCGCGGGAATGGGTCTCGGAGGTACTGCTCTGCAGTGGCTCCGGTCATTCCTCGAGGGTCGGTCTCAGAAGGTGTCACTGGGGGACTCCTGCTCTACCCCACAACCTTTGTCTTGTGGGGTCCCTCAGGGTTCAATACTGTCCCCCATGTTGTTTAACATCTACATGAAGCCGCTGGGTGAGATCATCCGGAGTTTCGGGGTACGGTGTCATCTGTACGCAGATGATGTCCAACTCTGTCACTCCTTCCCACCTGCTACTAAGGAGGCTGTCGAAGTCCTGAACCGGTGCTTGGCCGCTGTGACGGTCTGGATGGGGGCGAACAAATTGAAATTGAATCCAGACAAGACAGAGGTGCTCCTGGTCAGTCGCAAGGCCGAACAGGGTATAGGGTTACAGCCTGTGTTAGACGGGGTCGCACTCCCCCTGAAGACACAGGTTCGCAGTTTGGGTGTGATCCTGGACTCATCGCTGAGCCTGGAGCCCCAGGTTTCGGCGGTGACCAGGGGAGCATTCGCACAGTTAAGACTCGTGCGCCAACTGCGACCGTACCTTGGGAAGTCTGACTTGGCCACGGTAGTCCACGCTCTGGTTACATCCCGTCTTGATTACTGCAACGCTCTCTACGTGGGGTTGCCCTTGAAGACGGCCCGGAAGCTCCAATTAGTCCAACGGGCGGCAGCCATGGTATTAACAGGGGCTGGGCACAGGGAGCACACAACTCCTCTGCTGTACCAGCTTCACTGGCTACCGATTAGCTACCGAGCCCAATTCAAAGTGCTGGTTTTGACCTTTAAAGCCCTAAACGGTTCTGGCCCTACATACCTATCCGAACGTATCTCGGCCTATCAGCCCACCAGGACCCTTAGATCTTCAGGAGAAGCCCTTCTCTCTATCCCACCTGCTTCACAGGTGCGGCTCGTGGGAACGAGAGATAGGGCCTTTTCTGTGGTGGCCCCCCGGCTTTGGAATGCCCTCCCTACTGAATTAAGATCAGCCACCTCGCTAATGGCATTTAGGAAAAAACTAAAAACCTGGATGTTTGAGCAAGTCTTCAATTGACCTCGTCGTGATGTTTTATCTGACCATGGATTAGCAATCAAGACAACGAATTGGATGACGATTTTAACTATGAGATGTCCCGATCTGTATTGGTGGCCCAATACTGCGTATGTTTTTTGTATGTATTCTTAATTTTAATTTTATATGCTTAAGCGAACTGTATTTTTAACATTGTATATTTTAACATGTTGTAAACCGCAATGAGTCGCCGCACAGGCTGAGATATTAGCGGTATACAAGCATACCAAACAAACAAATAAATAAATAAATAAACCTCTGTCACTTGTCTTCACCTGGTGTGTTCTTTTATCTAAAACTTCAGGAACTTAGTGTAATGTTCACTGGGCATGGACCTTCTGCATCCATACTCCTAGCCTTAAATTTGACTTCATTATCACTCACATTTCCCAATAGGAAATGCCTCTGAGACTGCTACCAATAGTTCCATTTATCATAATTTGGTAATCCTGCCAAATGCCTGTTTAGTATTACATAATCAGGACAAACTTTTCATCACCATGTTCCATGGATAGATAAACCAATTATAACATTTCTGTGCTTCTCACTACCTATGATTGAATTTGATATTGCCACCTGAATTTTACTAATTGTGAGGATGGATCTTGAGCTGGTGCCGGTTATTCCAGATAATTTGAAATGGGGTAAAAAGAAGATCTTATACATGAGTACATTTGTTCTTTTCATCTCTGTCTCTTTCCTAGCCTCTAATTACAGAAACTGGAAGCTTCCAGAGTATCTGGTTATTGCATCATAATCCAATTGATGGAAATGTGAGTAAGAGTTAGTAGTCCAGTTTACCTAGAGGAGAACATCTACCATCTGTCTCTCTATTGTTCCATTGTGAGATTTACTCATATTTTAGCTGGATGCATGACACACTATAAGCACCTACTTCCTTGTGTAGACAAATACGTTTAGCAGCATAAAAATGTTTACTCAAGTGTGCTGTTTCATATATTTGAGGGGAAAGCATCTCGACATCCCTGCTGCCACATTCACAGCAGCTTGATTTGGGAGAGATCAAATAACATTTAACATAACCAAAATACAAGGGGAAACCATTGTTAAGTACATTCACTGAAGACAGGACAAGAAGTAATGAGTTTAAATTACAGGAAGACAGGGCTTGGCATAAATTGCTGCCAAGGAATTGCTGGAACCCCAATTCCTCAGGGCCACCTTCTGTGCTTCAGATGCAGCTGAATACCGATTTTTTTCCAGATAGAAAAGGGCTTGAGGCCTACATGGCTCTTTGTTTCAGGCAAATGGGCTCATTGCCCAGAAACCAATACATGTTCTTCCCTAAAGCTTCCAGGCCTAAAGAAGCAGCTGTCTTCAGGGTTGACCCAATCCACTGGGACTGGGCATCATAATCTCCAATTGTCCTGATTTGGCAAAGATAGTCTTGATTAATCCTCTGTTGTCCTGCTTTTTTATCTGCATTTAAAATGTACCAGACTCTCTCTCTCTTCCAAATTTCCCCATTTATACTCAACTTACTTCATTTGCTGCAAACTGAATTCAAAGTGCTAAAGTAGTTTAGGTAAAGGTTTTCTCTTGATATTAAGTCCAGTCGTGTCTGACTCTGGGTGTTGGTGCTCATCTCCCTTTCTAAGCCGAAGAGCCAGCGATGTCCATAGACACCTCCAAGGTCATGTGGCTGGCATGACTGCATAGAGCATCGTTACCTTCCTGCTGGAGCTGTACCTATTGATCTACTCACATCTTCATGTTTTTGAACTGCTAGTTGGCCGAAGCTGGGGCTAACAGCGGAGCTCATGCTGCTCCTTGGATTCAAACCTGCAACCTTTCGGTCTGCAAGTTCAGCAGCTGAGCTCTTTAACCCACTGCACCACCGGAGGCTCCAAAAATTATACTACTCATTTAAATTGGCAGGAGGGAGAAGAGAGGAAGAGGCTCTTCAGGTAAACAAAGGCAAGATGCTGCTACAGTTTCTCCTAACCTTAATAGTCTTCATCATCAATAACATATGGGACATGATATAGCCATCCTGACTACACAGGTGTACAACTTTTCATATATGAAATATCAGAAAAATTTGGCCAATTCAGTTAGAGCTGCTGTGAAAAGTAATTTTCTAACATGTTAGTCCTGTCCTAATTCCAGCAAAATCCCAAGGGAATGGCAACACCATCTAAAATTGGAGAAGGGAAATTTAAATGGACATCAAAGTGCAGTCTCCAAGCCTATGAGTAAACCTAATTCTATAATCAGTAAGATCTTAGTTTCTTATATGCACAGAAATGGATTGGAGCTTCCAATTACAGAATAGCACTGTATTTCTTGCAAAATGGTTATGGAAAAGTAAATCCTTTTTAGTTAGAGGATCATAAGGATATGATGGAATTCACTAGCTAGCCACTGATTTCCATATATAGCTATTTTTGCAAAAAGCCTATCTAGTGCTTTGTATTTCTTAATATTTCTGCATGAAAGTTTGGACTGGCTGGTCTTTATGGTATCTTCCAACTCTATGATTTAATTATTCTATGACTGACTACATAACAGTCAAGAGAACATAACTATAACCAATTCATAACTGTTATAGATTATTCCAGACAATATTTTAATATAAATGACATTTATAAAAGTATGTGGCACACAGAAGAGCTACATTTCTTTTATTAGCCCTGAAAATACATACAATCATTAAAGCAGAGTTTGGGAAACTCAGAGGCTACTATTCAACGTACTATGACTGTAGCAGCCCTGCAAACGTGGGTGCTGGAAGGTAAAATCAAATCAGAAAGTTGATGCAAGTCTACTTCTACTTTTATTCGATCAGGTTGGTGAAAAATCAAGGCAGGAAGCTGTGCTTTGTTTTAAACCAGCACAACTGGAGCCACTGGTGGTGCAAAGGGTTAAACCCTTATGCCAGCAGGACTGAAGACCAACAGGTTGGAGGTACAAATCTGAATTTGAATGAATTTGACCCAGCTTTGCCCACCAGGTTTTTCCGTGCAGCATCAGCCGAGATCCGGAGGGCGGGGAGGCGGGGTCGCAGTGGTCTATAGAGATTCCATCCCTCTGACCAGGGGCCCCATCCTGCAGTCAACAAATTTTGAATGCGTCCACCTGAGGGTGGGTGACCGGGACAGAATAGGGATTCTGCTAGTGTACCGTCCACCTCGCTGCACTACAGTCTCCTTACCTGAGCTAGCGGGGGTGGTCTCGAGCCTGGCATTGGAGTCTCAACGGCTCCTCGTGCTGGGAGACTTCAATGTCCATGCTGAGGCAACCCTCTCAGGAGCGGCTCAGGACTGCCATGGCAACCATGGGGCTGTCCCAACAAGTATCTGGCCCCACCCACTGTGCTGGACATACATTGGACTTAGTTTTCTGCCAGGGATGGGAGGAAGGTGGCGGTGTGGAGGAGTTGACCATATCTCCGTTGCCATGGACCGACCACTTCCTGGTCAGATTTAGGCTCACTGCACCCCCTAACTTCCGCAGAGGTGGAGGACCCATTAAGTTGGTCCGCCCCAAGAGGCTTATGGATCCGGATGGATTCCTGACGGCTCTTGGGGATTTTCCTGCCACCTAGGTAGGTGATTCTGTTGATGCCCTGGTCGCTCTCTGGAATGGGGAGATGACTAGGGCAATTGACACGATCGCTCCGGAACGTCCCCTCTCAAGAAGCCGAGCTAAACCAGCCCCTTTGTTCACTGAGGAGCTGGCAGCGATGAAGCGAAGGAAGAGGGAACTCTAGAGTGTGTGGCGATTGGATCCGAGCGAGCCAAATTGAACACGGTTTGTGTCCTTCTTAAGGGCATATGCCGTGGCAATAAAAGCTGCATGAAAACATTCTTTGCGGCCACTATTGCGTCTGCAAATAACCGTCCGGCTGAGTTGTTTCGGATTGTCAGAGGCCTTTTAAATCCCGCCACTTTAGGCGGGAACCCTGACAATTCGGCATCTCGCTGTGAAGCTTTTGCTCGGTTCTTTGCAGACAAAGTCGCTTTGATCCATTCTGGTCTGGACACCATATTAAGGGCAGTCTCTGAGGAAGTAACACGAGCACCTGCTTGTCCTATTTTGATGGATTCATTTCAATTGGTGAAACCCGAGGATGTGGACAAGATACTTGGAGGAATGAGGCCTACCACGTCCATCCTAGACCCCTGCCCATCCTGGCTTCTAAAGGAGGCCAGAGGGGGATTGGCTGAGTGGGTTGAGGTGGTGGTTAACGCCTCCCTTCGGGAAGGCAGAATTCCAGCGAGCTTAAAACAAGCTATAATAAAACCGCTGTTGAAAAAACCATCACTGGACCCCACTAAATTCGACAACTTTCGGCCAGTTTCCAATCTTCCCTTTTTGGGCAAAGTCCTGGAACGCGTGGTGGCCTCACAACTCCAGGTATTCTTGGGAGACACGGATTATCTGGATCCAGCACAGTCTGGTTTCAGACCGGGACATGGAACCGAGACAGTCTTGGTCGCCTTAGTGGATGATCTGTGCCGGGAGCTCAACAGGGGGAGTGTGTCCCTGTTGGTGCTGCTGGACCTCTCAGCGGCCTTCGATACCGTTGACCACGGTATCCTTCTGGAACGCCTTGCGGGGATGGGTCTCGGGGGCACTGTTTTACAGTGGCTTCGGTTATTCCTGGGGGGTCGGTCTCAGAAGGTGTTATTGGGGGACACCTGTTCAACCCCACAACCCTTGTCGTGTGGGGTTCCTCAGGGCTCAATACTGTCCCCCATGCTGTTTAATATCTACATGAAGCCGCTGGGTGAGATCATCCAGAGTTTCGGGGTACGGTGTCATCTGTACGCAGATGATGTCCAACTCTGTCAGTCCTTTCCACCTGCTACTAAGGAGGCTGTTGAGGTCCTGAACCGGTGCCTGGCCGCTGTAACGGTCTGGATGAGGGCGAACAAATTGAAATTGAATCCAGACAAGACAGAGGTACTCCTGGTCAGTCGCAAGGCCGAACAGGGTATAGGGTTACAGCCTGTGCTGGATGGGGTTGCACTCCCCTTGAAGGCACAGGTTCGCAGCTTGGGTGTGATCCTGGATTCATCGCTGAGCCTGGAGCCCCAGGTCTCGGTGGTGACCAGGAGAGCATTTGAGTAACTTAGGCTCGTGCGCCAGCTGCGCCCGTACCTTGGGAAGTCTGACTTGGCCACGGTAGTCCACGCTCTGGTTACATCCCGTTTAGACTACTGCAACACTCTCTACGTGGGGTTGCCTTTGAAGACGGCCCGGAAGCTCCAACTGGTCCAACGTGCGGCAGCCATGATACTAACAGGAGCGGGGCGCAGGGAACATACAACCCCCCTGCTGTACCAGCTCCACTGGCTGCCGATCTGCTACCGGGCTCAATTCAAGGTGCTGGCATTGGCCTATAAAGCCCTAAACGGTTCCGGCCCAAGATACCTAACTGACCGCCTCTCGGCCTATGAGCCCACGAGGACTTTGAGATCTTCCGGGGAGGCCCTGCCCTCGATCCCGCCTGCGTCACAGGCACGGCTGGCGGGGAGGAGAGATAGGGCCTTCTCGGTGGTGGCTCCTCGGCTGTGGAACACCCTTCCCGTGGACATCAGGCTAGCTCCCTCCCTGTTGATATTCCGCAGGAAGTTAAAGACCTGGCTGTTTAAGAAGGCATTTGAATAAGAAGTGCAATGACTGGTAATTTGACCATAGGAATGGAACAACGGAAATGATATCGGATTGTGGGTTTGATGATGAGACGACTCGGAATGGCTTTTGTAGTAATGTTGATGTTTTGATGAGATGTTTTTGATAATGATGAACTGTGGATTATTTTACACTATGCTTTGTATTTTGAACCTGTTTTTCTATGTTGTACACCGCAATGAGTCGCCCTTGGGCTGAGAATTGCGGTATATAAGCAAAGTAAATTAAATTAAATTAAATTAAAATCTGGGGAGAGTGCAGGTGAGCTTCCTCTATCAGCTCCAGCTCCCCATGTGGGGACATGAGAGAAGATTTCCACAAGGATGGTAAAACATCAAAACATCCGGGTGTCCCCTGGGCAATGTACTTGAAGATGGCCAAATCTCTCACACCAGAAGTGACTTGCAGTTTCTTAAGTTGCTTCTGACACAAAAAAGCCCAATACACAACTCTATTTAGGCCACTTCCTAAAAGGACAATGTGTGGGTACCTACTACCAAATATGCAACTTGTTGTGCATCATCACCATTCACCATCAGGGCAGTATAGAGAAACATTCCATAATTCCATAAGCAGTGACATATGATATGCCAGCCCGATATAGAATCTCAGTGCCTGTGTATTGTTCAGTGAAGAATAGAAGATGTTCATCTGGGTGCAAAAAGGATGCCCTCTAGCTGCCCCTACCAGTGCTTCTCAATGATTTGATGAGGCATACCACCACCACCCAGTGTGCCAGGGACCATGAAAATATAGTAATAATATGACCGATATATATTTTCATGCTTATAATTGTAGTTCTTGTCCCTGCTTGGAATATTAGCTTTCTTTTGTGATTTTCTAGTGAAGCACACAAAATATGCATATTTTGATGTACAATATTTCCAAAGCTGGGCTGTATTAGTCAGATGGTCACATCCAGGGACATTAAATAATGTATAAGGCTATTCTTAGGAGACCTCATCACTGTCTTTGCTTTTCTGTAAGGAAGTCATCTCTGTCAGGAAATTATAAATAAGTAACCTCACAATGAAGCTCACTTTGCCCCTCCATAAGCTACAAAGATTCATACTGATAACTCCCCAAGCACATTGACAGGAACAAGAAAACCTCTTCATCCAATTGCTATGTCAATAATGTATGCACAACGACTGATCTAGTTGTGCAATATAAACACATCAAATCCAGGCTTCCCCTTCATCTGTCGACACTTATCTTATGAAAACAAATACATTTGTATATGTGTGTCAGTGTCTGTTTTTCCAGCTTCAATGAGACAACTTGAAAAAAATCACTCCTATTTCCACAAGTAAACAATTTTTCCAAATGAACTTAAAATAGATTTTAAAGCATTTGTTTTCATTTTAGGAACCATTTTTCCTGCTGGAATTGTAAATAACATACTGTCCCAGACTTAAGTCTTATTAGTGCGCGTGTGTTATTTGTGTGGTATAGTGCATAACTTTCCAAACTGTGTGTCTTAACATGTTACCGCAGTGTGCAGTGTGCCACATGAATGTAATGAGAAACCTCTGAATCTAAGTGAGATGAGCAATAAATCTTATCTTTTTAAAAACATAAATGGAAGAGTTTCATGAGATATATTGGGTCCTCATACATTTCGTCACTACAATTTATGTATGTGTTTCTATCTCTTATGAGAGATTGGTTGGTTCAACCTCTAGTTTGCTAGTTAAACAGAATTACTGTATCATGAAAAGATGCATGTCTAATAGGCATGTCACCAACATAAAATGATTGGAAAGCTCTGGTGCAGTGATTGAGCATTGGACAACGACTCTAGAGAACAGGGTTCAATTCTCCACTCAGCCATGGAAACCCAATGGGTGATATTGGACAAATCACATACACTCAGCCCCAGGAAACCCCATAATTCCTTTAGGATATATATAAGTTGGAAATGATACCACAGCAATAAATAACTAAAGTATCTACAGACCCACTAGGAAAATCCAACAAATGTTACATTCAGCAAATGACAAGAGGGATCCTCTCACTTCTGCAGGAGTCTACCGTATACCATGCAGTTGTGGGCAAGTCTGCATAGGGAGCACCAAACGTAGCATTGCTCAAACACAAATCAAGATACATGAATTGCACTGCAGACTGCTTCAACCAGAGAAGTCAGCCATAGCAAAGCACTTGATGAACCAACAGCATATTATTTGAGAATACAGAAATGCCGGACCACTCTAACAACCACCATGTCACAGAGAAGCCACTGAAATCCACAAGCATGTGGACAATTTCAATAGAAAGAAAGAAACAATGAAAATGAACAAAATCTGGCTACCAGTATTTAAAAAACAATTCTAAAATCATAAGAGTAAATAAAGAACAACACTCAAAAACAGGTGAATTCCAGACAAGAAACAACCAGGGCCAGCTAATCCCCTCCCAAAAAAGGATTCCCCCAGGCAGCAAGAAGCCAGACCTTGAAACGGCCAGGTCATTGACTACTAATCAAGGTGGCCAATTGCAACATTCACATTGGCTTCCAACAGAAAAGAGTTTTTTCTCCCACCCTGGGCATTCCACAGATATATAAACCCCATTTTCCTAGTTTCCAACAGACCTCACAACCTCTGAGGATACCTGCCATAGATGCAGGCAAAACATGAACATGGCCATACAGCCCAGAAAACTCACAACCCAATGTTATTTAGACCTCCACTTTTCAGTCAAAAACAAGACTCTCGGGGCAACTGACAAGATAATACAGATTAAAACAAAATCATGATGTAAAATAAGACAAATTTCACAGTAAATGAGAGCACCCAACCGGTTAGGTCCCATTCAGAAGCAGAGTAGTTTAGATGCCAAACACCTGCTTGAATGAAAAGATCTTTGCTTGCTGGAGGAAGAATAATAAAAAGAGCCTTTTCTTCAATTAGTGCAAAGTGTAATAGTAGCCAAGAGGAAGGCTTTGCTTTCATTTTTTCAGCAGATTTTCAGCAGATTGTTCTTCTTTCCTTATTGTTTTGGGAGCTGCTTTATGTATAACTAACTGAATGTGTGATTTATTATGCAAATCTAATTTTGTATTATTAATTCATTGATTAATTTCATTCACATCCCTCCTTTCATCTATGAACTTCAGTGACGAAGGCCTTATTTTGGCCTCATTTTACTGTCTCAGAAAACACCATGCAGTGAGACACAAACAACATATAGGTCGGCATTACAAGCTTGATTTACAGTCTTGCAACTTTGGGGATTAATGTTTATGGCAATTAATGACTGAATGTGACCCCAAAAACCTACTTCTTAAGCCAACCATTGAAGGGTTTCTGAGGCACTGCAGATGAGGGGGCTCTGAAATTAAATCTGCAAGAATGCCTTTCAGCTGAAGTTCTGCATGGCTTAAGAGATGGCTTTGGAGGGACAGCAACGGCAAAGGTATTTAGGATAACAGAGCTCTGACATTGTAGCTACATCTGCCGATGCATTTTCTCAGCCATGATGTTCAAACATAGACGCAGCTACGTCTCAACGAACGGGAGTGCAGGGA
Organism: Anolis sagrei; assembly: GCF_037176765.1. NCBI lineage: Eukaryota > Metazoa > Chordata > Lepidosauria > Squamata > Anolidae > Anolis > Anolis sagrei. Next base: position 262,012,061 of record NC_090022.1, on the reverse strand, counting down.
GTGTACATCATAGCAGATGACACCGTCAAAGGGGATGAAACTAAAATTACTGTCTAGAAAAAAATTGTGCAGTTTCAGCAGACATTTATCATTTTTTATTTAAAATATCCCTGCAGTTAAATATAACTGCAAAACCATTTTCCGTAAACCCATCTTACATATGTTATATCCATATATCTACAAGGCAGAAACTCTATGCTAATTTTCTTCTAATGCGAATAAGCTCTATGCTAATTTATTTCTAATGTTAATAAACCTTCAAATATGTATGTGCTCTGGTCAGAGCTGTCATAATTATCCAGTTATGATGACATCCCGAATAAGGTTTAAACTATGCGGTTTCATCTGCACTAATTGTTATTTGTGCTGCTGGTGGATCTTTTTTTAATAGTCACTGATTTTGTCACATTTTCTGGTATTTTAGCTACAATATTTCAAGTTGCATACTGCAATTATACAGAAATTATACTGTTTAGCCAGTATTACACCACCTGACATCCACTGGGAAGTAACAACCAATAATGAAAAGACCAAGGCAGTGACCTCTCTGCCCATCTCCTGTTCAGATTTCAGCCAGCACACCAATGCCTTAAATCAAGAAATAGCTTTCCAAGATCTACAGAGATACTTGCAGGAAGCGGGAGTCCAAAAGTGGCAGGCTAAAACCCAGAAGCTCAATTCATTGCTGACACTGAATGAGAGACTCCCTCTTGGGCACACAGAAGACTTGGGCAACTTGGAAGGTGCTGAACAGACTGGGCTCTTACACCACAAGATTCGGAGTCAACCTTAAGAAATGGGGCCACAAAGTGGAGTCCACGACATGCAAGTGTGGAGAAGAGCAAACTAAAGACCACTTACTACAATGCAGTCTGAGCCCTGCCACATGCACAAGGGGGGACCTTCTTATAGCAACACCAGAAGCACTCCAAGTGGCCAACTACTGGTCAAAGGACATTTAGCATAATGCCAAGTTTTTAACATTGTTTGTGTTTTAACTACATTACAACTGTACCCTCAATTCACTACTGACATGACAAATAAATAAGCTACAATACTATGGTTAGTTCTGGTCAGGTATGGGAGGAGGTCCATGGAGTGACACCATGATTTACTGAATGGGTGACACTCACCCTAGTGATGCATGCCACTCTTATATGTGCATCTTATCAAGATTTCAATGCATGAACAGAAGGGGGTTACCCTTTCCCAACACAATCACAGCCCCCTTCTGACTTTCTCTCCCCATGGCTAACAACAATATGTAGTGTTCAACAATATGCAAGTATTCAAACACAAGCAAAGTAAATGTTACCATTTTTACCAAGGTGAGTCAAGGATCTATAAAAGCAGGTATTATAAGAATACAAAATAGTATATTGTCAGGTTCCTGAAAGCAAGGGAAAGAAAGGGCAAGGTAGATCAATTGCACTTCTATGAAGACAAAATAAATTGGATCAGTAAACTGATCAAGCTATACTTATGCTTAAAAGTGAATAAGAGTATTAAGGAAAGATTAAGCCATGTCTAGGAGATGAGCTACAGAAGACAAGCAAGGCCAACAAAGGTGCAATGTGGTCCTGATACAAAAGGAAAGTTAAAGCATTATATAAAAAACATTTCAAAATCAATCCATTAACTGCACTGCTCCAAAATCCTTCAACAAAAGCCATATTGATTTTGTTAACTATCTGTACAAAATTGATGTTTTTCTAGCTCCCATATTTTCTCATAAAAAGGAGTAGGGACACAAAAGAAAATCACATTGACCAAGATGTTTTACAGATCAATCCACTCATGGTTTGTAAGATGGTTAATAAAAGCATGCATGTGTTATCCAGTCTCTTATCACTGGAAGGAAATCATAAACAGTCTATCATTTCTTCCAGGTGTATTTACGTAAATATGCACAGCTACAAATGTTTGCAAAGTGCAGACTAAGTAGCCTCAGTTAACAGGAAAATATATAAAATAAGTGCTCATTAAGAAAAAATGTATTCAAAATATGTATAATAAGGAGTATGTACCAGAATGTAATGTGAAAAATGTATCCAAAATATGTACAATTGAAGTGTATACCAAACTGTGCACAAATGTCTATATCTGGCAGCCCACTATTCAATTTGGAATGGCAGCGCTGGGAAGATTCTGAAAAGCACAAATGAAAATCTGATAGAAACTGATAGATTTTCATATCTGTTCTTGCAAAACTTAAAAGGAGCCTCATGGCCCATCAATTCAATGTCACACTCAATGCACTATCTCCAGCTAATACATCAGGAGCCCCCGGTGGCACAATGGGTTCAACCTTTTTGCCAGCAAGACTGAAGACCGACAGATCAGAGGTTTGAATCCGGGGAGAGCACGGATGAGCTCCCTCTGTCAGCTCCGGCTCCCCATGCAAGGACATGAGGGAAGCCTCCCACAAGGATGGTAAAACATCAAAACATCCAGGTGTCCCCTGCATAACGTGCTAGCAGGCAGCTAATTCTCTCATACCAGAAGCGACTTGCAGTTTCTCAAGTCGCTCCTGACACAAAAAAAAAGTTAATATATATCCAGCAGGTAGCTGTCCAGTCAAAACAAACCATCTCTCTAAGTCAGGGGTCCTCAAACCTTTTAAGTAGAGGGCTGCTTCAGATTGTTGTGGGGTTGGACTATAGTTTGAAAAAAGCATGAACAAATTTGTATCCAACTGCACATATCTTATTTGTAGTGCACAAAACTAATGACTGCCTGTTGTAAGGCACCCTGAGTGCCTCTTCAGAGGTGAGAAGGACAGGATAGAAATGCCTGAAATAATAATAATAATAATAATAATAACAATTCAAACTATTACACCCTATCCCAGGGGTCCTCAAACGTTTTAAACAGAGGGCCAGGTCACAGTCCCTTAAACTGTTGGAGGGCCGGATTATAATTTGAAAAAAACATGAATGAATTCTTATACACACAGCACATATCTTATTTGTAGTACAAGAAACACTTAAAAACAATCCAATAATTGAAATGAAGAACAATTTTAACAAATATAAGCTTATTAGTATTTTAATGGGAAGTGTGAGCCTGCTTTTGGCTGATGAGATAGGATTGTTGTTGTTGTTGTTGTGTGCTTTCAAGTCGTTTCAGACTTAGGTTGACCCCAAGCGAGGGCTGGGTAAATGACCTTGGAGGGCCGTATCCAGCCCCCGGGCCTTAGTTTGGTCAAAAATGAAGCAGGAAGCGGCATGTCACTGTGTTGTTGATGCAGTTTCAGATATCTCTGCTGTCACTCAAGAGAGAAGGGGCAGTGGCAGAGAAGGGAACATGCCGAGGGAGGGGTGCAATATCTTCTCCAATAAGTCCCCAATCAGAGGAGGAAACCATCTTGGAATTGGCATACTTTTTTCTTTCTCCCACTACTATTAATTGAAATGTAATTTTTATAAGACCAAGTTTTGAGAGGAGGGAACACCAAGGAATCTGCCATCCACCTTTTGCCCTGATCCTTACAAGGTGACAGTGCCTCAAAAGTGGTGGCTCCTCTGTCATACACAAACCTCCCAGGTTTGCTCTGCAAGTACAGGTTGAGTATCTCTTATATGGAATTCAAAAATCCAAAATACTCTAAAATTGTCCACAAAGGTGGCTGAAATAGTGACACCTTTGCTTTCCGAGGGCTATGTTTATAAGGTGTATATGAAACATAAATGAATTTCATGTCTAGACTTGAGTCCCATCTCCAAACTATCTATGTATGTATGTGTATGCAAATACAGATATTCTAAAATCCAAAAAAAAAATGACATCCAAAACACTTGTAGTCCCAAGCTTTATAAATAATGAGTGCTCAACCAGTGTTATTATCAGTAATGTTTTGCATATAACTGAAGCATATAGTCCCTTTTCTTTTTAATTCAGGATCACTTGTCTTTTGTATTTCTGTAACTAAAACATTGGCTTCCACAAATTAAGCTGAGCCAGGACCTCACTGTGTTTTGTCCTATATTTATAAACACTTGGGCCAAACTGTGACTTAAAAGATCCCTGCAATATGGCACAAAGCCATTTGTTATATTACTGCTTTATAGAAATATGCTCTGAGAAAACTATTGGGAATTATCCAACATAAAGAATTCATTCTTGATCTTGAGCCATGTCTGCACTGCAGGTTAGCTTATTTCTGCCTGATGCTATACTGGCTTCAATCACATACAGTTTTCGCAATGCGGTCAATTGTATGTAGTCTTTCTAATCCGGTCTTCCAGGGTTTTTTAGATATTAAAAACACTACCAATTTATGGGATTTGGGTACTTTCTTGAAATATGGCAGGCTGAATATGAACATTAGCATATTCTGCCAAGATGTGTACACCAACAGAGGATCCCAGGTATTTTTTCCCTAGAGCCTTGTTTCTGAGTCTTATACTGACTTGGCAGAGAATTGGAGTAGTTGGCTGTAAAAACAGGACAGCCTTATTTTAAAGAGCAACCAGACTTAATATTGTTAATTAACTGATGCAAAAGTAAACTGTAGCTGCTATCTCAGGGAATCTGAGTTGATGAACTTGATGGGAACTATAAGTTGGAGGGACTGGGCTGTGGCACAGCTAGCTGATAGCCAGCTACATTAAATCACTACTGACCAAGAGGTCATGAGTTCAAAGCCAGCCTGGGTTGGAGAGAGCTCCTGACCATTAGTCTAGCTTGCTGTTGACCTTTGCAGCCTGAAAGACAGTTGCATCTGTCAAGTAGGAAATGTTGGTATCATTTTATGCTGGGAGGCTAATATAACAAATTTACAACACCATAAAATCTTCCAGCAGTGTGTGAAAGAATGAGGAAGTATTCCATCAAAGGACTCGGTGTCACAAATGGACGGTGAAGCAACATCTCCTCTGTGGCTGGAATCAAGCTGGAATCGAGCATAACCTCATGAAGCCAAAAAGCTAGGATGTTAAATTGCCTCTGTGTCTGTCTATATATGTTGTATGTCTAATTGGCATTGAATGTTTGCCATATATAAGTGCATTGTAATCTGACCTGAGTCCCCTGCAGGGCGAGAAATGTGGAATATAAATACTGTAAACAAACAAACAAACAAACAAACAAACAAATAAATAAATAAATAAATGGAGAATGTAGTGACCGTTCTGACATATCAGTTGTGTATTCCTTCATGGCAGGGGATTGGACTAGATGGCTCTTCTGATCCTTTCCATTCTGTGACTCCATGAGCACAAATTTAAACTGTACAATTACTGCTTCTGAAGTTCTAGAAATAGTTCCTTTGAAATATGAGATGAGCCAGGAGGTCTCATGAGCCATTGAATACAACTTCTTGCTCACTGCAAGAGCTCCAGCTAAAATATCTCTTACAGGTAACTGTCCAGCCTCTTTCTGAAGATGTCCAGAGATGGAGACCTTACCACCTCTCTGGGCAACTTCTTGCATTGACAAACCACTTTTAGGACCTTTTCACACAGAGCTTTTTTCACCCCATTCTTCCATTTGTTGACAGAGCCTACCGATCATCATGAGATTATGCTGGCTTGGCTTCACACATTTCTCCCAAAGTGGAAACACATCAGAAAGTGTTTTTTCAGGTAGCACATTGACGCCTTTTCTCCCACATGATGGGAACAGGGACAGGGGCCTTTTCCCATCCCCATCATATGATGGGGGAAGGAGGGAGGGCTTGTAGAGCACCACGATCCGCCCCCACTCACCTTCCTTTTCGCTGGTGAATGCCGGAGAAATGGCATGACCCTGGGACCGTGTGAAGAGGTTCTTACTATCAAGAAGTTCCTTCTAATACTCAATCAAAATCTACTCTCCTCTGACTTCAAGCCATTATGCCTTATCCTCCTCTCTGTAACAGCCCTTGAGGTATTTAAAGAGTACAGTTGTGTCAGCCCTCAGTCTTATATTCACCAAGCTGACTAAGCCCAGCTTTTTCAACCTTCCCTCATATGCCTTGTTCTCTATAACTATTATCTCGTGGTCCCCCAGACTGAATGAAGTACTCCAGATGAAGCCTGACCAGTGCAGAATATAGTTTCTTTGAGTTGGAAACCGCTTCTATTAAGAGAGTTATAGAAGGTGAAATATCATTTCTTTGTTGCAGCATCACACTCCTGATTCATGTTAAACTTATGATCGACAATAACTCTGAGGCCCTTTTCACATGTAGTTCATCTTAGCCATGTATCCTACAATGGATCTGAACATGCCAAGGAAAGAGAGCAATTCCAACTGAATAGCATTTTTACAGATAACACAATTGTCAAGGGAAAAGAGACTCATACAATAAGGCTCATGGTTAACTGCTGTATGGACAAGATTTCCATCACTTCCCATCATTCCCCCAAAGAATTCAACACCTTCCCCCTTAATTCTTCCCAACTAGTCACATTTTACTCATTTTGCATATGTATTTTTAATTGATATATAGTTCTTTAGCACTATAACTGTCTGGTAATCAGAAAGATAGTTAAAGAAGAGAGGTCAGAGGAAGAGTGCCATGGCCAAGGTCATAATCCCATTCAACAGGTCATCAATAGTAGTGTCCAAAGGTTCGGAAGGAAGGAAGAGAGTAGATACAGATGGGATTTTCCCTTGCCTGTATTGAACACTCCAGGACAAAAGAAACAAAAAAAATCCTGGATTTACAAAGTCACAGCTAATCATGAAAATTCATGAGAAATAAACCAGCAAATTAGGAATGTTGTATGTAATGTTTAAAATCCTTTAAAGTACACATACAACTCCAACCAAATCCTGGGGCTTTGAACCAAGAGTTCTAACAGTTAGAATAGGAGAAAAGTCTTTACTGTTTCATAGTATTAGTAATCTGCAACTTACAGGAATAACTTCAAAAGTATTTCTAAATAGGTCTGTTTGCACAAGTGCTATTAGGGCCTTCTACTCACAATTATGGTGTTGAATTAAACCAGGAGAAGGCATAAGGGCTGAATACAGAGAAACATACAATTGGTGAACATTTCTCCTGCTTTTTAATCTTCATCTCAGAGATATTAATTTTGTTCTCTTTTTTTTTTTACAAAAAATAAATTGATTGGCATGATATCATGGATCAGAACGGTTGGTATCAGTCCCATATATTCGATAAACATGTTAATTTTCTGGGGAAGTTATTGGAAAGTAAATTGAAGCAATAACCCAAGTAGTAACTCCAGTTGCCCAGCCACTCTGCATCATTTGTAAGGGTTACAATGTGACTTTGAAAAACTAATAGTTTAAAGATTTCCAATCCCATATTTCCTTTTCCTGAACATTTGAGATAAGGCAGCCATCAAAATTAAGAAATGCTTCTCACATACTATTAGGCTGCAAGAAACTTAGTTGCTATTGATTAACCCTCTAGTTCACAAGTGTTAGAATTAAATTTCAGCTACAAACGCTGGTTAGCAGACAGAGTTAATAAGAGGCAATCAGAGCAACAATCAGTTAATTTGATTCAGCAAAGAAAATACATTTCTAAGCTTCACATTCCTCTCATTTTGTCCTTGTGGACCAAAAGACAGAGAGAATGCCCTAGGTTAGAATAAAGAGATTCATTCACTGGCTTTTTAAAAATGAAGATGTTTTTCTCCTTTCCAGTTTTTTCTTTTATAAACTAGGGATACTACTTACCTTACCAACAGCATTAAAGATAAGGGTAGTAGACTTCAAATTAAGACTTCTACATACTTGATCAATGATAGCAATTTTGTATCCTATTCAATAAGAACTTGGTTTTCCCAGAAGTCAAGACCAGTTATCATTAAGCATCCAAAACCATGCAGATTGGTGTTTTGGATGCCAATTCCATGTGATGATGTTGTCAAACAATCAACGCCACCCCCTCTCCCAAAAGTTAAACTTGATACAAGGCATATATGTATATATATTCCATAAAGTTCTGCAAAACTCCTCTGTTCCAGTCTTTCACAGTGGATACTATCTTCTGGAGCCAGTCAGAACCCAGGCATTCTGGGAAGGACTTATCATTCATTGACCTACCCAAAGCTGCAGGGGAGGTGGAGGGGAAACGTGTGTTTATCTAAAACCTAACACAATAAATCAATTCCAGATCCCCCAATAAAGAAGTTTTTTTTCCAAGTCCCAGAAATATTATGTTCCTGATTTCTACTTGAAATATCATTTAGGGTGTTCACATGGTTTGAAACTACGTAGTTGGGATTCACCAAATAGAACAGAGTGGCATTATGTGCTCCTTGATCTACAGTAAGTCCTATTGATAACACTAGTGTAATTCTAGGCAGCATTTGCGGAGATTCTGCCATATTGATTATACAGGGCACCTAATCTTGTCAGGTTTGAAAACTGTATAAGGCATCTTTAGCCTCCTGCAACAGATTACCAGCATCAGAAATCACCTCTGCATTTTCCTCTACCTCAGTGATTCCCAATCTTCTTTTGACCAGGGACCACTTTGACCAGGGGCTACTTTAATCTGGGGCCACTTTGACGAGCGACCACTCTCAAACATTAGTATCAAAAGTTTTTGTACGAATCAGTTTTTGGTCAACTTTAGATTTGGTTTGGTTATTTGGGGTGCCGATTCAGAAAATTGCATTGGACAGACCACAGCAGCTCTAATTTCTGATACAAAACATATGCCATCTAGTAGTTGCCATCTGTTTGCCCACAGAAAACAATTTTTAAACATCTAGAGCAGATGTGGTCTATCCAAAGGGTCGGGGCTGGTCAATAACAGGGAAGGAGTGGCAGGAAGCACAAAAGGAGCGGAAATAAAATAAATAAAATAAAGAGGGAGGAGGCTCACAAACCAGATTTTTATCCTCGTGGCCCACTGGTGGTCTGCGGCTCACAGGTTAAGAACCACTGCTCTATCTAAAGAACATCTAATATGATAACTTTAAAATGGTGAACCTGCCATTCCTAGGCTCTCATTTCAAGGAGAATGATCTGAATCTCACAAAGTCATTCATCATTGAGGAATGAGGGTAGTATGTAGAGTTAATCCTGGCTTTCTTTTTCTGAACCATTCTTTTATTCATATCCCTCCTGTCTTCCAAACATGAAACTGAAGGCATGAACTAAAAGAGCAGGTCCTATCAAAAACACTACTGCCTATTGCTAGTGTAAATTTCATTTCGGCATAGCTTGGCAGTGAGAGGGGACGGGACTGTGAAAATGTAAGATTTGAAACATCAGAATTTTACTGCAGAGAATGTATCTGGTCTACATTCATATTCTAGTTGCTAAAAATATTTTTAAAGTGCACTTAAGAGGATGAATAGCTGTTGTCTGAAAAAGAAAATTGACCTTGCTTCTTGCTCTTCAGCTCTGCCTTATCTAATTCTGACATCATTGCCAAAACATGATGGTTAAGAGGGCTGTCTTATAAAATGCTTCTTGCAGGAATTTACCGAGGAATCAACAAGGAGCAATCCCTATTGTGATAATATGTCCAGGCATACTCATCACTTAGGGAGTGACAGTCTGAGAATACCAATGAGATGTTCGATCAATTCTCCTTTTTTTTTAAAAAAATGACAATACCCTGGCAAATAATAGATTAAATCCTTAGACCTATAAATACTGTCTCGGGGTAAACAAACTTGAAGTGTTGGAGAACATTCCAAAGCTAACACATTGTTTATGCATAAATATATCCTTGCCAATTTTCCTGGAACATAAAATTGTATTAAGAAGGACTTTGACTTCCAGAAGTCTCAGATAGTATGGCTGCATTCGGTCAAAGCACCAAAACTAAAGGACCAAAATGTGAGACCATTGACTTTGACTAGTTCTGTCAGAAGTTCTGGACAGTATGACCACACTCGGGAAATTGGAGAATTAAAGCCCCCAAACTCTAGAGTATGGCTTTTTAAACTGTGGATCCCAAACTGCACTACATGGCAGTCCAGATCCAACCAGAAAGACATCATTCCAAAACTTAGGCCCCATTTACAATGCCATATAATCCAGTTTCTGAATGCAAATTATCTGCTTTATAAACTGGATTACATGGCAATATCTATATACATATGTGGCAGAGGTGTCCACTTACACAGCTTCCTGCCTCCACAAACAGGCTATAGTTCCAAGTGCAGAGAAGCCTCCAAAAACACTCCCCCAACTGACATTGCAGGTTATAGCGAGCACCATGAACATGTAGCCTAAACCCTGCCAATGTCCTCCCCAAACACTAGGGGCCACCACCCATGGAATATTTTCATTTGGGGAGAATTTCATCCTAGATTTGATATGTTTCCTCCACCACAGACAGGCATCCTAGGGTTCCTTGTGTGGAATTTGCATGACCCTGCCCACTGCCTCTCCTTTAACCCTTTCCTATGGCACACAGCAAACATAGTGGTATTGATCCGTAACTGAACAGACTGGAGGAGTTTGGGGGACCAATGATAGATCTGGACCAAACTTGGCACACACATCCAACTTGGCTAACTGTGCATACAGGCCTGGTTTGGGGAGGATTGACCCATGATTCTGGAAATTGAAGTTCACCCATGTCATTATGTATTTTCTAATGGGAGCATTCATAAAAAAAACAAAACCAAAGACTGGCTTTTTCCTAATAAATAGTGTTACAAATTAACTAAATGATATTACCTAACACCCCAAAACAAACAATGCCTTCTTCAAATAACCCAGGCACTGTCAAGTACCCAAGCTAGTAGATAAATATAATCCAGTTTAAAGTAGATAAGCTGCATTTAGAAACTGGATTAGATTGTCAGTGTCGATGGGTCCTGAAGTGCCTAATTGATTAGAAGGACCTGCTAGTGCTTTACCGAACTACAAAGGGTTACATAGGATGTAGCCATCCATGGCTGTTCAAATGGACTCCTATAGCTATGACTGTATAATGTAAAAGGACCTTGCTGAAGAGACAGGATCTTCCACCGCTCCGGAAAGCAATAAGCTACAGTACTTTATGTGATGCACAACCTCCTCCTCTAATATCCTGCTCTTACCTCCCAGTACCTGTCATTCATTTCAAGTGATTCATTCAGCCCCGGTGTACATCCAGACCAGAGCTACATTGTTACAGAGACAACTCCCACTATCTGTTATCCTTTTGTGTTCATTTGCATAGATCTCCTGTTAGTCCACATTTAATGCGGGAAGATACACATATAGGGAAGATATATAATAGTATGTGTCACCATAAGGAGTTAACACATATTAGAACATCTTGCCTGTTGTTTTTCCCCCTGCTAAGGTTGCCTATCTCCCTGCTGATCTGAGATCTATTACTATGTCATGTCATCCCATCAATTTTGTAATCATGTGCACACTTCATATGACCTACTTTAGGTATGCCTTTCTGAAACAAATCCTGATATGTTCTTGTTATTAAGCAATGTCTCACTGTCATTTAAAGGACACTTTAATGCTCCTTCCTCTCCTAGTTAGTCAGTGACAGTCAAATCCTGTAAAAGGAGGCAGGGAAACCTTTACATACATCTCTGAATTTGTATAGAGAATGTTCTCTGATACAGTGATTAAATTCATGATATTCAGTTTTTTCCAAAAACAATGCTACTGCTTTATATGATATCCCTTCATTTTGAAATGAATGCGTGGTGTTGGTGTGTGTGAACTAGAACTGACAATACAACAACAAGAATGCAGTTGCACTTGGAGAATAGAGTTAAAATGCATCCATTCAATAACTCCAAGAACTGGCCAAAAATGTTTTATGTATCTGTAATCTACATAAATTTTTAAAAGCTCAAAGAATGACATTATGGGAAGTCATATTGCCATTGCTAGGAATAAACAGATAGAAAAATGATATATGTTTATAATTATACTTAATACATTCTCTGTATTTTGCTTTTCGCTTGCCTCCAGCTTGAGTACATTGGAAGCAAAAGTATCACTGTTTCTGCCACCCATGTGGATCATTCTGCAGTATTTCAGATTTTGGAATTCTAGGTAAGGGATACTCTTCATGTAGCAGTAAAAATATCTCTATCGGACAAAACTGCATTGCTATGATAATAATAGATAGGAGACACTGCTGCACGAAAATGGTAGAAAAGCACAACTAGGGGACATTGCTTTTTGGACTGCAGTTTCAGAATCCCTTCAGGCAAAGATGAGAATTTTGAGAGCTGTTAGCTCACAAAATCTCTTTTCTGCTTTGTTTGCCACAGAACAGGTGTTAGAAGAGGTTCACCTAAACTTTCCTGAGTCTTTGCTTTACCTTTAATTGTTACCAAAGGTGATTCATAGCATAGTTCACAACTTTGTTTGCTCATGTTCCCCAAGCAGTTAAGGAGTGAAACTGAAGAAGGGCACATCTACAAACACCTAAATCCTGGAGGGGTCCAAAGTATTGCTGCTTTGATTGTCACTCTTACCTTTTGCATCCTTTGTTACCACAGGATATTTTAAGATTATTATTATTATTATTTCTCACACTTCTACCCCATCCTCCTCAACCCCCGAGGGGGGACTCAGGGCGGCTTACAAAAAGGCACAATTCGATGCCGGCACAACAACAAGGTAAAACAAATTCAACATATAAACAGTCATTAACCAATTAAACAAATTAAAACAATTAAACAGTCCATTATATATCACAGTCCCTAAAAACAATCTAGTACTCAACGTTTATCAGCTCAGAGTTGGTAAATTCAAAATCCACATTAAGGATGGTGAAAGCATGGCTGTCCAACTTTAAATCTAATTCTGACATCATTGCCAAAACATGATGGTTAAGAGGGCTGTCTTATAAAATGCTTCTTGCAGGAATTTACCGAGGAATCAACAAGGAGCAATCCCTATTGTGATAATATGTCCAGGCATACTCATCACAGAACAAGATACGTTCGGTCAGGTAATCTGGGCTGCAACTGTTTAGGGTTTTATAGGCTAAAGCCAGCACTTTGAATTGTACTTGGAAGCAGACTGGCAGCCATAACAGGGGGATTGTATCTCTTCAAAGGCAACCCCACGTAGAGCGCATTGCAGTAGTCTATTCGGGACGTAACCAGAGCGTGGCCAAGTCTGACTTCCCATTCTTAGTAATGATTTAGAAACCCAAAGCTCTCCATATCACTTGAACTCATTTTTACACACAAGGACAGAACTTGAAAATATTACTCTTTGAAACTGCCACTCCCTAAATTTCACAGCTTGGTCACATTATGTCCTATGCTAGCTAGAAGGTTCTGGGAGGCATAGTCCAAAAATTAATGTATCCATAGTAAATGGGTGAAGAAATGGTAGATAATTTTGCTTTATCACTCACATTTCCTATGAACCCATGTGATTTGTGAGTTCCTAATAATGTGTTGTCAAGCTCATAATAGCTTTTCATGTATAATTATTGAAATCTTCCCTTATTACATGACATTCTTTACCTCATTGTTATACTACTAATTGAAAAGGATATCACAGTAAGGCCTCTTCCCAAAAGACCTTGCAATGTCCTGGGTTTTTCTATATGCAGAAATTTTGAAGAATTCCCAAAGAGGTAGAAGTAATAAATGATGTTTTCACATTGCTACTTGTTAATGTTGAGCTTTAAAAGGTTTAAATGAAGAAACCCTGGCACAGAAATTGAATCAAGTGATGCAATTTACTGTAAGTGCTTTTTTTAAAAAATCCTGTAAAGGGACATAATGGTATTGTCAATTGAATTATAAATCTGGTCAAACAAAGAAGAATTATCACATATTTAATGTACGGAGCAAAGTAATAGACATACTATGAATATTCCCAACTGGAAAGGGGTCCATAAAGAAGGTTAAAGTTGAGCTATGGATTCACAGAATTATTAGCCTTGTCCTTTTTTGTGTTGCTTAGGGATATAAGGTGATAGAAAAGCTAGGTGGTTTAGGAATTCCCCAGGAAGAGGTACTCAAGAGTTTGAAAAGGTTACCCTTTGGACTACAACTCACAGAACAGACAGCCAGCAGAGGAAGAAAGGAGAAGATTAACCATATTTTATTTTAGCATGAGCTTTAGCGGCTATACAAACACACTTCTTCAGATTCAGTCCAGAGTAATACTGAAGTCTCAGGTTATAAAACACATTTATACTGTGGGAAGTGGCACAAAATGTAATATGAAGCAGAAAGAGGGAAATTATGTCCCTTTCCATACATTTTCAAACCAATGTATAAGGTGATAGAAGTCTTTCAGATCTTTACAGTGGTCGATCAGTGTTGGTGTATGAAATCAATACATCTGTGTACTAAAAGTCAGTTCCCCTGAGGTCAAAACTCTCTCTGAAAATATTTCTTTTGTTCTAAGTGCAATACTTATTTATTTATCATATCAGAAGCTAACCCAGGGAACAGTTGTAATGTGTTTTTTTAAAAAAAAAAAACAACACTAACAAAGTTAAAAGCTTGGCATTCTATTAAATGTCCTTTGACCAGAAGCTGGCCACCTGGAGTGCCTCTGGTGTTGCTCTAAGAAGGTCCTCCATTGTGCATGTGGCAGGGCTCCAGTTGCATTGTAATAGGTGGTCTGTGGTTTGCTCTTCTCTACACTCGCATGTCATGGACTCCACTTTGTGGCCCCATTTCTTAAGGTTGGCTCTGCATCTTGTGGTGCCAGAGCACAGTCTGTTGTGCATCTTTCAAGTTGCCCAGTCTTCTGTGTGCCCAGGGGGGAGTATCTCATTCGGTATTAGCCATGGATTAAAGTTCCGGGTTTTAGCCTGCCACTTTTGGACTCTAACTTGCTGAGGTGTTCCTGCGAGTATCTCTGTAGATCTTACAAACTATTTCTTGATTTAAGGCATTGGCATGCTGAATGATATCCGAACAGGAGATGGGCCAGAGATGTCACTGCCTTGGTCCTTTCATTATAGACTGTGTCTTCCTGGTGGATGTCAGATAGTACAATACAGGCTAAATAGTATAATTTCTCCAGTGGTGTTGGGTGTAGATATCCTGTGATAATGTGGCATGTCTCATTACGAGCCACATCCACTATTTTAGTGTGGTGAGATGTGTTCCACACTGGGCATACGTACTCAGCAGCAGAGTAGCAAAGTGGAAGGGCAGATGTCTTCACTGTATCTGTTTGTGATCCCCAATAGAGAGGACTATTATGTTGACTTCTGAGTCAACACAGTTAAGCATAGGATATATGGTCTTGTGTTGGGAGTGCTTTGAATATGTTCCCATCTATGGCGAGGCATTGGACCAGATGGCCTTGTGATCTCTTTCAACTTTATGATTCTATGAACAGTCATAGAATGTCACATTAAAAATATGTTGTATTGATTTCAATTAAACAGCCTTCCAACACTCTTTCTGAAGCTTAGTCCTGATAATTCTAGGAAACCTGAGGTCAATTATGTATTTAACACTATCAAACAACTTCTCCAATATGAAAGCTTGTTAACATGCATAAAATCTCCAGCTGCATGACTGTGTATCTCTAATAGCTACCTACATTATTTTCTTATATATATTTCATATAAAATCCTAAATAGTACATTAACAAGTACTTTGCATGCTGGTCCACACTTGGAAGATCAAGTTTCAAATTAGTTTTTGATAATCACTCTCTCAGCCCCCTTCCACGCTGCCCTATATCCCAGGATCTGATCCCAGATAATATGCTTATCCCAGATTATCTGGCAATGGAGATTCATATAATCCAGTTCAATACAGATAATGTGGGATCAGATCCTGGGATATAGGGCAGTGTAGATATAGGGCCACAGAATCACCAATTTTCCAAGGTTTTTCTGAAACTAAAACAACAATGCAAGGGGTCCACTGGGATTTGGTTCCAGGACCCCTGTGGATACCAAAATCTGTGGATGTTTATGTCCCATTATACACATTGATGTAGTAAAATGGTATCTGTTATATAAAATTGTAAAATCAAGGCTTCTATTTTGGATTCCTCCCTCCATTCCCTCCCTGTTTGAAATATTTTCCAGCTATGAATGGTTGACTCTGTGAATACCAAATCCATGGATACCGAGGGTCGACTGTATATCTGTGCAGCTGAGGTTTTTGAAGGGCCCAAAATATGTATTATATTTTCATGGGTGATATTGCAGCCTTGTCTAGTTTTTAAGAATGATTTGTGAACATCATTTCCTGAGGAGCAAAGTAGAAAAGGTGGACTATAACTGTTAACTATTAAAACTAATAAAAATCAAGCAATAATAAGTAAAACGAATTTTGTTCCTGAGTTATAAATGTCATTTCCTAACGGGTTCTATCATAAAGACATAGAAAAGGTTTATTAAATTGCAAAAACGTTGTTTTTGTGGGACATCCTGCAACACATTTTGCTATAATTTTTCAATTAATATCTCATTGAGTCTCAACCAATTCAACATAGTTTGTGGAAGCTACAAAAACAAAGTTTCTGCAGTATAACAACTACTTTTAAAGCACTGCACAAAGAAATAACACTTTCAAACCAGGAAAAGATTTTGTTTTCAAATTTTGTTACACTGTAATCCTATTGGGGTTTTTTTTAAAAAAAAAAATGTAGACACAAGTAGAGTGATACAAACCTTGATAATGGAATTCCACTTACATTTTCACTCAATATAATGTATCTCATTTACCAATCCCAATCTGGAACCCACGGTGACACAAAGGGTTAAACCTTTGTGCCAGCAAGACTGCTGACCCAATAGGTCAGCAGTCCAAATCTGGGGAGAGCAGGTTGAGCTCCCTCTATCAGCTCCAGCTTCCCAAATGGGGACATGAGAGAAGCTTCCCACAAGGATGGTAAAACTTCAAACATCTGGGCGTCCCCTGGGCAACGTCCTTACAGACAGCCAATTATCTCACACTAGAAGCAACTTGCAGTTTCTCAAGTCACCCCGGACATGAAAAAAAAAAAAACAGTCCCAATCTCCAGAAGGCTCTTGATACACTTCCAGAGCACCTCAGTGAACTGCAGGTGCTGGTCCTCAGTGATGCCAATCTCATCCCAGATGTTGCATAGGTTCCTCAAGTCCTGGATCAGGCAGGCTACCGAACCACCTTCCAGGACCTCGCTCCCTGTCGCCTAGCCCACTCTGGGCCCTGCATATTCCTTCTCCTCTGCAGCTTTCTCTTCCAACACAAAAGAAAAGCCAGTTTAGCTTTACCACTAGTTTCAAAACTATCATCATGGATATGACAAGCAACAAGGCAGATGGCAGCATACATGGGCTCTGAGAGAGTAGGTCTGCATTTTCATATTCTGGTGAATGTCAGGATCTGAATGTTTTAGCCAACGATCAGTAAATGTCAGTCTCTGGCTGCCTTTGATTTGCATCTGATGTATCAGTTCGGTGGCTTGTCCTTCATGCAGACTGTCAACTTGTCCATCAGATCTTCGGTTAGGAATGTCAGGTGCAGAAACACAGGAGAGCCCAACTTGTCATTAGAGATCTATTGAATTCCATTTGCCCGGCAAAGAGAAAAGAAAGGATGGTAAAATGTATGCAGGGAAGAGATGCAGATGAGTTGGCTTGCCACAGCTGCATTCAAACAGCATTTCAAGACAAAACATAACCTTGGGAGAAGAAGCATTGATTCTCAACCTTTGACAGATTGGTCTGTTTTTAACAAGAGATTTGTGAAAACTATTAGCACGCTTTTCTGAAATGAAGCCATTTCCCCTGCATCATAATACATAAGACTATTAAACCATTCAAATTAATTCATTGCAGGTTGGAAAAGAATAGACACAAAGAACATACTCTCAAAATGAGTATAAAACAGCATTTTAAAAAGCTAGAACAATATTTAGCAATTGATAATGTAAGGCTATAGTTTCAAAAAGAGGTTTTTAAAAAACAAATTAGGTACAGTCATAAGTGTTGGTAGTCATTATCATAAGTTTTAATTTTAAAAAGTATACTTACTTTCTTGCAATTCAAAAATTATGAAATTTGTGGTTTTTAGTCGCAGATTGAAATCATCCAACAGCAATAATCACCCTGTAACTATTAAATTAATTAAAATACTTATGGATTCATCAGAGTCCCCAGTGGCACAGCGGGTTAAATTGCTGAGCTGCAGAACTTGCTGATCGAAAGGTTGGCGGTTCAAATCGGAGGAGCAGCATGAGCTCCCACTGTTGGCCTCAGCTTCGGCCAACCTAGCAGTTCGAAAACATGCAAATTTGAATAGATCAATAGGTACAGCTCCAGCGGGAAGGTAATGGCACTCCAGGCAGTCATGCCGGCCACATGACCTTGGAGGTGTCTACGGACAATGCTGGCTCTTTGGCTTAGAAATGGAGATGAGCACCACCCCCAGAGTCGGACATGACTAGACTTAATGTCAGGGGGAAAATTTTACCTATGGATACATCAGAAATAGGGTGACAATATCTTTCATTATTCTATGCCATTTTATATGGTTAGTTATCCATTCATTCATTCCTCTTTTACTGCTTCCCTTTGTTTCAAAGAGTTTAGAGTACCTAATGATCTTCTAAAAACACACTTAGCTCAAAATAAATAATAATTCCAGTGTCGTAAATATATGTAAAATATGAACTCATATAAGACCATCTCCAAAAAAAAGAGAGTGGTAATAGCGCAAAGGTTGTGCAATTGGGGTGCCATCCTCACACATGGGGTAACCCTACATACCATTAAAATCACCACAGGCATACTCTCCCACTACTTTAATAAGAATGAAAATAAAAATGACAGTAAATGGTATTTGTACTCATTGATACTGTCATTTTTTTAAACAACGTAATAATGATTTTGTTTATGTAACACCCAACAAGTGCTGTAGGACATTACTTCTGGTTAAAATTGGGAAAGATCCTAGAACTGCTACTTACTACTCTCTGGTGTGGCAATCAAAAGAAAGATTCCCCATCACAGTTGTTCATCACAGCAGAGATCACTGGCAAAAGAAGAATAGAGATTTCAGTATGCTGTACTTCTGTCAACAGAACAGACCGCTATCACTTATAATGGCTGCATGACTGGGGGACTTTTATAATTATGGCCATAGTGCTATGATCACAAATATGCAGCAACCATGAAGAATCAGTTACAGATAAGTAATTCTAGGTTACACATTTGTAACTACAATAGATAATTCCTGCCTATATACATTGACTTTACAATTGATGCAAGAGATCAGCTGTGAAAACCAGAAGGGAAGATGAAATACATGTCCATCTGGAGGTGAAAATGCTTCCAAAGTAGGTCAGTAGGTTAAATGTTTGCTGTTTGCAACCCTACAATAACTTAGATGTTTGTGGGGGGTGTTTTGTAAACAGCACCCTTCTGCTCACTCCAGTAATGAAAAGATACGCTTCAGATACAACTGGATCACAAACCAGAATGGTTTAATCCAGTTATTTCTTATCTTTTTCCAGATGCTTCCGAAACCGTTTTCTCCATTTATCCAGTACTTTGTTTTTCAATACCCCAGTGGTGCAATGGGTTAAACCCTTGTGCCAGCAGGACTGAAGACCGACAGGTCAAAGTTCAAATCCGTGGAGAGTGCAGATGAGCTCCCACTGTCAGCTCCAGCTCCCCATGTGGGGACATGAGAGAAGCCGCCCACAGGATGGTAAAAATATCAAACATCCAGGTGTCCCCTGGGCAACATCCTTGCAGACGGCCAATTCTCTCACACCAGAAGCGGCTTGCAGTTTCTCAAGTCGTTCCTGACACACACAAAAATCCTCTGTGGTAGAAGAACTATGATTCAACAATTCCCTCTTTGCTTATCAGCCACACAACGCAGAAAAGTAAGTGTAATTTTGGCCTGGAAAGAACACTTTGCTCTAAGAAAAATAAATCTCAGACATTATACATTTAGGCTATAATCATATCAAGAGGACACTTTTGGGGACCAAAGGCCAAATCTCTTCTGGCAAGCATATAAGAGATCACATGCCTGCAATAGATTTGGCCCAGAACTTGAAAAGGGTATTTTTTTAGACTATACCTCCTGAAATATCTTGACTAGTTTAGCCATTTGGAAAGCTTTTGTCAGAGCCAGACACATGACATGGACCAGTAACAGCAATGATTAGACTTAGCTATCTTTAAATATCTAAAGGGATGTCATGCAGAAGATGGCGCAAGCTTGTTTTCTGCTGCTCCAGAGACTAGAACATGAACCAATGGATTCAAATTACAAGAGATTCCTCCAATCTATTAGGAAGATCTCCTTCCACATCAAGCAACGGATGAGGGGTTCTCCATCCCTGCTATACACATTTTCCTGGGAGGGGATATCACCGTGGGATTTCTTTTTTGTCTAGGCATGGAAAGGATTGCGTTATTCAGCTGCAAGTGAGCCACAGTACTAAAACATCAAAGTAGTTACAAAAAACATAACAGATGACAATTGCTGTCATAAGACAACTTGCTTCAGTGATTTCTAATGACAGTCCTGTCATTGCATCCCTCGATCCGTAAATGCCAAAGGTAAAAACAACCTTTTCTAAGTTCCAGCTTTTTGCAGAATTAAAGCAGTTTGACACCACATTAACTGCCATGGTTCAATGCTGTGGAGTTATGGAAGTTGCCATTTTACAAGGTCTTTAACCTTCTCTGCCCAAGAGTGTGTGTGCTTTACCAAATGACAGCTCCTGTGATTCTATAACATACAGCCATGGCAGTTAAAATGGTGTCAAACGGCATTAATTCTACAATCTAGATGCATCCACAGATATAGATATCTAGCAGATTTCTTTTCGTGTCAGGAGCGACTTAAGAAACTGCAAGTTGCTTCTGATGTGAGAGAATTGGCCGTCTGCAAGGACATTGCCCAGGGGATGCCCGGATGTTTTGATGTTTTACCATTCTTGTGGGAGGCTTCTCTCATGTCTCCGCATGGGGAGCGGAGCTGACAGAGGGAGCTCATCCATGCCCTCCTTGGATTCGAACCCGAGACTTGTCAGTCTCCAGTCTTGCCAACAGAAGGGTTTAATGCTGCCTGTACAGGCCCTAGGAAATGCCATGGGGTCTTACATATTTCCAGTATGTTTGTTCCATTCATCAAAGATATATCCAAATCAGATAATATCATACAGAGCAATGTTTCTCAACCTCGGGGTCAGAAGCCCTGAAGGGGTTGCGAGGGGGTGTCAGAGGGGTCCCCAAAGACCATCAGAAAACACAGTATTTTCTGTTAGTCATTGGGTTCTGTGTGCAAAGTTTGGCCCAATTCTATCATTGGTAGGATTGAGAATGCTCTTTGATTGTAACTGAACTATAAATCCCAGTAACTACAACTCCCAAATGTCAAGGTCTATTTTCCCCAAACTCCACCAGTGTTCACATTTGGGCATTTTGACTATTCATACCAAGTTTGGCCCAGATCCATCATTGTTTGAGTCCACAGTGCTCTCTGGATGTAGGTGAACTAGAACTCCAAAACTCAAGGTCAATGCCCTTCCAGTATTTTGTGTTGGTCGTGGGAGTTCTGTGTGCCAAGTTTGGCTCAATTCCATCGTTGGTGGAGTTCAGAATGCTCTTTGATTGTAGGTGAACTATAAATCCCAGGAAGTACAACTCACAAATGACAAAATCAAGCCCCTCCCCCAACCCCACCAGTATTCAAATTTGGATGTATCGGGTATTTCTGCCAAATTTGGTCCTGTGAATGAAAGTACATCCTTTATATCAGATATTTTCATTGCAATTCGTAACAGTAGCAAAATGACAGTTCTGAAATAGCAACAAAAATAATTCCATGGTTGGGAGTCACCACAGCATGAGGAACTGTATTAAGGGGTTGCAGCATTAGAAAGGTTGAGAACCTCTGATATAGAGCTTTTTAAGTAACCCTGGATAAAATGGGTCATTTATAAATGAAGGGCTTTCAGGGAATGCAGAAGCTTAAATCAGACAAATAAAAAAGGGACATGAATCCACCAGATGAATTTAGCTCACAATCACATTTGGAGAAAATGCAATGTCACTGCAAAGTATTTAGTTACTTGACTCTAAAAAAAAAATCCAACTAATCCAGTGGCAAGAGATTATCAAGAAGAAAAATAAGCCTCTCCCATTGCATCTACAAACTGGATTACAATTCAACTACCCAGTCACTGTTCACAGCCTAAGAACAAGAAGGCAATATGATCGATCACTTCCCATAGATGCAGTGCTGCTGAACCTAAAGCCTGGCACTCCCTGTCAAAGGAGACTATGGAGGATTCATCTATTTGTCTCATTTTTACTGAGGCAAGGCTTTGGCATGAACACTATTGTGCTGCTAAATAGCGGAGGATTAATCGATTTGGTACCGGTTCTACCTTTTCTGAGTTGTTTCCTAATGCACTTAACTCTATTTTAGTACTGTTAGCTGCTTTGAGCACCTCTTTAGGGGAAAAGACTGGGAATGAATAAAACAGATAGATGATATAGACAGACAAAAGATAGGGTGGGCTCAAAATATACAAATCTGGGAGGTTATTTCATTTTTAATGGTGGCTTCATTGGCTTAGGGTACAGACAGCATGGCTGCATTATTATCAAGTGAAACACCAGAATTATTTACAATAGACAGACTATCGCCACCACAACAGAAAAGATGCTGTAAAATGACACTTCCCCACAGTCACCTACGGATGTGAGAGCTGGACCTTAGGGAAGGCTGAGCGAAGGAAGATAGATAGTTTTGAACTGTGGTGTTGGAGGAAAGTTCTGAGAGTGCCTTGGACAACGAGAAGATCCAACCTGTCCATACTTCAGGAAATAAAGCCCAATTGCTCATTGGAGGGAAGGATAGTAGAGGCAAAGATGAAGTACTTTGGCCACATCATGAGAAGACAGGAAAGCTTAGAGAAGACAATGATGCTGGGGAAAATGGAAAGCAAAAGGAAGAGGGAGCGACCAAGGGCAAGATGGATGGGTGGTATCCTTGAAGTGACTGGCTTGACTCTGAAGGAGCTGGGAGAGGTGACAGCCGACAGGGAGCTCTGGCATGGGATGGTCCATGAAGTCACAAAGAGCCAGAAGCGGCTGAATGAATGAACAACAAAAAATATTTTAAATTACATTCAGTATTAAAATCACGCCACCCAAAATCATAGTCTAAGGTTGTTCGGTAGTCATTACACATATTCCAATTATATTACTGCACCACACCATCTCCAAAAGCCTGATCCCAGAGCCAGATTTTTACACTCCTTATGAAGGCTAGGAGGGAGGGGGCTGATCTAATATCACTAGAGAGGGAGTTCCACAGCCAAGGGGCCACCACTGAGAAGGCCCTGTCTCTTATCCCCACCAGTTGCGCTTGCGAGGAGGGTGGAATCGAGAGTAGGATCTCCCCGTATGATCTTAATCTCCAAGGTGGTTCATAGGGAAAAATACATTTGGATACTCATTTAGGGCTTTATAGGCTAAAGCCAGCACTTTAAATTGTGCTCAGTAGCAGACTGCAGCCAGTGGAGCTGACACAATAGGGAGGTTATGTGCTCCCTGTATGCCACTCGAGTGAGCAATCTGGCTGCCGCCCATTGAACCAATTGGAGCTTTCAAAGAGTCTTCAAAGACAACCCCACGTAGAGTGTGTTGCAGTAATCTATATGGGGCATTGCCAGAGTGTGAACCACCGTGGCCAAGTCTGACTTCCCAAAGTACGGGTGCAACTGGCACACAAGTTTTAATTGTGCAAAAGCTCCCCTGGCCACTGCTGAAACCTGGGGTTCCAGGCTCAGCTATGCATCCAGGATCACTCCTAAGCTGCGGACCTGCGTAACACCATCCAGCACAGGCTGCAACCCTATGCCCTGTTCGGTTTTACGACTGACCAAGAGGACTTCTGACTTGTCTGGATTTATTTTCAATTTGTTTGCTGTCATCCAGACAGTCAGAGCCACTAAGCACCAGTTCAGAACCTGAACAGCCTCCTTAGTAACAGGTAGAAAAGAGTGATAGAATTGAACATCATCTGCATGCAGATGACACCAAACTCCGGACAACCTCTCCCAATGGTTTCATGTAGATGTTAAACAACATGGGAGACAGTATTGAACCCTGCAGGACCCCACAAGACAATGGCTGTGAGACCGAGCAGGTGTCTCCCAACAACACCTTCTAGGAACGGCCCTCCAGGGAGGACTGGAGCCACTGTAGAACAGTACCTCCAAGACCCCTTCCCACCAGGTGTCCCAGAAGGATATAGTGGTCTACAGTATTGAAAGATTCCCAATTCAGCTCTCAAACCACTGTAATCATGCTGGTTATCTACTTGTAAGTAAACGTCAGCAGCATTTACATTTTTAAGAATGTGAAAAATCCACACAAAACCCAAGAAACCATCAAATAGAATAAATGGGGAAGGGGTTGATTATATAAGGTATTCCAGAAAGCTGGACTAAAGCTTGATGAGGACGCTATTCAGTCCCAGAGTTTGAGGGCACTTTTCTGCATTGTAAATACATAGAGTTTTCATGAACAATAATAGCGAAGCAATGTAGTAGCTCTGTTGTATTTTCATGGTACAGACCTAGATTAGTCACATTTCCTGAAATCTCAAAAATAATATATATGATCCTCTACTTTGGATTAAAAATAATTTCATTTGTCATTTAGAACAGGGGCTTCTGTGAGAGGAAGACATAGAAAGGGTTGATTCAAAGACCTCCTGGTGACACAATAAGTAAGCATAACTCTGTACTACAATTGAAAAACAGAGCCAGGAGCTTTTTCAAAGGGTTTCTTGTTTGATAGTCTCATTTACCAACATATACCAGGCCAATGGTGGAGTGAAAGAAGAGTCCAATCGCAAAAATAGCTGACTTCAACAATCTGCAGAGGGAAAGTTTTCATACTCAATCATCCTGTCTAAATTGATTTCCTGACACATTTAATGACTCTTCCATTAATCAGGGGTAATGATAAAACTAGGAGAATACCATTAAAAGTTTATTTTAAATTAATATATTGAGTAGAGCTTTAATGCTAGTAGGCAAATGAGTCCACTCCACTCTGGATTTCAGTGTGAACTTTAACAAAGCTTCCCATGATAATGAATTTTAATTACCAAAAAACCTAAAGGATTGTTTTAAGTTTATCATAAAACCCAATGTGAATTTATTGCCTCACTGACATTAGAATTACCAACCTTCTTCTAAGTATACCCAGTGTTTGCTGTTAAAATTGGCTTCTCGCCTCCTCTTTCTTAGGATTAAACAAACACACTAAACAATCATGTTGTTTCTGCATATACTATAACCATGTCTAATGGCTTTATTGCACAAGGCAGGGAAATCTGCACTGCAGCTGGACCATCACCATTGATGGCACCCTTGTGGTCCAATACACTTCTGATCTCCCCACCACAACCACTCCAATTCTCCTGTCCCTTAGTAAAATCCATCAATATTCACAGTCCCACAATATTCCCATTATATGTCTTTGTAAAATAGATCCCTTCCGTCTCTGTGCCAGCATGCTGAGAGTAAAGTGACCTTAGGGGGTGAGATTCTTCTTCTCTTCCAACTCTTCCTCATTATTTACAATTTTTATTTTATGTTATATTTTATGTTATAGAATTAGTGTGCCTTTTTAAAAGCTGGAATTGCACAGTTGTGCTAAAAATAAAAAAAGGAACAGCAGTAGTGTGGGAAGGAAAGGTTATGTGGAAGTATGATAGTAGGACCACAGATTGGTGATTTGCCACAATTATGAAACTGACCAAAAAAAGATGTGCATTACAGTTGCTGCCTGCTTAGAGCTGCTTCTTTAAAAATAGAAGTGTTAGGACACCAAACCTTCCAACAACTGAAAAGAAAACCAGAGAAATGGGTAACCCTTCTTCCCTCAAGCAGCCTCTCCTGTTTTTCATGCCTCCGCTTCCTTAAGTGAATCTGTGCTGTAGAATGGAGAACAAGCCCTATGAGGAGTGGCTTAAAGGGCTGGGCATGTTTAGCATGAAGAAGAGAAGACTGAGAGAAGACATGATAGCCATGTATAAATATGTGAGAGGAAGTAATAGGGAGGAGGGAGCAAGTTTGTTTTCTGCTGTCCTGGAGACTAGGACATGGAACAATGGCTTCAAACTGAACATTAGGAAGAACTTCCTGACTGTGAGAGCTGTTTAGCAATGGAACTCTCTGCCCCAGAGGGTGGTGAAGGCTTCTTCTTTGGAGGCTTTTAAACAGAGGCTGGGTAGCCCTATGTCGGGGGTGCTTTGAAGGCGATTTTCCTGCTTCTTGGCAGAGGGTTGGACTGGATGGTCCACGAGGTCTCTTCCAACTCTATGATTCTAATGAATGCAGCTTGACACCACTTTAACTGTCCTGGCTCAATGCTATTGAATCCTGGGAGTTGTAATTCTACATGCTTTTTAGCCTTCTCTGCCAGACGGCTGATATCTCTACAAACTGCAAATCCCAGGATTCTGTACACTGAATAATGGTAATCTCAGTGTTATCAGACAGCATACATGCTTACAGTATAGGCGCATCCAAGGTGATTCCAAAGTCCTTGGATGAATTGACTAACAGCTGGTAAACTGACTGGGATTTCTGGGAGTTGTAGGCCAAAACATCTGGGGGCCCACAGGTTGAGAATCATTGCCCTAGGGCAATGACATCTGCTTCTCCTGCCCCCTCCCCCCTCTCTCCCGGCTGGGGAAGAAGGATGGGCTTCCGAAGTTTCCCCAAGTTTGGCTTCAGCTTCTGGCTCTTTTGCTCTCCTTCTCCAGCATTTACTGTAGATTAGCATAATACTTGATACTAATGCACACCTCAATTTTGGAATCATCTAGGATGCACCTAGGCCATGTGTTTTACTAGGGCTATCCGGAAAGCAAGGTTACAAAACACATAGCTCTCGCAGGGAATTTTTGCGGGGGAAGTTGGTATCATTGTCGTGTAGCGGGAAACCAGCAAAAGCGAACGAGCAGTGCTAGTCGTCAGTAGCTCATTGACTGGCATTGTGAAGGTTAGAGATGAACGTCCTCATTCTGTTTCCCGCCAAGTGCGAAGTTCGCACTGTAATACACTACCTAAATGATAAGGGCATGAATGTCACGGCGATTCATCGCAAGAAAAATCGTGGCATCAGTTTTAAGCCACTCCTCTCACAGCCCTGATCTCGCACCCAGTGATTATCATCTGTTCACAAAATTGAAAGAACACCTGGGTGGAAAACACTTTTCTGACAACAACGAGGTGAAAATCGATGTGACAAACTCACTGAAATAGGCGGTGGGAGACTTCTGTGACACCGGCATTAAAAAACACGTTGCACAGATGACAAAATGTATTGGACTGAATTATGATTATGTGGACAAATAATGTCATACCTATGCTACAATCCATCTAAGGTTTATTAAAATCTATTCATTCTTTGTATTATTTTTTTTAAAAAAATCTTGTAACCTACTTTCCAGATATGCCTTGTATCCAAAAAAGATGGGCACTAGGCTCGAGTAAATACGGTATACCTGCTCTTCATTCCTTATGTAGCTCAGTTTTATTGAATGGCTTCATTTGCCTGATCCATCCAGTTGTTTTGTGATTTATTTGCAGTAGTTGTTGCAGAATGATTAAGATCCCAGCTGACAACTTAGTTCTTCCAGGAGGTTTGGTTTGACTAATATTGGAAAACTGATGTAAAACATGATCAAGGGATGTTGACATTTGAATTAATTGCTTTGTAAAGTGATCTCTCAGCAATTCTGTGCTTTCCCCGCTGATCAAACTGTCTCAGGTACAAGACCATTGTCATAAATTTTGTTCCACCTCTCTCATATTTGAAAAGCTGCTAAACATATATATACAAAATGTTTAAAGATATAGCTATGTTTGTTTATTTCAACATAATAAGACAAAACGGGATCTGTAGCATGTTTTCTATCACCTACAAATTATGTTGTAAAAACACCCTTTTCTTAGCCTTTAGCGAAATGAAGATTTTTCTTCACTATTTCAGTGAACTTGATTTAGCAGATGTGGGGAATTTTGTGTTCAATCAATACTATGTGAAGAAGAATAGCAAAATGAAAATTTGGCAATGACCTTTGCAGACATCACACGAACAAAATTGTTAGCTTCCTAACCATGTCTTTTGTTTTGTAATAAAAACAAAAACAGAAAGGAAGATAAGAACTGCTTTATCTGAGCCATTAATAGGCCTATCTAAATCTAGACATTTATCTTATGGACCCAAAAGGGGACCATATAGAGAGCACTAAACAATTGGGGGTGGGGAGGATGAATTGCTATTCCAGTTGAAGAATATGTTTATTGTGTTAGCCAAATGCCATGACAAAGAGGTGTAAAATATAAAGAATATTCAAGATAAAAAGTACAAAAGACAGTAACCAAAATTATTACCAAGCTCATATAAAGAATCAAAACATTTCAAGTTATAGATACATTTATAAACTACCAACAATCACATTTGGCTTATAATTAATAAAAACAAGTATCACCATTCGCTATCGGATGAATGACTGTCTATATAATCTAAAACAGGAACTGATTGCAAATTAATAATAAGTCTCCCGAGTACTCTTTGTTACACTCAGCCTTTACAGGTTATTCATGAAGCACGCTTTTTGCCGCTGCAAACAGAAATTCGGCCACCTGTTCCGTTACCCTTTTATCAAGATCAGACATTAAATAAGTGCAGTACCCACTTAGGGATCTTCCTGGTGAGTAGAGGGGATATTAACCTTAGTCTATCATCCTTGTAAATTGTGCAAATAAAAAGTACATGTATTACAGTTTCAATTTTACCCTCCCCGCATGGGCAAACTCTGTGTTCATAATCAGTCCCTTTGTATCTACCCTCTAGTATGGCTGATTTGAGGGCATTGAATCTGGCCCAACTGAAAGCAAGGCAAAATTTTGGGATGTTTAAATTTTCTAAGTATTTGGCACCTCCCAAAGAATTAAATTTTAGGCCTAAACTCAATGAAGAGCACGCCAGAGTCATTGATTCCTGTTTGTCTATGTCACTGATTCGTTCCGCTAAGATCTGCATTATCTTTTTATGCTCAAAACCGCTCAATATATTCTCTGAGAGGCCCATCTGCCTGAGTTTCTGATTTAGCACTTTGATTCGGTGAGATTTAAAGAGGTCTTTTTGAATCAGATATGTATATCCCGCTTCAGGCCCTTTGTGCACTCTCTCCATCCAGTATCCTAGGGCCCTTCTCCAAGCCAGTGATTCGAGTGAGGCTGTTCCTGATTCCAGTCTTAAAACAGCAGATGGAACACAACTGGGGACAGCAAACAGTTTTCTAAGAAACCCTGATTGAACTTGTTCTACTTTAGATGTGAAGCCTGTGATCCATACCGGAATTGCGTATAATAATTGGGCTGTTACCTTTGCTTGGAAGACCTTTGTTGCTGCTGGCATATACTGGCCACCTTTTCGTTTACTTATATAAGGTTTACTTGAGTTTGTAGCTTCATTTTACATATGCATATTGTTAATTTTGGATCAAAGGTTTGTTTAAACTTACTGAATTGCTCATCTTTTTTGTTGTGTAATAAACTATCCCTATTTCTCTATAATATTTCTGCCTTTGGTACCAATGCTTTTGTTAAAGAGACAGTACCCAGAAACCCATTTTCTTGGTTAACAGTGGTGTGCCTATACTTGGTTTTGCCCAAAAAATATACTTGGTTTTGCCAAAAAATAACCATACCAGATTCATCTTATCCCTGAATATAAGATAAGATAGAGTACTTCAAATAAGGCCTAGCTTTTTATAAAGAAGTTAATTCTCAACCTTTTGAATCTATTTTTATTTTAGTTTATATCCTGCCTCTTGCAGAGAAGCATGCATTTTCTGTTGCTCCTTTAAACTAGGATGGGCTGATAATAAAATGCAATATTTGGCAGATCTTTAGGTGATTTCCAGTAGATTGGCTAACATTTGTAACACTCATAAATGTCACTAAAATGACAAGAAATATGACTGAAACAAATACACACAGGTCTGACATATAGAAAGTTTGGGGTAATAACTACATCATATTTTTGGTTTTCAAATGTAAAGGTTTTCACATTTTCATTTAAGGGAGATGTTGACAAACTGGAATGTGTCCAGAGGAGCTCGACTAAAATGATCAAGGGTCTAGAGAACAAGCCCTATGAGGAGTGACTTAAAAAGCTGGGCATGTTTAGCCTGCAGAAGAGAAGACTGAGAGGAGACATGATGGCCATGTATAAATATGTGAGGGGAAGTCATAGGGAGGAGGGAGAAAGCTTGGGGTTTTGTTTGTTTGGTTTGTTTGTTTTGTTTGTTTTACCTGTAGTTCTCAGGTTTCTAGTGGATCCTGCAAGTGTGAGAAACAACAAAGCCTGAGATCTGTCCAGTAACCTAAATTTCCTAAAAACACCAGATCCCATCTAATCCTGGAAGCTAGGTAGGATCAGCCTGATAGGTCCTTGACTAATGAATAGTGTCAATAAAGTTATAGGATTTATTTCACAGGAAGGTACTGGCAAAACCTTCCTGTGAAATAAATGGAGGCTGTGGTGGAGGCTCTTTCTTCGGCAGCTTTTAAGCAGAGGCTGGATGGCCATCTGTCAGAGGTGCTTTGAATGCAATATTCCTGCTTCTTGGCAGGGGGTTGGACTGGATGGTCCATGAGGTCTCTTCAAACTCTATGATTCTATGATTCTAAAACTACCTCCGAGTCTTCATTACCTAAGAAAACCCTATGAAATTTATGGGGTCACTATAAGTATACATGAAGGCTACTTGAATACCAAGCACAGCAACCTCCCTCCCATTTACCAAACAGTGTAAGAACATCATTGCTGCTATCCATTCAGCCCAAGAAAATGCCACTGCTAAGTGTCTGAAACAGCTGAGATGTAATGTCAATAATTTAAGGAAAGCACACAGAGTGAATAGACAGATTGCAACCATGAATGAGAGGAGGTGGAGAAAGGTAAAAGGTTTCTTGCAGAGTGATATCAGTCATAGCAGGGAGCCCTTCCGCATCTTCCTCTCTGTTATTAGCAACAGAGGCAGCTGATGCCCGAAACAGTGGGGAGAATAAGAATAATGGCATCTGCTTCTTGGCTTTGCAGGTGATTATGTGAGCAGCAGGGCAAATGCTTTTTTCTCCTCCTGTATTACTGGCTGAAGGTTCAGTCAAGATTTGCCTTTGGCACATGGGTAAGCAATGACAAAGGGCTAATTTACAGCACTGAACTCTACCCAATAATGGGGCCCAACCAAGACATTTGCTGCCGGAAGGGATAAATGACAGCAAAATGCCACCATCGGTCACAGAGGTCTATTTGCAGAGGGCATTCATGAAAGGACTTTATCTTGTTTCACTTCCAGACTGTGTTATGTTCTTCTATCAAAGTTAAATTCAGTCCGCACTCCTTTAGTGTGTTTGCAGTTTCGGATTTAAAATTGCTCTGAGTTGTACTATTGTTGCTTTAATCTTTAAAGGTTTTATTGCAGCTTTTGTCTTTCTCTGCTTTTTTTTTTTTTACTTTGTTCAGTGCTTTGCTATACAATGCCATGTGATTTTTGTGAAAAGACAAAACAAATGATATGGTGTAATAATAGAGTCAATACTCTACATTTGCAGATTTGAATTTTGTGGGTTTGATTATTCACTTATTTGATTTATTTTATTTTTCTCTCTCCCAGAGAATGATCACAGGGCCTTGTTTGAGGACCTAGAGATGCCTAGAGAAAACACTCTAGGAATCTTTTGGCCCTCCAGTGCAATTCCATGGCCAGCCTCTGGTGGAGGTTGACCATGGAGTGATGCTGGACAACCAAGACAAATTGACAGAAAAAGCAGTTCAGTACTCGGTAACGTTATGTAGTATTTATTGTATTTACGAATTTAGCACCAAAACATCGCACTGTATTAAAACAGCTGTGGATCTGGGTGGGAGGCAGACTGCATTGGATAATACAGAACGTTGAATAAGTGAAGGTTGGATAAGCGAGACTCTACTATAATAATAAAGAGAGTAAAATAATTAATGTAATAATGATAATAAATAAAATAATGGAAATGTAATAATAGCAGTAATAATTGAGTAAAATAATAAATTTAATAATAAAAATAGAGTAAAATAACAAATATAATAATAATATTAATAATAACAACAGAGTAAAATAATAAATAACCTTGACTTGAGTATAAGCCGAGGGGGGCATTTTGAGCCTAAAGAAAGGGTTGAAAATCTCGACATACTCAAGTATACACGGTAAATGCGTAAGACAGTGCACTTTGGATGAGGGGGGATACCAAATATAATTATTCAAGACCATACTTAAGCTTAGTATTGGTTGGCTGTGAAGCAGAAAATATATCCTGAGTAAATCAAATCCCGTACATGCATGGGAGCAACCGCAACTTTGTGCTATAAGTAGATACATGGACCATTTCAAATAGATGTGGGGTTTTTCGCTGTACATTCCACGCAAAAATCCCCAAATCTCAGCAACCCATTTTATATATTGTATAGGTCACCCATCTTCTTGCAACACGTCAGCTGTGAACAATACACCCATTTAACATGATAATAGCTGGAGCTTGTAATTGTGGTTTACAGTATGGCTATTTGAAAACTGTACAATATTTTCTTCTATATTAAACTATGTAATGTCCATGTTGAATGCATAATTTTTACTGCTACAGTACAGTCTTTTTCTGTGATAATGCTTCTCAGCTGTCAGATACTTGAACGAAGACCCCTTTGCCCTTGGGAAATGCTAAGAGTTATCATTACACAGGGAGAGCTGGCATACAAATGTTGCAGATTGATTATATCCTGCAAACAGCAGAATGTAGTTAGGTCGCTGAGGAAGAGCTTTTCAAAAATCCATATCTTTGACAATTACTGCTTTTAAAAATGCAATATACTTCTTACTTTCCTGTGTTCTTGGCTGCAAGTATTTGCCATTAGAAAAGGGGGAACTCCCCCCCCCCCCATTTCCTCTCTTGGATTGCAATTTTGGACAAGAGTGTTTGTGGATGTGCCAGAACAATCTTTAGATCCTTATTCATTACTGAAGGTTATATCTCATAGGCCCAGCTGTTATTTTGACTCTAGCAAGAAGACTGATGGGAATTCTGTGGCCAAATGCAACCAGGGACCTCATCAGATGCAGTCTTCTCTCTCTCTCTCTCTCTCTCTCTCTCTCTCTCTTGTGCTGTCAAAACAGAGACACATGGCGGACATCACATGATACAAGGCCACTTTTGGTGGTTGCCTGACTCCCAATGGGAGAAGCCGGAGAGAAGCTGAGAAGCAGGGAAAGGAAGTGGGATGAATGGATCCATGAACATGGAAAGGCATAGAACCTGACAGTAGGCTTTTCTCCGCTTTTCCTCAATTTCATGTGATGAGGTCCTTGCAGGCCCATAGTTAGAAAAAAATGGGGAGGGGGGAGTTGAAACAATTTCTTTAACAAATCATGTAGAGTAGGTCTATAACACAAAATAATTTAAATTCTATGACTCATTCTATATTTTTGTATATGGTTAATTAATTCAAATTTAATTTAAAGAGCAAGACACAAAAAGCAGGGGAATTCCAGACAAGAATCAATCAGGGCCAGCTAATACCTCCCAACAAAGGATTCCCCCAAACAGCAAACAGCCAGGCCTTGAAACTGCAGGCCATTAAATGCTAATCAAGGTGACCAATTGTAACATTCACGTGTATCTCAAGCAGACAGTTCTTTCCCCCACCCTGGACATTTCACAGATATGTAAACCTCACTTACTTAGTTTCCAACAGACCCCTCAACCTCTGAGGATATCTGCCATAGATGTGGGCAAAAGGTCAGGAGAGAATGCTTCTCGAACATGGCCATGGAGCCCGCAAAACTCACAGCAACCCAAATTTAATTTAATTGATATGTGGAGCACCCCATGGAGGGGTCTGGATGGCAATTGGGCCTTTGTTGAAGGCATTTGATCATCCTCGTCCCCTGATTCTGCATTCATAGATTCAACTGTCTATGGCTTGAAAATACAGTATTCCAGAT
This sequence comes from Anolis sagrei, assembly GCF_037176765.1. Classification (NCBI taxonomy): domain Eukaryota; kingdom Metazoa; phylum Chordata; class Lepidosauria; order Squamata; family Anolidae; genus Anolis; species Anolis sagrei. The sequence goes on along the minus strand of NC_090022.1, from coordinate 261,978,135 downwards.
GGTTGAAAATAGAAAAAAGCAAAGTGGTTTTACCATTTTTAAAATGAAAGATGCAATTTTATTACCTTACTAGCTGTACCCGCCATACGTTGCTGTAGCCAACCTTCCCTCCCTCTTTCTCTCTTTCCTTCCCTTTTTTCTTTCTTTCCTTCCTTCTCTTTCTCTTCCCTTCCTCCCCTCCCTTTTCTTCCCCTTCTTCTTTCTCCCTGTTCTTCCTTCTCTACCTGTTCTTGGACTGAAACTCCCAGCAGTCCTCCTGATGGATCTACCTACCTACCTACCTACCTATCTCTATCTCAGCTATCTATCAGGAGGATTGCTGGGAGTTGCAGTCCAGGAATAGGAAATTGGAAATATGCAGGGATTGGGATGCTCTCATAGAAATCCAAGGAGAAGAAAGCTTTCATCTTGGAAGCAATGCATTTGGAGCATCCTCCTCTCCTAAAGGGTCTGGTCTAGGGGATGCTGGGAGTTGTAGTCTGGAAGAGAGGGTGGATATGCTATTGTGTGTTTTGTTTGCGAGGGGAGTCATTTTTGTGTATGCCTTGTAGCATCTTTCTGCTTTTTTGGCTTTTTCAGTCGCTTCTGCTATGTCTTTCAGTGTTTTTATGAGTAATGGTCATTTATTGGCCTGATAGGTGTATTGTGTCCAAATTTGGTGTCAATTTGTCCAGTGGTTTTTGAGTTATTTTAATCCCACAAACAAACATTACATTTTTATTTATATAGATTGTATATAGTGGGACCTGAACATCCATGGATTTTGATATCCATGGGAGGTCCTGGAACTAAACCCCAGTGGAAGGAAACCAAGAACTAGCTGTACAAAAGTTTTGTAATATTTGCTTAGTTTTCAAATATACAACTTGAGCACAAAGGGAGACCCGGCTTTAGCAGTCCAAACGACAGATCAGGGAAGCAGTGGTGGATCCCAAGACTCATTTGCAGCCCAAACCTCATCGGGCGATATTCCTGTCTTGGATCCCGACTGTGTTCTGCTCTGCTCTTTCAACACAGACAGCCTGTGCACTGCAGTCATCACTCTCAGCCAAAGGAGAAAGAAAGGTAAGTCTCCAAGGATGGGCTGACAATTAGTTACCATGGCAACCTATTTGCCTGCACTAGGCTGGTTACTTAGTTCCCCTGGAGACACAGGAGTCAATTTGTCCAACAAGAAGATGGAGCCTTCTATATCTGTCCAATTGATACAATTGTTTTAGGCGTTCTCCTCTTCCACAAATCAGAACTTGAGAAAAGGTTGTTTAGGGTGTTTGCAAGAATTTGCAAGAATCCATTACAGTTACTTCGCGGTTCACTTACCGCGGACTTGCTATTTCGAGGTTGTTTTTTTTTAAAAAAATATGTAACAAGGGAACAGTGTAGCAAGGAGGCCCTCTTTACCTTGTTATTCTTCCTCCTCATCACTGCCTGGGCTTCTTGCCACCACTTGGACCCCACGCTGCCTCCTCAATTGCGGTGCCTAAGCAGCAGCAGCAAGAGGCCCAGGCAGCAACAAGGAAGAAGAGAAAGATAAAGATGACGAGAGGGAAGCTCTTTTTCCCTCTTCACCCCCTTTACCTTCCTCTTCCTGCTCCTCATCGCTGCTGGAGCCGAGGAAGAGGAAAGTAAAGAGGGCGAGGGGGTGGTCTTTTTCCTTCCTTGTCCCCTTTACCTTCCTCTTCCTGCTCCTCATTGCTGCCAGGGCCTCTTACCGTTGCTTGGGCCCTGTGACACCTCCTCCGCCACCTCAATCACAGAGTCCAAGCGGCAGCGGGTGAGGAGGGAAGGGGAGAGGGCTTCCCTATTTCGTGGTTTTTCATTTATCACAAGTGGTCCTGGAACATAACCCCTGCGATAAGTGAGGGACCACTGTACATAGCAAATACCTGTAATGAGTTGGCAAAATGTTGGCATCATGGGCAAGCATTAACAGCTGTCCAGAGATAACTTGGATTAGTGACCTTAGTGGAAACTTTTACATCACCTGTGCTGGGAAAGATATGAAGACTGAGAATAATCTGGAGGAGTGATTTTTTTTTCCTGTTGCTAAATTGCTCACACAGTTCTTTTAGCTCACAGCTGAAGGAGATGGGTCACACTTACACACTAACTTTGTTTGCTTCTGCTCTATGTAGTCCCTGGAAACCCATCTTCCATTGTCCTCAACCTGGATAGGGGGAGTGTATCTCAATCCAAGTGCCCCATATATCCAACAATGAGAATTGAATTGCTGTCCAAGGGAGAGTCTGGGAAGAATTATTTGGGTGCCAAATTGTAGCATTCGCTATGAGAAGACATTCATTCTGACTGTGAAAGTGATGGAATGCTTCTCTTCTGTTCATGGCTTGCTGTATTATTTACTGCCAAAAAAGCTATACCAGTAACGTGTGTCAATGTTCAGCACTGAAAGAACACTTGGCGACCTCTGAAACTATACCCAGTTCTGGCACAAGAAGTCATGTTCTTATTTTGCAAGAAAACCAGTTGAAAACTACTCATATCTATTACCAGCAGTCTCCCATTGAATTGCTGCGGTGCCTAATCTTTCAAGTGGAGCACTGTCTATACCAGTGGTTCTCAACCTTCCTAATGCCACAACCCTTTAATACAGTTCCTCATGTTGTGGTGATCCTCCAACCATACAATTATTTTCGTTGCTACTTTGTAACTGTAATTTTGCTATTGTTGAGAATAGTAATATAAATATCTGGTATGCAGGATGTATTTTATTCACTGGGGGTGACTGACCTTGGCATGTGGGAGTTGTATAGTTCACCCACATCCAAAGAGCACTGAACCCAGCTGATGACAGATCTGAACCAAACTTGGCACACAGACCCAATGTGGCCAACTGTGAATACTGGTGGGATTTGGGAAGAATTGACCCATGATTTTGGGAGTTGTTCACCTGCATTTTCTAATGAGAGCATTAATTTTTAAAAAGGAAACACTGACTACCTAAAATGCTTCTGCTGCTGCTCTTCCTCCTGATGCTGTTGGGTGACTCTCAGACCCACATCGCACAGGCGCTTCCCCTCTGCCTTGAAGGGACTTGCTGGTGAGAGCTTCCCTCCAGCCTCACACTCTCTCCCTCACCCACGCATGTGTACCACGCTGCCATGCGCCAAGCATGCCCGCTCTCCTCTCCCCACTTGGAGTCTCAGAAACAGCCCTCCCCTTGGCTAAGTGGCCAGCTGAGGGGTCAGCCAATCACAGCAGAAGGAGGACTTGTGGTGGAAAGATTTGCAGTCTGCTTCCAAAAAAGAAGAAAAGGACTGGTGGAGAGATCTTCATCTGTCTCTACCAAAGGGTTCCTAAGACCATCAGAAATATGTGTTTTCTGATGGTCTTTGGTGACACCTTTGAAACCCCCTTGTGACCCCCTCAGGGGTCCTGACCTCCAGGTTGAGAAATGCTGGTCTACACAGATCAAATATTGTTGAACTACAATTAACTCTACACATTTTCTGTGGTAGCATAGGACCCCCACAAAAGTGAAAAACCTCTAATAGACATTGTAATTATTTTCCATGAGAGAACAGTAGTCTCTCTAAGAATAGTCTTCCAGCACAACTCTATGATTAACTTTCACTGGAAACTGAACATAGAATTGCATAGAAATCTGGAGGAAGTTGACCACAGGGTCACACTGTGAGACCTAGAGATTCCTTGAGATAACACTCTCAATCAAATCAGTGAATAATCAAATCCACAAGTCATAACCACAAATGTGGAGGAATGACTGTACAGCAGCAGTGATCCCTTACCATCAGCTACACTGGAGAGGACTGGTGGGATTTGCATTTCAGCATCTGGGTAGGGCACATTTCCCACCATGGCTAATAAAAGAAAGGCTAAGCTGAACAAAGAGAGATGTCTCTGATTAAGTATCATTTGAGGCAGCACAAGGAAGGCAATTGTTCACACCATAGTAACTAAAACTGACCCTCATAAGATCATACTGACCCTTAGAAATGTGCTATGTGCTGTTAGACCTTCTCAACATTTGACTGGATTTTGACTGTAAACAGAGTCCACTTGGTACTTCTGCAGATACAGAGCATTTCCCTGTCAAAACTTTGCTAAACGAAATGGCTTTTGTTTATCGTGCAAGATTGCTTCCACAAAGGGCCTGCAGTGACACCCACTGCCATGCCAATTTGAGTTACAGTCACTCATCTATTCTCCAAAATAAACATTCTAATGTCTGACCCCTAAGGGGTCCTCCTCCGACAGCCTTCTCCAGAAATAAAATAAGCAGCTCACTTGTTGAATCCGGAATAGTACAAAGAAAACCACTGTCAGCTGGAGAGTTGCAGCCATGTCCTTACAAGATCTGTTGAAAGGAATTTTGCTCCTTGATCAAAACATGCTCTTGTTTGCATCTTTCTTTTGCGAGGCAATCAGTGTACACCTGATCCCACGAGTGTATTGCAGATTGTTAGACTTGTAAACAGAACCCAGAACTATCTGGCTAAAACCCAAGAAGTTACTCCAGGAAAGATGTGTGTGTTGCAAAAGAACAAGAATGATTTTGAAGGCAGTTCTTGAAAAACATCTTGGGCTCCCAACTGAAACAATACATCTCCCTATCAGAGCCTGCCCAAGCTCTAAGAACTCTTGGTGTTACTACTACCCAGGAAAACATTAGTGAGGACACAGGAGAGAACCTTCTCAGTGCTTTCTCCCAAGTTGTGGAACTCCTTTCCATAGGAGGCCCGATTGGCTCCCTCTCTGCTGTCTTTCCAGTGATAGGTAAAGATCTTTTTATTTTATTTATTTTTTATTTTTTGTTGTAATCACAGTTAGAATAATATCAAATTCAGTAACCATTTCATAATACAAGCAGGATGTTATTCTTTTAATTTTTTTAACATTGCCGATTTCACATACATTCAGGGAGGCTTGTAGGGTTATTTTCATCAATACTTTGTATATAATAGAATTGTTATTGTTAAAATAGTGTCTCTGGCTTCATCATACAACAAACATATACTGACAATGCTTTAATTCAACCATCTTTCTTTTCGTACTGACCTGCTGCATGTTGATTAACTCACCCAACGGAAATTCGGTTCCTTTTTCTCTATTGACTTTACCTGTGGAGTCTAGGGCACAGAAGCAGGGCATCTCTTGCTGCTGGCTAAGTTATTTTTTAATTAAATCCCTCTCTTCCCCTATCCCTAGCAGTGTACATCTCACCTAACAATTTGCTTTGACCTCTCATAATCCTCCAATCAATTCCCCTCAGTAGGCTCATAATCAAATATGAATACAAAATTATGCAAATTCAAGATAGGGAAAGCAATCTGATTTCTAGCTGATTCCAAGCCGAGATCATAATAGAACACGCCACTATTTGTCAACCTTATTCCAAACAAGAGGTTGTCCCATCTGCAGGATTTCTGGAATAATTTTGAAACTTTCATCATTGGAATGTGCCCCTGAAAATATATTTGAAATTGAATTCAGCCATCAGATTGAGAGGCCCCTTGCATCATTGCTTCAGGCCAACTGAATGTTTTGTAATAACCTTCTATCAAGAATGTGGCCTTTTCTGGTGGGGCAGACCTTTCTGAGGACTTCTGTCAAGAGCCTACATCATGTAGAGATGTAATTATGGGTGCATAAGTCCAGATGTTATGAATGCATAAGTACATCTTGCCTCCCAACCCAATTCCCCAAACCTACTTTAACAGAGAGAACCTGCTGCAGAAGTAACAGAATGATATTTCCAGCCCCAACTTAACAGCAACCAAGGCAATGACATCCACAGTATGACTGCTGTTGTAACTCTTTGTTGCATCACAAATTACTGGTGGGAGAAGGCTAGAAACACAATTTGATTGCACATCAACAACAGAACAAACCATCATCATTTGATGTGATTGCCAGCTGTTAAGGTAGGTTGTTGTGGGGTGAGATTTGTAACTGTAGCAATAAAACTAATGTGAAGTCTTAGCTCTGTCTTCTCCTCTGCTTCAGTTCCCCTTGTTTATAGGTTTTCCCAATAGTGTAGATAACTTCCTTTGTATTAGGTTTTTGGTGGAGCTTAAAATCCCCCCAGATGCCAATCTTAGTTGATTTATTCCATTTTCCTGTATAGAGCTCTCTTGCTGGACTCTTCCCTTTTCTACAGTCACTGGAGGCTTGGGGCATTGTCTGGTAATCTTAGCCAAACAATCCAAAAACAGGCATTCTTAGCACCTGCTGCATTTAGCAGTATTTTTATACCAACAGTCCAAAGGATAACAGAAGCTTTTGGCCAGCCTAAGATTCCCAGGAGAGAAGATTAAGGCAGTTTGTAAGCAACAACTTATGACCCATCGCTTTACACCAGAGGCAAAAGACTTTAAAAGATTCAAGAAAGATGACTGCAACCAGCAAAATCTCCTTATATAATGTATTGTTTTAAGTTATCTTATGATAGTCCCGGGTGGAGTTAATCCTTTATCCATCTTGTTTCAGTAAACTCATTTGGTTATCTTTTTACCTTGCCTAAAGTGCCTCTTTCTGCAAAGGGTCTTAAACTTAATAGAAAGTATACAGATAGCCACCGAGTAAAGCCAGACAATATAGCTTTTCCAAAGGCTTGGGCGTGCCATCACAACTGTAATCTTGAATATGGGGCATAATGCCAGCTAATGTATTTCCCATTGACATAACTGCCAGTACACTGGAGAGACATTATGCCTGGGCTGTCAGTCAATGGGGGTCACTTGCTGTAACCTGCTGCACCCCCAGTTTATCCTTGCCCTGCTTTTCCATACCTAACATAATTTTGCTCTCTTCCTCAAGGAGTTCTTCAACTGCTCCTAAATCTAGTCTTTGCTTCATGTCAAATCACAGCAGCTGCAGAGGCTGAAACAACTAAACCTCTGTGACAGAAAGTTGTCACTGTCTCAGGCACCCCAAGAAAGGCTTGGTATGCCACAGCATGTGGTTGCTTCTTGGCACTCTTTGTTGTATTTGAAAGCTTACCACTGGCTCAAAAGTTGCTTTATTTTTCTGGTTTGAGTTTCAGTACTTGCATATGATTTTCCTGCCTGGCTTAAAGTAATTGATATGCTCTCCTCAAACCCCTGCAACATGGGGTACTATTATAAACTGAAAGAAGCACGTCATAGATGATGGCTGGAGGACATCTGGCTCTCCAACTTTTTTGGACTTCCAACTTCCAAAAGCCTTTTCCAGTATGGCTAAGTTGTCCTTTTCCTAACTACAATGAGTATAATACAATGCATGATGTGACGTCATTGAACTCTGGAACATAGAAAGTTCCTTATACTGAGTGGGACCATTGGTTTATCCATCTATTGGTTTATCTAGGATTTCAGGCAGGATTCCTAATAGCTTTTATCTGTAAACTTCAGGTAGAATTTCCCAGGTGATTTTCCTATACGTGTACTAACTAGGAATTGCCAGGTGCTTTCTCACCCATGTACTAACCAGGACTGAGTCTGCTAAACTTCAGCTGGAATCATTGATAAAATGGTAACCTTTGTGTTTCCACCCTCACACCAATAATGTGAGGAAGATCACAAGTTCTCTGTATGTAGATGTCAAAAGGAACAGAGAGAAAGTTTGCTAGTAATAGAATATTAATTCTCAGTCTTCATAAAATTGTGTCTAATTATTGACTCCATCAGCTGTTCCTCTTGTGTCAGATGCAATGTCACCATCCTAATCTGTGATTTTGCTCTTTCAATTCATCTCCAAAGCCATCACTGTCCCATTATTTTTCCAGAAGCTGTACATGTGAAAGTTTTCATTTTAGAAGATTGCTTTCCTTGTCTGTTACACTGGGATTTTTAAGGCTAGAAAAGCATGAATAGCTCACAATGCTCTAGGCTGCTTGTGGAACAAGTGTGGATGTGTCTGTGAAATTCAGACAGCTCAATTAAGGTTAACCATGTCCAATTTCTGCTGCTTGCTGTCCCATTCTGCTGCGCTGGGCTAAGAACTGCAGCAAAATATCTCCACTCAAATTGCAGTTGCTGTCTATGAAAGAAAGACTTTGGAGACAAAAGGAAAAGGAAGGAAAAAAGCAACTTTACATGACTGTGACTCAGCAGCCTGCCAAGACATTCATCTTGGGAACAAATTGTGAAAACAAAGGTTTCAAACAATATATTCAAAGTAGCCATTGTATTAAAAAATGCCAACCCGAAAGTATTACTGTAATATAACTGACAACATCATCAGTCACCATTTACTGACATTTCAATATTGCATTCTCTGTTTCTCTCCTCCTCTCCCTCTAAATGCCGATGGATTATATACATCAGGAGTTCAACCTCTGATAATAGTTTTCTATATAGATGCTTTATACATCAGGGTATATAAAGCCTCTTGGCTAAGAGGCTTTATGACTGATTCAAACTAAGGTTGCTCCCTTTCAAGACTAGTTCATGGGAAATTTAAAATTTACATGTATTTAATATTTATATCAAAGTGATTTAGCATAGGCCAAATGCATGGTGGATTAAGAAAGCCTTCCTTTTTCTTTTCTTTTTTTTAACTTTGGAGAAAAAAAGGCAGGCATAATCTCAGGCTTGAAATCCGCCAGTTGAGAGGCTTTAGGGTTTGCTGAAAGCCCTGCTGTGCTGGCAGAATATGGAATAGACAGACATACTGTCAAAACTGCCCAGGTATGTCAACAGAGCTGCTCTGCCAGCAAAGAAACAATGGCAGATTAGCTGGGGGGGGGGGGGGAGAAAAAATCATAGGCAAATATGAGTATATCTTTCAACCTTCTTCTTCTATTTCATTCGTTCAGTCGTCTCCGACTCTTCGTGACCTCATGGACCAGCCCACGCCAGAGCTCCCTGTCGGCCGTTACCACCCCCAGCTCCCTCAAGGTCAGTCCAGTCACTTCAAGGATGCCATCCATCCATCTTGCCCTTGGTCGGCCCCTCTTCCTTTTGCCTTCCACTTTCCCCAGCATAATTGTCTTCTCTAGGCTTTCCTGTCTCCTCATGATGTGGCCAAAGTACTTCAACTTTGTCTCTAGTATCTTTCCCTCCAGTGAGCTGTCGGGTTTTATTTCCTGGAGGATGGACTGGTTGGATCTTCTCGCAGTCCAAGGCACTCTCAGAACTTTCCTCCAACACCACAGCTCAAAAGCATCAATCTTCCTTCGCTCAGCCTTCCCTAAGGTCCAGCTCTCACATCCGTAGGTTACTACAGGGAATACCATGGCTTTGACTAGGCGGATCTTTGTTGCCAGTCTGATGTCTCTACTCTTTACTATTTCATCGAGATTGGACATTGCTCTCCTCCCAAGAAGTAAGCGTCTTCTGATTTCCTGGCCACAGTCTGCATCTGCAGTAATCTTTGCACCTAGAAATACAAAGTCTGTCACGGCCTCCACATTTTCTCCCTCTATTTTCCAGTTGTCAATCATTCTTGTTGCCATAATCTTGGTTTTTTTGACGTTTAGCTGCAACCCGGCTTTTGCGCTTTCTTCTTCTATACAACTTGCTAATTCATGAAGGTCTGACAGTGGAGGTTATGTAGAATGCATCCTCCTAAATCAGTAGTTCCCAACTTTTTTTTGACCAGGGACCAATTGACTAGGGACCATTCTCCAACATTAATACTAAAAGGATTATGAATCAGTTTTTGGTCAACTTTAGATTTGGTTTGGTTATTTGGGGTGCTGATTCAGAAAATTGCATTGGACAGACCACATCAACTCAAGTTTCTGATACAGAACATACGCCATGGTCAGCAACAGAGAAGGAGTGTCAGGCTGCGCAAAAGGAGCAAAAATTAATTAATTAAATAAATAATAAATAAAGAGGAAGGAGGCTCACGGACCAGATTTTCATCCTCGCAGCCCACTGGTGGTCTGTGGTCCACAGGTTAAGAACCACTGTCCTAAATACTTCATAGTCCTAAATTGTCAACTTATGCCTATTCCTTGACCCCTTTCTATTGTCCAAACAAGTTTGCCCTTCGGAATATTTGAAACAGTTCTGTGTGCATTTGTTTTTGTGTCTCTGGAAGTGGTTGCTGTGGTGATGGTGTGCCTTCAAGCTATTTCTGAGTTATGGTGACCTTATGGTAAGGCAAGTCTATCATAGGGTTTTCTTGTTTAGAGGGGTTTTACCTTTAACTCCCAACCACCACCTGAAACAGTGTAACTTGCTTCAGATGTAAATTTCATTGTTTTGAATGGGGCTTATTCTAAGAATGAAAACCAAGGCGTATTTTGAGAGTAAACCCAATTTAACACACTGGGACCTATTTTTAAGTAAACATGATTAGGCACTGGATGATATTCTAGATTACGAGAATATTTTTGTAATTTTTCTTCTACTTCATCATCTATAATTGCAAGACCGAAAAGACTGAATTGAGTTATTGACCTTTGGAAAGGGATGCTTTCAGACATTTAGAATTGTGTGTCTCTAGGTTAATATAATTCCACAGAGAGATTTTGACAAATTTAGGTACCTCATCAAAGCCCCTTTCTTCTCCCTAACTCTCTGCTCCCTGGTGCCCTTCAAGTGGCCTTATTGGGATGAGACTATATTAAATATACAATGTCAGTTTCATATTCTTAATGCCTTCAACTGTACTCTTTCCTGACTGGCTCCCAATATCCCATTTTTGGTCCATTGCCCATCTACTTGCCCTATGCCAATTGTTTAGGCCCAATCTCAAAAACTGACAAGAGGGAGAGGCCAAGGTAAGAGGAAACTTCTTGCTATCTCCTTACTCTCATCCAGCATTTCTCAACCTGGTGGCCGGGTCCCCTGGGGATTTCATAGGGGTTGACAAAGACCTCAGAAAACACATATTTCTCATGGTCTTAGGAACCCCTTTTGCAGAGAAGGTTGAAGATCTCTCTGCTTGTCCTTCTCTTCTTTTTTTGGAAACAGACGGCGAATCCTCCCATCAAAAGCCCTCCTCCTGCTGTGATTGGCCGACCTCTCAGCTGGCCTCTCAGCCAAGACTCCAAGCGAGGGGAGAGCAGGTGTGCTCTCCCTTAAATCACTTTCAATTCCTCCCAAATCCCTCCAGTATTTTCTGTTAGTCATGGGGGTTCTGTGTGGGAAACTTGGTTCAATTCTATCATTGGTGAGGTTCAGAATGTTCTTTGATTGTAGGTGAACTATACATCCCAGCAACTACAACTCCCAAATGACATAATTAATCCCTCCCAACCCCATCAGTATTCAAAATTGGGGGTATCAGGTATTTGTGCCAAATGTGGTCCAGTGAATGAAAATACAGCCTGCATATCAGATATTTACATTACGATCCACCACAGTAGCAAAATTACAGTTATAAAGTATCAACGAAATAATTTTGTGGTTGGGGGTCACCATAACATGAGGAACTGTCTTAAGGGGTCATGGCATTAGGAAGGCTGAGAACCACTGTCACTTCTTGCCTGCTCAGAGAGGACAAGCGAATGACAGTGAGGGTGAGGAGGCTCCACCGAGTATTTACAGTCTTCCTTGGAGATTGCCTAATGATGCCCATCCCTGATTATCCACCCAAGCTAGTGACCATCACTACATCTTGTGATAGGGGCTTTCTTATTAGAATGTAGAGTGGTGGGAAGATGTAATCTAGTAGCACCATTTGGGGTAACTGGTTTATTTCAGCAATGATCTATGGATATTAATCCATTTCTTCAGATGCACTGATATTCATGAGAGCTTATGCTGACATAGACTTGTTAGATGCTACTAGATTCCTTCTTCCCACAACCCACTTTTCCTTTTTATATTGTGACAGACTACTATAGCTATCTCTTTGGAAACTTTTCCCATATATTAATAGAGTTCCATTAGCTAGCCACATACACAAACACTGCTACACTTTCTTCCCCCTTCCCTCCTTTTTTGTTTTATCCAGTATTTTCAGAGTTCCATAAAACATCATGAAAATACATCTTAGTTCATAGTAACATGATGTCCTTTGTTCACCTCCCTCTGCAGTCCCAGATTTAATCCAGAGAATCTAATCTTCAGAGCAAATTTTGGGAAGTGGGTTATCTGGCTTAAGAGAGGAGCTAAATAGCCTAAAGGCACCAGATCCCATTTGATTTTGGAAGCTAAGCAGGATCAACTCTGCTTAGTACTCAGATGGAAAACTGCCAATGAATACCAAGTGCTGTAGGCTACATTTCAGCTGGCAAAGCCACTTCTGAGGCCTCTTCTACATTGTCATATAATCCAGATTATCAAAGCAGATTATCCACATTACCTGCTTTGAACTGGATTATATGCGTCTACACTGTCATATAATCCAGTTCAAAGCAGATAATCTGGATTTTATATGACAGTGTAGTGGGGCCCTTTGAAGGGTTGTAATTCTGACAGTTCTATCTGTTTAGGTCAGTGGTTCTCAACCTGTGGGTCTCCTGATGTTTTGGCCTTCAACTCTCAGAAATCCCAACAGCTGGTAAACTGGCTGGGATTTCTGGGAGTTGTAGGCCAAAACACCTGGGGACCCACAGGTTGAGAACCACTGGTTTAGGTGGTTAATAGATTCAACAGTCCTCTTTTTAAAGTGGATACTACTTCACTTTTCTTGTTTACTTTCAGTCTCCTTTTGCTATGCAATGAAAAGTACATTAAAAATATTTTCCTTTTGTACCTTTATAGAAAGGTCCATAAACTAATTCCAGCATTAGTTTCTTTCTACTTTCCCTTCCAAAAAAACAGAACGATTCCCAATATTATTCATTCTGCACAGTTCCTGAGGAAACACAGAGGAGTGACTCAGCTATAATCACCCCAAATCCCAATGCGGAGCCAGGATGACTCAACAAAAGTGCCTTCCCAGACGAGACCTAATCTAGAATGCAGCCTTATCAACTGCTATGCGTCTCCATCAAAACAAATCCATATTTAAGGTCACTAGATATTCATTTGTGATATTTCAGCACTTCCGAAAGTGGTACCAAAACAGACATCTGCATTCTGTACTGACACTGAATTTAATGAGGCTTACTTCTGAGCTGGCATATGTAGACTTGCCAGATAAATGCATTTTACTGACAGAAGTGGAGCACAAATATCTTCCTTTTAGGTACACAATATCCAAACCAAATAATTTATTTTGGCACTGGCTTCTCTTGTCTCTGGTAGTTCAAGAATTGCTAATAAATTGTTATCTTTTCATGACATTGAAGAACTTGTTGTTGATTCCTAAAGACTGCATCTTCTCCTACTTACACATTTTCTGCTGCTTTGCCTTATTTATGTGTGTAAAATCCAATATTCCACTTAATATCTTTCTGCTGTCTCCTCTTTGTCAGAGTTTGAAGCCTTTGAGGAAGTGACCTGTCTGCTTGTTATTCTATAAAGCAGCATCCAGCTGATGACTAAATGCTGATGACACATACTTCCTCTCTCCCCTTTTTCATTTAAAAGATTCGAAATGGCTTGTAAGAATTATGAATGAAATAACATACACAATCCAAAACAGTCCTAAAACGACAATACAATTGGAGGCTATTTACTAAGTGTCCCCTTGCCCATAAAGGGAGCTAACTGAGCCCTTCGGTTCATTAGGAAGTAGTGGTGGGGTTTTTTTCATGTCAGGATCGACTTAAGAAACTACAAGTCATTTCTGGTGTGAGGGAATTGGCTGTCTGCCAGGATATTGCCCAGGAGATGCCCAGATGTTCTACCATCCTGTGAGAGGCTTCTCTCATGTCCTTGCATGGGAAGTTGGAGCTGACAGGTGGGAGCTCACCCCCCTCACTGGATTCAAACCGCCAACCTTTCGGTCAGCAGTCCTGGTGGTACAAGGGTTTAACCCATTGCGCCACCAGGGGCTCCTGCAAGTGGGGTAGAAAATGTGAATGATAATGGAGGAAGATTCAGAGCATGTCAGACCTAACATGCAAGGCCTATGCCATGATGGTGGTTGCAGCAAGAGATTATTTGTTTCTGCCACCATTGTGTCTGCACAGTATCACCCAGAGGAGTTGTCTCAAATGGTCAGAAGCCCACAAGAGGACCTCAAAGACAACTCAACAGTCCATTATGATGAATTTGCAAGACTCTTGCGGGCAAAATTGCTCCAATCTACTCAGAGATGGTTGCTATGGATGTTCTCGGTGCCTGGTGGTCCCATATTAATGGATATATTTCATTCTGTGCAGCCTGAGGATATAGGTAGGATCCTTGGAGAGGTGAGAACCACCACATGTATGCTGAACCTATGCCCTTCCTGGCTTCTGTAAGCAGGTAGAGAAAGTGTAAGGTGAGTGGTGGAGTCCTCATCTCAACAAGGGAAGTTTCCATCCTGCCTAAAAGTAGCCATGGTGAGGCCATTACAAACAATATTGGGATTCTCTACATTCCAACATTCTAGATAATTATGTAAAGGCAGACTGAGAGCAGATCATTTGCAGAATAGCGACAGGTGTGGAGCACAATAGCCATGGGTCATTCAAATTCAATCCCTGCTTTAGAAAAAAAAACTATTAGAAATAACCATTGCAGCATTCATTATACAATCTTGAAATGCTAAAGTAATTTTTACCACTGCTCTAGAAGACAAACTGTGGAGCATGAAAGAAAAGAATAATAGCAAGGAGACCTTTTCTGTACTTTCAAATGTTTCTCAAAAGTGAGCATTTGGGCAATGGTTTTTCCCATTACTGAACTACTAGTAAGCAAAATTACTAGTAAGCTGAACCTTCCATGCATTTTTTTTATTATTTTTTTTTGCAGAGCGCTGCAGCCAAATTGCAGTCTTTCTCCCAAGAGGTGGGAAAAGTAAGCTTCATTCTCTTTCACTGTCAAAACACAGTATAACTAAGAGGTTGGGAAATGACAACTAGTGGATTATATGCAGATCTTTTCCACCAATACCAATAGAGTGCCATCCAGTCCTTGAAAATGCATGATCCCTCAATTCACCACCACAAGTAGCCTAGAGTCCCATATTAGTCACAGATACCTCTGTTCTTCTCTGCAATCACTCTCAAAATAGTGGCAGAGAGTATTGCTATGTCCTTCCCTGGCACTGTGTATGATGGATTGTTGATGAATATGGAGGTTTCTGAATTTGGCCCACCCAGGAGGTTCCCAAAACTGTTTCTCAACCTTGATGTAATCTAAAGTGCATAGGAAGCTGCATCAGACCTCTGGCCCATCAAACATAGTTCTTTCCACAATGACTGGCAGTGATTTTTTAGGACTTCGTATATCAATTGCTGAGAAACATGAGATTGATAATGCAATTGTGTTGATGTCCTACTGGGCTTTCCACAGGCAACTGGTTGGTCACTGGGAGTGAAAAAAATGTTGAACTAGAGAGGTCTGATCCTGATATCTTCTTATATCCTTGTCTTCTTACAGCTCCATTCCCTTGGATTAGCTATAGGGGCACATTTCTCAGATGCTTGGTCTGACATTGTGTTTCGCTCCAAATCCAAAATGAAGGCTCATTTCATAGGCTTGGATGTTTTCCCCACATAGTTTATTGGAAAAACTAACAAATTATAACTTAGTAAGTTTATCCAACAAGCTCTTTAAATACTGCCTACCATTGTTGCTGTGGAAGACACATTGAAACGTCATATGCTTTTTCAGTCTTTGTCTTAAAAGCATTGCACTCAATAAGCCCATTTTCTGTCAAAAGAGCTGTCACTCACTAAGCAATGCAATGCTTTCTGCTTCCGCTTGCACCTTCCTGGGTTCTTTAATATATGGATGCTTTTGTCATATTAAGATAAAACATGTTAAGGAATCACCAACCTTCTGAAATTCTTAGGCACGTTTGACATCTTGGAACAAGATGGACCTCTTTCAAAACAGGTTACCTTAAATTCAGAGACAGCCAAAAATCCACCAAGCCCGGAATATACCTTGATCCTATCCCTTGTTTGGCAAGCCTTAGCCAGAAATGGTCACATATTCTATCTTCTTGGCTCCATCCAAATACCTATACTCCTATTTGAATCAGGGAAGACATTTTGCTGCTCGTTGTGGTGCAATGTGATAATTCAGGATGATTTCTTGCCACTTATTTTTGATTTCCGATAAATGAGCTGGGATTTTTGACCTTATTTATTTATTTCCATCCTAGCATCTATCTATCCCAGGGGATCAAATATGCTTACAAAAATTAAAAACATATGCTGCTAAAATCTCACATAAGGCAAAACATACAAAAGTTTTACTGTCAGTAGTGGCGGGGAGGGGGGAGCATTTCCATTAAAAAAGAACAAATACAGACAATATATTTATGGTTTTAGGGGGCTTTTGAGCATGTGGTTTTTTTACCTTGCTAGCAAAACTAATCATGCTGCTATAATATTTGGATATGTACTTCAGATTATTAAAATACATTTCTCCATTAATCAAAAGAAGTCTGGATGAAGTAACCATAGCGTTAAGCAATTAACCTGCCATATTTAGAGACTTGAAGTCATATTTTAATTAGGCCAGATTGCACTAGTGGTGTCTTGTACTTCATTTTCCCTTTGCACTTCAGTGTTGAAGCACATGATTTCATTTTATCACCTCTAATACAGATGACTCAGTAATGTACCTTGTTATTCTTGGTTTGTTTTCTCTCTACCAACCCCACCTCTATGTAGATCTACATAAAGGTGCATCCAGTTCAAATGTAAAAAACAACAAAGTCCTAGATTTTATTTCTATTCCTCCTGATTTTATTTTGGAAATCCATACTTTTTTTGTTTGTCCCAGAATATTTTCTATCAGCTCTTGGTATAAGTAGAGACTTTTTATATCAGCACTCTAGTATAAATTCAATATAAAATTTGAAAGAAGAACAATGTCTAGGACTTTCCAATCAATCTAGATGCTCAGTATATCTGATGTAACAACAGCAGATTCTTTGAAACAAGTACACAGGTTTCTGAGAGCCACCATGGTACAATGTTTTGAATGTTGAACCAGGGGCCCTTCTACACTGGAACCCTGGATATCAAGACAGAAAATCCCACAATGCTTTGAATTGGGTTATCTGCGTCCACACTGCAATATATTCCAGTTCAAAGCAGATAATATAGGATTTTATTCAGCTGTGTGGAAGGGGCCTGGGACTCCACAAGACCAGGATCAGAATCCCAGATTGAACATGAAAAGCCACTGAGGAAACTTATTTATTTATTTCGAGCATTTCTACCCTGCCCTTCTCAACCCCCTAGGGGGGACTTAGGCAAGTCATTCTCTCTCCACTTTAAGGAGAAAGCAAAAACAAACCTCCTCTGGACAAATCTTGCCAAGAAAACCTCAAGTCAGTGTCACCTTGGACATGTCATAAGTCAGAAACAACTTGAGTGCAAACAACAGTCTCAGAGAGACTGCAAAACATACATCAAGAGCTGTAGCAAAGGCTAGAGAAAGAATCTGTCAGGACTGTTTACAGGAGCACATCTCTCAACCAAGGTACCCAAAAAGTGTCATTTTCCTTTACATTTACTGTAGTTAAAAAGTGTGTCTGTGTGTTGGGGGGTAAAACCTACAGCTCCACCTTAACAAAAGGCTCCCTAAGAGGGTGCATCTTGCTTTGAAACTCTTTTGCTTTTGTGGAGCTTCCAAATATGAGTTCACTTGCACACATTGCTTGACAGCAGAACAGAATATTGTACAAGGTTTTTTTCTGCTCTCAAAGGATGTGAGGAAGTGGTGTTATGGCGCTTGGTTCCTGGAAGTTTACTGATGCTGTTCTAGAGAAGGCAATTCCAACTGTTTGGAGTGGCCCTCCAATTGTTTGGGCATCCAGTTCCCAGAAGCCCTAGCCAGCTTGTTCAATGGTCAGGAATTCTGGGAGTTTGAGTCCCAAACAGCTGGAGTTTGAGGTTGCTTGCTCTAGAGAGTATAGGGCCACTGGCCTGGTTTCACCCATTCTAACTTGCCATTGACTGTTTTCAACAGGAAGCAATATGAAGTCTTCTTTAGACTGATAAAGGCCCCTCTTCCTTTTTCCTTCCATTTTCCCCAGCATCATTATTTTCTCCAAGCTTTCTTATCTTCTCATTATGTAGCCAAAGTACTTCATCTTTGTCTTTAATATCTTTCCCTCCAGTGAGCAGTCAGGCATTATTTCCTGGAGTATGGACTGGTTGGATCTTCTTGCTGTCCAAGGTACTCTCAGAATTTTCCTCCAACACCACAGTTCAAAAGCGTCTATCTTCCTTCGCTCAGCCTTCCTTATGTTCCAGCTCTCACATCCATAGGATACTATGGGGAATGCCATTGCTTTAACTATGCAGACGTATGTTGCCAGTGTGATGTCTCTACTCTTCACTATTTTATCGAGATTTGTCATTGCTCTCCTCCCAAGAAGTAAATGTCTTCTGATTTCCTGGCTGCAGTCTGTGTCTGCAGTAATCTTCGCATCTAGAAATACAAAGTCTGTCACTGCCTCCACGTTTTCTCCCTCTATTTCCCAGTTATCCATCAGTCTGGTTGTCATGATCTTGGGTTTTTTTAATGTTTAACTGCAGCCCAGTTTTTACACTTTCTTCTTTTACCTTGATTAGAAGGCTCCTCAGCTCCTCCGCGCTTTCAGCCATAAAAGTGGTGTCAGCGACATATCTAAGGTTGTTAATGTTTCTTCCAGCAATTTTAACTCCAGCCTTGGAGTCATCTAGCTCTGCATGTCGCATGATGTGTTCTGCATACCAGTTGAATAGGTAGGTTGACAGAATACAGCATTGCTGTACTCCTTTCCCAATCTTGAACCAGTCTGTTCTTTTGTGGTCTGTTCTAACTATGCCTTAGAATCATAGCATAATAGAATAATAGCGTTGGAAGAGACAACATGGGCCATCTAGTCCAACCTCCGCCATGCAGGAAAAGAACAAAGTAATGGCAATCTTGCCTAGCAATGTCATTTAACATGTAATCTGATCTCATTTGAGTTTGATTTCTGGCTTCTTACTCTTTGTTCTGATTTACTGACTTCTTATGACTCAGCTTATGTCTGTTTTGTGTGCCTTCAAGTTGTTTCCAGCTTATGGCAACCCTAAGGCAGGCATGTAGCCAGGGGGGGGGGGGGCTTGAGGGGCTTCAGCCCCCCCCCCCCCGAAATTCTCATGGTGGTTCACGAAAAGGCCTTACTGGTGCATTATTTAAACTGTTATGTTTATTCATATCATGATCTGATCACCATACTCAATATATCCCATATGCATGGGGGTATTGGGGTAATGATACAAAAGGTTTGCTAGGGTAAACCCTCTTTCACTCAGACTCAGCCCCCCCCCCCGAAACTCAGCCTCCCCCGAAACCCCCCCTGAAATTTTTTACACCCCCTCCCCCCTCGAAACGAAATCCTGGCTATGGGCCTGCCCTAAGGTGAAGCTGTCACGGGAGTTATTGAAGCTGGGAGTAAGTGATTTGCCCAGGTCAACCAGTGGTTTTACATGGTTGAGCAGAATTTGAATCTGGTTTCCAAAGTTGTAGTACGACACTCAAATCATTTATTACCAATTTGAAGACAGGGGAAGTAGGAGTTACTGAATAGCAGGAATATATCTATGCATTTTCAGTCTGCAAATGTGAAAGAAAATCCAGCTCATAAATGACTAGGGAAGGTATGTTATAGTTTCTCTTTTTATATAATAATCAGTAGGGCAGTGTTTACACTATGTCAATTCAGGGCCCGATTTTGCAATTCAAGCTGTCCTGAAAAACCAAAACGAATGCTTTGCCTCTTTTGGAAATCATGCAACATGCTTCTTTGATTGGTATGATAGGACTTTGGTAATGGAGTAAGCAAAGAAGAATAAATTTGTTTGTTTGTTCTAATTCTAGTTGCCTTAGTCATGGCAATTTCTTATTGAAGCAAATATTATAATTGGCTCGTTACATGGTTTTTCTGCTTAGGTTGTCTTAAATCTTTGTTTCAAATCAAAATTAAATTAGTCTCATTTGGAATTTGGCAGGAAACAAGCCTTTAGCACTGCCACAAGTTTAGGCCTGCCTTTGGCTATTAGCCAGCCAGCCGGCCAGCCTGCTTGCGTTCCACAGCTTTCAGACTTTGCAGGGATGCTTGGAAACTGCTAATTAGAGTCTGTACACACACCATAAATCTCAGAGTGCCATACCGATGAAAAGGGATAAAGGATGAGGAAATGTGCTGCATGTTGGCAACCATTTGTACTCACAAAGCAAGCAGGTAGTTTATTGGTGAGTTACATTTCCTTACAGCTCATTAAAGTTTAAGATTGTGAAGCTGGATGTGGTTGATCTCTGTTGAACACTTAGAATAAAATGTTGTAAATTGTCCCTTTTATTATGCAGCTGTCTGTTCTAGGATCTCCTGAAACTCTTGGATGCTTCAATTTCAAAAGTTATTCCAACAGATACCAGTGGACAGCGTCATGCTGTCCTTTTCCTGCATGTGGATACCCTGTGTTTTTATTGATGAAAATCTAGCTCACATTTGCACATACAAGCTGCATTTCATTTTTCTTTTTTCTTCTACCATGATGGCACTGTTGCTCTTAAACAAATGTTCCTATCTATAATGCCAATGTAGAATCATAGAATCATAGAGTTGTAAGAGACCTTTGGGACCCAGTCCAACCCCCTGCCAAGAAGCAGGAAAATTGCATTCAAAGCACCTCTGACAGATGGCCATCCAACCTCTGTTTAAAAGCTTCCAATGAAGGGGCCTCCACCACCCTATGGGGTAGAGCAGGGGTCCTCAAACTAAGGCCCGGGGGCCGGATGCGGCCCTCCAAGTTCATTTACCTGGCCCTTGCTCAGGGTCAACCTAAGTCTGAGACTACTTGAAAGCACACAACAACAACAACAATCCTATCTCATCAGCCAAAAGCAGGCCCACATTTCCCATTGAAATACTAATAAGTTTATATTTGTTAACATTGTTCCTCATTTTAATTATTGTATTATTTTAAAGTGTTTTCTACACTACAAATAAGATATGTGCAGCATGCATAGGAATTCATGGGTTTTTTTCCAAATTATAATCCGGCCCTCCAACCATTTGAGGGACTGTGATCTAGCCCTCTGTTTAAAAGGTTTGTGGACCCCTGGGGTAGAGAGTTCCACTGCTGAACAGCTCTCATGATTAGGAAGTTCTTCCTAATGTTCAGGAGGAATCTCCTCTCCTATAGTTTGAAGCCATTGTTCCATTGTGTCCTAGTCTCCAGGGCAGCAGAAAACAATCTTGCAGGCGAAACGTCAGGAGAAATGCCTCTAGAACATGGCCCTATAGCCCGAAAAAACCCACAAGAACCTAGAAAACAGTCTTGCTCCCTCTTCCCGATGACTTCCCATCATTTATTTATACATGGCTATCATGTCTCCTCTTAGCCTTTTCTTCTTCAGGCTAAACATGCCCAGCTCTTTAAGCCAATCCTCATAGGTTTTGTTCTCCAGAGCCTTGATCATTTTAGTCACCCTCCTCTGGACACATTCCAGCTTGTCAACGTCTCCCTTAAATTGCAGTGTTAATCAATTTCATTTTCAAGAACACCGTTTATTATTTTTGGTTGAACATTATTGAAAATATATGAAAATAGCTGCAAAGGAATGGATGGGAAATCACCAAAGACTTATATATATATATATATATATATATATATATATATATATATATATCCCCCCTTTTTAAACTTTTCTTTTTTTCTTTTTTCTTTTTCTTTTTTCCTCTTTCTTTTCTCTCCCTGTCCCCACCCTTATTTCCCTCCCTTCCCTATTCTTACCACTATTTGCACATTTTTGTATTGTTTTACTGTTCTATTGAAAATTTAATAAACATTTATATATATATAAAACATATAGCAATCTGAAAGCAAAAAAAGTACAAATTAAAACTCCCGGTTCCCTCCATTTTCTCTTGGGTTTAAATTTCCAACAAGATTTTTTTTTCATGTCAGAAGCAACTTGAGAAACTGCAAGTCGCTTCTGGTGTGAGAAAATTGGCTGTCTGCAAGGGCTTTGCCCAGGGGGACGCCAGGATGTTTTGATGTTTTGCCATCCTTGTGGGAGGCTTCTCTCATGTCCCTGCATAAGAAGCTGGAGTTGACAGAGGGAGCTCATCCACACTCTTCCCGGATTTGAACCTGCGACCTGTCAGTCTTCAGTCCTGCCGGCACAGGCGTTTAACCCACTGTGCCACCGAGGGCTCCTTCCAACAAGATATAGAAACTGTATTTCTATTGTGAAGATCAGAGTAGATTTTTGAACACCCCCTCAAAGGGGGATGGGTGCACTATATCTGCATACAATTCAATTTGCCTTATCATTTGTATAACATGGAGAAGGGTGCAAAGCACTGAGGAGGGGAGAGACTAATGGACGCCTGAGAGAAGGCCCACCTATCACTAAGGCAACCAAGAACCACTAATGGCCCTAATGGGATCTAGACCTGCTTAAGCCTTAAATTGCAGCCACATCAGTATTAAGTAACCCACAAGCATGAATACATTTTTCTCCACACTGCTATTGGTGGTATAGTTAAAAAGGCCGGAAGTAAATAATTGCTGCGTCTCATCATGTCACCTTCACCTTGTCTCTTCCAACCAACTTTCCTTGCTTTGTCCCTGTGCCAAGTTTTCTTTGCTAGCGGGAATGTTTAATTTAATTTAATTCAATTCAATACATTATTCATATTGAAGCCTGCATTTTATGCATACTTTTTCTGCTACAACATTCATTAGGAATACTGTTGTCATGTGTCTTGTTGTAAATGTACTTTACACTGGTGTGGGCCTTGAGTTATTAATATTTTGTGATCATGTCAAGGGTAGAAAGAAAAAAGGTTATTTTCTCCTTATTACCACAATATGAAAAGACTTGAAAATGCAATATTATTCCATGCAATAGTATTTGTGTCAAATAGGTAATACCTAATGTTGGTACATGAAAAAAACACCCAACTTAATTAATAAAAAATATAATTAATCAACTGCATCTAGAAAAGCAGCAACCCAGAACAGAATTATAGGGACCATTGTCTTGAAAGCACAATAAAATTACTTATTATGATTGGAGAAGAAAATCAGTCGAATACATTCAAACGGCCAAGTTCTCCAATGGCATAAGAGGAGGAAACAAAGAGACTGGCCTTTGGGTATTTAAAACAAAGATAAAAATAGATTTTGAAGCCTCCCACAAGGATGGTAAAACATCAAAAACATCTGGATGTCCCCTGGGCAACGTCTTTGCAGACAGCCAATTCTCTCACACCAGAAGCGATGTGCAGTTTCTCAAGTCGCTCCTCACATGAAAAAAAATCAGTTGAGGGGGGTGTAAAGAATGTTAATCATTAAAAGAATCAAAGATATGAACCACTAAATTTGTATCAGTATTAGTGTCATATGAACCATCTGGGTAGAGTGTTCCATAACTACAAGGTGAGTCATGCCAAAAGAATTTAAATAATCATTCTAGCCATTAGCAGAGAGTAAGCTCTGCTGAACTCCATGGGGCTTTTTTTTTTTTTTTTTTTTTGTAAACATATGCAGATTAGTATATTCAGAATAGTATCCAAACTTCTTAAGAAATATTGTTTTGCTTTTTATAAGCAACTCTGTCACCATGGATGTTGGCTTCAGTGATTTCTTTTTGTGTCTGTCAGTACAGACACGGAGAAATTAGCCAGAAAGATCACATTATTCATCTTTTAAAATCCTCTTTGGAATCGAAGAGCAGAGTTCATTGTAATCTGAACACTGTGGTAGAATTTACATTTAACCAGAAAAGATAATGAACACTTTTAAAAAATGAACCAAGTGTTTTGAAATCTTTTGAATGGCATTGTGTAGTTAAGCAAATGTTTCTCATCTGTTTTCAGATTTGTTATGAATGAGGACTTATTCAAGTCCTGGAATGTATATTTACAGTTGTTCAGTAGGTTAATACTGCCCTTCGATGGCAGACCCCAGTATAACACTATGCATAGCTAACATTTCTCAGTAGTGTGTAAAATAATAATAATAATAATAATAATAATAATAATAATAATAATATACTTTATTTATATTCTGCTCTATCTCCCCAAGGGGGCTCACCACAGATTACAGAACATATATGACAAACATTCAATACTGTTATACAGTTAACTAAGACTGACTGTACATAAACAGAGGTAAAGACTTCCCATCTTTTTCCATCTCCAGCATCTGGAGGCTGTGCTCAACTCCGGTCATAGGGAAGTGCTGTTCCTCCGGCCCAGCGTACATTTCCGAACGTATCTCCTTCTACATCTCTTCTACGTCCCACCTCGGAGTTTAAGATCTGCTGAGGGGCCCCTGCTCTCCGCCCCACCTTTATCACAAGCGAGACTGGTGGGGACGAGGGACAGGGCCTTCTCGGTGGTGGCCACTCGCCAGTGGAATGCGCTCCCCGGGGAAATTAGGACATCAACATCCCTCCTCTCCTTCAGAAGGAAGCTAAAGACCTGGATGTGGGACCAGGCCTTCGGGTAAGCTGGCAAATGGACAAAGACAACCAATAATGACCAGAGTAGGAAAAGACAATGACGATGCTAAATGGTTTACAGACTTGGATTTGGTGAACATTGACCACAATATGTTTTTATTGCTGCTAGTATACTGTTTGACTGTTTTAATTAGTTATAACTGTGATATTATATGGTAAATTTGTGTATTGTATATTGTATTGTATTTTGTAATTGTTAGGCATCGAATTGTGCCTTTTGTAAGCCGCCCTGAGTCCCCCCTAGGGGGTTGAGAAGGGCGGGGTAGAAGCACCCCAAATAAATAAATAAATAAATAAATGCTGAGGAGCTTGTTGTCCGTGGACACCTTCCTGATCAAACTACCAGCATGTCTTCATGGGCGCCTTTTTACCTCCCTGCCAAAGAGGTACCTATTGATCTACTCGCTGTTTTCGAAGTGCTAGGTAAGCAGAAAGCTAGGGCTGACAGCAGGAGCTCACCCCAACCCGTGGCTTGAACTGTTAACCTTCCAGCCAGCAAGATTTTCTGCAGCTGGTGGTTTAACCCACTATGCTAACCTCAGTCAATCTCAGGACAATCTCAGAACCAATGTAGTTCTAGATTGGATACTTAGACACATGCTGTATTGTACCCACCAAAAAATTAGCTTGTACTCAGAACTTTAGAAACCCATTTGTTTCTCTAAATAGCGATAGATCATTATTTACCCTTCATGACTAAAATCTCTCTCAAACAGTTCTTGAAAGAGCATACTTCAAGACATTAATAGACATTGCATTTGGACAGCATAGATCACTAGAGCTATAAAAAGCAACAGTAATTTTTTTCTCATTCCCAAGTCAATCAATAACGCCAGATCTATTCTTTCATATAGATTGGAAGTTTAAAAGCTTTTAGCATTGAGGCTGTGGCTTGTTTATGATAGAGATAGGAATACCTCAAAGGAACTTTAAAAACAAAATCTAGACTAAAATCTGTGAGGGCAGTACTTTGCTTTAGCCAAACTAGACGTCATATTTGCCACATAGTTTATCCTGGCATACTTGATTAGTAAACAAATAAATAGGCAATGCAGAGACACAGAGCACAAGAGGAACTATGGTACAGAATGGAAACATCACTTTTTGTGCTACCGCTCCCAGAATCCCTCAGCAAGCATGGGAGAATTCTGAGAATTGTAGTCCAAAGAAAAGTATATTTTCCAACTTCTGGATCTAAGGGATTGATTTTTGCTGTGGTTCCCTAGAGATCAGCTATGATCAACATCTCAAAGGTTATCCAATGATTTTGGCAAATCTTTCTTTAAGAAAATGCAGCTGAGGAGCCTACTAACCAAGGTGAAAGAAGAAAGTGCAAAAGTTGGGTTGCAGTTAAACATCAAAAAAACCAAGATTATGGCAACCAGACTGATTGATAACTAGCAAATTAAGAGAGAGAATGTGGAGGCAGTGACATACTTTGTATTTCTAGGCGTAAAGATTACTTCAGACACAGACTGCAGCCAGAAATCAGCAGACATTTACTTCTTGGGAGGAGAGCAATGACCAATCTCGATAAAATAGTGAAGAGTAGAGACATCACACTGGCAATGAAGATCCACATAGTTAAAGCAATGGTATTCCCTATAGTAACCTATGGATGTGAGAGCTGGACCATAAGGAAGGCTGAGCAAAGGAAGATAGACGCTTTTGTTCTGATGCTGGAAGAAAATTCTGAGAGTGCCTTGGACCATAAGAAGATCAAACCAGCCCATACTCCATAATGCCCGACTGTTCACTGGAGGGAAGGATATTAGAGGGAAAGATAAAGTATTTTGGCCATGTAATGATAAGACAGGAAAGCTTGGAGAAGATAATAATGCCAGGAAAAATGGAAGGGAAAAGGAAGAGGGACCGACTAAGGGCAAGATGGATGGATGATATCCTTGAAGTAACTGGCTTGACCTTGAAGGAGCTGGGGATGGCCATAGCCAACAGTGAGATCTGGCATGAGCTGGTTCATGAGGTCACAAAGATTCGGAAGCGACTGAATGAATGAAAAATAACAACAACAAACAACATTCTGTAAAGCACCAGACTACAAAGCAATATGGTAAGCAAATTATGGCAAGCAAGCTCAGACATCAGGGGTTATTAAGAATGTTATTTCCTCTTTTTCATTGGTAATATGTATCACCCCTTTGAATCACAATTTCATGAGATAAAATACGTCAATATACTACTGTTCAGTTTTGTTTTTGTTTTTGACAATTTAATACTACCAGATAGGGAGAGTGACAGAACTTGGGGATGTCACTTTTGGACAACAGCTCCCAGAATCCTACAAGCAGCATTGCAATTACTATACTGAATGGGGATTTCTGGGAGCACTAGTCCACAACAGTACATTTTCTCAGCCCTGGACTATGATTGTGGTCCATCCATTATTTATAACTGCAGGAAGCTTCAGTTGGCATCAGTCCAGTATAGATGATAAAGATAGCTGAAGCAGCTGTCAGTGAACAATACTCCTTTCAATGCAAGACCCATGGGCCTCAATTTAATACAACATAAAGTCATCCTGGTGTCAGGACCAGCTTTCACAACCATACATAGGAACTGGAAATCTGATAGAAAGACAATCACAACATTCTTCTGATTTCCTCACTGCAATCTCCACTCTGATTAATGATTGAGCCATGGTATGGAAAACCTTGAACTACTTCAATGTTTTCATCTTTGACTTTAAAGTTATGCAAATTGTATGTGGTCATTTTTTTCCTTAGTGTCCTGTTGTAACTTTGCACTTTCTGCCTTGACTTTACTGCCTTGACTTTACTTTTTGCTATTTTCTTCTAGTAGAAAATTCCAACTGATGCCATTTCAATGACGGATAGATTGAATTAGGGAAGCAACAACCCTATGAAGGGCTGTTGAGAATAGAATAACTTGGAAGTCTCTCATTCATAGGGTCACAATTAATTAAAGACAACTTGAAATCGCTTAACATATTGTTTAAGGGACTGATGACAAAATTCAAGGTACCTCAGCAAACTATAAACCCCATAGAATTGCCAAAGTGAAAACTGGGGAGAGCCCTTGAATCCTAAACAGTTGAGTAGAAGGAGCCATTTCATCAGGGATTTATTGTTACACAGCCAGGCATCACCTGTTAAAATTTCTTCTTCTGCACAACCATTAAAGGAGCTTTGTCCAGTTTTCATTATGGCAACTTGAAAATCCTAGAATTCCACAAGATGATGCCAGGGCAGTTAAAGTAGGATCAAACTGTTATAAGTACACATTGTGGATACATGTTGTATCCAAGCCAATCATTAACAAAGATGTTCTCATATGAACCCAGTCACATTTCTTGCTTCTACAGGTGTCCTTATTCAAATGCCGAAAACTCTCCCAATAGCTGAGCAAAACCGCACTCTCCTTTTATCTATCTTCTTTTGCCAACAGCTAAGCTGGAAGCATTTTTTTAAAGTTCACAAGTAAATCTATTCAAATATACCTTGCAACCAAGCAGATATATTATGATGACACCTTGTGAAAGATTTACGCTTCTTAAACACCAAGCCTTTCTAGCATCAGATCTAATAATATCTAAAATGACATCATGTCATCATTGGTATTTAAATATTATCTTGAATTTGTTTACCTATTTTGAGAAGGAGTGGGAAATAAGTTATTTTATTATTGATTTTAAAAGTAATAGACGAGAACAGCATGCTGGGATTTGTCCATGTGCACATTTACAAAGAAGAAAATGAGATGTGATAAAGCAGTGGTTCCCACAGGGACCATGTGACCAGGGAACAATTTCCAACATTAGTATAAAGGGTTCCAAATCAGTTTTTGGTCAACTTTAGATTCGGTTTGGTTATTTGAGGTGCCAATTCAGAAAATGGCATTGGATAGACCACATCAGCTCTAGTTTCTGATACAGAACATATGTCATCTAGTATTTGCCATCTGCTCACCCACAAAAAAACATATTTAATAAGCCTCGGAAAGTGCAAAAGCTGGTTTGCAGTTAAACATAAAAAACAAGATTATGACAACCAGACTGATTGATAATTGGCAAATAGAGGAAGAAAATGTGGAGGCAATGACAGACTTTGTATTTCTAGGAGGAGTGCAATGACCAATCTCGATAAAATAGTGAAGAGTAGAGACATCACACTGGCAACGAAGATCCACATAGTTAAAGCAATGGTATTCCCCATAGTAATCTATGGATGCGAGAGCTTGACCATAAGGAAGGCTGAGTGAAGGAAGATCGATGCTTTTGAACAGTGGTGTTGGAGCAAATTTTTGAGATCCACCCAGTCCATACTTCAGGAAATAAAGCCTGACTGCTCCCTTGAGGGAAGGATATTAGAGGCAAAGATGAAGTACTTTGGCCATATAATGAGAAGACAGGAAAGCTTGGAAAAGATAATGATGCTGGGGAAAATGGAAGGAAAAAGGAAGAGGGGCCGACCAAGGGCAAGATGGATGGATGTTATCCTTGAAGTTACTGGCTTGACTTTGAAGGAGCTGGGGGTGGCCACGGCTGACAGAGAGCTCTGGTGTGGGCTGTTCCATGAAGTCACAAAGAGTCGGAAGCAACTGAACAAATAAACAACAACTATAAGAGGGTTTCATGAGACCAGTAGCTCTCGTTGCAATGGTATAATAACAGTGAGGCCGCAGACCATATTTTAGTTCTTGCAGACCACTGAATAAAGGAAATGAAATCTTTCAATAAAGCTATGCCTTTAAGCAGAGGCTAGCTACACATAAGCCTTTATGAGCATCTTTTTAGATTCTTTTGGTAGTTATAATCATCTCAGAATGCTTGCTCTTGATCACCTGGTTGATAAATTATATCCAGAATTCACACCTTACCACCTACCTTTCTTTGATAGCCTTTGGCTGTTGCTATTGCTGAATTTGTCTGGAGGATCTCTTTCTTTTAGCTTCATATGTTTTTTTATTGTGTTTTAATCTGTTTTTACCACACTGTTACTATTTAACTGGGTTTTTTAAATTTGTATTGCGCTTTTTAAACTTAGGCGTGGGATTGTTAGCCACCTCCAGTTAATAATAATAAAATAACAATATGTTTTTCTGTCCCCAAATCCTTTTAACATGCTCCCCATAAAACTATTTTATGTTATATGCTTACTTGACAAACCTCAGAAGTTTCATCTGGTTAATTGATTGGTTACCTCGGAAATTAGCTTTTTACATCACGGTGGTAATAATTAGATTTAATTGGAAAAGTAACTATTAGCAGTTGATATTTTCAACAAGGAAAGTAAGGAACTCCTAAGGAATGGACCATGTTAACTTGAGTCTCTTTTTCTTCTGACTTTTACACATTTGAGCAAAACGTTGGATCTGCTTTGACATATGGACATGCATATGTAGTCAAGAGATTTGCTGAGTATACAGCAGATGGTTGCCTCCAGGGCGGCTCTACTTGCTAAAATGCCCCACTTCCTGCCTTGTTCTTCCATGCTTCCAGCACTTATGAGAAACACATACATGGAAAATGCCTGCTAGAGGTGGAAATAATAGAAAAGGATACAAGATTCTGTGAAATAAAGAAGGGACTGTGGCTGAAACTAAACCTTGATCATATCAACAAAGATGGGCAAAATGAAGGTAGATTTTAGAATTTTCTGAATCCCTGAACTTTATGAAGGAGAAATCTATACAGCTGAAATGATTGATCTAATAGATAGAAACTTTAAAGCCCAAGTTTAAATTCAGTAGCCTGTCATAATCATTGAACTAATGGCAAGTTCACTAGGTTCTCTTGATTCATAGGATCTGCTCTAGTTGGGACAATCAAATAAACTTTTATTTATACAGTATTTGCAAGTTTGTCCTTTGTGGCACTTGGTTGAGTTTTATGCCCCTCGACCACCATGGTTTCTGAGTATCAATGTCAATTATGTCTAAAAATAACATTTATCATATGACTCTTCATAAGGGACTTGCCACTGTTTGCAGAGAAGGGAGAATTTATATCCACTCTATTGGTCAGGTAATAGGTTCCTTTATCAAACTACTTCAACCACTAAGATCTTTCTTCTAATATTCCTCTTAAACCCATATTCCTGTAACATATACACATTAAATCTAGTCCTGATGTCCGAGGCAGAAGAAAAAAGTCTCTTCCGCCATCGGCATGTCAACCCTCCATTTATTGAAGAATGTCTTCAAGTCCCATCTTCTTTAGGTTAAAAGTAGTTTATTCTGTCCTTCTGCCTATCAATAAATAACATTCTTGTCTTTCTCTGAACTTATTCTGATCTTTATGCATTCTTATGAATGTATTAACAATCAGTATCAGATACAAAAGTAGCTGGAAAGTGCTATTGCATTCACATCCTGTCCATGGATTTTCCACGTGTAACTGATTGGTTACTAGGTCAACAGAACACTGGACTGAAAGTCATAGGTCAGCATGGATTTCTAGGGTGATCAGTGATATCTCTTTCTTGAACCAGAAGAAGCTTTAAGAAAAGGCTAAAATGTACATTTTGAAACATTGTGCAAGAGTGTAGAAATGGAAAAGAATTGTTGTGTTCATGGAACACCATTTAAAAAGAGCAAAATACATCACTGTGATTGTACAGGCTGAATCGCCATATGCCAGGGGTGCTTTGATTATGTGTTCTTCTTTGTTATTAAACTATAAATATCATGAAATTATGGGTTTTTCTCGAAGTGACACCCCACTCGACTTATGCTCGGTTTTTTGGCGAGTATTGACACACCAAACTCAAAAGGTTGCCCATCATTGCCCTAGCTTGTCTGTTCTGACCTGTTAATAACACGTACCACCTTGGTGACATTCTCGTGTTAATTAGCCACATGTATCCCAATTTTGGAGCTCCCAGTGGCACAGTGGGTTAATCCACCGAGCTGCTGAACTTGCTGACCAAAAAGTTGCCGGTTCAAATCCAGGGAGCAGAGTGAGCTCCCACTGTTAGCCCCAGCTTCTGCCAACCTAGCAGTTCAAAGACATGCAAATGTGAGTAGGACAATAGGTACCGCTCTGGCAAGAACATAACAACGCTCCATGCAGTCATGCCAGCCACATGACCTTGGCAGTGTCTACGGACAACACCTGCTCTTCAGCATAGAAATGGAGATGAGCACCAACTCCCAAAGTCGGACACGACCAGACATAATGTCAGGAGAAAACCTTTACCTATCCAAATTTTCATATGTGAAATGTTGGTGGGTACCTCATTGAGAGCTGCTTCTAAAGTGATCAGATTAGACACTTATACCTTATTACAATGGTTGGTTATGCAGGTTTTTGCAAAACTGCATCTGCTGAAATTAGTTAAATGTGAACACTACATAGCCCATTTTGTAACTGGTTTCCCTATATGTAATTACAGTGTCAGCCAGCACCGTTGGTGGTAAGAAGTAGATTCTGTGTTGGAATGTATGGAGTCATCATTTATGTGTGCCGTCTTCTTGCATTCCTTCCAATGTAGTTGCCCAGCCATCCAAGTGGACACAGACTCATAAGACTAAAAGGCCACTAAGAGTTATTTGGGGGAAAGGGGGAGTGTGTTGAACAAAACAGATGCATCACATTCATGCCTGAACATCAGAATCAATATCGCCACCTGCTGTCGCCCAGCTTGCCAACTTTCTTGCCAATGTGAAAGGAAAGGTTTCTTTTTACATTGCTCCCTTGCACAGTGCAAAAGCAGATGAGGTTTAAGCCATCACAAGTGGAAACAAAAGCAACAAAGAAAAGAAGTGCCAAGAAACCCAGGCAAACAATGACTGCACAAAAAGTCCCTCGCTGGCAGTAAGTGCTGCAATGTGACTAATGCTAGGGACAAACACTAGTAGAGCAGGAATCCTGTTGCAGCTTCCCAGAAATCTTGTAGCAATGCTAAGAAAATGCGTCAGGCAGCTGACATTCATATGTTGGCAGGGAAAGACTTTGCTAATGCCAGCAGCTGCCTTGGAAACTGCTTGCTGGAGGGATTAGTGCTCCATGTCTTCCATTTTGCACTGGGATTTGAACATCAAGCAGCTCTGACCTCAACAGCATGCACTACAGTTGCAGAGGAGAACAAGAGTCCTTGGACTCAAGTTGATTTATAATGAATTCTTTTGGCTCAGAGCAAACTTGGGAGGCACGGGAGGGCTGAAAGTGATAACAGTCTCTGATATAAAAGTTTCAGCCCTACAGTTTGAAGTTCCTGGTCATGATTGTCACAGGAAGAATGGTATAAGGTCAGATCCGCAAGAAAGTTGGGATATTCAGGGCTTCGACCATCATGGAATGAAGACTTATAAAGTGCTGTTCAGAACCTGAAATACATACACACACACCCTATTTTCCTAGTTTCCAACAGACTTCACAACCTCTGAGGATGCCTTCCATAGATGCTGGCAAAACATCAGTAGAGAATGCTTCTAGAACATGCCCATATAGCCCGAAAAACCTACAACAACCCAGTGATTCCAGTCATGAAAACTTTCAACAATTCATTGTACGGAGAATATTACAACAAAATAGTACACCAGCAAAACCTCCAACATTTCACAGGTGACTACCAAGATGTGTGGGGCCAAGCAATACCAGAGTAGGGTCAAAATGGCAAAAGTTACTAACAAGAAAGAGAACAAGCCCTATGAGGAGCGGCTTAAAAAGCTGAGCATATTTAGCCTGCAGAATAAAAGATTGAGAAGACATGATAGCCATGTATAAATATGTGAAGGTAAGTCATAGGGAGGAGGGAGCAAGTTTGTTTTCTACTGCCCTGGAGACTAGGATGCAGAGCAATGGCTTCAAACTACAGGAAAGGAGATTCCACCTGATATTAGGAAGAACTTCCTAACTGTGAGAGCTGTTTAGCAGTGGAACTCTGTGCCTCAAAGTGTGGTGAAGGCTCCTTCTTTGGAGGCTTTTAAACAGAAGCTGGATGGCCATCTCTTGGGGTGCTTTGAATGCAATTTTCCTGTTTCTTGGCAGGAGGTTAAACTGGATGGCCCACAAGGTCTCTTCCAATGCTATGATTCTATGATAAGCTATGAGACACTCAGCTGTTTGCCTTTGCCTGAATCTACAGGGAAGATTCCGTCTGCTGAGTCAATTGAATGCAAGGCATTGTACTTCTGTGCCGCAAACTCAATTTCTAACATTTGAAATGAGCTGAGAACAGAGAGGGAAAGGAGGGCAATGAAAGAACATTAGATATTTTGAAAGCAGCTGAAAAAATGGAACACAGAAGATTCACTGGAACTGTCTTTGCCAAATCAGGACAGCTGGAATGTATGAACCAAAGTCCTAGGCTGTTAGCTTCACTTGGTTAGTCTTTATAGTGCTATTAATGAGTTGAGGAGGAGGAGGAAGTGGATGTTGTCTAGAGTGAAATTGCACTTTTTTCCCTTTCCACTTTCCTGAAATGTAGACGCACTGTGCTAAAAGCAAAAGGCTCATGTTTGAAGCTGTCTGTCTGCATCAATAATGAATGCTTCAGTGTCATATAATGCAAGAAGCATACCTTCTAACATTTCACAGATGTAAATGCGCTGTAAAGTAATCAATGCTAATGTTAGAGGTTGCTGCCCAGTCAGCATGGATACTGTAATATATACCTAGTAAAAATGTATGAAGTAATTCACCAAGAGACATATCGAAATTAAATGAAGTTTTATCCTGTTGTTCCACAACTGTACCTTGCTGTTTGGTTCACTCTCTTGCTAAAATACGAGGGTTGAATGAAAAGTAACACCTCCATCTTCATAACTCCTCAACAGATGGCAGTACTGATATGCAGCAGGTACTGGCTTGTTCAGTAGATGCTCCTCTACAGTTCCATTTTGGTGGGAAGCCTTAGCATTGAATGGTTGTGTTGTTAAAGTGTGAAGTATGGAATCCTGCGCAGACGGTCAGTCAATGCGACTTAAGCAATGTGCAGTCACTGAATTCTTGACAGCAGAAGGTGTCACCCCAAAGGAGATTCATCAGAGAATGCAAGCTGTTTATGGTGGTTGTGTTGATGTGAGTACTGTGTGTCGTTGGCCAAGAAAGTTTAAAGATGTTGAGGTGGGAACATCTGACTTGCATGACAAACAAAGAGTTGGACATTCTGTGACAGCAACCACCGAGTTTCACAAGCAAAAGATTGACAGATTGATTCAGGATGATCGTCGTATCACACAGAGAGAAATTTCAAGCATAATCGGCATTTCACAAGAATGTGTGGGTCACATTATTGCTACACTGGGCTATCGTAAGATCTGTGCATGATAGATACCCAGGATGCTGACACCTGAAATGAAAGTGCACACACTTGAAACTTCAGAGAGTGGATCTCACCACCGTACGACACCTCCATACAGTCCAGATTTAGCACCGTCTGACTTCCATCTGTTCCCAATACTTAAAGAAGATCTGCGGGGACATCATTATGCTTCTGATGAAGACGTTGAGAGAACTGTGAGACACTGGTTGTGGAAACAGAGTCTCGACTTCTTCCGTGACGGCTTCAGAAAACTTGTTCATCGTTGGTAGAAATTTATTCAATTGGCTGGTGATTATGTGGAAAAGTGAATAGTGGTAGTTAAAGAGCACATTCTAAGGATTATTTCTGTGTTTGATTTATTAAAATATTCGCAACCAAACCCAAGTAATAAAGGTTTGGGATTTGGGCATTACTTTTCATTCAACCTTCGTATACTGCTCTGTTAGGCTATCAAGTCTCCAGCAATGAGAAGAAACCTGTCCTTAACCAACACAGGTAATAATAAATGTGATTTAGGTTTTCTCAGGATGGACTGCAGTTAATGTCAGGTCAATAACAACATAAATAAAAACTCATAATATTGCGTTGTTTCTGTCATTGCTACTGCTGTTCTTACTATTGTTGTTACCTACGGGAAAAGGTAAATTTCATTAGAAAGGGTATTGATTTGTCATTTTGTCTGAAATGTCATTTTGAGTGCAGTAAAGATAATGACAGAGTGAACTGACAATACATGTACGGTATGCAGTATGTGAACGGTAGGGAACCACTGTGCATAACCTTCAATTAAGTATAGCTTACAAGACATGCCTTTGCAAGGACTCATTGAAAGGCATGTTGTTAGTCTCACTTATTACCAGGAGAGGGAAGCAGTCTCCAACTCTTAAGTAAGGAGAAATACAAACATATTATTTTGGAGTAAAGCAATGAACATAGTCAAAGAAGTAGAAGAGTCTGTTTCAAATGTTAACCATAAGAAAAAGAAATGGTAAATAATGAGTCACCTTTTCCACATTGTGCATGCCATCCATCATCTGTTCCAGGTCAGAGAGAGTGTTCCTTGTTGTTGTTGTTAATTGCCATCAAGTTAGCTTCAACTTCCTGTGACCCTATGAATGAGACACCTTCAACTCAACTTATCATCAATATGGCTCAGGTTTTGCACATGTAGAGCTATGGCTTCTTGATTGATTTGATTCTTCTGTAATGCATCTTCCTCTTTTCCTGCTGACTTCTACCTCCCAAACACTATTGAATTTTCCAGTGAGTCATGTCTCCTTATGATATGGTCATAGTACTTCAGCTTCAGTTTAGTCATTTTGGCTTCCAGGGACAGGGAGAGTTCAGGTTTGATTTTCTCTAGTGTCTATTTACGGTATTTGTCTTTTCCTAGTTTATGGTATCTGTACTTTTTTTTTTCAGTCGCACCATATTTCATATAAATTGATCCTCTTAGTACAGGTTGAGCATCCTTGTCTAGAATTCTAAGTTCTAAGATACTTCAAAATCCAAAAATGTCCATATGGATTACTGAGATAGTGGCACCTTTGTTTTTGATTGTTTGGTGTACACAAGCATTGTTTCATACACAAACCTGTGTTTAAAATTACCTTCAGGCTATGTGTATAAGATGTATATGGAACATATATGAATTTTATGTTTAGACTTGAATCTCATGTCCAAGATATCTCTCTCTATTTGTTTGGGTGTGTATGTGTGTAAATACAAAATCTGAAATAAATAAAAATCCCAAGTATTTTGGATAAGAAATACTCAACCTAAATTCAGTAAGATTCCTCTACACTTGAAGATCTTGTCTAGCTCCTTCATTAATACTCCTGGTGGGGGTATTAATACCGCCTTCATTAGAAGCCTCCTGTGGCACAATGGGTTAAATCCTTATGCTGGCAGGACTGCTGACCGACAGGTTAGCAGTTCAAATCTGGGGAGAGCAGATTGAGTTCCCTCTGTCAGCTCTAGCTCCCCATGTGGGGACATGAGAGAAACCTCCCACAAGGATGGAAAAAACATCAGGGTATCCCCTAGGCAATGACCTTGCAGATGGCCAATTCTCTCACACCAGAAGCAACATGCAGTTTCTCAAGTCACTCCTGACACACACAAAATCTTCCAATTTCTTGACTGCAGTCTCCATTTTGATTAATGGCTGATTTCAAGATATTAAAAATCTTGAAATCTATTCCAGTGACAGTCTGGCCCTAACTTTAGTTAACATATGCTGGCAGGAGAGGGAAGTCATAGCAAGATCCTAGAAGCTGTGTGTGCCACTTAGGGCAGATGTAGACAGCCCCTTTAATGTGGAAACTTCCTCAATAAAAAGGGGACTGTCCAAACGATGTCTTGGACAAACCCGAATTAATCTGCCATAAACTAGAAAAACCCTGGTTTGTGGCAAATTAATGTGACAGTGGGTTTATTACATGCCTTCTTAGAAGATGTGAGAGAAACCCACTAATTCCAGTGTCTGGACTGCAGAATACTGCAGACAGTATTCCCACAGTTTTCCGGGCTAAATTAGCCCGGAAAATTTTGAAAATACCACCTCTTCCCCAAAAGCCCCC
The DNA here is from genome assembly GCF_037176765.1 of Anolis sagrei. Classification (NCBI taxonomy): domain Eukaryota; kingdom Metazoa; phylum Chordata; class Lepidosauria; order Squamata; family Anolidae; genus Anolis; species Anolis sagrei. Next base: position 261,940,875 of record NC_090022.1, on the reverse strand, counting down.
AAAACACTGTTAAAAAAAGAAAGAAAAGAACTCACCCAGACTCCATAGGACAACTGCCGGAGTTCTCCTGGCCATCTTATGGAGCCCGGATGAGTTCTTTTCTTTTTTTTACTGTGTTTTGGGGGGCTTCTGAGGAGGGGGTTAAGTGTACCCATGTTTTACTAGGAAGTCCCAATACAACATCTGGACACTCATCCCAGAAAGAGTGTGCTTCTGGGGTGAGTGTAGATGGGCCCCCAGGAAGATCCGCATTTCTAAAAACTTGGGTTCTCCTAGGATAAAGTCCTGTCTGGAAAGGCCCTTAGCCTTTCTAGACAGGTGTGAAGGAGGATAACTTCTCATTATCACCTGTGTTGAGGATGATTCAACCATCAGGCTGGTAAGCTTTAGTACATAAGACAGGTTATGGGAGCATTTGTCCAGTGCTTCAGGATCTCAACATCTTTAGCTGATCATTACCAGTTGTTGTGTGTAACCCTTTCATAGGGTGGACTAGGCAATTCCAAAGAATTGGCCCAATGTTACCTAAGTTCCGGCACTTTAGCATGGCCCTCCACGCCTACAATCCTGACATTGTTCTCCCAGCCCTGCCTTACTGAATTTTACACTTTCCCTTAGCTCTATCTAGGAATTTGCACAAACCCAGAGCCCGCTGAACTCAGCACTTTTATCGCTATGCATGGTACTGTTTTTATGATGTTATGTTTTATTGTGATATGTTTTTATTTAGTTTTGATTTTATCTTATTGCGTTATGTTTTTAACTCTGTGCTATCTGGGCTTGTCCCTTTGTAAACTGCCCCAAGTCTCTTGACAGAGATGAGGTTGGCATTGTTGTTGTTGTTGTTGTTGTTGTTGTTGTTGTTGTTGTTATAGAATTTTCTGAGCTAAGAGTATGGGACTTGCCCAAAATCACACAATGCATTTTCATGTTTGAGCAGGGATTTTAACCCTGTTCTTCACAGTCATAGTCCAACACTCAAACCACCACCACATGCTGGCTCCTCATTACCAATAACACTTCCATTGATCAAGACATTCAGATGCATTCATACATAGTCTAGTTTATGCCTCAAAGGAACCTGCCCTATGTAAAATCATGCTCCATTCGCCTAATAATGATCTGGCACTCCTAGCAATATGACAAATTCAATCAAATTTTAATAAAGCCTTGTCAATCTTTCAACTCTGACAGATTCTCATATCTTCATTCCTTGTGAAGTTTGTGAAGCACTGTTTCTTTCTCTTTCTTAATAAGCTGTATAAGAAAGGAGATTGCTATCATTGCCCAAAAATCCAGCTTCCTGGCAGCCAGCTTGCAGAGAGCTAAGAGATACACAGTTTCCTACATCATTGCATAAACATTATACTCTAGCAGCTTTTATCATAAGAATATTTTACCCCAGGAGAAAGAAATGGCTTTAAAGACAGACAGACAGACACTTCCTGTTTACCAATGACAACCACTATTTTCTGAACCCTGTGCTAATTGTCTTTAACGTGCCAAACTTGAGGAGCACATTGGTAAAATGGTCAGTTGCCAATTCCTATAGCTGTCATTTTTCAGAGTTCAGTTTCTCCGTGTAAGCCAACCTGTCTGAAATCAAATGTCCCCAACTTTCCAAATATGATACAACAAATGAGCATGTTTCCTGGGTATGATGGCAATTGTAGTCCAAAATTCAAGAATGTATCTTGCAGACTCAAGGCATGCCTTCCTTGGTTGAGTGTATTCATTTGTAATGTGATCTTCATCTTTTCCTACTTCCTTCTATCCTCCCAAGTGTTATTGTCTTTTCTAGTGAGTCATGTGTCTCGTGATATGTCAAATGTATAACTGTCCCAGTGTAGTCATCTTTGCTTATATGTAGCACTCGGGCTTGATTTGCTCTATCTTTTTAGCAATCTGCAATATCCATAAAACTTTCTCCAGCACCACGTTTCAAATTAGGGGGTTTTTTTCCTGCCAGCTTTCTTCACTCTCCATAACCATATGTAGCAATGGGAAATACAATGACATGGGCAATCCTGACTTTGATATTAAATGGTATATCTTTATACTTGGGATCTTGTCTAGTTCCTTCATAGCTGCCTTTCCAAATTCTGGTCATCTTTTTTTTTACTACATCTCTATTCTAATTAATTATTGAACCAAGGTATGGAAAATCTTGAACTGTTTCAATGTCTTTATCATTCAGTGTGGTGGAGGCTCCTTCTTTAGAGGCTTTTAAACAGAGACTGGATGGCCATCTGTCGGGGGTGCTTTGAATGCGATATTCTTGTTTCTTGGCAGGGGGTTAGACTGGATGGCCCATGAGGTCTCTTCCAACTCAAGGATGCTATGATTCTATGATCTTGTTCCAAGTTATGTAAATAATCTATGCTCATTAATTTTGTTTTCTTAAAATTCAGCTGTGGACCTGTGTTTTCACCTTCTTATTTTATTTTCTTTAACAGGGAGAGATCCAGAACAAAGCCCTACCACATGTTTTGCATCAGAGTACAAAGGGATTTTGCAGAGGAAATCCAACCCCTTGTCATCATAGGTAGAGCATTACTATTGAATCAATATAATTTATGTAAGTGTTGGTTTACCATTTAGCAGTTAATTTCACTGATCTACTCTAGTTGGGATTGGCATTTGGGCCTTGATTTCTGCATTTAGCCTGATTATACTGTTGTATACATTGTTGTGTGTCAAACAAGTAATTGGGGAGTATGAATGAAGAATCAGAAACAAATCCTTGAAGTATTTCAGTTAATTTAAGAAGCTAGGGACAAAGACTATTTGTATAGCATTCAAAGTAAGATTCAAAAGGTTGCTTCTGGATATAATCAAAATTGTGTATGATGTTGCTATTCTATGCCTTCAAGTCATTTCTGACTTATGGCCACCCTAAGGTGTGTGTATATGCCATCAAGTTGCCTGTTGATTTATGGAGACCCCATACGTTTCTTGGGGCTTTCTTAGGCAAGGAACACACAGAGATTATATTGCCAGCTTTTACACCCTAAGAAACTGCATGTGTTGTGATTCTTTTTAGTCAGTAAAATTCAAACCGCCACATTTGCAATGCTTGCAAAGTGGTTTATGTCTTTGGTATGTATAGCCACTATTGATTGTTTAACAAACTCCTAATTGCAATTTCTTGGAAGTAAGTCCTATTAGCTCAGTAAAACATGCTTTGAACAGACAAGCTGCTATGGGAGAGACAAACCAGAGAGTGCAACTTGTGGACCGATGGATTTCTCCATTACTATCCTCTCTAAGCCTCTTAAAACATCTAAACCATATCACCTACCATTTATCCAATTTTCTAAAGAATAAAAAATATTTTTTAATCTCACTGGTGGAAATGTATTCCAAAATAGAAAGGAACATCAATGTCTCTGTCTAGCCAAAAAATGACAGTCTAATGCTGCCAAGTGAAACTATGAACATTTTTTAGAGCAAGTAGATGTTCTTAGGTTGTAAGGTAAAGGTTTCCCCTGACATGAAGTCCAGTCGTGTCTGAATCTGGGGTGAGGTGCTCATCTCCATTTCCTCAGCTGAAGAGCCGGCATTGTCCATAGACACCTACAAGGTCATGTGGCCAGCATGACTGCATGGAGCGCTGTTACCTTCCCGCCGGAGCGGTACCTATTGATCTACTCACATTTGCATGTTTTTGAACTGCTAGGTTGGCCGAAGCTGGGGCTGACAGCAGAAGCTTATGCCACTCCCCGGATTCGAACCTACAACTTTTCAGTCAACAAGTTCAGCAGCTCAGCGCTTTAACCCACTGCACCACCACAATGTTCTTACCCTCCAGTTATTTTGTTCTTACTCTCTAGTTATTTTGGGCTTAGACTGCACCTTTATCTAAAGAAAGTGAATTCTTTTTTTGGTTTTGCTTTGTACATGTATATAAAGTCAGGTTGTTGAGGCTGCTTCCCTACATAGTGAACATCTCATTAGAAGAATGTCCCACTCAGTTCAACAGATAACACTTCTGAACAAAAGCATACTGTATTTAGTTACACCACAAAAGTGCTAAATCTCTAAGGTTTCTGTGAAAATTATGTTTAAGCTAAGAAGGTTGGAATGGACGCAACTCCATGTACATTATCTGATCCTTTAGCTGTGACGACAAAAGCTAAAACAATTGTAAAGAAGGGTTCAAAATTGTTGGCAATATTGCCAGAGTAGGTGATAGAATATCATCTTGGGACAAATTCTAACATACATATTACCATACATCTTACTAGAATCATAGAATCATGGAGTTGGAAGAGACCTCGTGGGCCATCCAGTCCAACTCCCTGCCAAGAAGAAGGAAAATCCCATTCAAAGCACCCCTGACAGATGGCCATCCAGCCTCTGTTTAAAAGACTCCAAAGAAGGAGCCTCCACCACACCCCGGGTAGAGAGTTCCACTGCTGAACAGCTCTCACAGTCAGAAAATTCTTCTTGATGTTCAGGTGGAATCTCCTTTCTTGTAGTTTGAAGCCATCCTTCACGTCCTAGTCTCCAGGGAAGCAGAAAACGAGCTTGCTCCCTTCTCCGTATGATTTGCTCTCACAAACTTATACATGGCTATCATGTCTCCTAGATCTGCTTTGTTTGTATATACAAAATTCAGACAACCCTTGGTTTTGAAAAAAAATCATAAGGGTTCCTTATTGTATCTAATACATAGTTCCAAAAATTTCCTTAGTTTTCATTTTGTTATTCTCCCATTAGCGCCAATGGGAACTCTTCTGGGGCTCCTTCCTCCCACATTTGTAGGGCTATTGAGATGCAATTTGCTACAATTGTAGCACACATTTATCACTGTAAGCCCCCCCCCCCCCCCCAAATTTCAGAACATTTCACTCATCCACTGAGTTTTGGGAATTTTTTCTCACGCAATGGCAAGTGAGGTAACCTGGTTCCTGCATTTAAAGGAAATGCCAGCAGCGCCTGCTCCCTTCCCCTCTCCCTCATCCCTGATAGGCTGAGAAGAGCATGTGACATACTAATTTGGCTGTGCCACCCTGGAGTTTGGTTGTCCTGAAAAATAAACTGACTCACTCTGACTTACAAAAAGTAGCAAACTTCTAATGAAAACTCAGTATTTTAATTCATTGGTGTTGCAGGAGGCTTCGTAAATTGGGTCATAAGTATGGATTTTCTGTACTTATGACCTGCATCCAAATTTTTGCACAGCCCTACACAAAGCCTGGAGAAGCTGTGGGGCTATAGAAGCAACAGAGCCCTGAGCAACTTAAAGACTAACCAATTTTATTTGACATGTTTCCATGGATGGATGACAATTTCATCAGATGCATGGACTAGGTGGAATAGGGAGTTGGACTACAACTTCCAGAATCCCCCAAACAGAGAAATCTCACTTTCTTTTGGATCTGCAGTCGACTCTCCACATTGGATTGGATTATTCATGGATACAACTAAAAATGTTCTCTCTGGGAAATTCCATGTCCTTCAGTATACAGTCAATATACACCAGAAGTTGACCATAAAGTCCTTCTGGAGGACCTAGAGATTTCTAGAGAGGTATTTTCTCAGATAAAATAATAGCTGTTGCTGTTCTTCCCACTTTCACTGGTGTCCTGCACCCTTAACCCAGGTGCATGTAGGGGGGTGCCTGTAATTCAGACCATCACGGTAATATTACAAAGAGAACTATAATGAAGAAACCATCCACTATCTACTCTGAGATAGATAGATAGATAGATAGATAGATAGATAGATAGATAGATAGATAGATGTATATTGCTTTGTTTTAAATACTTGCTAAGAGAAGTCATTCAATGCCATCTGTCAGATGGCGGGATGATTTTATCTTGCAAAATATTTGTTAATGGAATATTTCATGTTATCTAGTGGATTCTATCTAATTTGACTAATTACTCACAATAAAAATACCATAAGCAACACATATGTGCTTTCTTTTATGAGCATGGTATGAAATGGCAAATGTAACAAAGTACTATTAATTTTGATGTGGAGCATTACCCATATCTGCACCTAACAGCTGATTGAATGCTCACAGATACACTTGGTAATGGTTGCTGGACCTACGCAAATTACAGCATTGTCCTTCCAAAGAACAGGACCCCTTGCGCGGCAAACAACCCCACAAACAGACGCTCACCAAGACGCTATTATCACACTTGCTGATTATTCTGGGGAATTTTGTTTCCCACTGCAGTGCCGACACAAAGCACCTGCAAATGCCAGACTGAATTGCCTATGAATGGATTAAATCATCCCATGATGTCTCACCACAGTCTTTGTCATTATGCTGGCTGTCACCCAGCGCTGCCTTCTTCCTGAGAAAGATACAGTTCAAACTGCAGAGGAGGGAACTCAACACGCACATTGTCATTGTCAAGGATCTGCAGGTGGGTGAAAAGGGACACGTCCAGTCACTCTTTTATATATGGCAACCTACTGTTTTACATCTGCATTGTTTTTTCTTTGTTGTTTTGGTCCAGTAAATCCCAGCTTTATAGTTTTCAGTACATTAATGTTCGGTCCAACACGTGGATGGCTAAATAAGTTGCCAATCAAAATAGACAATTAACAGCAGCCATTATGATGTAATGTTTAGGCTGTTGGACAGGATCTTGGAAGATCTAGATTCTAGTTGCCAAAAAGCCTTGAAAACCACTGAGAGAAGTTAGGCGAATTACTTTCTATCAACCTGACCTACCTATCAAGGTTTTTGCGAGCAGAGAGTGTGGGGGAAAGCAAAGTTATGTATGCGGCCTTGAGATCATTGGAACTAAAATAAAATATAAATGTTACAAAAAAGAGAAATATTCAAAAAAGAATTTAATACAAAATTTTAATGAAGACATCAAATTGATTCAGGAGAGGATAAGATTAAGACTGCAGACCTAAATACATTTACCTGAGAACAAATGCCATGAGAACAAATTCAATGGGACTTCTGCATATAAACATATAAAAGTTTGCACTGTATTGTGTGGTTTTATATAAACCACGAGTTCTGCATACGTAAGCTAGAATTCATAAACCAGAATTGCAATCTGATTATTGCTGGTTGCTATTATTCATTCAATATAATGGACATAGCTATCTGCTTTCTGTCACTATCATTTATTGTAAATGTGCGCTCATCCAGTGTCAGTTAATCATTATTTATTTCCTATTGAGAGAAAATAGATATTTTTTGTCTTCCTCATTCGATGTTCTTGTAGTGAGCTCAAAACATCCTTTATAAAGACTTCAAACGTATGTCTTGAGTATATTTTGTTTTTATCCATATTAATATCTTACAATTACAAATACCAATTACAGTGCTCTATAAGATGTAGGGTGTTGTTTCATCCATATAGTCCTAGAAGCTTATTGTAAACATTTTGCTGACTACTATAAAATTGAATGTTGGACTTTGCAGATTTTGTATTTGATCTGAAATTGCTTTTCTTCAGCTATTCTTTCAGTTTAGTTTTGCCTACTAAAGTAAAGGCAAAAGTTTTCCTAAGTCTAGTTGTATCTGACTCTGGGGGGTGGTACTTATCTCCATTTCTAAGCTGAAGAGCTGGTGTTATCCATAAACGCCTCTAAGGTCATGTGGCCTGCATGACTGCATGGAGCGCCATACTTTCCTGCCCAAGCAAGATGTACTCACATTTGCATGTTTTTTAATTGCTAGGTTGGCAGAAGCTAGAGTTAACAGTGGGAGCTCCCCCTGCTCCCAGATTTGAACCGCTGACCTTTTGGTCAGCAAGTTCAGCAGTTCAACCCACTTTGTCTACTACTTTGTCCTTTGTCTACTACTTTGTCATTAATCTAACAAAGGCCAGGCTATCATATATTTTCCTTAAGTAGTTGCAAACTACTTCTGTTATACACTGAGATCAAAACATAATGTAGTGCCCAAGGATCCCTGGAGATCAGTCCTGTAGCCGGGGGGGGGGGGGTAGGGGTTCAACCCCCCCCCCCCCCCGAAATTTATCAGGTTAAAAAAAACCTGATTTACTCATGAATTTTAACTGGTTAACCAAATCCCCATACTAAGTCTATGAGACGCAAAAAATTAAGAGTCCCTCCAGAACTGCAAGCACTATCTCAAGCAAATATTGACAATTTATTCACACTGTCATTACTTGCAGCAATAGCCGATGTAGTGAAGCAACCAAGTTGGGGCGGGGGGAATGTTGAATGCTCTCATTAAGGAGGCCAGACTTGGTGGAGGTGGTTGACAGGGGCGGAGCTGCAGGCTATAAAGGCTGCTCTGCCCCCTGCTGTGCTCTTTGCTTCAGCATGACCCTAACCCCCCTCCCCAAAATTTTCAACCCCCCCTCTGAAATTTTCAACCCTCCCCAAAAAAAAATTCTGGCTACCGCCTGCTGGAGATCACTGTGAACAAACTCATTTCTAGCTAAATGTGTAGACCTAGAAAAAGGTATGTGTCAACCTGGAAATAATAATGGCTCTTTTGCCTGATCATAAGAATAGATTTGGAGTCCTACTAGATTAAACCGATTGAATCCACAATGATGTAGTGAGTCATTGATTTAATGGGCCAACTCTACTAACAGGATTTAGCTCAATGTGCACTGCTTGTCCTTGAACACACTGTTACATGGATTATAGCATTTAAAGGGCTCATTGTAAATTATCCCCTCCTGAATCAATGTAATTATCACCCTCTTTTAGTTTACTAGTCCCTACTTATAAATGTCCAGTCCCTAGCTTGCCAGATAGTACTCTGTTCTCTGCATTTCTTCCAGTTCCTTGGGCCTGCACTACTCTGTTTTTCATTTTCCCAAGCCCAGTCCTCTTTATACCCTGATCATGCCCATTTAAGTATGCCAGTTATTGTTTTTTGTTGTGTATTGTTTCAGTGAGTTTTTTGAATGCTGCTGTTTTATACCCTTATGTTTTATTTGAGTTTTATTTGATTGTATGCTTTGCTATGTTTTATTTTAATTGTGTGTTTTTGTTTTTAATGGATTGTTTTGTTGTGACATTCTGTGGACATTTTGTCTGCCCCAATTCCCTTTGGGGAGATGACAGTAGGGTATAAAAAGAAAGTTATTATTGTTGTTATTTGAAACACAACAAGATTAGTACACTGCACACAAGAGCACTATGCTGGCTATTGTATTGGATCAAATGTCAGACACTTCCCAAGTGCCTAGGGCTGTATAATGTGTGCAGATCCGAGTAGGGTGGCAAATTATTATTATTATTGCTATTATTATTATTATTCACAGTTTGAGTGTTCAGTTTTAAATGATATTTCTTTCTCTTTCAGTCTTTCAAGTCTTTATATGTGAATTTGTAATTATTTTGTTTGCTGGTGATTGTGAGTTGAGAAGTAGAAAGTATGCTCATCCTGGATTAATTGAGGCAAAGAACAATCATCAGGTTACAAAAAGGATCTATCTAAGGAGCCCCCATGGTGCAGTGGATTAAACCACTGAGCTGCTGAACTTGCTGACCGAAAGGTCACTGGTTCGAATCCAGGGAGCGGGGTGAGCTCCTGCTATTAGCCTCAACTTCTGCCAAGCTAGCAGTTTGAAAATATGCAAATGTGAGTAGATCAATTGGTACCACTCCAGTGGGAAGGTAATGGCACTCCTTGCAGTCATGCTGGCCACATGACCTTAGAAGTGTCTATGGACAACGCCAGTTCTTCAGCTTAGAAATGGAGATGAGGACCATCCCCCAGAGTCGGACACAACAAGACTTAATATCAGGGGGAAACTTTACCTTTACCTTTTACCTAATATTTAAGCGTCCTACTGGCAGGATTTTGGTGGTAAGACAAGTTAACTTTGCATGCCTTCATTGCAGCATAAGGACCAGAATGGTGCCAGAATGACTATTAATACTGCATCCCAGAAAAAAAAATCCAACTAAAATCCTCACAGAAAATACAAATATCTGAACTAATGTGATGTAGTTGTTTGAGCATTGAATTAGATATCCAGGACCCCAAGGATTGAATCCTCAGTCAGCTGTGGAAACCCATTGGGCTGCTTTGGGCAAGTCCTACCTTCACAAATTCCCAAAATGAAGTTAATGGCAAAATGTCCTCTAAAGAAATCTCATAAAGAAAATTAAGAGATAGATCCCTCTTAGGGTTACCATGAATCAGAAATTATCTGAAAGCACACAAGAACGAGAACAACAGCTCACGTAATCTTGTAAGGGCACAAATCCCTGAGCTCCATAGAAATTGATATGCCTAATGTTACCATGCATTCCAAGTGACCGTTTAAATCCCTTGGAGATTAACCTAGATGTTCCAATACCACTTAGACATCTATGCTGCTTAAAATGTTAATCTGATAACTGCAGTTAATGGTACAAAGATCCTGAAGTTGCAGCACTGATACTCTTCCAAATTTCAAATGCACCTAATCCAATTTTGATTAATCCATTGTCGAGACTCCAGCATAGCCATTATACACTCTCTGTAAGTTTACATTTGTGCTTGGTGAGAAGGACCTGTACCCATACAAATCCAAATGTCTGAAATGCAATAATCTAAGTGTATCCGGAAATATTCAAGCAACAAAAAGGTCTATCCTTGTAGGGTCTTGTAGCAATGATTTTATTAACAATAAATACAAGTTTTAAAGACAACGAGACATTATTGAAAAACATTTAGATGCATGAATTGTACATTGTTTATTACAAAAGTACATAGGTGACCTGTTTCAAATTCTAGACCCCGACCAGTTGAGCCATACATACACCTACTTCGCATGTAATATTCCCACTTATCGCAATGATAAAAACGTACCTCTGTATACATAAACAGAAATGAGAATGAGAATTATGAGAGTGTCAGGACAAAGATTATCTCTATCTAAGGCAACAATGAGAATTGTGAGGCCCTCCAGATGTTATTCAACTGCATCTCTCAACAATCCTCACAATTGACTATGTTGTTTAAAGATGCTGGGAGTTGCAGTTCAACGACACATGTGAAGTTGCACAATTCCTAGCCTTCTCTAAGGGACATGCTGTGTGTCAGGTGCCTTACTGAAAACATTAAAAGTAACAATTTGATTTTAAAGTGGATACAACTGATTTTAATGTTTGTGTATATTATTAGTTTGTTTTACTCTGGCATTGAATGTTTGCTATATATGTGTTGTGCTCCGCCATGAGTCCCCTTCGGGGTGAGAAGGGCAGAATATAAATACTTTAAATAAATGAATAAATAAATAAATATAGCAAGTATCAACAAAATTGCCTATATTTCATAGGATTTTGTACAACTTCAGTGTTGTGGCTCTTCATGCTGCCATGTGAACAACTTGGCACTTCTGACACTTGGCATGATAATTTTCAATCCTTTGCCAAAGTTTAACACAGAAATCAATTTACTGGATGAGCTGTTTGCACTGATTAACTGCATTGGGTCTTTAAAACAACCCCTTCTGGACAATGGCCAAAGATGCATCCATTAGAGTGCTTTTCCTTATAATAGAACTGTTGCTTACATCCAAAACCAAAATGATATCATCATCACAATAGAACCACAACAGTCAAAGGGGGCAATTAGATAAGGAAAAGAAGATCAGTAGCAAAATAATCCTCTCTTCTTTTTCTGGCTCCCTGGAAGCTTAGTTTGGCTCTGTTTTTTTTTTTTTTTTAAAGTCCTTCCAATTATTTCAGCTTTTTAAAAACATTCTCTAGCTCATCCAAACATGACGTCAGTATAAAACTGCTTTCAAACCACTAGCATCAATAGCTAAGAAACAGGCACAAAAGCAGAGCATGTATTGATGAGAAGGGGTGGGTGACCAACCTAGATGCCTCCCTTGAAGTTTTCACACTACTCAATCACTGTCTTGACAACTGAATACATAATACAGATCATTACCTTTTGAAATGGGAATATTTACGTCTTGGAAAGGTATTTTTAGACTCCACTTGTCACTTCCATTAAACCTAACATGCAGTATACAAATTGCTCCCATTGTTATTGATTCTACCAGTTGATGTCCCAAAGGGGAACATGATGCACTTTGAAATTTCTACAAAACTGAGACAAAAGAACTGGCAGAAAGGTATTAGGAAACAGTGCCAATGTTTACTTACAATACATTACATATTTTTCACAGGTGAGAAATGAACATATGAGGGGTGTCCTTTCTATAGTTAGTATGCTGTGCCCTTCCATTTGTCCTCTCTTTCATATAATTAACTATAAAAAAGACAGATGAATCAATGTATCCTGCCTCCATCTAATTTTCATGACCTTCCCCTTACAAAAATACAGTTTTCAAAATATCAGTCCATCTCTACACAAGGTACATATGAAATGGGAAAAAAGGAGCATAGAAGGAAATAAGAAATTCAAATAGCAAGATGGAGAAAAACATGGTGGTGCCAAAAATATCAGACATCCAAAAAAGCAACAGTTGCATGTTATAACTGCTTTCTTTCCCCTATTTTTTCTTTGTTTGCTGTTGGGGAGACCATTCTACACCCCCAAAACACACAATTTTACTTGGTGTCACAAGTAAAATTCTTCAGGCAAAACAACTGGTTCTTTCTGTTTTTCAATGGTTTGACGGGATGAATTCCTTACAAACATTTCAGGAGGAAAGTGTTACAAGAGGTTCCTCTGGGGCAGTCACAGAGCTTCCCAATCCTGGCTCCTTTTCTCAGTGCACACTGCTCTCCAGCATCACACTACAATTGGCAGAAACCAACAGTTAGATGTTTGCTTCAAAGAACATTACACAATTAGATGTTGGCTTCAAAGAACATTACACAAAGAACATTACACATTACACAAAGAGGAAGACGATCAACAAAACTTCTGCAACAGTACAATTTCTACATGTGCCAACAGACACCAGAGAGACATTCATAGACAGATTTTTTTTTAATCCTTGAGAATGTATTCATATTCCAAAAGTGTAATAGGAGATCAAAAGAAAATAGAGGGGAAATCAAATTACTTTGACTTACTGTGATAATATTGGAGATTTTCCAAAGAGCTACATTAAAATCTGTAATGTGTCTTTAGCTCTTATCAAAGATACTTTCAAGGGACACTTAGTTTAAAGTAAAAATATACAGTATCTAAACTTAATCAGGACCCCCCCCCCCCCCCCCCGTGGCACAGCATGTTAAATCGCTGAGCTGCTGAACTTGCTGACCGAATGGTTGGTGGTTTGAATCTGGGGAGCAGTTAGCCCCAGCTTCTACAAAACTAACAGTTCGAAAACATTCAAATGTGAGTAGATTAATAGGTACCACTCTGGAAGGAAGGTAACGGCGCTTCATGCAGTCATGCCGATCACATGAACTTGGAGGTGTCTATGGACAACGTTGGCTCTTTGGCTTGGAAATGGAGATGAGCACCACCCCCCAGAGTTGGACATGACTAGACTTAATGTCTGGGGAAACCTTTACTTAAACTTAATCAACTGTTTTCTTGATCAAGGTACAGACCTTTTTGCTAAAATGTTAATTATTTATGGACTAGAAACTGAAACAGGTACCAAATAGAACATTCACTGTAAGATTTCTACTTTGAAATCCTCTCCATTTATTTTAAATCCACTCCACACTTGGAAATTTAAATATGAATAACACTTTCATTCCCCTCATCCCAGTACAGTGGACCCTAGGGTGTAATCCCAGGATCTCCTCACTTCCTGTGGATATCAAAATATATGGATGCTCAAGTCCCTTATATCAAAATACTAAAATAAGATTGGGGGGGGGGTGGAATATTTTCTTTGGAGGGGGACATATTTTCAAACTGTGGATAGTCAACTGAGTATAAGAAGTGTATAATTTCTAGTCTTCCATTGAAACAAATGGTCACACTCTCATTTACTTTTGAAGGAAAAGAACATTATTTCAAAAGGTATTCTGGGGTCTCTCTCATTTAAAACCACAAGAGGCAACAAACTACGCAAGAAAGGGGTACAACTGCAAAGCCATGTACATTTTTTTCTTGTGTCAAGAGAAACTGCAAGTCGCTTCTGGTGTGAGAATTGGCTGTCTGCAAGGAGGTGCCCGGATGTTTTGATGTTTTACCATCCTTGTGGGAGGCTTTTCTCATGTCCCTGCATGGGGAACTGGAGCTGACAGAGGGAGCTCAACCCACTCTCCCTGGATTTGAACCACTGACCTGTTGGTCGGCAGTCCTGCTGGCACAAGGGCTTAACCCATTGTGCCACTGGAGGCTCCTAACCATGTACATTAACTTGAGGGTAAATCCTATTTAACTTAGCTGAATGACATTCAAAGAACGCAATGTCAGGTGTCCCTACACCAAATTGAAGCTTACTGTGTTCGTTGGCTTCAAAGGCTTCAAACTACAGGAAAGGAGATTCCAGCTGAACATTAGCAAGAATGTCCTGTGAGAGCTATTCAGCAGTGGAAATCTCTGCCCCAGAATGTGGTAAAGACTCCTTAAACAGAGGCTGGATGGCAATTTGTCAGGGGTGCAATTTTCCTGCTTTTTGACAGGGGGTTGGACTGGATGGCCCACACGATCTCTTCCAACTCTATGATTCTGTGATTCTATTCCTCTCCTCCATTTTCCTTTTGTTCAGGAAAACGTTGTCCTTTACACACACACACAAATACACACACCTTTTAGTTGTAGGGTCTATTTCAGAGGAAGAACTTGGAAAACTATGTCTTCCCTGCCTACAAAAACCCTATGAAATTCATGGGGCTGCCATAGGTCCACAGAAAACTTGAAGGCACACACAGAGAAGGTGCATCTACACTGTAGAATTAATGCACCACATTCCAAGGCTCAGTGCTATAGAATCATGGGAGTTGTAGCCTTTAGCCTTCTCAAAGAGTTCTCACCAAACTACAACTCCCAATGTTCAATGGCATTGAGGGGGTTAAAGTGGTGTCCAAGTGGATTTATCGGGGTTGGACTGGATGGCCCTTGAGGTTCTTCCAACTCTAGGATTCTATAAGTCTATAGTATAGATCAGGTATGGGCAAACTTTGTCCCTCTGGGTGTTTAGACTTCAACTTCCACAATTCCTAACAGCCTCAGCCCCTTTCCTTTTCTGGCTGCCACCCATTGGACTACTTGAAGCTTCTGAACAGTCTTCAAAAGCAACCCCACGTAGAGTGCATTGCAGTAGTCTATTTCAGACATAACAAGGGCACGGACCACCATGGTCAATGGAAGGGTCCTGAGGCTGTTAGGAATTGTGGGAGTTGCAGTCCAAAACACTCAGAGGGTCATAGTTTGCCCATACCTGGTGTAGCTGCACCCAGAAACATACAGTTGAGATGCAAAGCCACTCACCATGGGGACTTGGCCGTACTTCTTCTCGTACAAAGGGAGCCGCTTGCTTTTGAGCTTCTCCAGGACTTCTTGGAGCGCCTCGATCTGCAGAGATACCCAAAGAGTTCCCCATCAAGAGACACAACAGAGATGGGGGCAAATTGAGGTTCTGAAAATGAACCAGTCCCTCCCTCCAAGCGTTGTGGGGAAAGAGAGCAGTTAGCAGCACAAATTTGTGGTGTCCCTTAGACTGAGATCTTTCCTCCCTCCAACTTTCCAGCAGATCCAAAGTTTCCCTGGCTCTGCTCCTTAAGGGAAGCAAGAGCAAAGATTCCTAGTTGTGAGAAGACCTCCCCTCCCCCCCCCCCCCCCCCCCAAATGTAAGTAACTCTTGTCCCCCGACCCCAGGGGCAGGACCTACCAGCTCCTTCTCGCGAGAGGTGTCCTCCACGGCTGAGTAGAGGTCCACGGCTCTGGGCTGGAGATCTCCCTCCTCTTGACCCCAAGCGGCGCTGGTCAGCAGCACCAAGGCGGCCCCTAGCAAGGCCAGCAGTCGGGAGCTCTCCATGGTGCTGAAGGAATGAGCGGCGGTGATCCAGCCTCCCTGAGACGGAGCTGCCTTTATAGCCGGCGAAGAGCGCCAGGCGCACCTGTTGGCAGGAAAAGCGCCTTCGCCACGCTAGACGTCAATCCAGGCGGAGGGGAGGGGGAAGCGGGTGGAGGAGGGGGCTGAGGGAGGAGATAGGCAATTATCTCCATTTCCTTCAGGGCAGACAAAGGGGAAGAAGAACTGAGGGAGAAGGAAGCATCAAAAGTCAAAGTCTTGACTCACAAATAATTCTTGGCCACCAGAGAAATCATACCAAAACACACACAGGAAGGGGGGCAAGGTTTGAGAGAACTCCGGATCTTTTCTCCAAGCAAGAGGTGACCAAAAAGTAACAGAGGTGGGGGGAAGCTGCCTTGTAGCAGCTTCCCCCCACCTTTTTTAGTATCTAAAAATAAATAAAGGAAAGTTACTCCATACTTTCAAATATTGCGTGGTGGGCATGGCAGGGGGTTGGGCTGGACAGCCTTTATGGTCTCTCCCTGGTCCATAATCCTGTTATTCCATTACTCTGTTACAGGACAAAGTAACCTCGGGTTCAAGGGCCAAACTGGACCATATAGGGATCTCTAGGTGGCTGCCCCTGAGCACAGTGGAGTCTCCTCTTCTGAAAGTTTCCAGCAAAGGTGGATGGCCATCTCTCAGGAGTGCTTTGATTGTATTTTGTTGCATGGCAGGGTGTTGGACTGAAATGTCTCTCCTCAGGTTTTTGTTAGTCAGTAAACTTGAAATATGTTGTTTTTATCCTACTCATAGAATCATAGAGTTGGAAGAAACCTTGTGGACCATCCAGTCCAACCCCCTGCCAAATATTAAGAGGAAAACTTGGTATAGATGGAAAAGAAACATGAGCACCAAACCATACACCAACAATGCAGAATGTGGCTGGACTGCACTCTCCATAGAATCATAGAGTTGGAAGAGACCTTGTGGGCCATCCAGTCCAGCCCCCTGCCAAGAAGCAGGAAAATCACATTTAAAGCACTCCCAACAGATGGCCATCCAGCCTCTGCTTAAAAGCCTCCAAAGAAGGAGAAGGTCATGTGGACAGCATGACTGCGTTACCTTTCTTCCAGAGTGGTACCTATTAATCTACTCACATTTGCATGTTTTCAAACTGCTAGCTTGGCAGAAGCTGGGAGCTCAACCTGCTCCCCAGATTTGAACCACTAACATTTTGGTCAGCAAGCTCAGCTGTTCAGAGGTTTAACCTGCTGTGCCACGGGGGGGGGGGGGGGGGGGCTTAAAAACCATAAAGGGGGAGGGGAAAATTCCTACCCAGCCCTTTATTGATCAAAACTATTACACTATGTAAGGAGGTGGGATGGTAGGTTGAAGACATCCAAGATGAAAGATGGAAAGTGAGGCTGCCTCTTAAGTGCAGTCAAGTCCCTGCCCCTCTCTGCATCTCTTGGCAAATTATGCCAGAACACTGATACAATTGTTGCTCTGCCTGTGGAGAGAAAGGTCATGCTTGGTAGTCATAGATATTGAACTGATGATGAGAATAAAAATGTGGCTTTGGGAGGAAGTCAGAGCAGGGAACCAAAGCCCCATTGTTTCCCTAATATGCCAAAATAACGGGCTCAGTACTTCGATAGCAGCACTGTTATGGTTAATCTTCCTTTGACCACAACATCTAGGAAGAACATACCCCTACATCCTGTTCTGGGTGCTGAGGGGTTTGGGGATGGAGCACTGGCTCCATCATTAAATTTCTTCTGCCCCAAAGGAGTGATAATACATTATTCAAATATCATACATTATTCAAATCATCACATACACCTGACTTGCACAACTCACATTTCAAACATACCCAATTGTATCAAGAAAATCCTAGCAATGAATTCAACCAACATTAAGACCTACTCACTGAAAATGCAATCAAAATATTAAGAGGAACGTTAACTTGGTATAGATGGAAAAGGAACATGAGCAACAAACTATACACCAACAATGCAGAATATGGCTGGACTGCACTCCCCATAGAATCATAGAGTTGGAAGAGACCTCGTGGGCCATCCAGTCCAACCCCCTGCCAAGAAGCAGGAAAATCACAATCAAAGCACCACCAACAAATGGCCATCCAGCCTCTGTTTAAAAGCCTCCAAAGAAGAAACCCCCACCACACTCCAGGGCAGAGAGTTCCACTGCTGAACAGCTCTCATAGTTAGGAAGTTCTTCCTCATGTTCAGGTGGAATCTCCTTTAGTTTGAAGCCATGGCTCTGCATCCTAGTCTCCAGGGCAGCAGAAAACAAGCTTGCTCCCTCTTCCCTATGACTTCCTCTCACATATTTGTACATGGCCAGGATGGTAACATATGATTTTTCCACATTGGGTATGCTGGCTAGGACTAATTAGCAGTTAATTAATTCTGGAATCCCATGTTCTTTAGCCCTGCCATACATAGATGATATTGGACAGTGTGGCTATGTTCTAGTTGTACTGTCTGCTTATGTTTCCAAGTCCTATAGAAGCTATTATTTTAATATGCAAAATTCTTCACAAGGCCTATGCGTCTTATAGCTGTATATATAGTAAAGTCTCACTTATCCAACATAAATGGGCCGGCAGAATGTTGAGTAAGCAAAAATATTGAATAATAAGGAGGGGTTAAGGGAAAAGCTTATCAAACATCAAATTACATTATGATTTTACAAATTAAGCACCAAAACATCATGTTTTACAACAAATCGACAGAAAAAGCAGTTCAATACATGGTAACTTTATGTAGTAATCACTGTATTTGCAAATTTAGCACAAAACATCGCAATGTATTGAAACAGCTGTGGATCAGAGTGGGAGGCAGCCTGCGTTGGATAATGCAGAATGTCAGGTGAGTGAAAGTTGGATAAGTGAGACTCTACTGTATATACACACAAATGTATATTCACCAAACACCTATAGTTCAGTTTGAGATCATGGTTATTAGGTTTTGCCCTCAAAAGTCATCCTTATTAGCCATACATTATATATTAATCAGAGTCTATACATGCATAGCTGTTATATGAGTATAGGGCTCTTCATCATGACCTAATTGATGCCACAGTGGCACAGTGGGTCAACCCCTTGTGCTGGCTGAACTGCTGACCGGAAGACCTGAATATCGGTGGTTTGAATCCACAAGACGGGGTGAGTTCCTGTCTGTCAGCCCCATCTTGCCTTGTGGGGAAATAAGAGAAGTCTGACACAAGATGGTAACACATCCAGGTGTCCCTTGTGCAACGTCCTTACAGACGGCCAATTCTCTCACATCAGAAACGACTTGCAGTATATTCTCAATTTGCTTTTGACATGATTTTTTAAAAAACCTGATTGATATAAGAATCAGGACTTCTGATCAGAAGGAAAACTTATATACCAGGAAAGTAAAAATAGACAACCCAAATATAATTGGATTGCAAGCCTCAGCAGCCCTAGCCAGCAAAGCCAATAGTAAGGAATGCTGGGAACTGCAACAACCACATGAAGTTTCTGATAGGATCAAAACATTTCTGACCAGAAACAGTCAGGCCCTTACTTCTATAGTGTCTAATACCTCAGAATTACCTATCAGTAAAATTTATATATAAAAAGGAGCCCCCAGTGGTGCAGTGGGTTAAACTGCTGAGCTGCTGAACTTGCTGACCAAAAGGTCACAGGTCTAAATCCGGGGAGCAGTGTGAGCTCCTGCTGTTAGCCCCAGCTTCTGCCAACCTAGTAGTTCAAACACATGAGAATGTGAGTAGATCAATAGGTACCACTTCTTCAGGAAAGTAACAGCACTCCATGCAATCATGCTGGCCACATGACCTTGGAGGCATCTATGGACAATGCTGGCTCTTTGGCTTAGAAATGGAGATGAACACCAGTCTTCACATTTGGACATATTGAGTATTCATGCGAAGTTTGGTCCAGATCCATAATTGTTTGAGTCCACAGTGCTTTCTGGATATAGGTGAACTACAACTCCAAAACTCAAGGTCAATGCCCACCAACTTTTCCAGTATTTTCTGTTGGTCATGGGAGTTCTGTGTGCCAAATGTGGTTCAGTTCCATCCTTGATAGAGTTCAGAATGCTCTTTGATTGTATGTTAACTATAAATCTCAGGAACTACAACTCCCAAATGACAAAATCAGCTGCCTGAAATTGAAGATTTTATTTCATCTTGCCGTAAATCTAAAAGCCCATACAATTAAAAAAAAACTCATTCATTGCTTAATTTTATAAGCTACAGGTCTTAGGAGGAATATGCTTCTGAAAAAGAGAACAGTGAAGCAGTGCCATGTACATTTGTTCAATAACATATTTTGAACAAAGGCGACATTTACTATGAAGGCACCACAGAGAAAATAATAATTTCCTTCAAATTATAATAAGCGAGCAGGAAGAAACATTCACAGAGTTATGAAATTTGTAGAAATTCATGTGTTTTCATTATCTACATCTCAAGATTATTGATGAATTATTCCCTGCTCAATAAGGGGTTTAATTACCACTCTCTGTGGGATTGCTTGCAGGCTCAGAATGTAATTTTGCAGCAAAGACCTCATGCCAGAAAGATCTTGTTTGCCCACTGCCTGAAACTAAAGAACAAATCACCTGGCAAATGTTTGCATGAGGCATTGCCTGTCAGCCCAAAGCAGTGCGCTTGTAAAAGGAAATCATCATTTGACAAAAGATCTGCTGCTGTGTTTTATTTTCGCACTTGATAGCATCATCTACCACAGAACATTCAGTTATCTTGAGGTGTGTAATTTCTCTATTTTTGAAGCAATGTATATAGATGGACAAAAGGGTACTAGACTATGATGTCATAATTTGAAATGTGGAAATGAAGTCACAAATTATTGCACAGAATAAATTGAAGCTTTAGGACAGGGGTCCTCAAACTAAAGGCCAAGGGGCAGATACAGCCCTCCAAGGTCATTTACCCGGCCCTCGATCAGGGTCAACCTAAGTCTGAAACAACTTGAAAGCACACAACAACAACAATAATCCTATCTCATCAGCCAAAAGCAGACCCACACTTCCCATTGAAATACTAATAAGTTTATATTTCTTAAAATTGTTCATTTTAATTATTGTATTGTTTTTCAGTGTTTTTTGCACTACAAATAAGATATGTGCAGTGTGCATAGGAATTCATTCATTTTTTTTTCCAAATTATAATCAGGGCCTCCAACAGTTTGAGGGACTATGACCTGGCCCTCTGTTTAAAAAGTCTGAGGACCCCTGCTTTAGGAAGTCAAAACATAACACTACAAATTTACATTTATGCATATTTATTTTTTTCAAGCCAAGTTTATCAATTCTGGAGATGACTAAACAGAAAGCTACCATGCGATGATTGAAGCATGCCTGCATTTTAATATTTGTTCCATCAATGAGAACTCTCACTGAATGAACACCATCACAATGTTTATTTTTTGCTTCCCATCAGGAAACAGAAATCATTCACTTCTTAATGTTTAATGGCCACTAATGAAATGTTCTAAAGTTGTTTGAAAAACTATATTGCCTTTGACCTCTCCCACATACATAACCAACATCCAAACATGA
Organism: Anolis sagrei; assembly: GCF_037176765.1. Taxonomy (NCBI): domain Eukaryota; kingdom Metazoa; phylum Chordata; class Lepidosauria; order Squamata; family Anolidae; genus Anolis; species Anolis sagrei. The sequence goes on along the minus strand of NC_090022.1, from coordinate 261,919,466 downwards.
ATCAAGGGACAAGATAGCCAGTGCCCAAATACAAATCAAGGAACATGAAAGGCCCTGCAGACTAACTCAACCAGAGAAGTCAGCCATAGCAGAGCACTTGATGAATCAACCTGGACACAGCATATTATTTGAGAACAGAAATGCTGGACCACGCTGACAACCACCATGTCAGACTACACAGAGAAGCCATTGAAATCCACAAGCATGTGGATAATTTCAACAAAAAGGAGGAAAACCTGAAAATGAACAAAATCAGGCTACCAGATTTTAAAAAAACCTCTAAAATCAAGACAGTAAATAAAGAGCAACACTTAAAAAGGGGGGGGGGGGGGATTCCAGACATGAAACAATCAAGGCCAGCCAATACCTCCTAACAAAGGATTCCCCCAGGCAGGAAGCTACAAGGCATTAAATGTTAATCAAAGTGGTCAGTTACATTCACACTTGCCTCAAGCAGACAAGAGTTCTTTCTCCCACCCTGGACATTCCACAGATATATAAACCTTACTTGCTATATGAAGAGGATCAGGGCAGTTTACAACAAATATGGCAAACATTCGATGCCCAGAAAAAAACCATACATACAGTTTACATCAGAACAAAACACATGAGACAATACAAAACAACACAACTTAATAATCAAAATAGCAAAAATTAAAAATAAGAAATAAAATAAAGTAAAAAGAAAACCTCCCCCCTCCCCCGAAAAATAAATCTTGCCAGGAAAACCCCATAATAGGTTAACCATAAAGTTATGTAAGTTGGAAAGGCACATAATACAACCGCCTCCACCATTCTTCCCAGTTGCTTGCTCTTTCACCCTCATACTTCTTTGATATTCTTCTCCATCTCCACTAATTCTTCCATTGTTCATGTATGTCCTCTGCATTGCTGTTCTTTGTCCTGTGTTTTTCTCCACCTTGTTGTTGTTTATTCGTTTAGTTGCTTCCAATTCTTCATGTCCTCATGGACCATCCCATGCCAGAGCTCCTTCTCAGCCGTGGCCATCCACAGTTCCTCCAAGGTCTAGCCAGTCACTTCAAAGATAACATCCATTCATCTTATCCTTGGTCTGCCCCTTTTCCTTATTCCATTCATTTTCCCCAGCATCATTATTTTCTCCAAGCTTTCCTGTCTTCTCATTATGTGGCCAAAGGACTTCATCTTTGCCTCTAATATCCTTCCCTCCAATGAGCAGTCGGGCTTTATTTCCTGGAGTATGGACTGGTTTGATCTTCTTGCGGTCCAAGGCACTCTCAGAATTCTCCACCTTGTATCTCCTCAATTTAATGTGGCTCTCCTACCCACTTTACTTTTATGCCTCTGAATGATGATTTTCCATACTTGATTTCCCCCTTTTTCCACATGCCTTGCCATTTTCTCACACCTCCTTCTTCATGGCTTTCATCATATTTCTCTGTCTACAGGTCTTCTTACTCTTACATGTACATCGGCACAGTGATATATTAATGTATCAGCAACACCATGGACTTCCTCTTTCTGTGCTTTTCACTCTCCTGTTCTTATTATCATCTCCTTCGCTTTGCTTGCCACCACCTTGGCTTACATAAAATTGTGAAAAACTCTGGAGAGGACAGTAGAAAGGGCTCCAAAAAAAGAACACAATGGTCTTACTCATGAGAAAATAGCATTGTAACAAAAAGCCTACTCTCATGAAAATGTCATAAAACTACACTAAAATATGTTAAAAGAAATATACTTCATGCTCTAACTTTTAAAAAAAATCTCTTATATCAATGTGTTACTTACCTGTCTCCTTTTATGATCCAACTAGAGCTTTAAGATCTGCTGGAGAGGCCCTGCCCTCAGTCCCACCCCCTTCGCAAGTGCATCTGGTGGGGATGAGAGACAGGGCCGTCTCAGTGGTGGCCCCTCAGCTGTGGAACTCCCTCCCCAGTGACATCAGACTGGCCCCCTCCCTTCTGGTCTTCAGGAAAAAGTTAAAGACCTGGCTTTGTACACAGATGTTCAGGGAGTAGGGTAATATGCAATTCGACCTCAATCTAGCAGTTGAATAATGACTATGGGAAAACCAAGTAGTATGGACCATCAATACTCAGCACTACGTATGTTTTTAATGTTTTATTGTATTTATATGTTTCAACTTTTGATAACTTGATATGGTATGTTTATTGTTGTGTATATGTTGTGGCACTGAATTTTTGCCATAATTTGTAAGCCACTCTGAGTCCCCTTCAGGGTGAGAAGAGTGGGATATAAATATAGTAAATAATAAATGTGCTGGTTCTGATTTCTGATGACAAACTAGCTTCCTTCTGACCAATTTCATTAAATTTATGTCTGATTAACTGTTAAATCTTTGAAGAATGTCTGGCTTACTAAAGCTATAGAAATTGGATCCTGGGTACGAAGTAAGAGCCATGCTTTTCAGAAATGCCAAGTATCAAGCTGCTTTCATTGGTGCTGAAATATTACCTCTGTTTGACCCTGCAAATGCAATCTATCTTCGTCAGAGGCTGCCTGCTCTGCTACTAATTGCTACATGTTGGGGAGGACTGAATGTAATTGAGGATTACATCTGCGGTGACCATTCACTAAAATGAAATATATAGTTTTGTCATATCTATCCATTGTTAATAGTGCTCTCATTAACTAAATAGAATATATGAAGATGCATATGGACTTGCCGGCTAATAAAAAGTAATTAATTGTGATGTGAGTGTGTGGCTGTCTTCTGAGTAATTTATACACTAGATTAAAATTTGGATTTCATGGAACACATCCTAAAAAATATTATGCAATGTGAAATATAGAAATCTGATTTTCAGTGGTATGATAAATGGTTTAGAACAGAAATATTACTGAAATCTACTGCTTATTTCAAGAGAAAATAAAGCCTGGACAGATAATTATTTCTGATTTCATTTAAATGCACATAAGAATGAAAGCCAACTATAGTATTGCACAAATCTTTATTATGTATCTTGATATTTTTAGTCCACTTGATTTCCTAATTAAAAGTTGTATTAATGATCCAGAGGTTCTACCACCAGGACTTTCAAATCACATTCTGAATATTCCAAATTCTGTTTTCTTGGTGGGTGCGTTGAGTGCAGCACTTAGACTGAGACCCAAAACCAGTCTGGTGTCAGCTGGGTCAATAATTCCATCATCCCACAGCCTGGAATGGAAAAAACAGAAATACAGAATTACATGCGAAACTGGCCATTTGACATGGTTGCTCTAAATGTTATCTCAGTCAATCCACTGTAATATTTATTACTCTCCACCTCCACAAGGTAAAGGTAAAGGTTTTCCCCTAACATTAAGTCTAGTCGTGTCCGACTCTGGGGATTGGTGCTCATCTCCATTTCTAAGCTGGAGAGCCGGCGTTGTCCATAGACACCTCCAAGGTCATGTGGCCAGCATGACTACATGGAGCGCTGTTGCATTCCTGCCAGAGAGGTACCAATTGATCTACTCACATTGGCATGTTTTCGAACTGCTAGGTTGGCAGAAGCTGGGCCTAACAGTGGTAGCTCACCTCACTCCTCAGATTCGAACCTCCGACCTTTCGGTCAGCAAGTTCAGCAGCTCAGTGGTTTAATCCACTGTGCAACCGGAGGGTTCCACTTCCATATCTCCATACAATTTAGAATCAATTTAAGGCCTGCACAGAAAGAGGGTAAGCTATATAGTTTTAAATGACCAAGATATGATAGAGGAGAGGAGTACTAACATAGTATAAATATCTTGTATTAACTTCAAGATCTCCAACTCCAAGTCAAACATGATTTAGGTTATGTTGGATAGAAGCCCAAATATCTAAACAGCATGTCCATTTCATATTTATCATGACACTGTCCTGAATATTTACAACAGGATACCTCCTTTAACCACATTTTAAAAAGAAAATGATGTTCTGAAACATGGTTCACTATTCCATAACTTTAGATACTGTCACATCAAGCAGTACTGCTGTAAACGTAACAGACACTAGTGTTCCAAATCCATAAATTATTTTGGACATGAAGGGCACAACCCAAACTTGAAATGTTTCAAGTGATTTCACAGCAAAATACAAGCCAATAGATGATTTTATACAATATCCATATGCTAAAGAGAAAATGTAAATTATTATTTACAGAGCTTAATTTAAATGTCAACACAATATGGTTTTGAGTTTTAAATGCAGAGATCTATGAAGAAGTAATGTATTTCTTTGCAATGCCCTGCCAACAATAATTTTACTAATCTTCATTTGTTGAAGAATATTTCTAAACAGATGAAAACTAATCCCTGCTGTAACAAATTGACTTGAAACAAGGAAGGCATAAATTAAAAACGTCATTAACATTCCAGTCATAAACACATGAAACAATTTATTTATCTTTAGATCAGCAACTAGTGTGCAGAAAACAGCAATTGCAAAGCCAAAAAGTTTTGATCAGGCATATTTTTCTTAACCAGTTTATTTGATCATTTCTTGGAGGAGAGGCAAGTCTAGTTGGTCATGCGAAGAAGAATACACCATAAATACTTTATAATATTCATCTATGAAAAAACAGAACTGGGTGTTTAGAACAGAATATTTTCCCCTGGCTAAAGATTCAAACTGTCTTGTTAATTGTTTGAAGATTATATTCTAAAATCTAATTACACAGAAAACGTGCAGCCCACTTTTCAGAATATTAATATTCCCGGGGAACAGGCTGAACTTCACTTCATATGAATGCTTACTTACATTAATCCAATCTGTATCAAAACTGTGTATATTTATTTCAACCTTCTACCCTCACTGACCAACCATTGTATGTAAGTCAGCACTTAAGACAAATTTGTTTGATTCAACAGTTCTACTTGCCATTTGCTACAACATCCCCGCTCTTCAGCATGATGGCTTCTCCAAAGTATGTGTCTGTTACATGGTAGTTATGTGCCTTCGGGTCTTCCTTTTGCATTCCTCTAAATGTGAGAGATTGTGACTTGCTCAAGGTCATTCAGTGGGTTTCCACTGCTGAACAGGGATCTGAATCACTGTCTCCAGAGCCATAGTCTACAGTTCAGATCACTACAGCACAATGTCTCTCTCCCAGATGCATATGAAAGGTAAAGGTAATGGTTTCCCCTGACATTAACTCTAGTCGTGTCCAACACTGGGGGGGGGGGGGGGGGTGCTTATCTCCATTTCTAAGCCGAAGAGCTGGCACTGTCCGTAGACACCTCCAAGGTCATCTGGCCAGCATGACTGCAAGGAGCTCCATTAACTTCCTGCAGAAGCAGTACTGATTGATCAACTCACATTTGCATGTTTTCAAACTGCTAGGTTGGCAGAAGCTGGACCTAACAGCAGGAGCTCACCCCGCTCCCCAGATTTCGAACCACCAACCTTTAGGTCAGCAAGTTCGGCAGCTCTGCGGTTTAACCCACTGTGCCATCAGGAGGCCCCAGACCCATATTACTAATGGCAAAAGCATAATTCATCCATTGATTTATATCCCACCCTTTTCCCCAAAACTGGAACTTGAAGCAGCTTACAAAACAGAGAAAATTACAAACAAAATCATATAAGAAAAAAATCACACACAAAAGTATGATTAAAGTATTATTACTGTTAACAGAACTAAAACCATATCATACAGTGATTTAAACTAAGAAATAAATGTTGTACCTAAAAAGCAATTTTCTTGTAAAACAATCAATTCCTAAAAGCCTGTGGGAATAAAAAATGTCTTTACCTGTTAAGAAAAGCACAGCAAAAAGAAAACCTAGCTTACCAAGGAAAGATGTTCAAGGTTCAAGGAGTAACACAAAGGAAGTTTTATCTCACATTTCTACTTAACATGCCTGTCAGGGTGGTAGGTTCAAGAGAAATGTTTCCCCTGAAAATCTTAGAACTGGGGCATATTCCTATTGGAAGACACAATCTTGTCAGATAGCCTAATTCAGGCCGTATAAGACTTTATAAGTTCTTTGAATTGTGCTCAGAAACGGAATGGTAGTGATTGTAGCTATGATAACAAGATTGCAATGTCCTCCCTGTAAAAGGATCCAGTTGACAATCTGGTTCTGACTTTTTGGACCAGCTGAAATTTCTGAATACCCATAGGCAGTGCATTACAGAAATCCAAAGGAGATGGAACAAAGGCATGTTAACCAACCAAGCCGGACACCTTAGTAGCAGACACAACTGATGATCCAGTTTTAATTGTAATAACGCTTCAGGCCACTGTTGGAATGTTTGTTTAGGCCTGAATCTAGGAGTACACTAAGCTGTGATTCTATGACTTTAAAGTATTTGTAAAATCAACCAGCACAGGTCACATCTCTATTTCTTTGTCTGCCTCTGCCTTGGATAAGGTTTTAATCTGCTTGTCTTCACACCAGAAGCAACTTGCAGTTTCTCAAGTCGCTCCTGCCTGACACGGAAAAAAAAGATCCAGTTGAATACTGCCAACAGGCAGCAAAAGTCTTTCTTGGATTAACATGGAAAGAAGAGTCGGGGTTAGTTAACATAATAATGGCGCCAAACCCCATTCTCCAGGGAACGTTTCTCAGCCAATTGTTGTATGGATTAAATAGCATAAGGGACAAAACAGAACACTGGAAAACCTCACAAGCTCATGGCCAAAGAGTAGAACAGAAGTCTCTCAGCACCACCTTTTGGGCTCCTCCCTCCAGAAAACAAAGGCAATACTGTCAAACAATGATTTGAAATCCCATGGTCAATGGCATCAAAAATCACTGAAAGGTCAAGCAGAGCCAACCAGCACACACTCCTTTCATTCAATTTCTCACAAAGATAATTCAGTCAGGCAAACATTGCCATTCCTCTGCCAAAGCTGGGTCTGACACTAAAATAAGACAGACATAGACAATATACCTCATCTAGGAGGCCCTAGAACTGAGAAAAATGCTACAAATCCCAGTACCTTGCTCAGAAATGGAGCACTGAAGATTGGCCAGTAATTAACATGTGAAAAACAGATTATATTCCAAAATCATGCTAAGTTTTACTATCTGGGGTCAAGTGACACTTGTAGTGGAAAGCAATGCACAGTTATTGGAAAAACCAGTATCACAGTTCAGAAGTGCTCACTGACAATTTTGCAGGTAGGGATGCTTGTGCAGAAGTGGGCGCCACCACATATATCTTTATTACATGCCGTTTAGATTACTGCAACACAGTTAAAGGTTTGGTGAGTTTCCAATAGTGTTCAGAAACTTCTGTAGGTGCAAAATACGGTATCGGGTTTTGACTAGAGGTGTTTCAGATAGCTACATTTTGCTGTCTTGTCATGTCATTAGCTATCTTTATACTCCCACCTTTCTTCCAACAACCTTAAAACAACAAACAAGGCTCTCTTCTTCTTCTTCCTCACTTTGTCCTCATAACAAAGGAGGTCGGGCAGAGAAACTGAGAAACAAAGAGACAGAAACTTCATGGGTCAATAAGCTCCTGGGCCACAACACTGAATGCTAGATGCCACATTTAAAGATCTAAATTACTTGGGAGCAGGATATTTTAAAAGGCAATCTTCTCTCATGATCTTATGCACCAGGTCAGGTCTTTAATGTTATTCCCTTTCTAGCAAAGAAACACTGGATGTTTATGTTCTACAGATCCTTCACCATCTTGTAACCAAGACAGTGGAGTTTGCCCATGAATCTTTGATTGCCTCTTTGTTATGTTAGTTTTAAAAATATTTTAAGGCATCTTTACAAATTATGTTTCATTATACTTTGGAACTGATGACTTCTGAAAACTTTTCTTTCTCTAACTCCATTTACAAGAATTTTAAAAAGACAAATTTAAGGATTTGTAAAATCTGCTGTGCGTTGTACTTCCCATTTGAATTATAGCATGTTGTTCAGTTTTTAAACTTGTTAGCCACCTGGGAGTATGAAAGATAGAGTAAAATCTATTTCGTTTTATTTATCAAGAAATTCTGTGCCACTGTAAACCAGCTAGCAATGAATACACTTGAACATGAACTAGACAACAGTAATACTGCCAAGCCTGTATTTCAGCATCAATCTCAAATGGAGTTTATTCGTCACTTAAAGTAAATGGCAAATATTACAGGTCCTATATTATTCCCTCTACTGGGATTAAAAAAACTCTTAGTATTTTAACCAATATTTCAAAAGGAGACTAAACAATAACCATGATTGCACTTGGTAGCCCAAATCAATTGCCTTTGAAAGCAAAGGCTTATATACACCTGACACAATACTAATAATAAAGACCTTTCCATCTTTTAAATCTTTAAGAGTAAATTGTGTTATAGCAAACAGAGATTTCACTGACAACCTGAAAGGTTTGCTTCACTGAAAGATAAACATTATTTCCTCAGAGTCACTATGCCTTTTTCTCCTTGTTTAGTCAAAGCTGCCTTCTGTAGTGAGACAAAGCATTAATTATTGAGCAGCCTATCAAACCCCGTGCTGAGAACATGAATCATAGCTCTGCTTGTAAAAAATTCATAACAGTGCCTCGGCACAGAAAAGAAGTCAATGGCTTGGAAAGAAAGCTGCTCTTGACATTTGTTACCAGGTAAACTGATTAAACACCTTTTAGAGGCCTGTAAGCAGATTAATCTAGCTCATTAAAAAGATGTCTTGCTAATGACTCTTGATAATTAAGGCTTCTGCATGTTGTCAGGTTCTAGTCAGACACATCGGATGTGGAATGTGACTATGGAGCAGTCTATTGAAATCCTGTACACAGAATGAGATATAATTTATATACTAAAATAATAGAAGTGTGCTTCTATTTGATAATATAAACCCACACACATAAAAGCATTTCCTAGTGTTATTTTATAATTCCAACGTAAATCCAGTATCACAGCAGTGATCTGTACAAATAATGATTTGTGAAATCATCTATTTATTTACTCTATTTATATCCCGCCTTTCTCTGCCCTAAAGTGGACTCAAGACAGCTTTACATATGGCAACTATTTGATGACTTTAGACAACAGACAATTAAATACATTTAAGCTAAAATTTAAAATTAGAGTTAAAATACATTAGAAACATATAACATTATAATCACTATTAAAATCATGCCATCCACTATCGTAATCTGAGGCTGTTCCAAGCATTACTGCACACATTTCACAGTTAAAACTGCACTGTAGTTAGTTTCCAAAGGCGTGACCCCAAAGCCAGGTTTTCACTTTCCTTCTGAAGGCCAGGAGGGAGGGAGCTGCTGTAATATCACTGGGGAGGGAGTTCCACAGCCGAGGGGCCACCACTGAGAAGCCCGTCTCTCGTTCTCACCAGATGCACCTGCGAAGGTGGCGGGACTGAGAGCAGGGCCTCCCCCAACGATCTTAATCTCCTAGGTGGTTCATAGGAGGAGATACGTCCCGACAGGTACACTGGGCTGGAACCACTGAGGGTTTTATAGGCCAAAGCTAGCACTTTTAATTGTGCTCGGTAGCAAACTGGCAGCCAGTGGAGATGGCGCAACAGAAGGGTTGTATGCTCCCTGTATGCCACCTGACTTCTGTCCTTAGGATTATTTGAAGCTTCCAAACAGTCTTCAAAGGCAACCTATGTAGAACGTGTTGCAGTAGTCTATTTGGAATGTAACCAAAGTGTGGACTACCATGGCCAAGTCTGACTTCCCAAGGTATGGGCTTCTTAGTGAAGGGTACAAGATACAATATTCTTGCATAGGACTTGTGTATTCAGTTTCTATAGGCAGTTCTTCATCAATAACCCAATTACTATTACTCTGTTATGGTATGTTGATCTATAAATGTCAGTAGAAGCAAAAAAAAAAGTCCAGTTCATCTATATGGGGATTAGTAGAAATTACTATTGTAGATTCACAGAGTTTGACATTTTATCTAAAATGCAAATGAAGTTGGACATATAATTCATACTAGATCTGATGAACTTTATCAGCAAATAGGTCAAGGATGATATGGATCTAGAAAGACTAAGCGTGTCTAAAATGTTATATCTCAGTTATCTCAAATTTAAGAATAAAAAAATATGGAAAATATTTAGGTGTTTTAGCCATGGCTTGAAGTTACAGATGATTTTCAATAAAAGGTCAAAAGTTAACATGCCTAAATTAATGTACAGTCATTAACTAATCTACCCTATCAACTGATAAAAGATTGTTTTTTTCAACCTGCAAGATAAATACTGAAAGCTAAAAGAACCCACTATTATTCTTCATTCCATATAAAAACATTCATGAGGGCCCTCCAGTAATTATCTAAAAAAGAAAAATCTTTTTTCCCCAATAAGGTTAAACACTTAGTGCTTGATGATAATTTCTTTAACATAACTAATTCACTGGAATACAGCTTTAACATAATACAAAAATATATGTATTTATTTATTCATTTTGCCTCAGGTGAAGACATATGATGTTTTGTTACAGGCAAACAAAGCTCAGTTCTCAACTGTATCATTGCACGTAGTTATTATACTGCAGTTCAATATTCCAGTTCATTCTAGTATTAAGATTCATTAACATTCAAGACTACCAACAGTTTCAGCAATAAGACATATTACTGTGCAGCAACTGAGGGATTCATAAACACTGGTTGTCTTCATATGGAACACTAGACCATGGTTTCATACAATAGAAATGAGCCTCACTAAGCCTGTCACTCATGCAGTTCTACCCAATCTTACCCTTCAGCGAAGCTTTGAAGAAACTGAAAGCTTCTACTGACATTTTGGATTTACTGAAGTTTAGTGTGTTGTCCAACCATATGTCATGATTACTTTTAACACTAATTAATTGAAACAAGTCAGTTTTATATGCTATGTGTTGAAGCTGGCTTCTTTCACCTAAACAAAGATCAACAACAGTTTTTCTGAAGGCTTTTGGTTTGTTCTTTGCAGTTATGCTGGATAAGGAAATGGGTGGGGAAGAATGTATGATGAAGGTCATAATTATTAACTCACAAGAAAGAGATAGGCTGTTCTAGGTCACTGTGTAATTGCTTGGTGTTAGGATGAGGAGAGGATGGTAAACAATAAGCATTTACATTCTGCATTTTAAGGCACTCTTGTTAACACCTTCTAATAAGTGAAAAATGATCAAATTTCTAAAGTGAAAAAAATCAAACTTAAATTAGCGTCCTCAAGCTTGGTCTGTACTTGCCTACATGTGTTTCTCAAATGATTACCACAAATCAGCTGTTAAAATAAAACATTGGCTGCCTGTTGTTGTACTTTTTTTTTTTTTTACATTACATACATCACTGTTTTTAGGCAGCTTTAGCGTACAATGACCTGCTGGATCCCCAAGAGTTTGATCCCAGGGATGAAAAAATGCAGATGATCAAGCCCCATGTATTAAATAATGACAACATGAATGCAAACATCTCAACATCTTCCAGGAGAGCCCAGAAAGTCTTGCAAGTCATGCCACTTCTTTCCCTTGAAAGGGCTCGGCCACCTAGAATTGCAATGCACTACTGAAATCTATTTCCAGAAGATTTATGGAAGACCAGAATGAACAAGAGAGAGAATACTGGATCTTATCCCCAAAGCTCAGCATTTATACCTCCTCCTCAGATATACCAAATTATTTTACAATCACTACATTTGATGTATAAAATCTTGGATTTTTACAATGACTATGATGCAGTGTGTATAGGAAAATAAGGCAGATAATGCTTCATTCTTACCACTATCTATTTTAAAAATTCAGCACATTAAAATACAAATACTAAAATTATCTCTATATTACCTTGCACTGGAATAGTATGGATTTCCTTCTTCCTCAAACCTTTTAATGATTGGTTCCTTCAAAGCTTTTTCCTCCTCTTCAGAAAACTGAACAAAAATAGAATGGATATGGGCATGAAAGGATTTCTCTATTGTTAAGCATAAAAAGATTATATATCTCTGTTGATACTACTTGCGACTATTAGAGTTTATATGCTGTAACTTGTATCCTCTCACTATGTTTCATAATGTAAGACAGCACAATGTATACTGTTGCTCATTACCAGAGGTCCTCAGATAACATTGCTCTATTAACCCTTGCATTCTCTTCTTTGTATACATTCTTTTGAACCCAAACCACTTGGAAGCTATGTCCAAGGCTGTCCTGCTATAATGGAATGGAAGCTCAATGGTAGAGCCACAATATCAACTTTTTGACCATAAGATTGGTTCAGCAGTGGAAACAACTGCCTAGAGAGGTGGAGTGGTGTCTCCTTCTCTGGACATCTTCAAAAAGAGGTTGGACAGCTACCTGCTGGTAATGCTTTAGCTCAGTGGTCCTCAGCCTGTGTGTTCCAAGGTGTTTTGGCCTTCAATTCCCAGAAATCCTAACAATCCTAAATCCTGGATGGGATTTCTGGGAGTTGTAGGCCAAAACACCTGGCACCCACAGGTTGAGAACCACTGCTTTAGCTGGAGATTCTGCACTGAGTAAGGGGTAGGAATGGATGGCCCATAAGGCCCCATCCAACATGATTTTATGGCTCTATTTCAAGGCTCAAATACCTAATTAAACACAGAAACCAATCAGGTAAACCACATGCTCTTAGCAAGGCAAAGAGAAGTGTCCTCTGAATAAATCTTTCTCAGAAAAACCTGTAAGGTGACCACAGAGCTGATGACACATGATCAAACACTAAAAAATGTGAAATATAACAGAGGAATACACTACAATGCTCATAGTCAAAAGAAGAATAGTAAAATAAAGACTTCAAAATAATATTCAGGAGATTCACTTCTAACAGTTGCCTTTTACTTTATTTGGATAACGTTATTTTTAATAAGTGTTTTAAAGTTGGATTTGTTTTTAAGGACTATATTTTTATGTTTACATGGCATTGAATTGTTGCCTGTATATGGAAGCTGCCTTGAGTCCCCTACAGGTTTGAGAACAGTGGGGTATAAATATGGCAAATAAATAAATAGTCTCTACTAACTTACAACAATTCTAGTTTTGCAAAGCACTTAGACGTAGGTAAATGTTGTTTTAAACCTGACTGGTTAGAGGCAGCCTGGGTTCTTAGCATTTGCCTGACTTATGAACAGTTGTACCTAAAAATCTATGGACACTTTAAAAACACATGTTTACAATCATAACATCTTCTGCTATGACTGAAATAAATGAGTGCCGTTACGCATGGAATATTAACTTCAACATTTCAAAAAAAAAACAATATAGGGCAGCACTGGGTGTGAGAAGTTCTGTAACCTATGGGTTAGCAGCAGAGAAGGCTTACCTGTTTTCCTTCCCTTGCTTTTTGGTCCTTGGCTATCGTAGCTAAAACCATTGCAGCTTGTTCTCCTCCCATGACTGAGATTCGAGCATTTGGCCACATATAAAGAAATCTTGGACTAGAAATGTAAACATTACATTAACACTACTGATAGAATTTTGCACCGTTTTCAAATTGTTTTATCTGACTGGGAGAGAGGCAGGGGCACAGTTTCCATGTTCTGTCTTTATTGTATCTCTAGCTAGTAAGAGGCAATTTTGTTTCAGTCTCAAGAGTTACCAAGCACATACAAAATGCCGTGTGTTTCATGTCACCAGAACCATAAAAACATCCAATTCAACAGGATATATGACACACAGAGAGAAAAGCATGGCCCTAATGTCTCCCTAGACCAGGCATGGGCAAACATGGGCCCTCCAGGTGTTTTGGAGTTCAACTCCCACAATTCTTTATACCCCATAGGCTGTTAGGAATCGTGGGAGTTGAACTCCAAAACACCCGGAGGGCCCAAATTTGCCCATGCTTACCTTAGACTAATTAATATATTTATGCAGGTACTTTCCAAGAAATAAAACCTGAATAGCATTGTCTCTATTAACTAAATGCAAACTCCAAATACCCATTACAAACTCAAAGCAAATAATAGTGCTTAGGGATACATACTGACCTATATGCTCTTCCACACATTCCATAATTTCCAGCACCATAGGATCCTCCAATAATAACTGTTATTTTAGGCACATTAGCACATGATACTGCAGTCACCATCTTGGCTCCATCTTTTGCTATTCCACCAGCCTCATACTCTTTGCCAACCATGAAACCTAACAACATTTTGGAAGAGAAGCAATACTACTGTGAATAAAATATTCCAGTAAATTTGTTGGTCCATTAACAAAATATATGTTGAGTATCTCTTACCCAAAATGGAGACCAGAAGTATTTGGGTTTTTTTTTTTAAAAAATTGCATATATGTATATATTGAGATATCTTAAAGATAAAATCAAGTCTAAACACGAAATTTATTTAGGTTCCACAAATACCTGATGCACATATTCTGAAGGCAATCTTACATGAAGTTTGCGTACATAGAACCATCGAAAAGCAGAGCTGTCACCACCTTAGCCTTCCATTTGGATAATATTGTACTTTGGAGTATTTTGAATTTTGGAATTCTGTATAAGGGATGCTCAACCTTTTACAGAAGTAACAACTTCTTGCCTCTACTGGACCTCAATTATATCACACATGATTATAATTGGCCTACTGTTTTGAGATAGTAATCAACATTAATCTCAAGTGTATTACTCAACTACAAGTAATTTTAACTATGTGTTGTCAAAGGTTTTCATGGCCAGAATCACTGGGTTGCTGTGAGTTTTCTGGGCTGTATGGCCATATTCCAGAAGCATTCTCACCTGACATTCCACCCACTTCTATGGCAGGCATTCTCAGCGGTTGGAAGTCTGTTCGAAACTAGGCAAGTGAGGTTTATACATCTGTGGAATGTCCAGGGTGGGAGAAAGAATTACTGTCTATTTGAGGCAAGTGTGGATGTTGCAAATGGCCACCTGGATTCACATTTAATGGCCTTGCAGCTTCACAACCTACCTGGTTGCTGCCTGGGAGGATCCTTTGTTGGGAGGTGTTAGCTGGCCCTGATTGATTCTTGTCAGGAATTCCCGTTTTTTGTGTGTTGCTCTTTATCAACTGTCCTGATTTTAAAGTTTTTTAATACTGGTAGCCAGAGTTTACCTAGTTTCCAACAGACCCCCCCAACCTCTGAGGATGCCTGCCATAGGTGTGGGTGAAAAATCGGGAACATGGCCATACAGCCCGGAAAACTCACAGCTATCCAATCTTAACTATCTTTGTAGATTTTAAGATTGTCTTCTTTTTATTAACTCATTATATAGAATCTAATTTTAAGTCATTTTATACATTAATAACAAAATCTATGACAACAATAGCCATCTCCACCTCCAACATCTACTAAGAATCTACTTTTCTAACTAGCCACAACACAAATATATATTTTAATAAATACTGGATGGAAATGAATGTATAACTGCTACCATGACATTTGGCTAAATAATGAATTTATACTTCCAAATAATGTATCATCTCTTGAATTTATATAACGTAGAATTACACATATCATAGCAATAATTTCATCACCTGTAATGTTTTGCAAGAAGATAATAGGGATATTTCTTTGACAACAAAGCTGAATAAAATGGGTGCCCTGTAAAGAAAATAAAAAAGAGGGTGAGAGATGAACCCATGTGTCAGGGGTACTTTGACCGTGCTTTTCATGAGTGGTAAGGGGTTGGACTAGATGGCCTACCTAAGTGGTCTCTTCCAAATCTATTATTCTATGACTCTATGAAATAACTGATGCACAGCTTATCTCAGTACTAAAATCTAAAGAATGCAAAAGCGCTCCAGCTGATGCACCTTTAGGAGGATGAGTATAAACTGAAGGATCAGCAGGGATCCTACCTGATTATGCACATCAGGTTGATGAACTAGTCATAACATTCACAAAGAAGCCAAATTAAATGGTCACAGAACTGTTGTCTTCTATATTTAAGTTAAAACAGACACTTTTTTCCATTTGCTTGCTAGAAATTACCTAATTAATCCATATATGTATTTTCCTAGTTGTAATAATACTCTTTTCTTAAAAACAATATAACAAAAAACCCTTGACCTAGTTGGTATTATATATTTGCTTAAACAGCTGATTTGTGAAACAGTTACCAATTCTTCAAGAAATAATAAAACTGTTTAAAGCAACGTTTAACACATACATATGTGAAAAATACGAAATTGTAGCAGCTGAGGTAACTGTTTGTTACTGTACTGAATGCTAGAAATAATACAATCACTGCTATGAGGTGCGACAACAAGTTAGACATTGAGAAAAGCTTTGACAACAGCAACACATGGTTAAAATGTGTAGGTAGCACTTTTAAATACTCAAAGTAATATAAAATTTCCACTCCCTGTCGGAGTGTGTGTGTGTGTGTGTGTGTGTGTTAGGCAACTAGTGGCCTGTAAATGTTGTTAACCCAAGGTCTGATATAATCTTGCAGCCACTATGAACAAGCAGACTGTTAAAAACATTTAACGTCATGATCACTAACATATTTTCTTAGTCTTATTATAACTGAATGAACAGATATCAGCTGTAGAGAAATGATCCATTTGCTCTAATTTTCTCTCACTAGATGAAGTTCATGTGCTTCCATAGGAAATTCCATAGGGAAAGTTCTACAATTATAAAAATATTGCAGTACTAGATGCCAAACCAAGTTTAGCGGAACAGCTTTGGATCCATAGCTGTCTTGTGTCTTGTTTCCCAACACGCTAAAGGTTTTGTCACATGAACTGTGTCAGCCATCCACCAAAGTCCAATGGTGTAGATCCAAGACAATGAAAGCTATGAGTTCTTCATACAGGTTGTAATTGCAGTACTTCACTAGTTGAGAAAACTATCAGTTTAGAAGGCCTTAAAGAGTGACTGGATAAATTCACCAAAGACAGACCTATACAAACTATTAGTCTCGATTCTAGATACTAGCCCAGTGTCAGAGGAAGTATGGGCCTCCATATCAGTTGCTGGGGAGCTTGAAAAGAAGGGTGCTATTGCATTCATGTTTTGCATGTGAGCTTCCAACAGTGAACTAGCTAATCACTGTGTGAACATAATCTTGGAAAAATAAGACTTTGGTGTCACTGAGCATGGATCTTCTTGTCTCTGCATTTGCCCTGTAGATTTCATTGCTTGATTTGCTTCTCGGAAGCAATGAAAATATTGCGGGCAAATATCCAATGACTTGTGTTATACTTGCCTTCTTTGCTGATTCTGAGAAAAGAACACCATTGTTCCCAATTATTCCCACTGGATATCCAAATATTCGAGCAAATCCTGAAGAATATGAAAAAATCAGAAGAATCGTTCACAGTGAAAGACTTCAGCATTGAAAGATTCCAGTATCTCCCATTTAAGTCAACAGTATAAGACTATGCAGTTTTTGATTATAATCATAATACTTTTTATAAAACATATTATGTGTCTTGCACAAATTATTATATAAAGCAAAGAAACAGACAAAGTGAATTAAAACAAAAGATACAGTGTAGAAAAAAATCATACCTGTGATTAATGTATCCCCATATAAAGCTTTAAATTCATCAAATTTACTTCCATCAACTATTCTAGCAATGACCTTAAGAAGAAAAACAAAGAATATCACTATTAATTCATATTGCTTGGAAACATTATTTTTCCAAACTCTGAAAGTATCTTTAAAAGCATAATGTTTTATAACAGTGTTTCTCAGCCTGGGGGGCGTCGAGGGGTCACCAAAGACCATAATAAAACACAGTATTTTCTGTTGGTCATGGGGGTTCTGTGTGGGAAGTCTGGCCCAATTCAACCCTTGGTGGGGTTCAGAATGCTCTTTGATTGTAGGTGAACTATAAATCCCAACAATTACAACTCCCAGATGTCAAGGTCTATTTTCCCCAAACTCCACCAGTGTTGACATTTGGGCATATTGAGGATTAGTGCCAAGTTTGGTCCAGATCCATCATTGTGTGAGTCCACAGTGCTTTCTGGATGTAAGTGAACTACAACTCCAAAACTCAAGGTCAATGCCCACCAAATCCTTACAGTATTTTCTGTTCGACATGGGAGTTCTATGTGCCAAGACTAGTTCAATTCCATCGCTGGTGGAGTTCAGAATGCACTTTGTGAACTATAAATCCCAGCAAGTACAACTTCCAAATGACAAAATCAATCCCCCCCCCCCCCCCACCAACCCCACCAGTATTCAAACTTGGGTGTATCAAATATGTGTGCCAAATTTTGTCCAGTGATTGAAAATACATCCTGCATATCAGATATTTACATCACGATTCATAACAGTAGCAAAATTACAGTTATGAAGTAGCAACGAAAATAATTTTAAGGTTTGGCGTCACCACAGCATGAGGAACTGTATTAATGGGTTGCGGCATTAGGAAGGTTGAGAAACACTGTTTTGTAAGGACTGTATATTTCAAGTCCAATCATCCAGCTCAAGTAGTATCAAGCTGTTAACTAGGTTTTAAATATTTATTGCATTATAACATTTTATAGCAAAATAATCTCAAGGCAGTTTACAAATAACATTAAAACAAATAAGACAGTTTAAAACAATATAAACAATTGAAGTGAGCTAAAACTATTGAGGTAAAAGATAAAAAAGTACACTATGAAAGATCAGGCATTAGGGATTAAGACATTCTTATGGGTTACAAGCCACTATATTTCATCTTGCCTCAGCAAAGGCAAGCACATTAATAATTTCATGTTGTTCCCATTTGGCTATGAATCTGAGGAAAGAAAATATATACTACAATAGTTTATAGGAAAGTTATGCAAGAGAACTTCTACAATGCTTGTAATATCAACATAAAAGGGCAACTTCAGTAGATCAAAAATGAAGAGCTGGACTTTAGATGTTGATTTAAAAAACAGGTTAGTCCTAGCTCTATTATATTTATAGTCATGGCATATTTTGATCATAAGTTTACTTATTATTTCAGAAACCAAAAGGGTAATAGGTTAATAGGAAAGTGGTTTTTATATGTGACATACAGAGAAACTCATTTCAAACTTTTGTAACATTTGCTTAGTTGTAAAACATAATAAGTTCATGGTGAATAATTCCAAAACTGAAGATTTACAAGAGAGGTTGCTGAACTATAGTCCTGCAGATGTTATTAGACTGCATCTCACGTCAGCTCTGGCTAATGGTAAAGAAGTCCGAGAAATCCTGCCCAACAATAATTGGTTATCAACTCTTTGCACACCCAATTTATAAGAACTATATATTAGTAGTGTGCAACTTGACAAAAACCCAACCCATTTGTGGCTCCCCCCACCCCCCACCCCATTCTGTTACTGGAAAGTTCCCAAAATTGAGAGGAGGAGGTTCTGTTTCATTCTGGTAAGATTTGGTCCATTGGCACTTGTTTCTCCGTCATTTTTTTGTCTATCAGCATGAAACCTACCTCACTTGAGGGCCACATTTACGACTGCAAGCCTGCCAAATTTCAGAACATTTCACCAAATCTACTGATTCTGGGGTTTTTTAAAAACCTTTTACCATAACATTTTAAAAAGAAATGAAAACCACAAGAGGAGGCGAATGGACACAGTCAACCAGGCCTCTGATTGGCTGAAAAAGAAAGTGAGAAACACAAAGAGAGAAAAACCTCAACTCGCATCATGCCGCAGGAAGGAGCACAGAGGCTCCTTCAATGCCTGCACCTCACAAAGTGTTGATGGGAAAATGAGTTCCCATTTACCTCAAGCTGGCACTGGAAGAGGGTAGGCTTAGGAATGGATGGAGGAGGCTGCTGGGGAAGAAAGAAGAGGAGGAGCTGCAGGCGCCAGTTGAGGCTAATCGCACACCACCTCTACCTAAGGTAGATTGCCGCTCAGCCCCAATTAGCCAAAAAGATCCGGCTGCTATGATACATATTGGCCAAGACTTTGGCTGCCCCCCGCCAGGACCATTTGCTGGGATTCGGAGACGAATCCTCCAGATAGGGTACACCAAAATGATATTGTGCACATTCCTATTATATATAGTAAAATTATTATAAATATTTCACATACTTCTAATAAAAAAGGGTCTCTTTGCATGCTATATGATGTCTATTTCACAGTTCCCCAACCTCCAGAAGAAATGGGACAAGGAGAACATCAAGACATAGCAAGAGAGTAATCCAGCTGACATGGAGCTATATTACAATGAAAACAATCGAAACTAAATGTATGCAATCTGTCCTCCATATCCACAAATTCTGCATCCACAAATTCTACAACCCAAAGCTTGAATATATTCCACATTTTTTTTTAAAAAAAGCACACCTTGATTTGGGCATTTTATACAAAGGGCAGTATCCACTTACTTTGGTATCCACAGTATGGTCCTGAAACCAAACACAAATAGATACCAAGGGCCCATGGTACAGTATATTTTCCATAACTTGTTAACATTTCAGTAGCTTTCTAAAGCATGAATACATGGAAAATTTAAAGTGCTTTCTAACTAAGTGTTGTTGTTTTTTGCAGGAAAACATGACAAATCCAGCAATAAACCAAACAGTTTTATCAGTCTATCAAATTTCCTTCCTCAGTGCATATTATGATTGCTTTTTTTTACTGTCTGGGAAAACTAAAAAATCTAGGATTCCTCTAAGTATTTACCTATTCAACAGCAGCCTGAGGTAATGTAGAATTATTCTTGCAAGCACTAGTCCCTGGAGGCATGACTATATCAATCTGAAGTTTCTGCATCTTGTGGGTGTTCTGTTAATGTCTGGCTTAATGTTTACAATCAATGGCCAAGTATTAAAACTCTTTGCGTAAATAACAGGTTGGGCCAATATGTCAAGTTTGCTGTGTGCCAAAGGGGAACAGATTTTGTTTAGCCTGGATTTTCAAAGGCTGAAGCTGAAATGTTTGCCTAATCACATTACACACCACTGCAAGACTCAAGAAATTGTATCAACAGACTGGACAAAATTTTGAAGAAATAGTTAAACAAGAGCTGCTTATGAAACTGTTGTGACAGAGCCAGTTCTACCATTAGGTATCCAGTCCTCAGCTTTAATGAATTGGGGACAAAAGATGCACTGCTTCCAAAGAAACTGAACTTCCTCCTCACATTCCTGCTAAACCTGGTGACTATCTTTCCAAAATTTCATATATTGGAAAGTATCTGCCAAATACTTCTCTTCCTTTTCCCTAGGTCTTGATAAATTTTATATTTAAAGTTCCTATATATCAATCTATTCTACAGATAAGCTAAGACACAAAGATTGGATTTCAATAGTATAATTACTATACCCTACTAATATTTTAGCAACAAATATTGGAAATACTTGCAGGAATTAAAAACTCATCTTCTTTGGCTTTTTACCTCTTTGACATCAAAATTTCTTTTTAGCTGCTCTCCAACTATCCCATAGATTTCATCGGGAGGAAACAAAGGCTCCTCTGAAGGTTCTACTGTCACCTACAACAATTTAAAAGTACAATCAAAACACATGAGAAACAGAAAAACCTTCAACATTTTCCATACATTCCTTTCAGCTTCCAGTTTCATTCTAGACTCTATAACCAGCTCAGGTTCAAATATGTAGAATTACAACTCATTTAGCATTACCTTCTAAACTTTACTTCAATTTTTTTTAAAAATATTCTCTTCCACAAAGTGTGTCCTTCAAAACTAACAATGGTTCCAGGCTAAGTGACTGAAATGGGATATAATATATGTGCTCCCCTTGCCTTCTTATCTATCCAATATCAGCATTATATGCAATCATCACCAAATCAAGTAGTGGTGAAATAAGCATGCCTCAAAACTTTCAAAGGGACAGGAGCGGGAAGAATTGGAAAACCATGGGAGGTTTCTCGTCAGCATAGAAGAAAGGCTACTAAGGAAGTGGAACAGCAATGAAGTGGAACCTTAAAGCCATTAAGAGACAGGGGAGTGTTTCTGTGATGAATGGAGTGCATTGATTTGTGACAAGATACAAGTGAAAGAAAAGGGTTTAGGGGTAATCCGGGTCCTTGCATGTTAGCTATGTCAGGTATTTGTACATAATCATTTAATTTTGGGATGACCTTCACATTCATGGGGGAAAATGTGGAGAAAATATATCAAGAGGTGATCTGGGGAAATTGGTCTTTAAAATGGGTCATAGATTTGTGGGCTTAAAGAAATGTTTCCCTTCAAGACTCTACTCCATATAAGGAGGATGTACATCATTTAATATTTATTTTTATCTCCCATGAAAACAAATATACTCACATCAATTTTCTTCTGGTAATTCAAACTTCGCACCACTTTTCTAGCCAAATGGAGTGCATGGTTATCATCCAAAGCGTAATGATCAGTTACACCAGATTTTCTGCACAGATGTAAAGCTTTAATACGTATTGCATGTTAACAAGGGAAACATTTCTATTTCGTATTCAGTGGTCAAATATTGTTGGAGAAAACGGACTATCTGCTCATATTAACCTGAATACCTAGAGCCCCAACAAAGCTCATTTCAGGAAAAAGGGACAAACACCTCACATAGATACAGACCAAAATTATATATTAATATTAATAACCATATTGGAGCTGCAGTGTAATTTATACTCAGATCTACTTAATTTTACCTGCAGTGAAGATCAGCACCTCCAAGATCTTCAGCTGATACTTCCTCCCCAGTTGCTGCTTTAACCTAAAGTATTAAAAGCAAAGCTTTGGTCAAAGCCAAATCTTTGAAGAAAAATCTGGAATAATTACTCTAAGACAGTGGTTCCCAACCTGTGGTCTGTGGACCACCAGTGTTCCCAAAGAACTAAAATATGGTCCGCGGCTTCACAGTTATGACATCGTTGTAACAAGAGTGACTGGTCTTGTGGAACCATCTTATAATACTGAGGCAATGGGAATGTCAGGAGTGGAGAGGCTGACCACATACAAAAGGTGCGACAACAAGCCTCCTGACTGCTACTTTTCCTCCTCCTCCCTCCCCCTGAGTAGAGCCATTCCATGTGATGCCTGGAAGTGGGGGCGCCTTGGCATTTTCATTTTTAGGCCTGTTCCTGGAGTTATTTGGGATACTGATTCAGAAAACTGCATTGGACCACATCAGCTCTAGATTATTAAATATGGTTTTCTGTGGGCAAGTAGATGGCGACTACTGGATGACATGTTCTGTATCAGAAACTAGAGTTGATCTGGTCTATCCAATACAATTTTCTGAATCAACACCCCAAATAACCAAACCAAATTGACTAAAAACTGATATTGGAGAGTGGTCCCTGGTTAAAGTGGTCCCTGGTCAAAAAAGGTTGTGAATCACTGCTCTAAGATATGCTAGTATTCATAAAATGATGTTAATAAATGGCTGTCTATCTTCATTTCATATTCCCTTAAAAAGGTATTATCTCAAAACCAACTTATACACAAAAAAGTTCCTGATTTTGAAAAGGATATTATACTTACAACCAATCTATACACTCTGACTCTCTAAAGTTGCATAATTAGTACCCAAAATTCAAACAGGAAATTTAAGGAGAAGATTAATTAACGCTAAATTACAAAGTGTCGTCATCTTGAGGATGTTATTGATTTTCTATGTCTGCTTTTGCTGATTACTTTGTACCAGAAAACTATTCCTGACACAGAAAAACATTGCCCGAATTAAAGACTCTCTGATATACAGTGACATACAAACTTCCATGGAATTTGAAAAATGTTAAGTCTCTTCTGAATATTCTGATTTTGCTGGTAAACAATGAAAGCAAGAGAAGTGACAGTTCAACCCAATCTGGTTTGTGCCAGGAAGAACACAGTCATGTTAAGTTTTGCCCTTTATGCAGAACAAAGGGAAGGGAACAGAACATCCAAACCATTCCAGACTTCACTAGCTTCTCTTCATTGATGGGGAAACAATGTGGGACAGGGATTTATAGGCATCTGCTGCCGAGTAACCGGTACTGATTCACAAGAAGATACACACAAGCAGGCAGGAAGCTAAGTGGAAAAAATGCACACCATTTGATCATAGTTTGAATGAGCTTCATTGGATCAGACCAATTTCCTGAGTTCATAGACCAAGTGGAACTGGGGGACAGTTCCAAAAATAGGAGCATTCATTTTCTTTCATTCATATGCAAGAGAAGAATGGGAAAAGAGAGATTGGGAGTTCATTTCTGATCATCTAAACCAGTGGTTCACAACCTGTGGGTCCCCAGGTGTTTTGGCCTACAACTCCCAGAAATCCCAACCATTATACTAGCTCTTAGGATATCTGGGAATTGAAAGCCAAAACATCTGGGGACCCACAGGTTGAGAACTACTGATCTAAACAAAGTGAGAGGAAGATTGCTGGTGCTCCATAAACTTTAGCCAATAACTTCCTTTGGCCTCACCCATCACATGCAATGAAAATGTATTGACAGAATTACTCAAAACATCGGCATAACAGAAGACATCCTATGCCTGACTTAAGTCATAGTAGAGCTTTTTAAAACATGCCTTTACATACTTGCTCTGTTTTACCACTGATCATTATCTTACGGAAAATCCATTATGTAAAAACAAGGACTTTAAAAAATGCAAGTGATGTTTGGTTCCAGAAATCAACGCACTCCAATGCTAGCATCCTCCCCAAGATCAGCAGATTTCCTGTGAAGTCATAGCCATGTAACTAGGTGCAACAACTGAAGGGCTGGAGAATGCAGAGAACAGCACTAGCAATAACACACAGAAAAAGAAAAGGAAAGAGCTTTTCTGTCTGCCTGGTCCATGATTCCAATATTTAACAAATTGTGATGTATGACTTGGAGAGGGGGGAGGTGTTAGTAAATCAGACAGATTTTCTTTCTCACAGAAAACTAACATCTGTCAGAAATCTGTAAAGCACTTATAAAGCTTTTAATTAAAACAAAAGAGGAAATGCTTCTATATTTTATTTAAATATCACACACTTACCAAAGGAGGACCTCCCAAGAAAATTGTTCCTTGCCTGCCAACGATTATGCTTTCATCAGCCATGGCAGGGACATAGGCTCCTCCTGCTGTGCATGAACCCATAACCACTGCTATCTGAGAAAATAAACAGAATCCGGAATTAAGAAAATGTTACTTGTTTATGTGCAATTTCACTGATTTTAATCCAATGGCCTAATGTGCAACATTTCCCCTTTGTTCTTACATCGACATCAAATTTCTAAACTATTTAGAAAATGATAAGTATAAGGGTTAATTTTACTTATAATGTTGCACTATTCATCATACCGCACTTCCAGATATAAAACATTTTAATCACTTTATCTTCTTGGAAATTTTAATGGTTTATTTGGTTTGTTTATTTAACAATAGGACTCTAAGGGACTTTTATCTTGGATGGTTATTTTATATCTATGTGTAATTGTTTTTGCAAACCACCTTGGGTCTTCGGAGAACAGCAATATAGAAATGTCCCAAATAAATAAATAAGATTCAAGATATGGCTTAGTTCTCATTTGCCAGCTCCCGGAAGACAACAATCCAGTGATTTATCACATCCCTGCCAAAGAAAGTCATCAGATCTGTCAATCTGTTTCTGTTAGAGTACATGCCTAGAAGGAACATGTATGCAAATAGGATACTGCAGAACAACTGTGGACAATGCAGGATCCAAGGCCATATGCTAAGCCCTAACACTCCTCTAGGCTTCCTAACTGCTCTTTTATAGACCTACCAACCTCTCCTAAAGCCTTTTCTTCCCAGAGAAGAAATTTGCTTCCTAAACAGATTGCAGCCCTTCTCTACATGGTTTAACACCAGAAAAATACCCAAACAGTATACTCTGAACCACTTATTGGGGGATTTTTATGTGAAAATGAGCTCTACAAACAAATCCAAAAGTGGATTCAGGACCATTTGGGGGGGGGGGGGCATATTTAGTCAATTCTTACAATCTCCAGATGGGCCCAGGGAAGAAAACTGGCCCTCAGAATTCATAGAGGTTACCCAGTCCCACTAAGGAACTCATCAATTTTCCAGTACAAGTGGCTCAAGTGCTGTTGAGATAACCGTGAACTAACATCTAAACCCAATACCATGATAGTCAGCTTTTTAACATTCCAGCACAGCTGCAAAATATGCAGACAAATGTCTTTAGCTGTGAAACAAACCGGCACCAGGCTAAACATTTTTCTGCAGTAACTGGAATGTCAACTGTGCGCTTGATAAATGTTCAGCACTTCACTTTAATTAAAAATTCACAGGAGGAGGAAACATCCTTGCAGGTTACGGCAAGGGCAAGAAAAAAAATGCAAAGTGGCATGAGCTTTTTAGAATTAGGTTCTTGTGGGTTTTTTCGGGCTATAGAGCCATGTTCTAGAGGCATTTCTCCTGACGTTTCGCCTGCATCTATGGCAAGCATCCTCAGAGGTTGAGAAGGTCTGTTGGAGTCCAACAGACCTTCTCAACCTCTGAGGATGCTTGCCATAGATGCAGGCGAAACGTCAGGAGAAATGCCTCTAGAACATGGCTCTATAGCCCGAAAAAACCCACAAGAACCTAGTGATTCCAGCCATGAAAGCCTTCGACAATACTTTTTAGAACTGTTTGAAAAGACATGTCTCAGCCAAAAGTATATCTCTTTTTTCCCTTTCCCTCTCATATAATACTAACATATCAAAAAATAAGGTTGATATTCATTTCTCATTCTTTGAGCTCTACTGTTGCTATATTTTGCATCTTGCTATTTTCGTGACTGGTTTCATTATTGAGTTCAGGAGGAATTTTGGCAACTCCTCTACTTTATTGTCTTGTTTTCCTATTTTCTGTGAATGCTCCACAGAAATATTTTATTAGATTGGAGCTTTTAAGTGAAATGAAGGGGTCTTTGGTCCAGTGGATCCAAAGTGGCCAGTGCCCAACTCAATCCCCTAATGCAGAAAGTGCTGTTCCACAGTCCTCTATCAGTGTTAGTTCTATACTTCTGGAGCTTTCTGTAGATGTAGCTGTTGGTGAAACATATTCTCTCAATGGGACACTTCCTCCTCATCCTCACCTCACTAAAAATCGGCAGATCTTTTGATTAAGCTTGTTCCATCACACATCTGGGAAGGGAACTGGATTCCACAAAAACTATTCCAAATAAAAAATATTTACCTTGAACATGTCACAATGCAATTAGTTTTGCTACAATAAATTCACACAGCTACCTAGTTGAAATCTATTTGGCATCCAGTTGATAAGCAGTTGTCTTTCTCCAATGCAGAAATGAAAACTGTTCAACCATTCAGACACTGTTTGACTGCAAATCCAAGAAGTCCTAGCTATTATAGGCAAAGAAGAGGAATGCTAGGAGCTGCAATCTAACAACGCCTAGAGGACTGCATGATTCCCACTCCTGCTCTAATGTCTTTTAAGAATTATCAAGGGGTTATTCTTAAAACCTTTCATGAAACAATCCAACTTGTTTTTTAAATTAAGTCTTCAGAGAGGCACATGGTTCTTGCCTAAAACCTATACTAAGAGAGAGAAATACTATCCCAGCTGAAGCACTCAGACCACTAAACGGCAAATGGAAAGCACAACATGCTCAACATAGGTAAAGTAAAGGTAAAGGTTTCCCCTTGACATTAAGTTTAGTCATGTCCGACTCTGGGGGGTGGGGCTCATCTACATTTCTAATCCAAAGAGCCGGTGTTGTCCAGTGTTGTCTGTAGATGCCTCCAAGGTCATGTGGCTGGCATGACTGCATGTAGCACCGTTACCTTCATGCAGAAGCAGTACCTATTAATGTACTCCCACTTGCATGTTTTGAACTGCTAAGTTGGCAGAACCTAACAGCGGAAGCTCACCCCGCTGTTTTCGAACCACCAACCTTTCAGTGAGCAAGTTCAGCAGCTCTGTGGTTTAACCCACTGCGCCACTGGATACTGAAAGTACTTTTCATACAAGTACTGAAAAAATGTGGAGACAGCTTGAGAAAACAACAATGAAGCATTTTCTTTAAAAAATGTAATCTTCCACACTGCTATCTCAATCATTTTTTTTAAAGCACATTTGGCAATTATGCTTCATCATTAACTGAACAAGCCTGCATTGTATCCATTATGCCTACTGAAGACACATATAGAATGTCATAGGAGCATATTCATGTCAACATTTATGTCACAGAGCTCTTCATTTGGAAAAAACAAATCGTTCTCTCCATGTTTTAATGTCAACCATTGAGAAACACCTATTTGCTCATCTATATATAAATCTATCTTGTTTTGGAGGAAATATATCCTTTTATTATGTTCCCCCTTTAATAATATAAATTCAGACTGCCAATACAAATTGGAAATTACATGTGGGGGAAAGCATGTAGTAATATAGTAATTAGGGAACCCTAATTACTATATAAGATATGTTCAGAAAAGAAAAAAAATACAGATGTATGTAAAGTTAATAGTCATTGCATGCTGGAAGCATGCTTGCCATCTTGTGGTTACACATGTCTGTTCTTTTCCTGACTCCAGCACAGGGAAAACCAGTTTGTAGCAAAAATGATACAAGGACTGACTGGCCAGTGCCTGTTCGTTGCAAAAAGCAGTTTTATAACTAAAAATATTTTTAAAGAAAATACACACACACAAAAGCTTTTGGTGGCATAAAATCTACTATTATTTTGATTCAGTTTCTTAAAAAACAATCGGTTTTTAAAAAGGGAAAGTGACAGCAACTAATCAATTTAAAATCAAAGGCAAGTACTCTTTCGACTGCAGTATAAAAGGCATGAGACTGTCCTGCTTATTTTGCTAAAGAAAAAAATCATATTAACTCCGTTTCTCCGGTACCTCACTGCACAAAGTTAGTAACGATGGACTGGGACCTGGCATTTAGGCCAAGAAGCAACAAATGACATCCTTGCTACAAGAAATACGTGAAACCATAATCTGAACAGAATAACCTAAGAGTTTAACACCAATTACTGTAGTTTTCTACCCATCCAAAGGATTCCTAGGGTTTGAAGTTCAATAAGGCATCAGATTGCTCTGGCTAAGAATGTTTAAATTCCCCTTCAATTGGAGAAATGGCAAATGAAGTGGAAATAGAGCACTATAATTATTTAATATGAATAGGCCCCTGGTTAAGGTATTAGTTTAATGAATAGCTATTCAGTAACACTTAAACACATTTAAACATCTCAAACCACATTAAATTAGTATGGTTTTAATTAACTATTACAAGTGAAAGAAAACAATTATCATTAAACTATGCTTCTTTGTTAATTTAATCACTAATTAGACTGAAGAAAAACAAAAAATCTAATAATTCCAATGAGAAGCCAGTTAAAACTTTAATAGATCACCTGCATTTCTATGCATGCCCTCCGGAGAATTTGTCGCACTTTGAAAAATGTGAGGCTCACTCCTAAGTAAGTGTGCATAGGTTTGTGTCGTGACTCATTTAAATATTGCCACCACAATTGGAGAAGTGTTTCAAACTTGGTATTAAATTCAGCAATAGAATTCAAATCAACTGGGGGGGGGGGGAGTCCATAATATCTGTACTTACACAATCTCGATAATTACAAAGCAGCCTTATAGAAAATAAAGAAACTTGCAATCCTATCATTACTGTATTTTCCTATATTAAACATTTGTGCTATGGGAGGCATCCACTAAAACCTTTAATGCTGCTACTAATTTCCTCTGAAGTATGGGGATGGGTAAAATTCAGCCCTTGAGATGCTGCACTGCAAGTCTTGTCAATCTGGCCGAGGACAGTAAATGAAAAGGAATCTTACCAAAAAGCAGAGAGGAAGTAGCCACAAACCATCCTTTTGAATGCAGATGCTCAAATTGGGTATGTTATTTATAAATCACTGGGAATCATGACTGCTTCACCACAACAAAGAGTATTTGTGCACAGGTATACACACACATCCATACAATTAGTACACAATTTCAGATGCTATATGAGCACTCCAGAAATTCTCAGTTCCTATATACTTGTTGGCAGTATAAATTTCACTTTATTTCTACTTTTTTCCTAAGAAATATTACCTGTGGAATGTTTCGTGAGGACATGACTGCTTGGTTATAGAAAATCCTTCCAAAATGATCACGGTCTGGAAACACCTCTGCTTGGCGAGGCAAGTTTGCACCTCCAGAGTCAACTAAGTTAAAATAAAGAGTGAATTGTGTAAACATCACTTGAAAACATCATCCTTTAAAGGGAGGGCATTGAGGCAACTCAGACTAGCAGAGGTGGTGTGGGAGAACTATTGCCTTCTTCCCTTTCCCAAAGCACATGATCTTCTGTAGTTGGAGCAGTAATACAAACAATAGCCACAAAAAGACAATCCTTTCGCATGAAGTGTTCTGCTCCTTCTATTCAGAGTCCTCTGTCCAAGTCAGTTTCACTGTTATCCTTAGAAATGAAGGAAATAGTGAAAGAGATCCAAAGCCCAATAAAAGAAAATCAAGCAATTATACTGTGGCCATGCATGTTTTAATTACATTCATCTGCCAACATGATTTGTCAGGCCCTTTTCTAATAAATAATAAAATAACATATCTTGCTATATGAGCTACTACAATTGTTCTATAATCATTTTCACTATCCTGTTCTGCATAGTAACACGTATGTAAAGTGTACAAAATTGAACATTCTATATCTTTAAGATACTTTAACCATTTTGAGGACAGAAACACAAATATAACCTGAATTGATTTAAGTAGCAACTCTAAGTTCATTAGCCAACAGGCATACAACCATGAAAACAAACTAATATCATATTGAGATATCATTAAAATAAAATTAAACTGATAAGTTAACTGATAATAAAAACATGCAGAATAAGTCTGAGGTTATATCTTGTCATCTGACAGGTTAAACATTTCTCTCCTTATCAGGGCTAACTTGACATACCTGGCTGTCATACTGGACACATAATAAAAAGCTCCCACTAATAAAAATGGCAGAGTTTTTTTTTAAGAGATAGCATCTCTAACATGAACAGTAAAAGGATCAAGGTAAATGCAAAGAGAATTCCAGAATTTCAGTAGCACAGCAAACCAGTTTGCATCAACCATTGTTTACTACGCAAAACATGATCTTAAATCTGAAACCATTAAAAGAGAATCTCTAGATCAGTGGTTTTCAACCTGTGGGTCCCCATGTGTTTTGGTCTACGACTCCCAGAAATCCCAGCCAGTTTATCAGCTGTTAAAATTTCTAGGGGTTGAAGGTCAAAGCATCTGAGGACCCACAGGCTGAGAACCACTGCTCTAGATATTCTGGGAATATACCTCTTTATTGTCCATAAAGATGGCCAATGGTGAACACCTCAAAGGCCACTGACTCCCTGCCAAGTTCTAAAATGAACAAAATGTAATTTAAAATAATTGGTCTTCTACTCGCAGAACTCTGCTTTAAAAGTTCAACCATTTATTTGATGCAGCATCTTCTGGAGACAAAGTGACTGGCATACATGAACAGATAAGCAATTCAGACATCATTCGAAGCTCTAGTTGAGTCTGAAGGACTCCTACAAATGAACTTTCCTATTGTAGGTTGCTTTGTTGCTCATTCGTTCAGTCGTCTCCGACTCTTCGTGACCTCATGGACCAGCCCACGCCAGAGCTCCCTGTCGGCCGTCACCACCCCCAGCTCCTTCAAGGTCAATCCAGTCACTTCAAGGATGCCATCCATCCATCTTGCCCTTGGTCGGCCCCTCTTCCTTTTACCTTCCACTTTCCCCAGCATAATTGTCTTCTCTAGGCTTTGCTGTCTCCTCATGATGTGGCCAAAGTACTTCAACTTTGTCTCTAGTATCCTTCCCTCCAATGAGCAGCCGGGCTTTATTTCCTGGAGGATGGACTGGTTGGATCTTCTCGCAGTCCAAGGCACTCTCAGAACTTTCCTCCAACACCACAGCTCAAAAGCATCTATCTTCCTTCACTCAGCCTTCCCTAAGGTCCAGCTCTCACATCCGTAGGTTACTACAGGGAATACCATGGCTTTGACTAGGCGGATCTTTGTTGCCAGTCTGATGTCTCTACTCTTTAATATTTTATCGAGATTGGACATTGTTCTCCTCCCAAGAAGTAAGCGTCTTCTGATTTCCTGGCTACAGTCTGCATCTGCAGTAATCAGTATTGTAGGTTGCTAGTTATCTGCAAGTCATATTTTCTCAGTTCAAACATCAGGGCATCTTTCTTTAAGTCACTGAGTAAAAAAGCTCAATAAAGGAACATGAAAGTCACTGCAGACTAATTCAACGTAAAAAGTCAGCTATAGCAGAGCACCCGATGGCTGATCTGGACACCGCATATTAATTGAGAACACAGCAATGCTGGACCACTCTAACAACTACCATGTCAGACAACACAGAGAAGCCAATGAAATCCACAAGCATGGGGACAATTTCAACAGAAAGGAGGAAACCATGAAAATGAACAAAATCTGGCTACCAGTATCAAAAAACTCTAAAATCAGGACAGCAAATAAAGAGCAACACTTAAAAAGCAGGGGATTTTCAAACAAGAATCAATCAGGGCCAACTAACACCTCCCAACAAAGGATTCCCCTGTGTAGCAATCAACCGGACTTTGAAGCTGCAAGGCCATTAAATGCTAATCAAAGTGGCCATTTGCAACATTCACACTTGCCTCAAACAGACAAGTGTTCTTTCTCCCACCCTGGACATTCCACAAATATATAACCTCTCTTACCTAGTTTCCAATAAACCTCACAACCTCTGAGGATGACTGCAATAGATGTGGGTGAAACATCAGGAGAGAATGCTTCTGGAACATGGCCATACAGTTCGGAAAACTCACAGCAACCCAGAAATTTCCTACTGTAGTTTGCTAGCTATCTCAGTTCAAATATCAAGCCAAACAGATAAACTTCCCTTAAGTCACTAAGAATGCTCAATCTGTTAGGCCAAGACAAGATTCTTTCACCATGACAGCAACCTCTTAAAAATAAAGTCTGCCTCAAATTTCAATGAACAATTACATTTGGAAAAGGACTTACCTAAGTAAAGACAAGGGAGATTATTCTGCATTGCAATTTCTTGAGCACGCAGGTGTTTCTTTACAGTGATAGGATAGTATGTTCCACCTTTGACAGTTGCATCATTAGCAATAATCAAGCACTCTACTCTGAAAGAGAAGCAATTTACATCAACTTAGCAATTCTTAATAGAGCAAAAGAATTGCAAACTCCAAAATCAATGGAATTTTCATCCAATTAAGCTGGTTTGTGGCTCCAATCGAATCTGACAAAGCCTTCCATTAACCCTATGCCATGCAAGAGTTATTACATGAGCATTTATTATTATTAAACAGATCCTGACAAAGCTACATTCAATATCTAATGTACCAAGTGACAATCTCATGAGGACTCCAATCTTCATTCCAATAATGACAACAGCACCTTAAAGACTTTAGACAGAGGAAAAAAGTAAAACGCTTGAAGAACAATCTTTATTACAGTAGTTGAGACCTCAAAAATAGATGCACAGATAATGGTTTTCTGAAAGAAAGGACTATCAAACTCTCAGCAGGTCTAGCCAACTTAGACAAAGGTTATGATTGGTGAGAGATACAATTTAACATATGGAGAACTAAACATCTCCCACTGCTGTGTTATCACTTTCTGTGTATCCAGAAATGGTAGAAATGTAGGAACACAAACAGACATGAGCTCAATGTCTTAAATGCTAACTTGCTCCGATAACCATTTTCCCTACCCACTTGCTTCAGGCTATGATATTTATCCTCTAATACAATTTTGATTCTCTGAAAAGATACATCAAAGTATTATTATATGATACTATCCTTTACTAGGAGCAGAATTCCTTGCCCAAGAATTCCTGGATTCTATACAACATGTGCAGCTTGTTTCCAAAAGGTACCAAATTTAAAAAGGAAAGAAAGAAAATGAATTATAGGTGGCGGCATATTGTTGTCTAGGGCCCATTACCCACAGCTGTATAAAATCCACATTGGATTGGATTATATGGCAGTGTGGACTAAGTTAATCCAGTTAAATTCAGATATTGTGGATTATCTGACTTGATATTCTGAGTTATATGGCTGTGTGGAAGGGCTCTGGGAGTAAAATATTATGTACAGATCAAAATTACCAAAATTTATGAAATCACTTTGTTATGGAGCTTGGAAAATTGCATTTTATAACACAAGAATACATATGGTTCTGATGGATTTGATATCTTTTGGAAAGAAGCTGGACATATACACCCATTAAACCATTATTTCATTATCAAACAAGAAAGAATAAGAACAAAAGTTGTTTTCACAAGTACTTTGGAATGATTTCTCTGAACTGCCTGACCCTGAAATGGAATATCAGACTGATCAGTAGATAAACCAAGACAAAATAAAACATTATATCAGAGATCTGAACAAACATGCAAAGCAGGCTAAGACTCCATAATATTAAATGTATTAATTCTAGTCTCTTGAGATCTATTTCCAATATTCAGAAGTATCAGAAAACAGGATTGAAACCAACAGTATAGAAATCCACCAACAGCAGTCTCACCCTGATACCCTCCCAATGCCTGTAATGATGCCTCCGGCTGGTACCTCTTCTTTGCCATACAGCTGGTAACCAGCAAACTGGGAAAATTCCAGAAATGGAGACCTGAAAACAGAAAAAAAGACCTCAAGTCACATGAAGTATTATGATGCAGATCAATATTACAGACAGAAAACTTTAGAGATTCATCATTCCGTAGTTCTTATAAAACCTGTATTTTGAATGATGTTTTTTTTTTTTTTTACATCTTTCCACTCTAACAAAAACACTAAACACAATGAAATACACAACCATTTTAACGTTTCTCCTCTCTACAAATGATAACCAGTTCATATAATCTGAAATTATCTAACATTCCACAGCCTGTATGCTAAAACATTACAAATGAAAGAGCAAATACCTACCCAGGATCTATAAGTCTGTCAATTCTTTCTCTAGGTAACAATTTTCCTCTTGACGTGTGAAGGTTCCTGGATTTTTCTCCACCACCTGCCATATAATATCTCAGATTACAATTATTTTTTACTGGCTACTTGCATAAGTTATTGAACAAACACATTTATCTTTTAGCAACAGCAAAAAAAATTCGGCAACAACAATTACTTTCTTCATCTTCTATTCATTCTATCATTATGCCCAATCCTTTTAATGCCAATTCTCCTGGGTCTGTGTAGCCAATACCACATCACTCACGTACAAGAATAAAGTATTCACAAATCAGACTTGGCTAACCTTCTGATTTACAGAAATAGAAAATCGTCTTAAGGACAGAAAATATTAGAATTAACTTAATGACCCAGAGACACAAAATACTGACTAAGAAGGGCTAGAAAGGACGGAAGGGGAAAGAGCATAACAATATAAAAGGTGTAGAAAGAGCCAGTGTTTTCTGAATAGGTTGTTTCCTTGCCTGCACTGAGAAATTGTACGTATTATTGATGTACGAATACAAAGCAAATGAAATTATTTATGGCAGTTAGAATCTTAGAATTGGAAGAGACCTCGTGGACCATCCAGTCCAACTCCCTCCCAAAAAGCAGGAAAATTGCATTCAAAGCATGCCCGACAGATGGCCACCCAGCCTCTTTTTAAAAGCCTCCAAAGAAAGAGCCTCCACCACATTCCGGGGCAAAGAGTTCCACTGCTGAACAGCTCTCACAGTTAGGAAGTTCTTCCTCATGTTCAGGTGGAATCTCCTTTCCTGTAGTTTGAAGCCATTGTTCTGTGTCCTAGTCTTCAGGGCACCAGAAAACAAGCTTCCCTATGACTTCTCTTCACATAACATGGATATCATGTCTCCTCTCAGTCTTCTCTTCTGTAGGCTAAACATGCCCAGTTCTTTAAGCCACTCCTCATAGGGCTTGTTCTCCAGACCCTGGATCATTTTAGTCGCCCTCCTTTGAACACACCCCAGCTTGTCAACATCTCCCTTCAATTGTGGTGCTCAGAATTGGGCACAGTGTGATTCCAGGTGTGGTCTAACCAAGGCAGAGTAGAGGGGTAGCATGACTTCCCTGGATCTAGACACTATATTCCTATTTATACAGGCCAAAATCCTATTGGCATTTTAGCTGCCAAATCTCATTGTTGGCTCATGTTTAACTTATTGTCCATGAGGACTCCAATATATTTTTCACATGTACTGCTCTCGAGCCAGGCGTCCCCCATTCTGTATCTTTGCATTTCATTTTTTTCTGCCTAAGTGGAGTATCTTGCATTTGTCCCTGTTGGACTTCATTTTGTTAATTTTGGCCCATCTCTCAAATCTGTTAAGATCGTTTTGAATTCTGCTCCTGTCTTCTGGAGTATTAGCTATCTCATCCAATTTGGTGTCATCTGCAAACTTGATGATCATGCCTTCTAACCCTTCATCTAAGTCATTAATAAAGATGTCGAACAGACCTGGGCCCAGGACACAACCCTGCGGCACTCCACTCATCATTTCTTTCCAGGATGAAGACGAAGCATTGATGAGCACCCTCTGGGTTTGTTCATTTAAGCAATTACAGTTGTGTTGCTGCAATTATGACTGACTTGCAGAAGCTAAAAAAGGTTTTCTTTTTT
Source organism: Anolis sagrei (assembly GCF_037176765.1). NCBI lineage: Eukaryota > Metazoa > Chordata > Lepidosauria > Squamata > Anolidae > Anolis > Anolis sagrei. The sequence continues at coordinate 261,883,062 of NC_090022.1, read as the reverse complement.
CCTTGAGACAAGTCTCCATTAGTATGCAGTTGCAAGGTTCCTTAAGCTACAGCGAGCACAAAAATGAAAAGAGGGACCCACACATCCTTCTCTTTCTCTCTGCCTGTATGAAACTCAATGGATTGGCATCTATGGTTAACTGTTGGCTATTGGTGGCCAGGAAAATAATGCAGGCAGACTTGATACAAGGCTGATGCAATCAATTCATTTAACACCAAAAGAACTATTCCATGCCTAACTACAGCAGCTTAAAACCTCATGCTCACACTGACAACTTTAAAACTAACATTCTAGAGGGGTTACTGTTGGACCTTCATCTCTTCCACCCCCTCTTATGGCTTTTAGTTGCTTCTTACATCAAACACATCACCTACTGTTATAATTCTCAGATGCTTATGAAGTCTTGTGGCAGAGAAGGAACACTTCTTAGATGTACGCTGAGCAAAGTGAGCAATGATGCTAAACTTATACGTATTGGTAATATTTCTATTTCTGTTGCACTTGAAAATTTTCACATTACACACTACCAAAAACCAAGTATCATCACTCTCTAATAAGAGAGAAAACAGGATAACACATACCTAACCTGATTTTTTCGGAATTCTGTTGGAGTTTTGTCACTAATGCTTTCATTCTTTCGTAGTTTTCCTAGACAGAAAATAAAAGTGGATAGCAGAATGTTTAAAAGAGGAATAACATAAAAACAATTAGGGACATAATCTTTCTCCCTTTTCTTTAAGTATTATTTAACAATTGAATTACTAAATCACCTTTGCAAAACACATTGCTCAAAACATACTGGCTTATTCAACACATCTGAACTGATCTACTATTTTAACTGTATTTTCTTTCTGTTTATTTACCTTCTGGCCACAAACCCATGCACCTTTTCCTGGAAGAAACCCTCACCAAATGCAGTGAGGTTTATTGCTAAGTTGATATTATTTCAGTTTTAAAATTTCTCACAATATGCATGCAAACACTATTTTTAAAAGTTGGCCCTGGAGGTCTGCCTGAAGAGCAGTAAATACTTTTTAAAAAGCAATGTTAATCTAAAGGAAAATGGAGTGAGGTTTTCAAACACCACCATCCACCCAATTGCCTCAACAAAACATCATGATAGTTATAAGGTTATTTTGGAAACACCGGGGAGTTAGGGAAAAAAATTGTTTGGATGCTCCTCCATGTTACCAAAACAACTATCTAAATGAAGGTCTAGTTCTAGGATGTCTTTTAACTAGTTAACAAAATATGCTTTGATGACAGAAAGCTCTGGATATTCTGTGTTTTGTTTTAATTAATTCAGGTTACCTTGACCATCAATATTAATAGTAATGAAGCCTTGTCTGTTTAATACAACAACCTGAATCACTACCAGTTTAATCACACAGGGTAAAAGGGTGGATCATTTCTGAGAGAAAAAGATGAAGTCATGAACGTACGAGAAAGATTGTGGGTCAAGATCTCTTTTAATTACAAATACCAATCAAGCTCCACAAAAAATAACTCATCATGTTTAAATTATATGTTATGTTTCACTACTACTCTAATGTTAAAATATTCATACACAAAGACAAAGAAGAGCAAGGTGATTAAAATATTCAGATTTCTAAAATTATTCCTACTTATGAGGACTCATGCTAGCTGACTACAGTAAAGCTCACATGTGTCTATGACTATGTAATTTACTTAAAAGATTCTCCCTTCATTAGTTGTTGAAAGGGAAAATGAGATGATTATTGAAATACATTCTTCTCCTTCCAAAATTTTCCTTCACCCTAACACATGCATTAGTTGAGCAAACAAAGATATTGTGGGGCTGCCACCAGAGTCACTGCTACCATAATTACTATCATCATAAAAGCTAACTTACAAAGTTCTTTCTTCATTAAAACATCTTACAGTATCTTAGGCTGCTTCTACACTGCCATGTAAAACCCAGATTATCTGCTCTGAACTGGATTATATGGATTATCAAAGCAGATAATGTGGATTATCTGTTTTGATAATTGGGATTATATGGAAATATAGGCCTTTGTCGGGGAACAGGATATATGTATCTGCCTCCCATTAATTGCCTATGATATCTCCTTCCAGACATGATTTATTTATGCATACAAGTTGTTTCCTATCCTTCATCACACAATGGTTTCAGGATTGGTTACAATATATTCCATTTCAATATAACTGATAAAAATACCTATCGATTTCAAAATAGCACATATGCAATTAAGTTGTTCTAATACTGATCAAAGACCTGTCAGAAAAGTATTGTGTTTGTCGCTTCTCAAAGGCAGCTCCAAACTATTCTTCAGGGAAGAAAATTTCACAAGTGGACTGCTGTTACAGAGAAAGTCTTATTACAAGTACCAACAATTCAGAGCTTATTACATAATGATATTTCAAGATTTCACCTGCAGATCTCAATTTATTGACAAGATGAGAGAACCATCACAGTGCAGTGATTTAAGTGTTGGACTATGACTTTGGAAACCAAGGCAGAAATCCCAGCTGAGTCAAAAAAACGAAGTCAAATCACCTCTGAATAAATCTTGCCAAGACAACCCTGTGATAAGGTTGCCTTTGTTGTTGTGGTGGTGGCTGTACATCTTCAAATCATTTCCAGTTTATGGCAACCCTAAGGAGAACCCATCATAGCTTTTCTGTGGCTGAGAAAACCTGTGGCTTTCCAGGGTCACCCAGTAAGTAGGTTTTCAAGGCAAGTGATGTTTCAAACCTCTAGTCTCCAGAGTGTTAGCCCAACACTCAAACTACTATGTCATGCTGGCTCCTTAGGTTCGCCACTCATCAGAAACAACTTGAAAATGCACAACAACAACCAGGAGAGCTATTCCTTTTAAGTATCAAAGGATGAGCATAATAGTGTAAATTCTTTCCCATTGGGCTCATTTATTACCACTACTTCCAAAATGACAAACCACGTTTGCTTTACAAATCTCAATTTAAAACAACCATTTGTAGAGTTGAGCAAACTGAACAAGTCAGTTCAGATCTAACAGCAACATATGATTTGTTCAAAACCAAACTTATAGGAGAAATTGTGGGTGAATAAATCCAGGATGCATCCAGAGGCAAACTATGGTTCAACATAATATACAAAGTAGATGCTTTTATTTAGTTAATCGTGTAGAACTGGAATCTTGAAACCTATATGCCCCTGATTTTACAGAAACATAAATGTACCCATTGTTAACTAGAGATGCACAAATTGAATACTCAGAAAGTGTAAACATTAACACACAAGGAGGAGGAAAATCTGCTGGACTTTGTCTGCTAACCCTAGCCCTATGGTCTCATCTTTAGATTTCATAAATTAAAGATCACTTGTTCCCTCTCACCAAATTGCATTTATATCTGCCCTGCCTTGAGAACTATCTTCTACTATGTCTTGTTAAATCTGTAGAGAATGACAAACAAGAGAAGTGAAAAAGGGCAGCACTCATTTACGCACAGTATCTTGTATTATATTTGTTCAGTGCCTCATGGAGGAGACCTCACAATTTTCAAGTGGGTAGAAAGAGGTCTGCACAACATGGCCTTAATAAATACGTAATAACAATGTCAGTATATCTTGAAATAACTTGAGTCATTTTACTCCTTGAAAGTTATACAATAGTTATTCATCTGGAATTGTTTCTTAAGAGTGGGTGGGTACACCTGGCTTATTTTGACTTCAAATTTGAACTTTCCCCACAAATAATTAGAAGAGAAATCATCCAACTAACTAAATCTTACAAATGGAACACAGAAGGCCTAATCAACAACTAATTCTAATGGGAAACAGTACAGGAATAACTTGAAAACTTTCCCCTTTCTTCAAAATGACCTTCCAACAAACGCCACTGCTATAGCACCGAGTCATTTATGTTCCTCTGATATCTCAAGTGCTGATAACTAAATGTGAGCTGGGATACCTCAAAAGTCCACATATGATCTTGGACTACAAGTCTTTGAGCTATGTGGGCAGAGAGTGCATGCAGATTTCTGACGTTTGCTATCCGGATGCTGCAGCCCTAAACCTATTTAACTCAGGTGTATTAACTCAATTCTCTTAAATAAGTATATATATCAGGCAGAGACTAACTATGTCCAGGAAAACTATGTCTTCAGATAGGTTTATAGGAAGATTTCCAACCTTAAAATATAAAGGAAAAAAACAACCTTGATTTTTTTTCACCTCTTGCAATGGGAAATCTGAGTATTTGAAAAGCTGTTATTAAGGCATTGTTTCTTTGTCTACAGCATATTCTTTTAGTGAGTTCTCTGACACAGGGAAAACTACATGTGACAGATTCTAAATGTTTGTGAACACACTCGCATTGTGTCAGTATGGCCAGTGTCATGGGGGAATATAATCACTGTGGGAGAAACAGGGCTCAGATACCAGATATGCAAGAATTTTAAGATATATACAAAGGTATTTCAATCCAACTTCTTGATCAAAACAGTCTAAAAGGTGAAGAGCAAATTAGTGCCCTAACTGATATACCAGCCTCTATTTAAATCCTTCCTGTAAGAGAAGTTTATAGAGTACAGGTTAAATATTCCTTTATTGGAGGTTAAAATACAGTCAGCCCTCCACATTTGCTGGTGTTAGGGGAACAGGACCATGGTGAAAGTGAAAATCTGTGAATAGAGAAATTGCTATATTTTTACTTGAATTTCTAGGTCTTTTAGCATGGCTATATTGTTGACTTTGACTGGAATCTGACTATAGAACCACACTGGAGGACCCAGAGATTCCAGGCCCCTTCTACACTGCCATATAATCCAGATTATTGAAGAGGATAATCCACATGATCTGCTATGAACTGGATTATATGAGCCTACACTGCCATATAATGCAATTCAAAGCAGATAATCTGGATTGTATATGGCAGTGTAGAAGGGGCTCAAGAGAGCTGTTTTCTCTGGGAATCTCTAGGTCCTCCAGCTAAACCAGAGGAAGTTAGTGGTAAAGTCACACTGGAAGACACAGACGTTACAAGAGGGCAGATATTTAATCAAATCTGTGACGAGTTTGGAATGCGATTTTCCTATTTCTAGGCAGGGGATTGGACTGGATGGCCCACGAGGTATCTTCCAATTATATGATTCTATGAGTCAATCCACAAAAGTCAAAACTGGAAATACTCCACAAACTGAAAATGTCCAACTAGGTGGCTGCGATACTTTTAATAATGCATCACATTTTATGTATGAAAAAAAAATCTCTGGTTCAAGAACAACATTATTAAAAATGATTGTATAAAATTACCTCCAAGGTATGTGTAAAAAAAACATAAATGAATTTCATGTTTAATAATTTATTTATTTATTTGCCACATTTATATCCTGCCCTTCTCACTCCAGAGGGCATTCAGGGCAGCTCACAACAAAGGCACAATTTGATGCCTTGAGTACATATAAAAATAACACAACATATATTTAAAAATCACATAATTACAATGTATCACTTAAAGCAATTAATTAAAAACACACAATAGTATAGTTGCCCCCGATGGCGCAATGGGTTAAACCCTTGTGTTGGCAGGACTAAAGACCTACAGGTCAAAGGTTTGAATCCGGAGAAAGCGTGGATGAGCTCCTTCTGTCAGCTTCAGCGGGGACATGAAAGAAGCCTCCCACAAGAATGGTAAAACATCAAAAACATCTGGGCAGCCCCTGGGCAACGTCCTTGCAAACGGCCAATTCTCTCACCCCAGAAACCACTTGCAGTTTCTCAAGTTGCTTCTGACACTAAAACCCCCCACAATAATATAATATAGGTAATAATAATTTTATTTCTAACCCGCATCTCCTCATGGCAAGAGGCAAATTACAAAATAATTAAAATAACCAAGCACAGCAAAAACATTACAAATGCACACAATGAAGCGTACTTCTGTAAAAGTTACACACCAAAATGTATCTCTACCAAATACATTCTAAAACACACAAAACAGAGTTCAAACAAAAGACACTTAATATTTATTTAGATTTGGACCCCTTCGCCAAGGTATCTGAATATAAACAAAATGATTAAAAATTTTGTATAACATTACCTTTAGTGGATAGTAATTTTATGTATGGCAACCGTAACTCTATGGCTGACATTTGCTAGAAGTTGACTACAGAATTGCACTGGATCACTTGGAGATTGCCAGAGAGGGGATCTCTCTAGAAATAGTGTAAATCAGGCATGGGCAAACTTGGGCACTCCAGGTGTTTTGGACTTCAGCTACCCCTCTATCTGCCTTGGTTAGACCACATCTGGAATACTGTATCCAATTCTGGGCACCGCAGTTGAAGAGATGTTGACAAGCTGGAATGTGTCAAGAGGAGCCTGACTAAAATAATCAAGGGTCTGGAGAACAAGCCCTATGAGGAGCAGCTTAAAGAGCTGTGCACGTTTAGCCTGAAGAAGAGAATACTGAGAGGAGGCATGATAGCCGTGTATAAATATGTGAGGGGAAGTCATAGGGAGGAGGGAGCAGGCTTGTTTTCTGCTACCCTGGAGACCCCTTCACACCTAGCTGCAGCAGACAAAAGTCCTTTGTCCCACCCTGGTCATTCCACAGATATATAAACCCGGCTGGCGGGAACGAGAGATAGGGCCTTCTCGGTGGTGGCTCCCTGGCGGTGGAACACCCTTCCTACAGACATTAGATTAGCACCATCTCTAATGGTATTCCGCAAAAAAGTAAAGACCTGGTTATTTGTGCAGGCGTTTGAATAATTAGTGCAATGATTGGTGATGACATAGGAATGGAACAATGAATGACAAATCTGGATCGTGTTTTTAGTGATGAGAAGCTAGTGATTGGTTATTAAAGTAATTGTGTATTAACTGTGTATTAGATTAGGTCGTTAACTGTTTTTATATTGGTGCATTGAATTTTTGCTGTTTTTTGTGTGTTGTGAACTGCGGTGAGAACTGCGGTGAGAACTCTCCGGGCTGAGAACTGCGGTATAGAAGCAAAGTAAATAAATAATAATAAATAATTTTCCTACTTCCAACAGACCTCACTACCTCTGAGGATGCTTGCCATAGATGCAGGTGAAACGTCAGGAGAAAATGCCTCTAGAACATGGCCATATAGCCTGGAAAAACCTACAACTCAGTGATTCCGGCCATGAAAGCCTTCGACAACACAGGAAACCATGGTTTCAAACTACAAGAAAGGAGATTCCATCTGAACATTTGGAAGAACTTCCTGACTGTGAGAGCTGTTCAGCAGTGGAACTCTCTGCCCCAGAGTGTGGTGGAGGCTTTCAAACAGAGACTGGATGGCCATCTGTTGGGGGTGCTTTGAATGTGAATTTCCTGCTTTTTGACAGGTTGGACTGGATGGCCCACGAGGTCTCTTCCAATTCTATGAATTCCTAACAGCCTCCTAGGAATTGTGGGAGTTGAAGTCCAAACCACCTGGAGGGCCTAAACCTGGAATTGGCAAACTTGGGCTCTCCAGGTGTTTTGGACTCCAACTCCCACATTTCCTAACAGGCTCAGGCCCTTTCCTTTTTCCCCTCAGCCGCTTAAGCGACTGAGGGGGGAAAGGAAGGGGCCTGAGCCTATTAGGAAGTGTGGGAGTTGGAGTCCAAAACACCTGGAGAGCCCAAGTTTGCCCATGCTTGTGCTTCACCCTTCTTCTTCCTCCTTGGCCTACCTGATACAGTGAGGAGGCGGCATCGGGCGGGGAGCCCAGGGTGGCCACCTTGTCCCCGTGGAAGCCTCGGCGGAAGGCATCGGCCTTGACGCGAGGGCCACGGCCGAGGAAGAAAAGGCACGAGCGGCATCGTAGCGCCAGGAGCATCGCGGCGGCAGAGGCGCTTCGCGGGCCTGGAACCGGCCTCAATGGAGAGGCCAAGCGGGGCCTACGGCGCAGAGCGGAGCCTGCCCTCGCGTGAAGCGCCGCCCGCGCCCGCCTTTCCCCCCGCAGGGCCCTTAAAGGGGAAGCCTCCCTCAGTCGCTCCTTCGCCTTTCAGGCCTTTTCCCCTTTGAGATGAAAACCCAGCCAGAGTGTAAATCAGGCATGGGCAAACTTGGGCCTTCCATGTGTTTTGGACTTCAACTCCCACAATTCCTAACAGCCTACCGGCTGTTAGGAATTGTGGGAGTTGAAGTCCAAAACACATGGAAGGCCCAAGTTTGCCCATGCCTGATGTACATCCATACTGACATTAAAAGGTGATAAATCCTTCCTGAAATCTTGCCTATTGCCTGCACCCAGAGAATAACATTGCTCATTATATTGGTCATTTACTTCCTTCCTTGTGCAAGCATTTTAACACCATGAGACATCGATTGCAAGAAGGGCATGAACTTGTTGGAACTCAGCAACATCCTGCACATGTTTATAGTCCTTATCAAGGACTTTTTTCATGTCAGAAGCGACTTGAGAAACTGCAGGTTGCTTCTGATGTTTGATAATTGTCCACCTGCAAGGACATTGTTTTACCATCCTTGTGGGCGGCTTCTCTTATGTCTCCGTGTGGGGAGCTGGAGCTGACAGATGGGAGCTCACCTCCCTCCCCAGATTTGAACCACTGGCCTTTCAGTCAGCAGACCCACCAGCACAAGGGTTTAACCCATTGGGCCACCGGGGGCTTCATCAAGGACTTACATAGGCCGATGGGTCAGCTGGCAAAGAAAGCCCTTCCCCCATTGTCCTTTTTGTCCGTCTCTATTCTCTCCTCCTACTTTTCTTTCTTAGACAGATGCTTCTCAGGGACATGTGTCTTTTTATTCAAAGTAACCCCCCTCATATAAAATCGAGACTCAGTATCCATAGTTATAGTTTCCCAGGGGCGGAGGGTCTCAATGAGTTGCCATGGCCTTTGCCCCACTGTGTCTCATCAGTTGTACCCAAGCACCCCCTTTTTATTTCATGTCAAAAGCATTGCAATAATAATAATAATAATAATAATAATAATAATAATAACTTTATTTATACCCCGGTACCATCTCCCAAAACGAGACTCAGGCGGCTAACATGAGACCAAGCCCAGAATTTAGTACAACGAAATGAAATGAAATACAAACAGCAGATAACATCAAAGTAAAATACAGAAAATAACAGAAAATGAAATAAACAGATACAAACTAACATGATGAAGAAATAAAATAAAAGCATGGTGGGCAAGCCAAATGCACAGAATAAGATTAATAAAACCCTGGGTGAGATAAGTAAATGCAAAAGTATAATACTGGTACAATAAAGGAAAATAATAAATAAGTAAATAAAGGAAACACAAGCAGCTACATAATTTTAGACTAAAAACAGGCAAAAGGAACCGTATCGTCTGCAGCTTTAAACAGTTCTTCCTCTGTGCATGAGGCAGGGTATTGTGGGCAAGCATACAGATGTCAAGTTGTTTGTTCTGCTCCACCATCATACAAGGTGGAGGATTCTTCTAGGTTGTAGCATTTGGCCAGATTGTCTTTTGATCTGCCAACTCTGATTCCAAGTTACCAATTCTTGGTTTGCCCCCGGAGGAAGACCCTCGTAGGGGGCCATCCAGTTGGAATTGCCGGATTTTGCTGCCCACAGGGATATTCTTGCTGTTGGGGGAGGAACATTTAGAGGAGTGGTGGTTCTCAAGAAACTATTCCTTGATTTAAGTCTACTGGGAGAAAGCTGATAGTGTTTCACAGTGTTCAACCTTATTTCTCCCATTTTCATTTTTCTTCTGTGAGCATGGAGATAAATATTATGTCTCCAGAGAGTTACATAGTGAAGCTCTTAACTTTCCTATATAGAAATGTAACTCTTTCAGTAAAGCCTTTTGTAACTTCTAAAACTTGACTCTTCTCCTGTATTGCTGAAGGCTACTCATTCTACTGCTCTGCACAAGAAGATTCTGCTCTGCTAAACTGCTGCTGTTGCCGATTTGCCATTTTTGACTGCTTTTTCCTTTTTGAAATTACCCAGCAATGCCTGTGATCTACGAAAGGGTGACTACCAGAAAACATGCTCTAAAGCTGTGCTAAACACACCCTAGAAGAGAAATAAATAATTCCTGACTGCATTTTCAGTTATCTTAAGACCTCCACTGACAGGTCTGAAAGCTTAAGCTGACCATAGTTTGGCATAGCTTAGTGGGTCCCATGCCATTTATCCTTAACACCAAAAAATACTTTACAAGTGATACAAAATGGTTTATTCACATAATTTACACATATATCACAACTGCTTTCTTTGAAACAGAAAGCTTACACATAACAGTACATGCCTTTGAAAAACATGTCAAACATTTATGGAAAGCAGTTCCTTGTTGCATTTTAATCAAACTGTAATGGTCTGTTCCATAAACTGGGATGGTCTGTTGGTTTCTTTGATTGAAGTATGCAATATTAGTGACAGAAAGAAATGTGTGTTTTAAAGACATTCCAAGAGAACATGGTTTACAATGAACACTAAGAGCACCTGGCATCTTTTTCATTTAGCAAGGAAAGATAAGGCACATTTGTACGTTTGTTCCTGTTTTACATCACAATATGAACCACTCCAGCAAGTTGCACTAATAAGTTTTTCATTATTTCAGTAGTCTCTTTTGAGTATACCTCTTCCAAGCAATAATAAGAACAGACTTTCCATGTTGGGATGCATTCCACTTTAGTAATTCACTTAAAAATTGTGAATACTTCTCAGTTTACTTATCTAAATTTACATTTATTAAATTATTCACATTAACATATATAGTTTTGTCTTTTTTAGAGCTCTACAATTAACACACACATCAAACGATCAAGCCAGTCAAGGTTTGTCAGGTTGATAATTAAGATACTGATTTGCTAATTAAGAAGATACATTAGGTTGGATCTAGACTTAGTCATGCTAAGAGTAGATCCACTGAAATTAAGGAGACATTTAGTCATTGCTAACTTAAGTACCATTCATTTAAGTGGGTCTGCTCTTAAGTATTACTAAATCTGGATTCTACCTATTGTCTTTGTGGGAAATGAAGAGTCTGTATTTACTTATTATATATTCAAAATAGTATGCAATATTGAACTACTGTGAGTAAGAACTGCCACTAAAATGGGTATGTTGATACTTATGGAAAAATACCTTCAATTGCTAATTGTAAAATAGGTTACCAGAATTTAAAATGCAGTCACTAAGAAGAATACACAATACACAGTTCTTTTACAGAGTATTTTAGACTGAACCAAGCAAGTTCATGTTTCTAACAATGACAAATAAATCTAACCAGATAAAAAGGGATGGAAACTATTCAGTATAATTGTATTATCCTTTACTCTGATTCCTGATTTTAACTTCAATGCATCCTTCTTAAAAGTGTTATATGGGTAGTTTTTTAAAAAGACTTTCTAATACTGCCTCTCATTTAGGATTTAGTGCATAAAACATGAGTGATTTTTAATTCTTCTTTATGTCCAAGACAACAGAATTAGTTTTGGGCAGTTATCTTATTTATACATTCAGCTTAAATAAATATTTTTCACATCTCTGTACATTTTGGAAGAATTAAACATTGCTTTTTAGAACCAAGACACATACATTTTTATAAAAATACATAAAAATAAGACAACTCAAAATATTTTGTATGTACTTATTACATACACTGAAATGTTCAGAATATACTTATTTACAGAGCAGAATTATCCCCCCCTCCCATACACACACCCAATAAATGTTTACTTCACAAAAAGAAGTAAAAATAATTTACACCCAGTCCCACAAACATAAATACCCTATTTAGGGGGTGTATTGGCAAGCAGATCATTTCCACTGCATTTCTAAAGCAGCAGCCATGCATTAGAAATTACTTGTATCAAATACAAACACAGATCAGTTGATGTTCTGATCATGTGTGTTTTTAAATTTACATGTGTTTTCTTTTCAGTGCTTCTAAAATTGACAGACTGTTCAGAATAAGAGAAATATTACTCCATCCTGCCAGGCTGTTTATATTGCCTCAAATGTAAGGGCTATTTGAGAAAGTGTGACAGAGCAAAACTACTACATTACTGCTACAGTGCATTCTTGGCCATCTGATATTTGAGAGGTTTCTATATTACTCTGAATCATCCACTTCCATGAATATATCATTGAAGAAATATTCTGAAATTCTGGTTGGTTCTTCCTCTTTTTCCTGCTCCGGAGAAGAACTCTTACTGACAGATAACTCAGAAAGCACCTAAAAAGAAAAACAAACTGCATTTATTTATTTATTCTATTTGTATCCCGCCTTTCTCTACTCCAAAGGGTAATCAAGGTGGCTTTACACATAGCAACTATTCAATGCTTTTGGACAACAAATAGTTAAAATACACTTACCATAAATTTAAAAAATCAAAATTAAAATTAAATGCACATTAAAACATAGAAAACATTGCATTCACTATCAAAATCACGCCATCCTCAATCATAATCCGGGGTGTTTCAAAGATCAACTGCATGTATTTCAAGGTTATTATTGCACTATAGATTAATCTCCAAAGGCTTGACCCCAGAGCCAAGTTTTCACTTTCCTACTGAAGGCCAGGAGGAAAGGAGCTGCTCTAATATCACTGTGGAGAGAATTCCACAGTCGAGGGCCACCACTGAGAAGGCACTGTCTCTCGTTTCCACCAGATGTGTCTGTGATGGAGGTGGGACCAAGAGCAGGGCCTCCCCAGACAATCTTAATCTCCACAATGGTTCATAGGAGGACATACGCAAGCTGGGCCAGAACCGTTTTGGGCTTTATAGGCTAAAGCCAGCACTTTAAATTTACAGATATAAGAAGTATAATTTTAAAACCAACCTGTTAGGTGTCAAAACATAATTATATATCAACAGATGTGATTTTGCTCTTCTGTTTCCTAGCAGTATTTTCTATAAATACCCATATATAGTGGCTGTCTTCTATACACTACTTGTTTTAATTTATGAAAGACCTTTAATCCATTCATTCAAAGAGGAGAAGACACGGGTTTTGTCCATTTCCCATAATCCCTGCTGCCCTCGACAGCGTTTCCTTTCCTCTGACTACTTTGGGGTGGAGAGAGAAAAGAGGGAAACTGGCCAGTGTTTCTCTTCCCCTTCTGGGAATGAACGTTGTGTGCTCTTCCCATGAGGCTAACTTACCTTCAACAGTGTTCTGGAAGATGTATAAAAAAAACCAGGAAGAAGACAACACTTCAATGCTAGTTTTAACATTTGAACATTTGATATGTCATGTAGAGATCGATAATCTACCCTACCTGAACAGTAGAACTGCATCTGCCCTCAAATTTGGAAGACAACGGGACAGTTGGCGGAAGAGAACTATTTTCCTGAATTTCTTCCTTTTGATCTTTTGGTGAAACAGGACATTCCGCAGCTCTTTCAGAGATCACTTCTTGAGTTTTCTGGAAAGGCTCTTTTTTCCCTTTACTGATTTCCTCTTCATCAGCATTATTATTTTTACAGATTAAAGGTAAAAATCCCAGAGATCTTTGATATGACCTATTTAAAACAATTAAAATCAAAACAAGTATAAAGGGAAATGCATAAAATATACAACTGGAAAGGCAAGAGAAAGTGTGAGATAGGGAGTGTATGAAATAAGGTCTAAGAATTCAACTTCTGAAGAAACAAATGTACAAATTGCTAAAATAGAGTGAAAGATACACAAAAATAGGGATTTAGTCCACTTAGGATTCCTTCAGTGAACAATGAGGTTATTCCACTGACAGATTATCAGGATAGAGTAGACCTTATTGAAACAGAAATTGACCAGATATCACTGGAGAGGGAGGGGGGACTCAAACCCACTACAGCAGTGCTTCTCAACCTGAGGGTTGGGACCCGAGGGGGGAGGGTCGCAATGGGGTGTCAGAGGGGTTGCCAAAGACCATCAAAAAACAGTATTTTCTGTTGGTCATGGGGATTCTGTGTGGGAAGTTTGGCCTAATTCTATCATTGGTGGAGTTCAGAATGCTTTTTGACTGTAGGTGGACTATAAATCCCCACAACTATAGCTCCCAAATGTCAAGGTCTATTTTTCCTCAAACTCCACCGTTTTCACATTTGGGCATATGAAGTATCTGTGCCAAGTTTGATCCAGATCCATCATTGTTTAAGTCCACAGTGCTCTCTGGATGTAGGTGAACTACAACTCCAAAACTCGAGGCCAATGCCCACCTAACCCTTCCGATATTTTCTGTTGGTCATGGGAGTTCTGTGTGCCAAATTTGGTTCAATTCCATCATTGGTGGAGTTCTGAAGGCTCTTTGATTGTAGGTTAACTATAAATCCTAAATGACAACTACAACTCCCAAATATTATGTATAAGATGTAACATTGGAGGAAATGGGTATAACATACTAAAACATCTGTTACATATGTACCTGGATAAAGGTGTTTTTGGAGGGATTGCTGTGCTTCCAACTTGTTCTGATTGTAAAGATTTACAAGAATCAACAGAGTTCCTTTGTTTTTCGTTTCTTTCTGCTTTTCCTGCTTGACGTGTTCTGGACACTTGCTTATCTGTACCAGCTGCTTCATCAAACAGTGAAGCCCATACAGTCAAGGGAGACTGAGATTGCTCTTTTTTACCCACATGTAACGCAGGTACTAATCTAGAGGTAGATGAGATTGTCTTCTTTGAAAGATTCCATTTTTCTGAGGTTTTTTCTTAAAGGAAAGGGAAACGTGAGTGAACAAGCAAAACATGACAATTTACTGCTTAGGTCTGCTACAACAGAATTCCATTTTACTCTGTGTAAGCAAGTAATTTGTCTCCTTTCTTCATAAATGCATTTCTCCACAAATAAAAATAAATATCAGTTCTATGAGATGAAAAAGTGTGTGGAGTACTTAAAAAGTATATCTCAATCACCACCAAACCACCCATGTCTAATAACAAAAAATCTTTTGAAACCAGAAGAGGAGAAATGTTAGAAAAGGATTACCTAAAGTTTTTTGAATGAGAAGTTCAGAAGTTTATATTAACAGCCTTCTGCATAAATACTGATATATGCCACGTTTGAAAAGAGATATGTGAAAACAAATATAAATTTCACCTACCAGCAGGTTTCTTTGATATAGACCTTAATTTATGAGAAGAGGCCTGCATTAAAAGAAACAGAAATAAAAATGAATTTCTACTGATCCAACAATTTTATGGAAAAGAGTCTCATCAGAAATTAAAGGGCTTCGTTCTCTCTCAAAACCCCCCTCAATTAATACAGTCTGAGCTCAAAAACATCACCACACATGAAAGACCATAAAGCTATAAGATAAATGTAGCAGAACAACCTGTGAGATCAATCATTTTAGAGATTAAGAAGTATTTCAAACCCTATTTTTGGGGGCTGAATATGTGAATATATTTTGGTGGTACTTTCCCAAAACTTTCTGGATCATACCTAGGAAAGCAAACTCATAGATAAAATTGTGCCTGGAATAAAGCCAACTTTGTTAGCTATAGCTGAATAGTGCCTGGCATGAGGCACCAATCCAGGCACTATCCGATGAGCACTGTAATCCTATGGGCTACAGAGGGACAACACAGAGTAAAAGCTGTGGAATCCACCTGAGCAGGAGTTACTTGAGGACTCCCAAATGGGAGAAACGTTTTCCCCAAAAACTGAATCCTTCCTCCTGCCACTTAGTCAAAGTTGTGACACTTGTTCATCCTATAGAAGTATATAAACATGTTCCTTCTTCATTTTTTTAAGTTTTCAAAAAGTCATTTCTTTTCAGATTTTGTAGACTTTCTGCTTACAAATTTGATTGGAAAAACATATCTACATTGGCTATATTGTTGATTGTTGTACTAATTAATTTAGTATCTGCAATAGACTGGGTTCTGTTGGATCTTATTTTGATCTTCTATTGCATGCCAACCAATCAGATTTCTTATAGTTAGTCCCTGGATCAGCTACATATTTCTGATTTACATTGTGCACATTTTGCCTTTCTTCTTGCTTTTTAAACAGATAATGTAACATTTATAATTATTTGTTTACAGTTCCTAAAACATATCTTGAATTATGCAAAAAATACATATAAAAAGAGAAAAAATACCTCTAATAGTCTTTAAAACTTGTTCTCATAGTGCCTACGTGAGTGATTTAAACTACCATTTGTTTTTAACTTTTTAGAATTTGTGTGTGCGCGCACATGTGAGCGCATGCCTTCAAGTTTCATAGGATTTTAGGCAAGAAATACTCAAGAGATGTTTTTTCCAGTTCATTCTTCTGACACATATCCTACAGCACCTGTTATTCTTGGCATTCTCCCATCCAAGTACTAACTAGGGATCATCCTGCCTAGCCATCGGATAGGATCTGGTGCCTTTAGGGTATTTTAGTTAGACATTTCTTGAACTGACATGGACTGTAGTAAGATGCAGTATGCATTAAGGTGCTCTTGAACACTCTGCTGGAAATGCCAGTGTGTTTTTTTCACGTGCAGCAGCCACTTATAAAGATTCATCTGAAGTTTACTCCAAGTGCACAATACTCAGAACTGAACCTGTATCTGCCATAGTAATCAAAACACAGAACTTTTGACAGTGACAGACAGGACTGAAAAGATGCTCAGCATGAATAGTTCATGATTCCCTAAATTATCCACTAACCTTATTAGACATTTCAATGTCTTGCACTGAAGATGAAGGAGACCTTTTCTTCCCAGAACGACTGTCACTTCCTTCAAGGGCAATAGCACACCTTTTCCAATTCTTCCAAGAGCTTGAATTCAAGTCTGCTAATCGTTCTGTTGAAGCTGTTTGCAACCTTGGTTTCTCTGTACTGTTTTCAATAATGACAGCATTTTCTTCAGCATCAGCTGTTATGGTTCCAAGACTGTACAACAATACCATGTTAAAACTGTGAAATTACTGAGATTTAAAGCACTTTAATTGATATCAGCATTTTTAAGCAGATTTAAGAATACAGTAACCATCACATCTCCTGAGAAGTTCAATTAGGATTGCAAATAACAATGGTACAATTGGAACAGGGCAATAAACATTGTTCACAAATATAATGTCTTTTTTTGTCTACAGCTAACAGGAAGGAAACATGCCTCTGGGGTCATAGGTCATATTTGGTTTACCGTTGGATCCTAGAAAAGAGTGATCAGGCTCACCATCTCTCCATTTTTTTCCAGTAACAACTGAAATTTTAAGGCAGTAGGGCAAGCTGATTAACATAGCCCGGACTCATGATAAACGTTGTGACCTAATCTTAAGAAATTCACAGAAGATAGATAGGTTCACGTTGAAGAATACGCCTACTGTACTTACGTATCCTCTCTTTCTGGAGCTTGGGTGACTGGACCACTTGGAGTAAAAAATACTGGGGCAGGAAGCAATTCTTCAGAAGCTTGTGGAAGAGAAGGAGGTATCCCACTGCAATGTTCTGAATCATTTGGGATTTCCACTAACGTTAAAATGAATGTTGGTTCCTCTTCTGCGGGTGTATGTTCTCCGATGCTATCACTTTCTACCAAGACATACAAATGGAGGAGGAAAGGCAAATAAAAATTATCTGCAGACATCCTTCTGCATGTTGTATCTTGTTGCAAAGCCCATCACAGTTTAATGACGGTACATAAAGAAGGGAGTAAAATTATTCCTTGTTCTGCTAAATGATGTATTTTGCTTGCTTTTTTCAAGGATGTTTTCTGTATGTTAACACTGGTATTCCACCTTACTAGGAAAGAAGCCCAGCTTAAGAGAAAAAAAGCTAACAAAATAAAATATAATTAAAAATAACACAAACAAGAAGAATAGAAACAGAAGACAGAAAAATAATTTAGAAATTTTCACTGAATTGTTCCACACGTTTTTAACAAACTGCAGTTGCCTTTTAAGCACTCTCAAGTTGGATAGGGTTTTCCCCACTAAAGAGTTGCTTAATTTAAATGCCTGCTTAAAAATGTATCAAAAAGTTCTAATCAAACTTCTCTAGGGAGAACACATCATAATATTGGACCATAGCAGAAAGTGCCTTTTTCAGATGTCTGCACTATTTAGTATTTTTTATGTAAATGATGTAAGTTTTATTCCACAGACATTCTTGAATGCATTAAATCACTTTAAAACAATGCCAATTGTAATAGGAAATAAACAAGGAAATAAACAGAACTGAAACATCTTTCTTAATTATATGCAATTAGAATAAAGCAATGTCTGTGTGTTAACATGTTTTAAAATGTACGATTTTTTCTTTTTTGAAAGGAAATTTTTAATTCTTTTTTATTTAAAAGACACTTGATGTTTACAACACGTATTAAACCATGTGCTGATTTTAATTTCTCTAGTTTCTCTTTTTCTACAATAGCTACTATCTCTATACCTTCTTGCATTTACTCAAGCATGCAGAAATAGAGCCAATGTGGTCTAGTAGTGTAAGCATTGGACTATAAGCCGCGGGGGTGCAATAGGTTAAACCCTTGTGCCAGCTGAACTGCTGACCTGAAGGTCGGCGGTTCAAATCCGCGAGAGGGGGTGAGCTCTCATCTGTCAGCTCCAGCTTCCCATGTGGGGACATAAGAGAAATCTCCCACAGGATGGTAAAACATCCTGGGCAACGTTCCTGCAGACTGCCAATTCTCTCACACCAGAAGTGATTTGCAGTTTCTCAGGTCGCTTCTGACATGATTTTTAAAAAGCATGTGATAGGCAGGTAGGAAATGACTTAAATCCACACAGCAATGCAATAAACAAAAAGAAGTCTTATGAATAATCATAATGTTGGAAGACACTACAAGGGCCTTCTGGTCCATCCCTATTGTGCCATGTAGAGATACACAAAACACTTCTGACAGATGGCTTTCCAGCCTCCATTTAAAAACCTCCAGAGAAAGAGACTCCAGCACTCTCTCGAGCAGTGTATTCCACTGTTGGACAGCTCCTGTTGTCAGAAAATTTTATCTAATGTTTTGATGGAATTCCTTCCTGGAGTTTCAATAAATTGTTCTATGTCCTAAAGCTGACAAGTACTGGCTAATGAACCTAACTGCTATTTGGAGAGCAGGATAAAATCCTAGCCACCCTACCTGGACATCCTGCTGCATCTCTAACATAGGATCATGTTGTTCAAAGGCCACAGTCTTTGATGTTAAAAGGTTAAATATTGACCAACAATCTTATTATACACTCTTGCATGGGACATTTTAATGACATCAACAGTTTTCAAGAATTATCCACATGTCAGGTTTACTTCTTTATTTTTAAGTTATTTTCAAGTGAAAACATTATTTATGTAAAGTTAATTCCCAAAAGCAAAATTATTTGACCATAAAAACAGCATAAAATATACCTGCAGTCATATTGGTAACTGTTGAAACACCGGAATATGAGCTTCTTCCAACCTAGTAATAAAAATATTACAAGATCAAGTATACCAAATCTAATGTTCAGAAAATATGGGATTGTAAAACTACAAAAACCTCTTAATTTAAAAAACATCATATTGTTAGGGAGTATATAAAATATCCTTTTCTGCCTAGTCAGATGGGGCAGAGGGGAGATGATTTAGGAAAGGTAGGATAAAAATATCTTATTAAAGATAGCTTCACCCTGGCCCCATGACAATGCTATAAATCAAAGAAAAGGAAATAAATGACTCATAATTTTCTCTTATAATTAGTGGAAACAAATAATTTTGGCCTACAGGATCATGTTTGCTAAAGGATGCACAGTAAATCAAAGAAAATAAAGTTCTCAGATTATTTCAATCATTGCAGTGTTGACCCAAAATTAAAAACTCTGTGACTGCTTTGATAGTGGTATGATTCATTATTAACAAAATCATGCAAACAGTTAGCCTAAACATTTCTGAAAACCAACGTTCAGGAAAGTCTGATCAAGTCTCTTAATTCAAAGTATGGTAATTGAAACTAAAAGTAACCTAAGATTGCAGTTTAACAAATAAATAGACGTGTAGAATATTTTAGAGGAAGGGAATAGGGTAAGGAGAGAAATTTTACATAGAAAAAAATCTGCAAAATAAGGATGCACAATCCGTGCAACTACTGGATTAGGAATCCCAGTATATACTACACTTTTCAGTATCAGTATTTTTGTTGCAGCTTTCCTCCTTTATAATTTTTCATGAAACAGTTCTATTTTTATTTTATAAAACAACTCATTCTTACCTCTGCTACTTTAGCTGGAGACAAGTGATGTTCAACAGATCTAGAAACCTGGAGACTAATGCTTGTATTGGAATCATATGGGGGTTTATCGTGGGAAATTTCAGCTTCTGGAGAAAGTTTGGAAGCAGTTAACTCTGATGTGACTTTCCAAGTCTCTTTTACCAGGTTTTCGCTTTGGAAAAATGAATAGTTTTACTTGTAAAATGTTTACTAGTTAAACATTAAAATGTTTTTATAATGCATGGCCAGAAACAAGCACATTATGCCAGGTTTATGACCCTTCTTTGTCAAAGTGATTAAAAATACCTTTAACTGCTCTAGAAGGTTTATATTATGCAGCAGCTATATAACTGAGTAATAAATAAGTTCAGCTAGCAAGAAATACAATGCTACAAAAGTGCCATCAAGTTACATTTCAGAAATAGGTTTCATTGCTCTAATACTTCAAAAGTTACTTGGAGAAAATGAAGAATATGTAATAAACTATATAGATGTTATTTTTTAAATCACCAGTAACAGTTAGATTTCCAGTATTTCTGGGGTACTCCATCCTGCACATGCCATTTTACTAAACTGTTTACTACATATTTTGGAACATATTAGCTCAGATCACCACAGAGATTAAATATATTAATATAAAAAGCAGAAATAAGGTCCATACCTTTTGTTGTTAGTTCTCTGCACAGCAAGGCTTTCAGGCTGTAAATCATGCCTCTCTGCAAAGCTGATCTGAGACCCTTCTTCCAGTTCTACTGTCTGCTCTTCTGTAGTATTTTTTGACACTTCTATTATTTTAGACATTAGAGCAACAGTCAGTATATATACTTTGGATAAAATTACAACTTTGATAGGACCACATATTTAGATTTATTGCCAGAAGATTTATTTACAAAGACCTCATAATAAATATATCACCAGAAAATGTAGTATGAATCTGTTTTAAGAATGACAGTCAAATATCTATTATAGCTCATAACGGAACATTAAACATCAATGAATGTAGTATGCCTGTGTCGTCTTATTGTTTGAGTGTGGGATTAGGACATTGGAGGCCAAGGTATGAATCCACACTCAGTCATAAAAACCCATTGGGTGATCTTTACCAAGTCACAGACCCTGCAAAAGGAAATCTTTCCAAGAAGACCCCCATGATAGCTTTGCTTAAGATTCATCGTAAGTCAGAAAGAAATGTAAGACACGCAACAACATAAAAAGCGCATAGCCCATGCATTTCAGGGCTGTGCCCAAGGGGGCAGGGACATAATGTTTTAAAGCTAGAAAATGGTGCTTCCTGTCTACTGTAACTCAAATCAGGAAATATAGTTTCAACCTAGTTTCACAGATGAGATCATTGTTGGCCTTGGAGACACAGGTCTGCAATTTGGTTCTATAGCATTTCCCCCTAAACCTCATGTCCAAATTTGTGTGAGGCCAAAAGTGATTTTGCAACATGTTCCTGGAGATGTTCAAATGACCACAAAAAAATCCCAATTGGAATGCTATACCATACTCTACAGGCTGCCTTTAAAAGGTGGTTGGACATTTTATCTAGTTTGGAATGCTTTATGTATATTTTTAAAATCATGTCAAATACGACTTGGGAAACTGCAAATCACTTCTGATGTAAGAGAACTGGCTGTCCACAGAGACATTGCCCAGGTCAGTGGTTCTCAACCTGGGGTCCCCCAGATGTTTTTGGCCTACAACTCCCAGAAATCCTAGCCTGTTTACCAGATTGAGAACCACTGGCCCTGGGGATGCCCAGATGTGTTACCATCCTGTGGGAGGCTTTTCTCATGCCCCCGCATGGGAAGCTGGAGCTGAAAGACGGGAACTCACCCCATCTCATGGATTCAAACCACCGACCATGGATTCAAACCACCGACCCGGCACAAGGGTTTAATCCATTGCATCACCGCAGCTCCATTAGCCATATTATAAACAAGCACTCATTACAGGAAGAATGTGCGCCCCTTCTTGCAACATTTTACTAACTTGCTATCTGTTTACAGGCACAGTTCAAAGTGCTGGCTAGGTATTTATAAATCCCTGTCTGACATTTAATGTAATGGACTATAAACGTACCATTCCGGATTTGATTGAATTGCTCCATATCTGAAATCAGACCAAGATATTTCTGAGAAGTGTTATGGTTTGGCCCCAGTGCTCTGTTAAGATTTGGTTTTGGTTTAGGAAATCTGCATCTTGCTGGTCTAGAAATTTTATTTTCTTTGGAAGTAGATGAAACACTACAGACAAACAGAATGTAATAGTAAGTCAATTTAATGATCTGAACTGTACTTGTGAAACAAAACAAAACAGCAATCATAACTACCGCTGCAGAGAGTTTGAAATAATTCCCTCGTGTATTTTTATTTGCAGAGATTGAAAAAAATAATTTTAGGAGACTGGTTGAAGAAAACTGGGAATTATGGTCAAAAAGTAACATTTCCCAATTCTTTATATATATTATATCTGCAATGATCAGTTCCTGGAGTGTAAGCAAAAATGGAATAGAACTGACAGGGTATTTGTATTTAAATCAGGAAAGAGGGGAGGAAATGTGGGTGCAAAAGAGTTGGGGAAAAGCGGCTACATAACCATGACTATCAAGACATACTGATAAGACTGAAAGAGTCAGTGGGATTCCTAAAATAAAAAAAGAGGTATGCTTAATTTAGCAACACAAACCTGCTGGCCCTAGTTGTCTCCTGTGAACAATCTTCCAAACCTGATACAGTGGGAAGCCTTCTACTAAGTGAAGAAACTGGTTCATATTTTGAAGATCCAGGAAGTAACACATTAGTTTGTTCCTGTAATTTATCTTCCAAATCCAATGGTTCAGTGCTTGGATCTTCAATAGCAGCTCTGTTCATAGTCTCTGAAGAAACCGGTTCATTCTTTGAAGGCACACACCAAGGCACATTACAATCGATTATAATGTGTTCTTCATTATGCTCATCTGGCAACCTCTTGGCAACATTCAGTTCCTTGTAACAAGGAAACTCCTGTGGTTTTTCTTTTTGTCACAAAAACAAAAAGTTGAAAAAAATTACACCCTTAATGTAGAACATTAAGATCGTCTGGAGAGGCCCTGCTCTCGATCCCGCCTGCGTCACAGGCGCGCTTGGCGGGGACGAGAGACAGGGCCTTCTCAGTGGTGGCCCCTCGGCTATGGAATGCCCTACCGGCAGACATCAGACAGGCACCTTCGCTGCTGACGTTTCGGAGAATGGTTAAGACCTGGCTTTATGAACAAGCGTTTGGTTAAGCAGTGCAACCAATCATAGGAAGATGGTAAATGGAACATAGGAATGGCACAAGGATTATGAGAACGGATCTGATTTCAACTGAGGCGTTATGTTATGTCTGTTTTGTTGATCTGTCTTGTTGATTGTTAACTGTTGTGGATTGATGCTGTTGATCCTGTTTGTTGCATTGTTATGTTTTAATTGCACTGACACTGTTTGATAATTGTACCATGTAAACCGCATTGAGTCGCCTGTTAAGGGCTGAAAAATGCGGTATAGAAATAAAGCAAATAATAATAATAATAATAATAATAATAATAATAATAATAGTTGCAACTATTCAATTGCAAACATTCAGACTTTGCAACTTCAACTGAGTCAATGGGCTAAAAACAGTTTGAACTCAAATACAATTTTGGTGGCTGAAGACTATACAATATCTTCCAAAGACTGTCATTCTGCTGGTAGGCAAGACTTTTTTATGCAAGCAACTGACTGTATAATAGACATGGCATTTTGAGAGGAATGTGCTGAGCTCTTTAAAATTATAGTACTTATTTATTATTAAACTAAACTGATATTTCAAAATGTTTTAATTGTTGTTTTAATAGTATAATTTGTATTTCAATTATGCCTTTGAAAAGTATTTAGAAACTTTAGCTGGTTCAAAAAGGCTGCTGCCAGATTGTTAACTGAGGCTGGATGCAGAGAACACACAACTCTCTTGCTGCAACAGCAATCCATTGATTGCTGATTTATTTCTGGCCACAATTAAAAGCTATATATGGCTCGGGTCCAGATTATTTGAAAGATAGCATTCTCCAGTATGAGCCTGTCTGTGTTTTAAGTTCTTCTCTGTCACCCTTACAGGTAATCTGGGAACATCAGATCAGGAACACCCTTCCTAGAGAAGTTAAACTGGCTTTCCTTTCATAGGCAAATGGAGACCTTTTTTGTTTCTGCAAGTGTTTTGATGACTATTTGTTCAGGAGAAAAATTGCCTTTCAAAATGTGCAATACTATTTATTTGTTATTTTCTTGCTTTTTCGCTGCTTGTAATTCTACTGTTATTTTAACTGTATTTTTTGTATGTTTTCATTATATAAATTTTAAATTTGCAAGATGCTTTGAACCAAAGACTGGGGGAAAGGTCACATATAATGAAATGCTGTTGTGGCTAGGAGATTTTGGGGCGGGGGGGGGGGCGGGGAGCGGGGCTCTTAGTAGTCTCTCTCCCACAGCAAAGTCTGTCTACCTGGCACCTACCTTAGGCTGCTAGGAAAAAAGTTCCTTTCCTCATTAGGTCTTACAGGTTTGGTAACTCTTTTTTTTTTTTTATCTGACTCCCAAAATTCTGCTGCAATTTTAATATGTCTGAATTTTTTAAATTGTTTTTTATTTTGATACCCTGGAATTTCTACTTAAGGATAAGAAAGAAAATTCTTTTCCCCCCCTTTATTTGGCTTTGATGCATAAAGCTTGTGTCTTTTTCTTTACATTGCAGCAAAAAGGAGGAGATAACACAAGGAAAGGCAATGCAATTCGCAAAACATTCATAGAGTGGGCTTATTCAACACAAATGTTGATGCCTTGTAATCGTTTTATTGAAGTATACTTATACACACAAAAAGTTGTGAAGCCATATTTATCATACCTTCGGTGGCAATGTTTAGCTGGAAAGCTGGATCTCTCATAGCAAGTAAAGTCATGGCTGCTTCTGTACTTCCATCAGCAATCCCTAAAAGAAGTGTAAATGCCTTTACAAACAATCCAAGGACAGTATATTTCAATACCACATTTACAGTATGCTAATTTTGGAGAAGAAGAAAATGCTTGTTTCTGGAACACACAAATTCCATTGATTCTACAGCTATCTATATAAATAAAAATGTAATGTCCGTTTGTTCAGGACCTCATAATTCCCAAACTACCACACAGATTCCTACTAGGCGTGGTTGATCCAAAAAATTGGTTCAAAACTTTTTCAGATGTAGGGGGTGCTGATGGTTCAATTCTAAAGTCACTTCCGAATTTTTCCAAAAAAATCAAAACTTTCTGAAACTTCCAAAACTTCCGAATCAATTTGTTAATGC
This sequence comes from Anolis sagrei, assembly GCF_037176765.1. NCBI lineage: Eukaryota > Metazoa > Chordata > Lepidosauria > Squamata > Anolidae > Anolis > Anolis sagrei. The sequence goes on along the minus strand of NC_090022.1, from coordinate 261,857,610 downwards.
AGACATGCATGCACAGTAGGGAAAAACAAAACTGGCACTGGGGAAACTTCAGGGGATTCTCCCTCCCTCATTTTTAGACCAATCCCAGTGAAACTTGCTACAGTGGTATAACACATGGGCCACTGTTACCTCACCACCTTTCATAACTTTTGACTTATCCATCAATTTTTGGCGAATTTTCAAAGTTTTTATAAAGAACATTTTTTAATAATAAAGAAAATCTGTTCCTGGTTTGAAAGTGTTATTTACTGTTTCATTGGGTGGTCTTTACTTTGAAAGTTGTTGTTCTAGAAACTTTGTTTGTGTGGCACAAACTGTGTTAAATTGTTTGAGAATAGAAATCATAGTACAAACCCCATCAAGGGACATCTAGACTGACCCCGTTCTTCTGCGCAGAAAGGCACCACCCAAACTTTCCTGACATCCATTTGCTTCCTCTACAGAGCTGGAGGGGACCCTCAAGACACATCAATTCATTTATTCCTTTTTTGCAGATGCAATCCATCATTTTATTTTATCATTACTTACTGGCTACCTCAGTGCCTTGTTCATAGCAAACGTAAAATGATTGGTTTTTAAGCAGTTTATGTTTTCTTGGATTTGCAAAAGTTGCTTATTGCTTTGCTGCCTTCTTTAGACACCTCTGTAGATTCAATCAGTTTATTTTATATTTAGACGAAGACTGCTACAGACAGCTATTTTTTGGTCCTTCAGCCATTTTAGCTAATGAGCAGCTGTGCATTGTGGGAAATGTAGTTTAACAGCAGGGCCTTTTACAATCTCTACCATTGCGGGCCTGGCCTTCACAAACTACAGTTATGATGGTTGTGATTAGCCACGCCCACCGCTTCCCTCCTTGCATCGTCAGTGGAAAGAATGAGATTTTTAAAATTCCCTTGCGCTTACCAAAGTTGTTTAATGGTTGTGAAAATTAAATAACTTTGGGAGACATCCAAACATTATAGAATATTTCTGGGGGGGAAAGCTAAGAAGTTCAAATTCAGATTCCCCCCCCCCCCCACCACCACCACCATTTTTCCTGAATGGTTCAAAACTGCATCGGATGTCCAAATTCGTATGGTTTTTTTCCGAATTAGTCATTTCTTAATGAACCTATTCAACCTTAATTGCTACAAAATTTGGACACAATGTAGCATTCAAATTGACGAATGTTTTAAGGTATTCACATACCTACTATCACAAACTAGTTGAAACTGACACAGGTAACACCATTACCCTTAGCAACAGCCAATCAGGCTCCTCCTCTCTTAGCTACTGTCGTAACAGATGACTCCTCCCCTTAGCAACAGCCAAGCAGTCTCCTCCCTTAGCAACGGTCGTTGCAGACAGCACCTCCCCTTAGCAACCGCAAGCAACGGCCAAGCAGTCTCCTCCCTTTAGCAACCAACGTGTGCAGGGCTGCAAGTGACAGCTAGGCCCACTTCCTCATCACTCAGTTCGGCTTGGCGAGTTACACAAAGTCGAGGCTCTGTGGCCTAGCCATGGAAAGGAGGGATACAGTGAGTGAAAATCCTTTTCATGTGCCTCAACGAGGAGAGCGAGAGAGACCACTACTTATTACATTATTATAACTGTATTACATTATTATTACATGAACTAGCTGTACCCGTCACGCATTGCTGTGACCAACCTTCCCTCCCTCTTTCTCTCCTTCTTTCTCTCCTTCCTTCCTTCCCTCCCTCCCTCTTTCCTTCCATCTTTTTCTTTCCCTTCTTCTTTCCCTTCTTCTTTCTTCCTTCTCTACCTGTTTCTTTTCTCGCTTCCTTTGCTCCTTGGTTCCATCCTTCCTTCTGTCCTTCCTTCCTTCCTTCCTTCCTTCCTTCCCCCTTTCTGTGTATGTGTTTTGCGTGTGTATATATGTGTGTGTATATCTCTGTATATATTTGTGTATATGTGTATATGTGTATGTTTGTGTACATATGTGGTTTTGCACATGCGTTGTAATGTATTTTTGTTTTTTGGCTTTTTAAGTCTTTTCCGCTGTGTTTTTCAGTGTTTTTTATGAGTGATGGTCACTTGTTGGCCTGATAGGTGTATTGTGTCCAAATTTCGTGCCAATTTGTCCAGTGGTTTTTGAGTTATGTTAACCCCACAAACGAACATTACCTTTTTATTTAAATTGGTTTTGCTCCTAGGTTTATAAATGTCATTATTTTCTAGGGTTCCATAATAAAAACAGTGATAAAGGTTTACTACGCTGAAAGTTTTTTTTGTTGTTGTGGGACATCCTGCACCACATTATATTATTATATTACTATTAGATTTTTACTGTATTTTCTTTCCCGTGTCAGGACCCCAACTTGAGAAACTGCAAGTCACTTCTGGTGTGGAATAACTGGCCATCTGCAAGGATGTTACCCTGGGTCCTATGGGAGGCTTCTCTTTATATATCTGTGGAAGGACCAGGGTGCAAGAAGGAACTCTTTTCTACTTGAGCCAAGTGTGAATGTTGCAGCTGGCCAGCTTGATTACCACTGAATAGCCTAACAGCTTCAAAACTTGGCTTCTTCCTCCCTTGAAGAATCCTTTCTTAAGAGGTGTTACCTGGCACTGATTGTTTCATCTCTGGAATTCCTCTGTTTTCTGTGTGGCGTTCTTGTTTACTATCCTGATTTTAGAGTTTTTAAAAACTGATAGCCAGATTTTCAATAATAGGGAGGAGGACACACTGTATTGGCTTCCTGGGAGGGCCCTATGAGCTCTCCCAGAAGGAAAATAACATGGGGGCATGGCCAACAAGGAAGCTATGCCTCTGTTATTCTCCCCAAGGGGAGGGCAGACAAAGAAAAAGATCTATTTCCATCCTCAACAATGCGTGGCCAGGCACAGCTAGTAGTCTTTATGGAACTAATTACTGGATCTAGGATGTAGTGGGCAATTTTGGAGGTTTCAGGAGCAAATTTCCTGTCCTTAAACACACATCAGCCACATTAAGTACCAAACAATGGCAAGAAAACTTCAGAGATAGTCAGAATTTGATGTATTGTTTTGGAAAAAAAAGGCTTCTTTTAATGGTGTTGTGGGGGGGCGGGGGGATCCAATCTGTTGTTGTTGTTCTTGTTATTGTTGTTATTATTATGTGTATTTATACTTCGCTTTTCCTCTCCAAAGGATTTCTATATATTTAAAATCTACAAATATATAAAAAACATTGAAACAGTATTAAAAATCACAGTTAAAATCTATAAAAACCCATAAAAACACAACCCATGAAAACATTTAAAATCTGAATCACCATATCTAAAGAAAAGCAATTAATTCTTTTTACCAGAAAAAGCATGATTTAGTCTGGAGGGGCTGAAGACTGCAGAATAGCCTTCGGTGAGCCATCCCCTTTGCCCACCAACAATTTAGGCCCATATCTTTATTTCTGCACAGGAATTTTACATTTGTCTGCTCTGAAGAATACAATAAAGTATTCCTTCCTTAACCCAACATTGTGTTAATAACCAAATTCTAGCATGATAATTATTACTTCTCCTTTCCCTACAACCCCATGTGCCATCCAGAAACTAGCCCAACAAAGTTTCCCAGTCCTTTGAAGCAGGTTTTTTGTGGAAGAACTGAGTTACATAGAGAGTGATCAGTCCTTAATGCTCTATTGATAGAGGTAATTTTGTCAAGAAAAGCGTCACATGGAGTCCTGGGCATAATCTTTAGAGGAACTAACTCTCAGGCAAGTATGAAACTTAAGCCTTAGTCACAGGTGCTTATTTTAGTGAAAATTAATTTTAGAAAAAATATAACAGTGAGCAGTAAACATTCACAAACATAACTTGACAAACTTTGTTTAGTTATGGCTATCTAGAAATTTACCTGTTTCCTTGTTTTGTTCTTCTTGTATTATAACCTTGGGAAGAAAGAAATACAAGCTATTTACTTCATTTCTGGATTTTTCCAGATATATTAAATTCTGCAAAGTAACATTTTATTAGTTTACACTACATGTGATAATTAGAAGTTGTCATCAAAAACAAGCAGTAAATGGTTCATAAAAATCAAGATTTCAGCCGAAAATGTGAAGCTCATTGAGACCAATGAACTGCACAGACTATAATGTGATTTAACATCATACATTGTAGCAATGCTACAGATTTGCTTTGTGACAGAAACCTAAGAAAATAAATGCAATGAGAAAGGATCAGCCATTTGACCATAAATTCAACAAAGTCACTTTCAATGCTACTGACAACTTTGTGTCCATAGACTGTTCTAAAAAAATTACTTTATAGTGATCCCAATGTATGTTATGATTCCTATAACTAATAAACCTCTTTATCTCTCCTCTGACAAATTATACCTAGAGGCTTAGTGTTTAGCCAATAATTGCTTTCTGTCTTCCTAGTTCTAATTTGGACTATATACCTGGCTATTTTCCAAGACTTCCTGATAGTTACTATTTCAGATCTGACAAAGTACAAATGAAAAAATATTCTAAGCACAACTTTCTGACATCAAACATTTCTAAAATCCTACACTTCATTCTGATTTCCCTGGAACACTTAATATTTGACTACAGAAAAAAATAAAGTAATAATAATAATAATAATAATAGTAATAGTAATAACACTTTATTTCTAGATTGCCCTCCCTTCCCAAAGAGGACTCAGGGTGGTTTACACACATACAAAAAGGCAAATATTCAATGCCATAATTTTAAATCACACAACATGAGAAATACAAAACGGACAGTAATAAACTAAATACCAGAAAAGAATTAAGGTTATAGTAATAGGAAATACAGCTACTTAAATAAAACATAATTACACTTATAGAACATAATTGCACAAAAGTATCCTAGACAACTTGATAAAAATGTAAACAGTGCCTGATGGTAGTTGTGAATTAAAATAGAAAGTAAAATAAAGTATACAGCATAAGCAGGGAAATAACACCATGTACGGAATAGGTACACTTACAATTTGCGAGGGGCACAAATTATTATCTCCCTGCATCACAGGATGAGCAGCTGTGTTCAGTTCGTGGATGAGGCACGGCTCATCTGCAACATTTTCATAAATCTCAACCTGTCCAAGGGTAAAGAGGAAGAAACATGACAATACACAGAACAGACATAACAGAAGGAGGTGCCATAGAAGGTTGGGCTCGAGTCCAGGGGTGCTGTTGCTCTATCCTCTATGTCGAAGAGCTGTCAGGACTTCCTTCTTCCTTTTGGTCGCCCAGCATTTTCTGATATTCTTTATGGCGTCGTAAAACACCTCCCCCGCTTTTTAGCGGTACCTACTTTTTCTCTAATCACAGCTAAAGCTGTTCTTGAATTGCTTGGGAAAACAATAAGCTAGGCTGACAGTTGGCAGCTCACACCAACCCAGGCATTCAAACTTGCATCCTTTTGGTTGATAGATCTTATAATTGCTGATGATTTCCCAGCTGTACTAAACCTCTGGCCTTTTCTATTTCTATTGGCTATTATGATCTGAAGATTTAACATTCTATTAATTTCTCCTTCAATCGTTCTCCAATACTCCTGTACTCCGTCACATTCCCATATCATGTGATTAAGCACACCTCTTTGTATACAATCATGTCAACACTGTGTCAGGAGCGACTTGAGAAACTGCAAGTCGCTTCTGGTGTGAGATAATTGGCTGTCTGCAAAGATGTTGCTAGGGACGCCTGGACGTTTTACCATCCTATGGGAGGCTTTTCTCATCTCCCTGCATGAGAAGCTGGAGTTGAACCGCCGACCTTTCGGTCAGTACAGCAGTCCTGCCGGCACAATGATTTAACTCATTGCATCACAAGGGGCTCCTTTGGCCACTGATAATGCTAAGGCTTTTGGCTAACAACATTCAGGACCAACAGATATACAAACTATTTTTTCATTTGTCATTCTTTGTTGTTTTATACTGGAAGTTAAATTGTTTAGAGACTACTATTAAGCAGAATGTGCAATGAGCAACTGGACACATGCACTTAAATAGCTAATATTTTATTATACTAACATTTCTGTCATACCTCTTCCATAGTTTCCTCAATCTGAACAGGTACTGGATTTGGAGACCGAAGCCCTTTAGGAACAAACACTGGAGCTTTGTTTACTTCATCTGGTGAAAACCATTCAACTTCAGAGTCCTCATCATCATCTTCATCTCCTTCGTCTTCCTGAGAAGAAGCCCTTAAGGTCACCAGACTAGGTTTTGAGCTCCCAGATTCTTTTCTGGTTTTCTTGTGGATGAATGGTTTTGGGGTTCTGCCTCTGCTAGAATTTTGTTTACTCTTCTGGTGAGGCTTCCCCTTCTCACCACGGTCATTCCCACATTCAGATGGCACCCTTGGGTCACAGGTGTCTTTCCTCTGTTTAACTGTCCTCCTTGGCTGTTTTCTAAGTAGAAAGGAAGGCATTTGATAAAATAATATTGATTTAAAAGGTAGGGAAAGGAGGAGTTTAGTTGTATATCCTGCTTCGCTAAGAGATTAAAAATAAGGAAAAACTTTCAAAAGCTACAAGATTTTGCCAGTTTAAGAAACCAATATAGATTATTTTAAAACAGTTCTAGATTTATTTACTTATAAAGGTATTTATATCCTACTCTACTTATTTTTTTTAAAAAATCCCAAAATATAATTTTACCCTTTTAATATTTCAATTGTTTTTTCACAAACAGAAGAGGGCTTCAAAATTCCCTCCTTGATTTGACTTCCAATCCCTGAAGTCCCCTCTAAAGAGTCACATTTTCCATTGTGCTTGCTTCTTTTCATATACATTGTTTCAGTGCTATCCGTACTATCTTTTTGTCTCGTTGATTCCAAGGTTGTTGCAGCCTTCTCCAAATTTCCAGAAACACGCTAGAAACAAGGAAAAAAAATGCATGTGCCAAGTTAAAATACGTTTAGTTTCTGAATGTTCTTTTTAAACAACTTAAGATTTTTCAGTCCTTAAACGAAAACCGATATCAAATTTCTTTAATTTTCACATGATACTCTTAAGATAATACACTGAATTAAGATAATACTTCTGCAAAGGCAGTGGGACTGAGAGCAGGATCTCCTCGGCAGATCTTAATGTTCTAGCTGGCTCATAAAGGTTAGGGATTTATAAGCCAAAGCCAGCACTTTGAATTCTGCTTAGTAGCAGACTGGCAGCAAGTGGAGCATATTCAACAAGGGGTTGTATGCTCCCTGTACGCCACTCCAGTGAGCAACCTGGCTGCCGCCCATTTGTCTACTTAAGGCTTCCAAACAGTCATCAAAGGCAACCCCACATAGAGTGCATTGCAGTAGTCAATACAAGATGTAACAAGAGCATGGACTACTGTGGTCAAGTCTGACTTCCCAAGGTATGGGTGCAGCTGACACACAAGTTTTAATTGTGCAAATGCTCCCCGGACTATCACCGAAACCTGAGGTTCCAGGCTCAACGATGAGTCCAGGAGAACTCCCAAGCTACAAACCTGTGTCTTAAGGGGGAGTGTAACCCTGTCAGCACAGACTGTAACCCTATACCCTGTTCGGCCTTATGACTGACCAGGAGTACCTCTGTCTTGTATGGATTCAGTTTCAATTTGTTTGCCCTCATCCAGACCATCAAAGCTGCCAAGCACCAGTTCAGGACTTGAACAGACTCCTTGGCAGCAGGTGGAAAAGAATGATAGAGTTGGGTGTCATCTGCATACAGCCTCCTGAAAGTTTTTGAAGTCCAAAACACCTGGAGGGTCAAAGTTTGCCAATGCCTGCTCCATACATAGTGGTGCTGTTGCTCCAAAAATCAAATTGTTAATTCCAACTACAACAGACACACCGAATCCATTGACCTTGTTAATTCAATATTCACATAATACCTATTGACTTGGGTCTGCTGATACTGTGTTTAACAATTGGATTAAGCCTCCCACTTTATGAAAGCCTAACAAGGAAGAGCAGGAAAGAAGAACATTATACTGCATATGGCAGTCATGAAAGAACGTATCAAATGAAGTCCTCAGTTTAATTTTTTAATAGTAAAAAGGTCAATCTTAACATCTTCATACCAAAGAAAAGATTCTGCTGAAAGAAAAGAAATATTTCCTGGAGTTTTATGCATTCCCTAGAAAGAAGAATGCATAAAACGAAAGGGAAGAGTGACGCTCTAACTTCTGTTTAAGAATCTTCAACAAAGGAAAGGCCACTACCTTTCAATGTAATTTATTCCGCGTTGAACAGGTTTTTATATCAGAAAATCGAGAAGTCCTTCATTGTCATTAGAATGCATTAGCTTAAGTCCCCCTTCTTCTGGAGCAAGTAAAAACAAGATTGCTCTAACATCTACAAGGCAGCCCTTCAGATATTTAGTAATATCTATCATATCAAACTGATTAAACTATCGTTCACCGGGCTTGGTTTTTAGACTTCTTATTAATTTGATTGCAGTCTGGACAAAACTGCCAACCAAAACATAATTTTAAATAATTCACTAGCACTTACAATTGATGTGGCCATTTCTCCAGATTTGCTTCCAAATGGTGTCGCTTCAGTATCTGTGTCTCTTTCAGTCTGGTCTTCTTCGTTAATATCTTCTAAATTTACACCTTTCCTCTTTGTAGATACTTTAATGTTTGGCTTAGGCCTCTGAAGCCTACCCCTCATGAACTGGGTATGTTTTATGGTTTTTGACTGACTTCCTTCTGGAGGAGCAGAAGTATCCCTAACCAAGAAGCAAAAGAAACAAACAAAACTAAAATCATATCAATTTTTATGTATCCCTGAAAATAGTCAGGTAAATATTTTTTCCTTTTAAAACCCAAGCCAATCAGAATATGAGTTGAGAAAATGAGACCAGGGAAACAAACTTCCTTTTCTCTTCACTTTGAACTGAGGATGTGTAAAGAGAGATCTAGTTCTCATAATATAGAGAAACAGTGGTGGCATTATGGTCTCAGGGTGGAATTTCAATTATTTACTGAAAATAACATACCTTACAGTAACATCCAGAAGCCTTTCTTCAACATCATCTTTGGTCATACAGGCTTCCTTGTCTTTCAGAACTTCACATCTCTGTGAGTTCTCAGAAGAAGAAAATTTCTCCTGATCATTTACACTTTCTACTAATGAGGTTTCACTGGTTTCTGATTTTTCCCTTTTCTTCAATTTTTCCAGGGAAGCTTGGAGGTTGACTTCATCCTTGGAGATTAGAAGATACATTTATTTAGAGAACATAATCCTAAAGCACACATGTTTAACGCAAGGCCTGTGGGTCAAATCTGGCTCACCATGCCATTTTGTGTGGCCTACAAGGCTTTTGATGCCAAGGCAACATAGTTACATTTATACAGTTTTACAATCACAACCGTCCCTTTGAAGGCAACCATGAGGCCAATGTAGCTTTGGTGAAAATGAGTTTGACATTGATGCCCTAAAGGATTCCTTCAGATTGGGGGCCAAAAGTTAGCATGGATCAGAATTTTCCTGCAGACTTAAGATGCTTGACATGACTTTCAGAATATTCTGCTCAATCATTAAGACTGATAAGAAACTGACCTTTGTCTCCTCTGACTCACTTATGTCTCTATATGTGTTTTCAAGTCACTGGGAAACTTACAGCCCATAAATTTCATGGAGTTCCTTAGGCAGGAGATACCCAGAAGTTGCTTGCCATTGCCTTCCTTTGCAATACAGTAAATTACCAAATATAATTGAGATGCCATCAAATAAAATATCATTAAATAATACAATGATAGAAAGGTAAAAATCAATACAGAAGAAAATCTGATTTTTAGCAAGAAAATTAAAATTTTCTATTAAATAGGATGCGTGACATTCAGATACATTCAGGTGTCAGTCTGAATGACAGTTCAGCAAGATGTAAGCAAGATCCTGTCCCAGACTCATACATACCCCATGCTTTCCTCTACCACAGTGTGGAGGGACTTTCTCTTCCATTTTTTATTACCCACAAGCTTCCTATATCATCTGAATCTAGAACTGTAGTTAATTTAAACTACGAGTAGTTTCAGACAAACCAACATCAGCTTTTTCACCAATTACAAACTTTAATTTTTAAAAAATTACAGTTAATCAAACATGATATTTATTTATTATTTATTTATTTAAAGCATTTATATTCCACCATTCTCACCCTGAAAGGGACTCAGGGTGGAGCACAACATATAAACAGCACACATTCAATGCCAAAACATACTAGACCAGGGTCCTCAAACTGTTTAAACAGAGGGCCAGGTCACAGTCCCTCAAACGTTTGGAGGGCCGGATTATAATTTGAAAAAAGCATGAGTGAATTCCTATGTACACTGCACATATCTTCTTTGTAGTGCAAAAAACACTTAAAAATACAATCATTAAAATGAAGAACAATCTTAAAAATATAAACTTATTAAGTCTTTCAATGGGAAGTGTGGGCCCGCTTTGGGCTGATGAGATAGGATTGTTGTTGTTGTTGTTGTTGTTGTTGTTGTTGTTGTTGTCATTGCATACTTTCATGTCATAGAATCCTAGAATCCTAGAGTTGGAAGAGACCTCACAGACCATCCAGTCCAACCCCTTTCTGCCAAGAAGCAGGAAAATCTCATTCAAAGCACCCCCACAGATGGTCATCCAGCCTCTGTTTAAAAGTCTCCAAAGAAGGACTTCCATCACACTCCGGGGCAGAGGAGAGGGTGGTGGAGGCTCCTTCTTTGGACTCCGTTTCAGACTTAGGCTGATCCTGAGCAAGGGCCAGGTAAACAAACTTGGGGGGGCAGAGGAGAGGGTGGTGGAGGCTCCTTCTTTGGACTTCATTTCAGACTTAGGCTGATCCTGAGCAAGGGCCAGGTAAACAAACTTGGGGGGGCAGTATCCGGCCCTCGGGCCTTAGTTTGAGGACTCCTATACTAGACTATACACATACAAAAACATCAAAAATTTCTTATCTTGACAGTAAAATCCTCTGTTTAAAACTGTCTCAAACAACCATATCGAATCTGGTTGGCATACTAAGAGTTCTTATCGCTGCCTCATTACACAGTCCTAAAGGCTCGGTCCCACAGCCATGTTTTTATCATCCTTCTAAAGAACAAGAAGGAGGGGGCTGACCTAATCACATTAGGAAGGGAATTCCATAGCCGAGGGGCAATCACTGAGAAGGTCCTCTCTCTCGTCCCTCCAAACTGTTTCCTGTAACCATACTACAGGTCATAGGGATGTCAGGAACATACAGCCCCACAAGACATTGAGGCTCATGTATAGGAATATAGGAAGTTGCTCTGAGGAAAGTCCAATCCATGGTCCATTCATCACTGCATGCTGTCCCATTCAAATACTAAACAAGTTTACCTATCCACAAATATATATGGTATGCTCAATAAAATTATGTAAGGGTACTGCAGTGTAGTTAGCATTTTTGTGTGTCTGTCAGCTATTCTCCACTGTTTATTCATAAAGAAAAAATATCTTCATTTAATAAGGAGTCAAGACAGGTGCTTCAAGGAAATGAAAGGGAATGACATTCCAATTCATTTCTGTTAAATGCTGTTCTGATAACTGAGTGGCTGAAGAAGTATGAGGAGCATTTCCACATAAGCACCAAGGTTTTCAGGGAAGCTCCCCATTTCCACTTGCCACTCTAGAAAATCAACAATATCTGCTGTGACATCAAAACAGGTGCTTTATTTTTAAAGCAATGCTTAAAAGAACTAAGACAGAAAGAAAGTATCCCACCAAGTAGCTAACCTTCAAAAGTGGGTGCAAATCACTGTTCTTTACTGTCTCCATATCTGTATTCCTTACTTCTCCCTCAATTGGAGCACCAATGTTTTCTGATACATGTCCTTCCTTCTTCTCCTTAATCCTTCCAGGGCTTGGCTTGGCTTTCTGGGACAAACCTCTCACCAGTTGAGCTGGCTTGATAGCACATGGTTTACCCTCTTGGATGGGCTTTTTCCTATCAGACAAAGAGAAAAAATGACTGAAGCAATTCAATCAGTATAGCTATGTGCACCTTGATACGACATTCATTCTTAAGCTTCATTTCTCTTGTAATGATGTCCTGTCCACAGTCACCACTTAAAACCTCATATCCAAGATACTAGAGAAGATTAAGAACAGGTGGAGAAAAGAAGCTAAAGGCTTTGAAATGCCCAAGATACTTACACAAGTAAGTACATAAGCAAGTGGCTTGCATACAGCAAGTGGCTGTGGAAAAGCAACAAAAGCAGATGAAAAACAAGAGGTGGATATTTCATTCTTGTGACCAAGAAAACATACCTGAGAAACGGATCTAAAATATTTTTGGATGTACTGGACTGATGAGGGTCTTCCTGATTCATTTTTGCAGTACCTAGAGATCGCTTTTCTAAGGCTTCAGTGGTTGAAAACTGAGGAGGCTTTGCCTGGAATAGCAATATAAAATAATAGGAAGAAAGACTTTACTATTCTTCATAATGAAAACATTAAATGCAAATTACTGATTCAGCAACTTATGCATGGTACTTCTACTCAAGAAATAACCTAGTCAATTTCGTGAAACCTACCACTACAGTAGACATTCTAGTAGGATCACATTTCTGTTGTTCAGATTTCTCAGTTTCTGTATGTGTTACTGTTGCTTCATTTGTTACAAAAGGCTGTGTTTCTTTCCTTGCAACTGCCCGTCCAATATTGGGTTTGGGTTTCTGGAATCTGCTTCTGAGTGGCAGCGTTGGTTGAACAACACTATCTTTACTTTCCCCTTGCAAGTTCTGTTTACTGGAGGATCTGGAAAAGGGAATAAAATATGTGCAAATTAAATCATTTCTGTATTTTAGAAATATTATCTCCAGGATACTCAAGATATCTCCATAGAACAAATTATGTCCACAGATTTCTATTATCCCTGAAGGAAAGAACAGTATTGTTCTTATACTGACAGTTTGTATTGCCCCCCTTTATCTTATGCACTGCCTTAAGAGGTTTCCACCAATAATGATGAACTAAAGGTTATTCAGCTCATCATTAAATGACTACAGTTTAGAAAGGAAGAAAATCACGATCCATAAATTATTGGCAACTATTCTTAAATTATATAAATATAATACATGGCACTTTATTGCTTCTTTCTACATCATAAAAGACAAATTTGTATTTTCTGACTTCTATATTTCATAATTACACATTCAGCATTTCACAGTTAACCGTGACTTGAATCCAAAGGATCACACATTGCATTTACCATTTAGCTTTGGTGCCCTTGAAGATCTGCTTCTGAACAACAGGGAATATTTTAAATTACACTTATAAATTCCTCCCAATTTTCTGGAAAGGAAAACTCAGCTACAACAATCACTAATTGGCCTTAAGTGAATTGATTTTTAAAGCTACTTCACATTGTGGGGCCTGTAAATGGGAAAACAACAGGAAAAATCCCCAACGTTCTCCTACTAAAGATCTTAAAAAACAGCATATCCTTACCCTAGTGAAACACTTTTCTGGATATCTGAGGACCTTGATCCCTTGCTTGGTTCACCACCCTTAGAGCCTGAAAGGTTTGGAGGAGACAGTTGGTGGAGTTTCAGTGCAACTGCCTCTGGAGCATCTGCAGAGGACTCCTCTAACAAATCTGACAGTGGCACAATTTCACTGAGTGTTGCTTCCTAAAACACAACCAAAATGTTCAATATCTGATCCAAAATGCATTCAGTGCCATTATAAAATGCAAGAAAAAAGCCATGAAAGAAACACAAGAAAATCTCAAAAAATATCAGCATCTCATTCTTTGCTATACAAAATACTACATTTATTTCACAAGATACCGATGTAAAAATGGCATTATATGCTTTTGCTATTTCACTCAAAGTAATTTGAGAGGTGATGCTGTTTCAATTTTGTAAAATCTACATATTTTACACGAGTGATTTGAACAATACTAATTTACTAGATGTATTTCCTTGCAGATCCAATACAGATAGCTTCTTGGGGCTCATTCAATGACCTAACATGGTCTTTGTTAACATATGATTACTGTACATGGAAAGCTCATGATAGATTCTCAGGAACAATTTCCATCCAATAAAAACAGCTGCACTGATTCACAATTTACATGGACACCCGAACTGTAGTCTAAAGTCATCATGTTATCTATTATAGGAAACATGCAAGCCAACTGCCCTGTGAAGGACAGGAACTTTAAAGCTGAATATGAAGTATATTTATTCAAATGAAAGTAAATTAATAGATAAGTTTATAAACAAGTGAGTTCTCTTTGATAACACATAGTCTTGATGCACATTACATTATTAAATCAATTGCCAATAACAAAGCAGAAATTCATTATTCATACATTATTGGTGACGATTCTTCAAATATCTAAAGAAAATTTTAAGGAAGTCTTACGTCTAGGTTGGAGAACTCACTCCATTTTCCCATGACACTTACTAAACTTTCTTCTGTAGTTTCAGAGTCATATGTGGTCCTCAGCAGCCCTTTTCCTGCTTGTGATGCCTCCTCTTTTTCTGTTGCCTTTCCCAAGCTCTGCTTTGGATTATGGCAGTGACTTTTCACAGAACTTTCAGTTTCTGCAAAAATTTCTTTCTGGTCTTGCTGAAGACTAGAATCTCTGGGTGGTCAAGAAAAAAATTGTTTTAATCTTTAAAAAAATTTCACAATAGAAATTAACATATAGATAAAACTGCCCAGCATAACAACCCCAATGAATGCCTGCAATCTTCTTACATACTGTAATTCAATACTAGAATGAGAGTGGGAAAGAATCACATGTATGAGTCAAATACAAAAAGTATCAAAAAGAATAGTAGTCATTCAGAGATGGACTTTATCCAATTGACTTGTCTAACTTAATAATAATTCCCATAATTATATAAACACTTCTGCAATAAACTGCCTTCTTTGCAAGCAAGAACTACAACTGAGCTGTAATGCAGAGACTCAAAGCAACAGAAAAACGAGGGAGGATGTAAAATGCACAACATTCAACAATTCATGTATCTGAAGATCATATCAAAGGGTTAGAAAATAATGGGACATCATATGTTTTGTAATACCCGTTTTCACTCTCAGTAATGCTCTATTCAAAACTTGTATACTCAAATCCTAATTTTCTATTATGTCTTGCACTGAAGCTCTGGAAAGCATTGATGCTGCCACAGATGATCTTACAACTAAAGATAATGCCTCATGGGCTTTTCTTTAGTGTTGTTTCTGCCCTTCATTCATCAATTTCAGACTGTGCCACTAACAATTGGTGCTACTGGGCATCAATGGCATCAGAGGGACCAATAATTCTATCTCTGTATTGTCGAAAGCTTTCACTACCTCTGAGGATGCTTGCCATAGATGCAGGTGAAACGTCAGGAGAAAATGCCTCTAGAACATGGCCATACAGCCCGAAAAAACCTACAACAATTCTATCCCTTTTCTTTCTAATGTAAATCTTTGAGAGGAGATTTTATTATTATTATTAACTTTATTTGTACCCCGCTAGCATCTCCCAAAGGACTCGATGCGGCTTACACGGGCCGAAGCCACAAAACACAATACAATAGAAAACATAACACAGCGATAAACAAAGCAAATCAATAATTAAGCAAAATAACCACAATGACAATACATCAAGACACTATTAAAACTGGTTCGGCCAGCGCAATGGGGTACAGGGTTAAAAGTGCTGAGATGGCAGGAGGAACGTAGGATTAAAGTGTGGTGTGCAGCAATGTTAGTTGTGCTAAAGTGCATCTAGGACTTGGGATGGGGATTCCTAATCTGCGAAGGCACATCGGAACAGCCAAGTTTTTAGGTTCCTTCTGAAAACTGCCAGAGTAGGGGCCTGACGAAGCTCTTTTGGAAGGGCATTCCAGAGTCGGGGGGCCGCCACAGAGAAGGCCCTGTCCCGCGTCCCCACCAAGCGCGCTTGCGACGTAGGTGGGATAACGAGCAGGGCCTCCCCAGATGACCGGAGCGAGCGTGTGGGTTCGTAGATGGAAATGCGGTCACGCAGGTAGGGTGGTCCCAAACCGTTTAGGGCTTTGTAGGTGAGCACCTGCACCTTGAATTGGGCTCGGAAAATAAATGGCAGCCAGTGGAGCTCCTTGAACAAGAGGGTTGACCTCTCTTGATAATGAGCTCCAGTTAGCATCCTGGCTGCTGCCCGCTGGACCAATTGTAGTTTCCGAGCCGTCTTCAAGGGCAGCCCCACGTAGAGCGCATTGCAGTAATCCATTCTAGAGGTGACCAAGGCGTGGACCACCCCGGCCAGATCCGCCTTCACAAGGTACGGTCGCAGCTGGCGCACAAGTCTCAGTTGTGCAAAGGCCCTCCCGGATACCGCCGACACCTGAGCCTCAAGTGTAAGCGAAGAATCCAAGAGGACACCCAAACTGCGGACCTGTGGCTTCAGGGGGAGTGTAACCCCGTCCAACACAGGTTGCCACCCTATACCCCGATCCGGTTTACGATCGACCAGGAGGACCTCTGTCTTGTCGGGATTGATCTTCAGCTTGTTCTTCCTCATCCAGATCGACACAGCGGCCAGGCACTCGTCCAGCACCCGAGAAGCCTCCTTGGAATTAGGTGGAAAGGAGTAGTAGAGTTGTGTGTCATCCGCATAGAGATGGCACCCAACTCCAAAACTCCGGATGACCTCTCCCAGCGGTTTCATGTAGATGTTGAAGAGCATGGGCGACAAGATAGATCCTTGCGGGACCCCACAGGTCAAAGGCCAGGGGTCCGAGCAGGCGTCTCCCAGCTTCACCATCTGGGTGCGTCCCTCCAGGAAGGACTGGAGCCACGACAGAACCGTGCCCCCAAGGCCCATCCCAGAGAGACGACCCAGAAGGATACCATGATCGATGGTATCGAAAGCCGCTGAGATGTCCAAGAGAACCAGCAGAGTCACACTCCCCCTGTCCAGCTCTCTGCGGAGGTCATCCACCAAGGCGACCAAGGCTGTCTCGGTGCCATGGCCAGGCCTGAAACCAGACTGTGCCTGATCTAGGTAGTTGGTATCGTCTAGGAAGCCCTGGAGCTGCGAGGCGACCACCCGCTCCAGCACCTTACCCAAGAAAGGGAGGTTGGAGACTGGTCTGTAGTTATTCAGCACCGTGGAGTCAAGGGAAGCTTTTTTGAGGAGTGGACGAACCACTGCCTGTTTCAAACCAGATGGAAAAATCCCTTGCTCCAACGATGCATTGACAATCAATACAAACCAGTCAACCAACCCCTCCCTGGCTGATTTAATGAGCCAAGATGGGCATGGGTCTAGAGGTGAGGTGGTCGCCCTCACAGCCCCAAGAACCTCCTCTACGGTTTCAGGAAGAACAAGCCTAAAAGAATCCCACAAAATTGGACAAGCAGGTACCTCCGTCACCTCTTCAGGCACTGCGATGGAATTGGAGTCGAGCTCGAGGCGTATCTGGGCGACTTTATCTGCAAAATGGTGTGCGAAATCGCGACACCGAGCTGCGGGGTCGTCAGGGACCCCCTCCACCGCAGGTGGGTGGAGGAGTTCTCCCACGACCCGAAACAGCTCCGATGATCTATTTGCTGCAGATGCTATACGAGCGGTCGTGAATGACTTCCTGGCCGCCCGTATGGCCACGGAGTATGCCTTAAGAGAGGCTCTAGCCCGTGTTCGATCCGATACATCTCGAGATTTCCTCCATTTGCGCTCTAGCCCCCTTCTCGTGTGCTTCATCACAGCCAGCTCCTCGGTGAACCAAGGAGATGGCCTGTCACGACGCAACGAGATGGGGCGTTCGGGTGCGATCATATCTAACGCCCTGGCCATCTCCCCGTTATAGAGAGTTACCAAGGCGTCGATAGAATCGCCAGGCTCCAAGGCAGGAAGAACCCTAAGATTCCTCAGGAATCCATCCGGATCCATCAGTCTCCTAGGGCGGACCATCTTAATTTGTCCTCCACCCCTGCGGAGGTTTAGGGTCGCAGTAAGTCTAAATGTGATCAGATGATGGTCAGACCATGACACTGGAAGGATGTTTTGATCTTCCACTCTGATCAATTCGTCGTCCGCCACAAAGACAAGGTCGAGAGTGTGCCCAGCTTGATGCGTGGGGCCGGATATTATCTGTGACAGTCCTATGGCCGTCATGGTGGCCATAAAGTCCTGAGCTGCGCCAGATAAAGTGGTCTCGGCGTGGATGTTAAAGTCTCCCAGCACCACCAGGTGCTGGGAGAGCAAAGCCGAATTAGAGACCACCTCCGCTAACTCAGACAGGGAAGCTGCTGGATCTCGGGGTGGACGATACACCAACAGGAACCCCACACTGTCACGGCTCCCCACCTTCAAGTGGACACATTCAAACCCAGAAGCTTGCGGGACAACGCATCTGGTCACGGCGATGGATTGCCGGAAGACCACTGCGACCCCTCCTCCCCGCCCCCCTTGTCTGGCCTGCTGATGCACTCCGAAACCAGGTGGACACAACTGGGTGAGATTTACTCCCCCCAGCTCATCCAGCCAGGTCTCAGTGATGCATGCCAGATCCGCCCTCTCATCCGTGATCAAGTCCTGGATGGCCGCGGTCTTACCATTAACGGATCTGGCATTAATCAGCAGGACCTTAAGGCCAAGGGGGCTGCCATGGAGCCTACCACTACCTACCTTCTCCAGGGTCGCAAGAACTCTGTTGCGCTTCTCCCTGGGATGTTGGTGAACCGCTATTCTCCTCCCCCACACGACTTGGATGGCACCCCCTTCCTCTGGAGCCCTCCCCCCCCCTACATGGGCAGGATCTATGACTAGTCAGCTCTCAGAGGAAGAAGTCGGGCTGGGGAATAATCTCCCTTGGGCGTTAGGTAAGGATGTTTCTGATGATGAGGTAGATAATGAAACATCAAGGGAGCTGAGTGGGCTGAATAAGGGGAGTGTTCTCGAGCGAAGGAGTGTGGCTGGTTGAGCGGGGGCGACCGGGGCAGATGGGGTCTCAAAATGGTATGAACCAGGAGGGGGGGAGGGGGAGGCCCTAACCGGGGAGCTAATTGTGGAATTCACACGGGGACCTGATGGTGTATGGCGAGAAGGAACCCCGGAGGCAAATAAGGGGCGTATCTGGGGGTCCACAACTACCCTCCTAATGGTAATGCCCCATTTCTTTAAGACAGAGCGCTTTGCCATAAGCTCTCCGAGCCATGAATTGTCTTCTGGTGTTATTTGAAGACGGGAGGAACGGTCAGATGATTGGAAGTCCCTCCATAACCACACTATGGCTTCTAGTCTTATATCCTGTTGTCTTTTACCCAGGATTTGGGCCAAGGAATTACAAACTGCCCTCTTAGAGGTCCATCTGCCTCTGTTTATCAATTGGTCAGCAATGTCCACCGCGAACATGTCAGTTTGTAGATGATGATCCTGAGTGCAGGCTGCGGTTGGCTGGACCAAAAAATCTGTTGTTATATTATTAATCGTCCTCTGAGCGGCCATCATAGACCGCTGCCACTCCACAATGTAGATCATACATTTTAGATCATACATTTTATTTTTCAAGATCATTAGTTACTGAAAGCACATGTCTAATGTTTCTGAAGGGAATCCATATGCTACAGATGGGGTGAGGAACCTATGATCTTCCATAACCAGCAGTGCTGATGGGAGCTGGAATCAAACAGTTTCTAGTTGGCTGCATGCAAAAGTTAAATATTGTAATAACAGTGCTTCTTGTTTTATCTCTTCAAGACATAATAAGCCTACCTCACAGCAGCATCTACCATAATCTCCAAACTCTTGCTTGAGAGAGATGTATTTTTGAATTCATGACTCTCAAATTCCAGAGGCCTCTTTCCTGGGCTTGTGGGCATACAATCTTCTGTCTCAGCACTTGTAACAATTTTGTTTTGTAACACCTCAGATTGTGGCATGCCAGCTTCATATGCAACTGCCTCCTAGGAAATAAAAGAAATTTTACTGAAACCTACAAGTTATAAGAACTTACGATAGGTAGAATCTGCAGAAATACAGCTCATATAGACAGAAAAGCAGAAAATTGCTAGAAGTTATACTAGGAATCTCCAGATAAGAGGGGGACACAGAAAGAGCCTCCTTTAAGACTGCATAATACAGTCGGGCATCCCCTGGACAACGTTTCTTGTAAGTGGCTAATCTTTCCAAACCCAAAAGCATTGCTTTTAAACATTTCCACTTGTGCTCCTTCTATTTTTATCAGTTTTATACTAATTTATGCAATACTTTTGATACGAAATAAATAAATCCAAATCCCTTCTGAAATCCTTGACAGTCCCTTCCAGTCAAGGCTGACAGTACTGGGCTAGATGGACCAATGGTCTAAAGGCTGCTAAATTCAAAACAGACATCTTTACCTTGTTAATTAATGTAATGAAAAGGTACATTTTGAATTATTTTTCAAAGTATGAAAATAAGAAGCCATTTATCTCTTTATTTTAACCATATCGTCCTGCACCTCGAGCTACAAAGAGGGGTGGATAATAAATTTGTTGTTGTTGTTGTTACCAATAATTGCAGGTAACATTTTTTGGCTAAATTATATTTCATTTAACAAAAACAGTGTTGTTTTCTTGTATATTCTGAAATCTAGCATAGAGCTATGAGACTTCTGAGAGCAGTAAGTTCATCTTTAAACTTCAGAATCTGCAGAAATGAGGTTACAGTTCAACTCAAGATCCAGGCTACATTGATATGAACAAAAATAACTAAAGTTATAAGTCTGCATGAGATGCTCCAGGTCTTATAAAATTTCATTCTTATACTAGCTCTACATGTAGAATACACATACATCTTATTTATATTAAGGTAACAAGTTCCCAGAAAAACAATAGTTTACAGAATCATAAACATTCATAGAATGGCACTTAATTCAATCAATCTGGTAAGGGAACAGATGATGTTTTATGTAGTATACTTACAGTTTTATTCTTATTCAAGAGTGTCCCACTACAATCATGCTGTTTAAGAGTCTTCTCTGCTTCACCAGCTACTACAGGTGTTTTTCCATCTTCTGATGCAATGTTTTTTGCTGATCCTCCTTGCCTTCTAACTACACATCCTAAATTTGGTTTAGGCCTCTGCATTCGACCCCTTGCTAGTGGCGCTGGTTTTAAAACAGTTTGCTTGCTGTTTTCTTGCACGGTGGATTTCATAGAAGCCCTAAAGAACAATTATTCAAGAAAAACAATGACATACACCTCTAAGACAATCAAGAAAGGAATAAGTACTGCAGAGACTCTTCACATCATAATAAACCCTATTTTTAGTCAAAAATGTTACCTGCAATTATTGGTAATAATAACAGAAACAACAAAAAAGCCCAAACTGGTTCCGGCCCAGTTTACCTGTCCAAATGTATTTCCCTCTGTGAACCACCAAGGACATTAAGATCATCCAGAGAGATCCTGCTCTCGGTCCCACCACCTTTGCAGGCGTGTCTGTTGGGGACGAGAGACAGGGCTTTCTCTGTGGTGCCTCTCGGCTGTGGAACTCCCTCCCTCCTGATCTTTCATAAAAAAACTCAAAACCTGGCTGTGGGATCAAGTTTTTGAACAATAGATAGAATACCTGGGAAGAGAATGTTTTAGTGACCGCAATGGATTGACCTGGACTATGATCGTGAACCGGCAAACTGTTTTAAATTGAATGTTTTATAATTGTGTTTAATTGTAACTTTGATTTTTAATGTACTGTGTTGGCATCTGGTGGCTGCCTGTTGTAAGCTGTCCTTAATCCCTCTTCGGAGGTGAGAAGGATGGGATATAAATGCTTGAAACAAACAAACAAACAAACAAACAAATTTGGGCCATCTGAAGCAACTAGACAACATTTTCAATTTCAGAAATTTGTCACAATGGAGACATTTGTCTATTCCAATGAACAGAAATTTGTTCCAATGAGATTTGTCTGTTCCAATGAGAAGTCATCAATGGGACCAGAAGGCCATTCTCATGATAAGCTACTAATGTAATTGACAAAAGACGTACAGTATATATACCTAAATGTAAAATTATCCAGTGAAACAGACACTAACTGCAAATGCTTAAAATTATTTTCAGACAAATCAGGCAAAGGTTAATATTACATTCTGTTTTGCCTATTCAACTTGAGGTTAAAGAAATAAGCCTAATTAAATGAAGCCCATCCTGAACATAGATCTGTTACCATGATTGTACTGGACCCAGAAATTAAAAGAAAATATATGGTAATTAAGAAAAACAATTACTCTACTTAGGAAGGATTGAAAACCCATGGGTTGTGTGGATTATTTACCTGAAGTGTTTTTTCTCACATGTATTTTTTTCAATTCAACAACATATATCCAGTATCGTTTGTCTTGTGCTATTGCTCTTTTAAAAGGCATTAGAAACTTTAGTACATTTGGGATCCCTGTTTATGGAACAGAAGAATCCAAAAGCAGAATGTGGGGTAATGTCCCCTTGCACTGAACACCCTGTGCATCCCATAACACTTCCCCCAGAGCAGCTTTTTGGGCAACTGCAAAAGAGAGGAAGGTAAGAAATCTCCATCATAAAGGAACAAACGCAGCAGCAGTGTAATGGATTTAGACCTTAAGTAGCATGCGGAGCTGCCAAAAATGGATAAAAGTATGTTACCTGAAACTATTACTTTCCATAAGTCAAATAATATTTTCTAATCTTACTCTCAATAATGCACCGCGCAGAAAATAGCAGAACATTTTCAAATTTCTTCCCATACTTACAAAGATTCAGTATCCAAATGCCTGGGATCTTTTTCAGTAGTAACCACAATGCTGGTAGTGGGCATATCATCCTGATCATTATTCTAAGAATTAAATATGGAAATAAAATTAATTGTATCTTTCCAAAATACATCAATTTCACAACTTGAAATACAAAATTGAGATGCAGAAATCAAAACAATGCCTTGGACATCTTGAAGTGACTCATCAGAGACAAGTTTTTGGAAAACAAAGGAACATATAAGCCCTATAGTTTCATCAAAGAATTCTGTAATTTGATAATTCAAATGCTTCCTTTGTGTGTTTTTGAAGCAGTGGAAGCATGTCAACAGTTTCCGACATGATTTAGGCAAGATATTTAGTTGCCCTGATTTAAAATACAATCTGGATATGGAGCCTTACAAAACTGTAATTGCTATGCAGCCATGGATCAATCAAGATGCGATTGCCATGAAATATATATGTTTGTGTATGTAAGCATAGCTATATAGTTATTACACTCTCCAAAAAGTTCACAGAAAATAACAAAAGCCTTTATATCTGGCCTGGGAACTTTGTGACCTTTCGGGTTTTGACATACCCAAACATTTTTACACAGAGAGAGAGCCAAACCAGAAGCCTGTGCTCCAGAGGTTGCCAGGAAAAGCCTAAACACATTCTGTTGAGGCACCTGAACACAAAATCAGTTTTGGAACAGCCCAAAATGTGAATAAAAGGGGCTAGAATATCACTCCTGGTTTTACAGAAATGATGGGGTGTTGTCTACAGCTGTCTGGAGATCCCATAAATACAGTGAGTCACACCTGCCCATAGCTGTCCCTTCATTTGCAAAAGCTGTTATTTTTTCATAGACAAATAATAATAATAATAATAATAATAATAATAATAATAATAATTTTAAAAAACCTTATTTGTACCCCACTACCATCTCCCCAAGGGACTCGGTGCGGCTTACATGAGGCCAAGCCCACAGCACATCAATAAACAAAAGCAATAACAATAATCAATACAAAACAGTTAAAATAAACTCAAAAACAGAAAATACACAATAAGCAATAAACAATAGCAATATCAAAACATAAACATAATGCAAGTTATTTTCCTAATCCCACTGTTGAACATTTAAATATAGAATACTGAATACCTTTTCTACTGCACCAAACATCTCTGGTTTCTCAAGGTTGCTTTGAGCTGGTGCTTCTTTTCTGCCAGATGCCTTCAGTATGTTAGGTTTAGGTTTCTGTCGACGACCTCTCACTTCTGTCTTTTCTGCATGACCACCTTGAATTTCCGAACAATTCCTTCATTAAAAAAAAAAACAGACCTTTTAAAATCCCAGTATTATTTAAGCAAAGAGAGGCCTCAAAATGATTTAGTCAATGCAAACTTCTGTATTAAGAACG
Source organism: Anolis sagrei (assembly GCF_037176765.1). Lineage (NCBI taxonomy): Eukaryota > Metazoa > Chordata > Lepidosauria > Squamata > Anolidae > Anolis > Anolis sagrei. The sequence continues at coordinate 261,833,561 of NC_090022.1, read as the reverse complement.
GACTTAAAACCAGATAGTATATTAGAAGAGCCCCCGGTGGTTCAGTAGGTTAAACTGCTGAGCTACTGAAATTGCTGACCAAAAGGTCAGTGGTTCAAAGCAGCAGGGGTGAGCTCCTGCTGTTAGCCCCAGCTTCAGCCGACCTAGCAGTTCAAAAACATGTAAATGTGAGCAGATTATGCCTCAGAGTAAGACATGACTAGACTTAATGTCAAGGGGAAAACTTTCCCTTTTTAGTATATCAAAAGAATGAAAGAAATCAGTTGGCTTCTCAAAAAAATATATTTTTACAGAGTGTCTATGACATCAAATGGATGATGTTAAACAGCAATTATTATAATTCATGTTTTACATAAACATAATTTTTCACTGTTTGGAAAACAGAAAATTATTTTTGTTTGTATGTCTATAAAAACTGAAATTTATACAATACTCATCTTATCTGAAAGTAATGAATCAGAGCGAAAATTCACAATGTCGATGTTTACTAACCAAGGGAATGCTAATCATGCAATTTTTACAATGTTACATTATCTGCATTTTCAGAAACAGCTTTTATGATCACAGATGTTAAATGGTGAAATGCAACACAAAATAATTTTGTTTTAAATCTGCAACTTACTGAGATTTGTTCTCCATGTTATTGTTTGTTTCCTCGCTGATAGGGTCAATTATGTCATTAACATTATCTTCCACAGCATTCTAATTGAAAGAAACAAAGTATTTTAACATTTATGCAATGATGCAAACAATAATCTAAGCAACATATTCAAATGATACAAATAAAATCTGAAGAATCTGAGTTAATGTTTTGTGAAATCAAGGTTCCATGTGTAAAATGGAACAAAACCCTAAAAAGTTTAGGCAATGCAATACAAAGTATTTATTTTTAAATGCTTAATCTCATACCTTTACTGAACTACCTCTAGACTTCATCTCTAATGTGTTACTAATTGAAAGACCTCCTTTTTCAGATGTTCCTGTAAAGTCTGATGGAGTTCTCTGTCCTTCTACTGTCGGTTTCTTGATGGCTGCTATTTCTGTTTTCCTGAAGGCAAATTGAAAATATGTATATTATTCAACCTCATGTTGCACACTAACATCCAATTTAGCAACCATCTCAATTAACATGAACGACAAAGCCTGGCAGGGAAGAGGGAGAACACAATTTCATCATGCATTTCCTACACCTTTTTCTTATTTACTTATTTCACATGTTGGTCACTGTCTTCTCAGTGAACATTTTTAGCAGCTAACTTCATCAAGCATACATAGTAAATTCAAACCACTGCATAAACAGCAGTTATAACTTCAGACATAAGGTTCCTTCTTACAATGACAACCTTTTCCTTAGTATTTTGGAAGGCTGACTATATCCAGAGAAGGTTATTCCTACTGCTGCTGAAGTATTGCTATTCCACTGTTAGGTACAAGGGGAATTGCAACTGACTTTCCAGATCATCAGGAATATTGCAGTTTTTCGGCATATTCAGCCCACTGTGTGCCATACACACCAGCAGATCTGGCAAGACCATTATTGTGGGAAGCCATTTGAAGAAAAAAAATCAGTGATCTTAAGAAAATATTGTAAGCATTTATTAATCTAATTATTTATTTATAACATTAAGCACTGTTTGATTTAGAGGTCCTGCTCAGAGAAAACTATTCTGCTCACCTTAGTTCTTCATCAAGACTTTGTGATGCAGCATTCTGATTTCCATCCAGTACATCCGACTCAAGTGTATCATTCTGTTATGAAACCAAAACAGACAATATGGCTTTAAGGCCCTGATTTCTCATAAGATAGGAAATGTTGTGCAATATTGTCTTTTAACATGAAATCGATGTACGTCAGTAAACAAAAGCATTTTTAAAAGAACTGAGCTCCACCTATATTCAAAAAGTAAGGCCTTTACTTGGTCTGTAATGTTTAGATCTGCAAGAAACAAACATGCAGTCTCACTCCTGAGGAAAAATGAGGAATAAACAGAAAGAGAATCTTTTAATGTCATATACCAAGCACTCTCTCACAATTAAAAATGTAAGTTCAGAGTCATATACATAAAAATGCTAGATATATCCTAGGAACCAATCAATAAGAAAGCTACAAAGAAAACATGGAGTTCTGCCCCTGGCATCAACTATTGCAGTGGAGTGGAGATAACTGGCATCAAACCAAGTTCAAATAAACTGCAAAAACTGATAGCTCCAGTATGACTGGAGATACAAAGGCAATGTCTTTCTCAGTCCCTAAAAAATGTAGCAATTTGACTCATGAGTCATAGAGTTGGAAGAGACCATATGGACAATCTAGTCCAACCCCCTGCCATGCAGGAAAAGTACAATCAAAGCATCCCAACAGAAGGCCATCCAGCCTGTTTAAAAGCCTCCAAGGAAGGAGATTCCACCACACTCCCAGGCAATGTGTTCCACTGTTGAACAGCTCTTACAATCAGCAAGTTATTCCTAATGTTTAGGTGGTATCCCATTTCCTGTCATTTGAACCCAACAACCTTGTTCCCTTTTCATGTGCTCACTTCGTTCATCCCCTCATGTGCTCACTTCGTTCATGTGCTCACTTCGTTCATTCATTTCATGTGCTCACTTCGTTCTTCAGGCCCCTACGTTGTCAGTCTTTAGAAAGAATTTGAAGACTTGGCTGTTCCGATGCGCCTTTCCAGAATAGGAAAACTCCAACAACAAGTCCCAGAAGCACTTTATTAGAAATTAAGATTGCTGGCACACTGCACTTACCCTATAATCTTTACATATCACCTGTCACATCAGCACTTTTAATCTGTACCCATTACTCTGGCCCGTCCCAGTTTTATTGTGTCCTGGTGTATTGTTTATTGCTTGTTGTTTAATATTGCTTTAACTGTTTTTAATTTGCTTTAGGTTGTGTATTGTATTGTTGTGTTTTGAGGCCTTGGCCTTTGTAAGCCGCATCGAGTCCTTCGGGAGATGCTAGCGGGGTACAAATAAAGATAATAATAATAATAATAATAATAATAATAGTAATAATAATAATAATTTTCCTTATGACAGCCTTTCAAATGAGATGAGATATATTCAAAAGGAAAACAACACAGAGATTACTGTATTTGTGTTGAAATAGCATACAAATATTTGGAATGCCTTGGACACATTGTTGGTTTTGTTCACAGCAAAATAAAAAGATTGAGTAGGCTAGAAATGCTTCTAAATACTTTACCTGGGCAGCATTGATTTCCTCAAACCCATTTTTATTTGTATCTGGAGTCACTGAAGGCCATCCATTCTGGTGCTCAGAACTATTTTCCAAAACATCTAATTCACTACATTCAACTTCTATGAATGTACTATCATGAATGCTGGAAATATAAGAACATGAAGAAAGCATTATTCTTTTTTCATCAAATATTATCGCCTGCTCACAGACGTACTAACTTTCATTTTTGCCTTCATATAATGATGCCAATCTAGATAGAATTCATACAAAGAACTTCATAAATGAGAAATATTCAGTTATGTCTTTAGTATACAATACTGACTTTTACATAGCACTGTCAAGGTAAAATCACATGTTGTTGATCATTACAACTGAAATGAGAAATGTCCATTGCTTAGATTCCCATGTAACATGCAGAAAGTGAAGAGAAAAAATAGTTTTCATTTAATTTTCTCAGTTAACAGTTGGATAATAATACAGGACCCAATTCCAACACTTTAAACAGAGGACTAGCAACAACCTTTAGAGCCAGAGTAAGGAATAGGCTGCAGTATTTCAGCTGCTGGCAATAACTCTAAGCCAGGCCTCATAAGATACTTGTTTTGTACATTCCAAACTGAAAATGTCTGATTTTCAACATACCAAGAGGACAACAAGCTCATATAAAATGGAAAAATATCAGCAATATACAAAAATTTAACCATGTTGCACATTAAACTTAACACTGTCCCATATCCCTTGCATAGGTTAAGTGGCAAATGTAAAAAGGATGATGCCAGGTGACTCTTGCAAAGAAAATACATGATAAATATAAGACGTGCTTTACAGGACTACATGAGGTGCCTTAAAACAAAATCTAGATATAAGTTGTTACCTGGATATACAGTTTTGTTCTGCTGCTTCATCTACTATGCAGCACTGTGGATCTTCTTCTACCAAGGAGAGTGTTTCATCAGGTGTTACTCGATCAGTGACCTCCAGTTCTTCATCATCTTCATTAATGCTATTAACCTCAATGCTTGCTGTATTTTTCCCTGATAACAGAAGACCAAGTAATACAAATTCCTCAAAACCATTATCCACACAAGTGAAAGATATTGCTACTTATAAAAGTCTGAGTTGCTTCCCCAACAATCCTTTTCTTTGGCACAGTTATAAATTACTGTCAAATATTCCAGTCTTCTATCTTGTCCTCCTTGAGAAGAGCAAAAGCAATTCAAAGAAACCATTAATTAAAATCTCAACCCAACCCCCAACGAAGTCTATGTGCCTTCCCTAACAAGGACAATCTCTTTTCCCCAAGTTATGTTAAGCAAAAAGCAGTAAAGCAGTCAGAAAAAGCAAGATGAAGGCTTTTAATTAATAAATTAAGAGCATTTGCTGAATGGGATGAATTTGTGACTGAACCGTGTAAAAGGAACAGGGCTAGACACACTGAAATATTATGTAAAATCTAAATGTAGAAGCAACACGTCTAATACAGGCAGACCCCGAGTTACAAACATTAGACTTACAAACTACTCATAATTAACAACGGGGGTAAGACAACAGGAAGTGAGAGAAATCTACTTCTAGGAAGGGAAATTCACTCCTGAAAGAGCTATCATAGGGAAAAAGGTGTCTCCATAACATGCTAAATTTTTCGAAATCCAAATGTCAAGGTGACAGAAAAGAAGGTGAAATCTTCTTAATAGGGCCACAGACAGCAAAACAAACACCACGGGAGTGTTAGCCCATCCCTAAATTTTGTGTGTGTGTGTGTGACTGGAGTTACAGTTAAAAAAACGTGTCTGTTCCAAATTACAAACAAATTCAACATAAGAACAAACCTTCAGAACCTATCTTCTTCGTAACCTCGTAACCACCCATTCAGTACTATATTAATCTGCTTCCCGCGGGCAGATTTATGCCAGATGGGGTAGGCATACTCAGTAGTTGAGTAAGACAAGACCAGGGCTGATGTTCTTATTAATTTTGGTTCTGCACCCAATGCACTATCAATAAATTTCCGCAGGATGCTACTGTGCTTGGTGCACCTCTTAGATGTAAACTGCAGATCAAAATATTTTTACACATAGTTTTTTTTTTTTACAATTTCAGGTTCCATATGCAAGATGAATGCTGTACAGCTGCTGATCACATAAACTAAATAGGTCTCACAGACATAGCTATATTAGTCTGGATCAGCATATGAAGGATCAGCACACGTGAAACTAAATGAGAAAAAGAAGTTGGTAGCATAGGCTTTCATACGCTGCAATCTATGAAAATGCCAATGCCAATACATCTTATGAAATGGGCTTTAGTCTAGGAAAGCCACTTTCCTTCTCTCAGTCAATCTCAAAGATGCTACAAAATCTATATATATAAATAAGCCTTAGTTTTTCTTGACTTAGATTTAATGTTATTTCTTTTTCCTTTATTTTGCATCAACCAATGGGTTGTACCCAATATGTGCGTTGTACAGGCAAAAAGATTTCATTGGCTACAGATAAGAGGAGAGGCCCCCTGGTAGTGCAGCGTGTTGACCCCTGAGCCCCTGAACTTGCTGACTGAAAGGTTGGTGGTTCTAATCCGGGGAGCAGAATGAGCTCCCGCTGTTAGGCCCAGCTTCTGCCAACCTAGCAGTTCAAAAACATACAAATGTGAGATCAATAGGTACCGCTTCTGTGTGAAGGTAATGGCGCTCCATGCAATCATGTTAGCCACATGATCTAGGAGGTGTCTATGGACAATGCCAGCTCTTCGACTTAGAAATTGAGATGAGCACTACCCTCAGAGTCGGATACGGCTAGACTTAATGCCATGGGAAACCTTTACCTAAGAGGAGACAATCTTTTGCACTTTCCCACTGTTTGTGCACTCCCTTATGCTCTTTCACAATCTGCTTCAAACAACTGAAATGCTTTCTGAAATAGTGGACAGGGTGTCAATGGTACCTGATCAACAAAGGTTGCCTCAATTTCCATGCAGCTATTCTGCTCAGGAGAGATACTCCTTTTGATGGAATAACAACTGTAGTCAATATTTTTCTCCCCAGAGTAAAATAAACAAAATCCTTGTTCATTATCTCAGATACATGACATAGCAGCAATTACTTATATCCTTACTTTTTTTTCTTAATCTTTCTCCTTCAACCATTTCTTCAGGGGTGATTCTTTCTTCAAGAGGATTGTCTGTTTCGTGTTCAGAATCTTTTTTCTTCCTTTTCCTTTTCTTTTTTGTCACCACTGATTCAGTCATTGTTTGTCCCTCAGCTTGTTCCAAAATGCTAGGAGAAACCTCATTCTCCTTTTCAGCTGTCTCAGCATCCACCTCCATTTCTGTTTCAGAAATCTGGAAATCGTCTTGACCATGGCTGGATTGTCCATTGACAACTTTAGCTATAAAAATACAGTGTAATTACATCAACAGCTGGACAATTCTCAGTAAGTAAATTATAATACAGCATGACCCCTGTATCCACTAGAGACACATTCCAAGACCTCCACCAGCCAGTGGATATCTGAAATCACATTTACTAGTGAACTCCCTATTTTGACTATACTTGGACCAGAAACATACCATAGAATTGCACTGGAGAAGCTAGAGTAGATCACAAACATGTCTGAGAGGGAATATTTTTGAAGCATGTGCAAAAGAAACCATGTATATTGAATCTGTGGATAAGGGGGTCATACTGTATATCCAAAGCTTTAGTAAAAAAAAAAAAAGTATTTTTTAAAAATGATAGGATTCTACTTGCACAAAATAAGGGTCTGTAAGCTTTCCAGTCTTCCTACTCACATCCATATTGTCTCCTCTCTACCTGTGTTATGCCACAAGGTGCCACTCTATCCCCAGTGTTTTTTAAAATCTATATGAAACTGTTGGAAGAAATCATCCAGCGGCACGGGACAGGGTACTATCAATATACCAATGGCACCTATATATATGTATTTCTCCACATCTTTAAAAACAGCCTCAGCTAAGGATAGCATTTCTCCTCTGAATGATTGCCTGGAAGAGGTATTGAAACAGAATCCAGACAAGATGGAGATGCTTACTATTAGGGTTCCTAACTGGGGCTTGATGTGTGTCAACCACTTTTAGAGGAGTTATACTCCCACTTAAAGACTGTGCTTGCAGCTCTGAAATGCTCCTAGATCCATCTCTCCAAAAGTTAGCCCAGAAAGATGCAACAATCAGAAATGCTTACTACCAGCTTTGGCTTACTATCAGTTGCGGCCCTTCCTAGAATAGGAAGACCTAAAAATAGTAGTGCATGCACAGGTAACCTCAAGGTTGGACTTCTGAAATGTGGTGCACATTGGGCTACTTCTGTATCAAGTTAAGAAACTCCAATTACGGTAGTTCAAAACTCAGCAGCCAGACTAGTTACAGGAACATTTAGAAGTGAGCATATTACACCTATGTTAAAGTCACTCCACTGGTTGCCAATTAGCTTCTGGTCACAGTACAAAGTGTTGGTTCTGACTTTTAAAGCCCTGCATGGTTTGGGTCTAGGTCACCTACAAGGTCGCCTTCTACCACATAATCTGCCCCAAACACTGGGGAACATTTAGTGCAACCAGCCGGAAATCAACTGGCAGGCATCATCCAGAGGACCTTTTTATCGGCCACCCCAAGACTGTAGTATGACCTGTTGCAAGAAATTTGACAGCTAAATGAGCTGACAAAATTTAAGACACAATTAGAAACCTATCTCTTTTTGAAGGCTGAATTAAAATAATACATTTGTAAAAAAAACTTGTTATTTTAGATTAATAAAATGACTATAAAAAGAACTTATTAGTTTAAGTCTAAATACCAAAACAGATGCAAACAAAATATCAATAGCCAACTGCTGGCTAAATATCTGGAAATCAATAATTCTCAGTGAGGCTTAAGGAGCAATCCACTACACATGGGTTAACCCCTCATGACAACACACAAATCAGAGCTCCTACTAGATTTCAAAAGCTACAGGATTCATAAGAAAGGAAATGTATCACTTTCCAATATGTATTTGGTAATTTAAAAAATACCTTTTAGCCTTTTCTGTGCTTTTTTCTCACTGGATTTTTTCTCATTTTGTTGCTGATTTTTGGCATCTTTTTCCTTTTGCTTCCTTTCATTTTCCAAAACCTTCTCAAGGAGTTTTGCAAACCAATTAAAGTCAAAAGGCTTTTTCTCTTCTAGTCAAGAAGGAGATAAAATTATGATTTAATGTAAAAATGCAAGTATTCCCTTGCATCTTCAAGGATCACACATTCAGTTTCCATAGGCATTTGTTCCTATTGTCGATGCTGTCAATACATTATTCTTTTACCTCAAAGTTCATCTACAAAGGATCTATAGTTTAATGTGAATGCAGCATCGCAAGATATAGAAGTAATTTGAACTATTTAACCCTCGTGCACTTAAAGAAAAAAGAACATTTGTAGTCTTAGTAGTAGATTATTGTCCTTTACCCAATGAGAATCTGCTTGTATTGTGAAGTATAAAAAGCTGTATGCCAAAAGGAGTATTCTACTAGACTGCATCATGGTTTGCTAAAAACACCACAAGGGATTTTTTTGTTTTGTTTTAGTACTGGTATACCTTAGTTTACAAACTGGATATGTCCTTACTCATCAATTCAACAGTAAACTGGATACCAAAAGTAGAAATAACATGGAAAGAATATGGATTCCTACACACACACAAAAGAAGAAGAAGAAGAAGAAGAAGAAGAAGAAGAAGAAGACGAAGAAGAGGAGGAGGAGGAGGAGCAGTTCAACATGTTTCAGCTAATGTTTATCCAAAACCAGTAAATGAACTTGTGAAATGAAGCAACTAGTTTTACTTCTCTGGAGGTTTTAAAATAAAGCCTGGATGGTCATCTGTCCCAGGTGCTTTGATTGTGTATTCCTAAATGGGTGGGGGTGGGACATGATAATAATTGTGATCTCTCTCTGAGTCTATGTGGTAAATATTGCACAAGTAAACAAAAACATTTCAAGACTATATAAAAGCCTCATCTTAAATGTATCCAGGGATGATTTCTTTTCTTTTGCCAACCTCCATTTTTCTTATTATTTTATTTGAGGGAGGAGCAAAATTATGGATGCTTTTTTTAAAGAAAGACAGGAACCAATGCCCATCCCCTCTTTTCTCTGTGAAGTTCAGTAAATGATTCAAGAAGAAGCTGTAGTTTATCTTGTCCGTTTGTAGCCAGATATTTATAGTTCCAGTAACAATCACAACAGAACCCAATTCCTTCCTTGCTGCAGCTTAACTGCCTGTTAACTGCAGGCACACATTTCAATGCAATACAAAATTTTGAATTTTTCCAACTCTCTTTCACCACTCTCCCAATGCTAATGCTGCTGAAAAGCTCCCAGTTAGACAGATGACAAAGGAAACCCTTAGCTATTATTAAAAGGAGCCTTGCTGTTAGAGGCTTACGTAGAGTATGCCTCTTCTTTAGTGTGGAATGTTACATTTGCTGGAACAAAAATGTTTCTCAGAGGTAAAAATGCATTGATTTGTGAGGATGCTTTTTGTTTAATTCGTTTGTTCACAGGAAATCTTTGTTTAGACAAGGGCCTTCATTTGGGGACACTATACAGAATTGTATGGTCCTTGAATATTCACACTATAGGCTTATTTTAATATGGCTATTACAACAGTATGCAACTCTAAGGGGCAATATTTCCTATCCTAATGCACAGGGATTAAGGTAAACAACTAAATCCTAGCTGAATATCACCTTATTTTCTAATGAAAAAATGTTTAACGTGTAACTATACTTACTGAATGCTTTATCTATTCTCCATCCATTGGCTTTTTCTTCTCGTTTGAATTTATTCTGAAATACAAACAGTTGAACCATATTGATCATTTTCACTGAGCAAATGCCATTTCTTATTTCATTCCTGGAGCGCACTATCAGGAATGAAAGCGGTTCACAACAAAGTAAATGCAAAAATTCAATGCCTCACAAAATATAAAATACAACACATAATTAAAATAGCATATAACAATAGATCAAAACCAATAAACTATAAAACTTTGAACACAGACATTGAACTTTGAACATAGAACATTGGACATTGCCACATAGCCCCTCCCTTGAAATTTATTTGAACTTATTCAATCTACTACTGTTGATTTAGAATTATATTTAGCCCCTGGTTAGAACTGAAACAGTTTCCTTGAATTGAGGTAAAGAGGAGAGAGAATATTAAATATCATCAACACAGTGATGGTACCAAACCCCAACATTCCAGTCAACGTCTCCTATCAGTTTTATGCATATGTGAAATAATATTGAAAACCAAACAAAATCCCATGGAACTGCATAGATTAATAGCTAAGAATAGGGGAACCCCAGCATCACCTTTGGGATTTTCCCTCCAGATGGGAACTGTAACATCGTGTCCAAAGTTCCATCTCAGAAAGGTGACCCAGAAAGATACCATGACCGTTGAGAGGTCCAGTAGAATCTAAAGAGTCACACTCTCAGTCCATTTCCTAAAGAAGGTCATTCATCAAAGTGAACAAAGCCATTGCCATGTGATAACTGGGTCTGAAGCCAGGCAGAAATAACTCTAGATAACCAGAGGTCATCTAAAAACCTCTGGAATTTGGAGGCCACTACAAGTTCTACTGTTTTACCCAGAAATTGAATATTGGGAGTCTGACTGAGAGGTTTGAATGAAATATTTAAACACGTCTTATTTTCCAAACAAATTTGAAACTGATATAATTCATTAACTTATATGTGGGACAAATATATACATTTACACCAAGCAAGTAATTTCATCAGTGTCTTTTGCTTGGGAGAGTAAGGAAGAATAAGGAACATTTTGTGATATTCAATTGAGTGAGGAAAGAGATGAGCACAGGTTCCCATGTAGATGGGGAACACAAACAGGATTCCTTGATCAATCTTGAACAGAGTGTGCAAAGTTTATCTGAGAAAATTAAGATCATACTCTGAGTTCATTTGCTATGGTTTCAACTGTATACTGTACTCACTTAGCTGGAAGTAAGAGGTACTAAACTCAGGGGCAGTTATCCTATGACTAGATAAATGAGACTTGCTCGATTAGCCTTAGCTAAGATGTGCTGTCAGACTAGAATTAAAAGAGTTGGTGAGGGTCTCTTGGGCTACTGAATCCAACCACTAACCCAAGCCAAAGGAATAAGAAAGAGGGAAGACATCAGCATAGCAGTGGAGGTTTATAAAGGATAGCATTCTTGCCAAGTGATTTCAACACAGTACGTGCTTTGATAATTGGTTAATATTACAAGTAAATATAATTCCAATGATCTCTTCTAATACTGAATGGAAAGTTATAAATATTACATCCACAAACCAAATGCTGATTTTGTAATTCTAAAATGTTTACCTTTATCTCTGTTCTTGCTCTGTGAGGAAAAAGCTGACTGATCAATGAAAAGTCTGTTCCTACCATGCTTATAGCTAAGAAGAACATGTCTGTTTCTGTAAGGAAAAGAAATCACACGTTTTTAAAATGATGACTATTCATAGTATATTAATGTTAACCTCATAAGCGACATATATAACAGAGTATAGAGCAGGCACAGGCAAACTTTGGCCATCCAGGTGTTTTGGTCTTCAACTCCCACAATTCCTAACAGCCAGTTAGGAATCTATATTTATATACTACCATAAAATGAGTTATATTTCACATTATGACGCTGTCTGGTAAGTCAGATCAATGTTTACAGGAGTAGGAATTATCTATCCATTAGATATTTCTGAATTACAAGTCCTAGCAGTCCCACTATGACAACAATAGTGAGGCACGGTAGGAGTTGGAAGTCCAATAATACCAAGAGCATTAAGCTATCTAGCAATGGCTCTGCCCGAAGATATAAGGTATTAAACCTGAGATCCTTTGCAATCATCAATCCATCAATCACTTTGTTAGTATAACTGAACAACTAGTGCTTATTATATTATCCCGTGTATTTTAACAAGAACTAGCTAGATATAAAATTCAGTGAATCTTATATTTACATTGTTTGAAGTTTCAGAAGAAATTCTAGCTACTAAAAATGTGTTGAATGAAAAGTGGCTGTGTATTTTGTCTCTCAATTAGATTGAAAGTTTTCATGCTGCTCTTTCAAGTTAAACTATAGAACAATGATGGTCATGGACCATTACAAAGATGAAATAAAGGTTGAAGAGTTGAACTACAGCTATCTCGAGCAGTGGTTCTCAACCCGTGGGTCCCCTACAACTCCCAGAAATCCCAGCCAGTTTACCAGATGTTAGGATTTCTGGGAGTTGAAGGCTAAAACATCTGGGGACCCACAGGTTGAGAACCACTGCTCTAGAGGCACACACTGAAACTGCAGAAGCAAAATGTTAATCCTAGATCTTGATATGTATAGAGCATTTGGAAAATTCAAATTTTAAATCTGCTGATTGACTTTGTAAATAGGATTCAGCTATTTATAACTGGGGCAGAAAAGAGGTGACTATAGGCATACAAAACAGTAAAGTGTTAACCTATTGTCAGATTTCTTGCTACTTGTACATTACTAATTTGTGAAAAATATTGGTTGCATAAACTTGCACAGTCAGTAAGTGTGCACAAATATATAAATAAGAAATTGATGAAAACAACTATCTTCCCACTCACTTTGGCCAGTGAGTATGCCTTAAACCAAGCAAGCCCAGATCCTGTATAGACCTACATCCAAGAGTCAGCTCTGCAAAATACAAACTCAAACATGATCAATAAATATTATACATACATTATCAAGCTGCACCTCCCTACCTTTTTCTGACCACGGCTTGGTATAATAGCTTTTCCGAAAACTTGAGTAAGTTGTCGTAGAACCACGTTCAAAGATGGGATCATTTTCTTCCACCACACATTGTCCTTTTGTCCTCAAAACTTCTACTGTTAAACTAAATGTGAAATTAGAGGATAGTCAAATATAAAAGACAGAGCAAGAGGCAATCTTAATTACCTCAGAAGACAAATTAATTGGAAGGAAACTCATTTTTCTATCAAGATTACCATAATGATTTTTCATCATTATCTCCATTTTCAGAACTTCAGTACAGACAATGGGTGCACCTAAACTGTAGAATTATTGCAATTGCACATCACTTTAACTGCCATAGCTCAATACTAGGGAATCCTGGGAGTTCAAGTTTAGTGAGGCACTAAGCTCTTCGGCAGAGAAAGCTAAAGACCTTGTAAAACAACAACTCCAATAATTCCACAACTTTGAGCCATGCCAGTTAAAGTAGTATCAAACTGCATGAAATCCACAGTGTAGATGTACCCAATATTGTTTTTCTATGCCAACAAGAATATGAGTGTTCCATTTGCTAACCGCATATAATAAATTGAAGAAACCCAATATATGAATGATTTCATGTTTGGAAAGGAAGGCAAGAGAGGGGAATAGAAAGAAGCTTTGGTATAAATTGTATCGTTGTTTTCCCTTATTGGGAAAAAGGCTTTGCCAAAAATATCAGAGTGTTTTAAGTCAGGACTGAACAGTTCAATAAATGTTTAGCTCCTTTCTGCAGTAGACATCAGTTTTCAAAATCTAACCTTTCTTCGTCTAGAATAATTGAACCATCTTCTGCAACTTTCACTCGAGGAACTAGAAGGGGGCCATCTTCCTCTCCAGCTCCAGTCTCTTCATCTTCCTCATCTTCATCTTCATGCTCAGCAACTATTTTTTCCTCAGGTCTGAAATTTAGAAAGTAATCAAGTAAGGGAGAACTTATTCAATAAGAATGTTTTCCATATTTCCTTAGTATAATTGATTCTGTACTGTCTAAACTACAATCCAAATTACTTTCACCAGTGCAATTTAAACAGTGACTAATGCTAATGTACTTTTTCTTTTAGAGGGCTAGAGTCTTCTGTTTGAACTAAGCATCTGAACTGTACAGATCTTATATTATGTTTTACCTTTATAGTGTAAGGAAATATTTACATCAATAATTAATATACAGATGAGCCTTATTACATTATGTCACGAAAGCAAATTAGATAATGAGGGGAAATAAAGATGTAATTGCTATTTTTATTAGTTATAATTAAAGAACTAGGCATAAAACTGAGTGCTACATCTCTCCCAACTCTTTATTTCCTAGACTTCATTAGTCTGGTCATCGGTTACGGTGTTATTTCCAGACTAATCCAGGAACATTTCTCATCCAGCACTTAAATCAGGAACCCTGCTCTAGAATTAGGATTTATCACAATCTCAAAGACATAAAACAGTTGGTATATTACCCTCAGTATTAATGGTGAAGTAAAAAATGAAAATTATAAGATATTATAATTAAATATTTTTTTCTTACAAATTTCTTTGAATGAATTACTCAACATATCACTAATTCTAATCCCCCCCAAAAGAGGGGAGAAAATATTACTCTTTTGCTTGGGTTGCTGTAGAAGTCTTTTCTGATCTCCTTTCTTGCATCAATGAAGACCTATGAGACATAAGAAATAGTTGGATTTCATTATTGATTTAAAAAAAATAAAAAAAATATGGTCTATATTCCAAAGCAAACAGCAAAGACAACTGGCAAAACCCAATAGAGGAGATGGAGAGAAGAGACAGCATTGCCTCAACAATGCTCATTTCTACTCATAGTTCACCTGTACTGTTAAATACTAAAAGCATTTGCTATAGGTGATTATACAGAGATGCACCTCTACTGACATCTATGCCATTAATTACATAATAGTAACTAACATGCACCTGAAGACAGCATTCGAGTCAGGAACCCAGCTTTGCTCCCTCCTCATCTTCCCTATGTCAGGGAACACAAGACAGTAAGCACAGATATGCACACATAGAAAGCTGGTCACATTCCATCCAGGGAGCTCAGCCTGCTCTTCGGGTGGTGCCCAGGTGGGCTTACTTCCACTTTTATTTTCATACAGAGCCAAGCTTCAGCTGCAGAAGCATTCCAGGAGGTAGTGCTGGGATCTAAGAATCCCTCGGGTGCCACAGCTTCCTGCATCCTTCACTCAGAAAGAATAGAAATTCATCTTGCTTATTTCCATTGAGCATCAGAGGGGAATTCCTTGTTTACTCCAGCCCTTCTAATTTGTTAATTTCAGAGGTGTTTTTTTTTTTCTTTCCTGTTCTGTTCCCGATAAGTGAGGAAGAGGATGGAGTTCAATTTCAGGGGGGGAAAAGAAATCTTGAAACCTTTTGTGGACTAGATTGGCACAGTTCACATGACAGAATAAGTAGACTGGAAGTTTCCCTTTTCTCATTTTAAATATAACACAGTCCTATCTTCCAACAGTGGATATAAAGTACCAACATCTAGGGAGCTTAAAATCGTCCCAGTGGATAAGTTCAATCAAACTTTTAATCATTGTCCCAGTGGTAGGTCTGAGACAGTCAGATAAATGTTCTTCAGTGATAAAAAAAACAGGAAAGGATATTTGGATCTGAGAAAAATAATTAAGGGTGACACCAAACATAAACATGATCAGGGAAACAGGAAAAATGTAGAAGATGCATACAGAAAATGATTTGGTTTTTTGGTTTTTTTGCAATAATAATCTATCCTTTTTCAGATGCTGTTGTTATATGTGTCTCCAATTAATTTCTGACTTTTGGTGACCCTTAAGCATACATCCTCAAACTCCAACCCTCCAGATGTTTGCGCTTCCAACTCCTAGAAGCCCTAGCCAGCTTGTTCAATGGTCAGGAATTCTGGGAGTTGGAGGCCTAAGCAGCTGGAGGGCCACAGTTTGAGGATACTATCACAGGGTTTTCTTGGCAACATTTTTGGGGGATGGGTTGTCTTTGCCTTCCTCTGAGGCTGAACGAATGTGACTTGTCCAAAGTGAGCCAGCGGATTTCCATAACCAAGCATTGGTCAAAATGTGGTTAAAATACTCCGGAGTGAGACGGAAATTCCCCCTTCGTTTAGCCACAAAGCCTTCTAGGACACAAACACAACTCACCTTATCTCACACCAAACTCCTAGGATTGTTGCAAGGACAAAAGGAGTAGGAAGAATGGATACTATTCTGAGATTTTGTGGGAATGGACAGAATATAGACAAAATAGTTTAAGAAATAGATTGATATTATAATCAAAATGGAAATGTATACTTGCTTCATAGGATTGTTTTCTGGAAGATAGTATATGAAGTCTCTCATAATCATTTTTGAACGATCTTCCGGCACATTCTTTTCAATTAATGTCAATTTATATTTCCGTTGTTCCTAGACACAAATTTTAACATTCCTTAGTAATTTGTCAGTCTTTTCAGCTTTAAACAACTTTCCACAGGATCGGTTACTTCAAATTCAATTTGCCAAGTCATATTCTTGAAGACATACACAAAAACGTACTATTTGACATTGGGATTGTACTAAAATCTTCCAAAGCACTTCAGACTTAAAGACAGTTAAAAACTACAGCCTGGTCATTACATTTTTCACTGAATATGGTTTCTGAATACATTGCGCTGTAATGCGTTCTGAAGGGCGGCCTCCTTCAGAGCATATTATAGTCACTGTTTTAAGCTCTTATGGAATCTGATGGAAGGTAATGTTCTCTATGCCTAGGGTTAAAGTAAACACTCATAACTATTTCAGATCATATCGCTTTGTACCTAGTCAAGAACATGAAGCAGGGCCATGATGACCAGTGCTAAAGTTGTACACACACTTGGAGCAAGTCACAATAAATTCAACCAATCCTATTTCTATGTCAGCATAAATAAGTGTATGAACCCAGAAAAAATGGCTGGGTGGTGCTGAATATAATATTATTATAGTAATGGGATGAGAAAAAAAATGCAAATTGTTTAGTAGATAACAATACATATCCACATTTAGAAATATTGGATCCCTTTCAGAGTTCAAGAGAAAGGCACAAAATACAAAAGAAAAAGTTTTCATGGATTTTTAGTCCAGAGTCTCCTGAAACTCAGTGATAAATACTTGTAACAAATGTCTTATTGTATTATATTTTCAATGACTGACAAATCTGCCCATTTTCCCCTTGTCTTGAACACAATATAACTATAACCCATAGGTTCAGTATCTTAGTTTTATAAGATATCATATGATGAAATGTGTGGTAACTATTAAAATACAACAGATATTAGATATCTTTTCTTCCC
Source organism: Anolis sagrei (assembly GCF_037176765.1). Classification (NCBI taxonomy): domain Eukaryota; kingdom Metazoa; phylum Chordata; class Lepidosauria; order Squamata; family Anolidae; genus Anolis; species Anolis sagrei. The sequence goes on along the minus strand of NC_090022.1, from coordinate 261,816,219 downwards.
CAGCAGCTCCTGCCTCTAATATCTGAAGAGTTGGTGGACCATTCAGAGTGGTTTGAGGAGGTCATGGGAACTGCACCAATATATAAAGGAAATGGGAGGTACTTTTACATGCATGAAAGTCTGCTCATACAACTTTAGAACAGAAAGAATACTTTTAGCCAGCATGTAAAGTGGTAGGCAATGTTGGGCAGCGGTGGGGAGGGGGGGAGGCGAGGGGGAGATTTCTGATCTGCAAGCCTGTCAGGGCTGCAGCCACTACCAAAAAGTGCAAACGAAATATAACCAGAAGTGGTTGCTAAATTACGATTGGTTTTAGCAAAGGGCTTAGTGTTAATATTTATATTAAATCTTAGGGGGGGGATTATCTTATTTACACTCTGGTTAGCAAGTCTTGGATTTTCCAGGAGAAAGAACACTGAAGAGGTGGGGGAGTTGAGAACACAAAGCAACCTTTGTGCCGCAGGACTACTTTGTGAAACCCTAAATCAAACTATACACTGCAATCAAGCTTTTTATTGATTTAAAATGAGCACTCGGGGGGAGGGAGACTCTGGGCCACGGGATGACTTCGCCCCCCCCCCCTCCCCAATTGGGAAGGCCGGGGGCCATGATTGGGACGAGTAGTCCCGAAGATTGGAAGGGGAGGAAGGGGGGAACGAGGGAAGTGGGGGGATTGGGGGGGAGGGGGGAATGGGGAGTAAGGGTAGGGGAGGGAAAGGGTTCACGTTGTTTCAAGCCACAAAAAAGCTTTTAAAGGGAAATGGAAATGATGTCCCATAAATTAAGAATTTCAACACTTAACACGAGAGGGTTGGGGACGGTAATTAAGAGAAGGCGGATTGAATCTTTACTGAAGAAGGACGCAGCGGACCTCATCTTCCTACAGGAAACACATCAAAATAGGCGGGGCTCAAACGAGCTAAAGTCGAGCTGGATAAGGAATTATGAAACATCTTTTGGGTCATCAAAGTCAAGAGGAGTAGCAATAATAATAGCAAAGAAATGTAATTTTGTCATAAACAAGGTATTGAAAGATGAAGAGGGAAGATATATAATAATGTATGGGGAAATAGGGGAGGAAAAATATGTATTAGTAAATGTATACGCACCAAATGTAAAACAGCAAGAATTTTATGAAAAAGTGTTAGAGCAAATAGAGAATTACCATCAACAAAATGTAATATTTGGAGGAGATTGTAATTGCTGTATGGATTTAAAGAAGGATAAAACTACGATAGCATCAAAAGCTAGAAATATTGAGACAACGGAATTAAGTAGAGTAATGAATAAATGGCAATTAAAGGATGTGTGGAGATTGGTAAAAGGGAATGAAAGTAGATATACATATTATTCATCGGTACATAAGGTATATACAAGAATTGATTATATTTTTGTCTCCAAAAATATGACAAGTAAAGTACTAAATGCTGATATAGGTATGATTAAGGTTTCGGATCATGCTTTGGTTTCAATTGAGATTGTGTTGAAATGTGATTATGACAAAATGAAAAGGTGGAGGTTAAATACAAGAATACTAAATCACAAAGAGATAGTAGATAAAGTGCAAGCAGAATGGCAAGAAATATGGGGCTTTAATGAAAAGGGGGTGACAAAGGGAGTTCTATGGGACACTATAAAAGCAGTGACCAGAGGGTTATGTATAAAAGAGACAATTAACTTAAAAAGAAGGCAAGAAGAAAGGAAAAGGAATTTAGAAAGAGAAATAGAAGAGATTGAAAAAGCATATGTAATAAAGAGAGATACACGAATTTATGCCAGGTTAAGAGCAAAAAAAGAGGAATTGGATAAAATGGAAATAGACGAAGTTCAAGAAAATTTAATTTATTTAAGGAGGGAATATTTTGAGTTTAGTGATAGGAATTCAAAGATGCTAGCCAAATCAACACAGAAAAAGAAAATGGAAGGAATGATAAATACGATAAAAGATAAAACAGGTAAATTATGTAGAGCTATGAAAGAAAAATTGAAAGTATTTGAAGAATTTTATAAAGAACTATATCAAACCAAAGCAAGCCCCATAGAGGCAATTAGGAAATATGTGGAGGAAAACTGGGAAAGTAAGCTGGAGGAGAAAGATAAAGAGTTACTGGAACAACCTATTAAGAAAAAAGAAATAGAGGAAGTTATTAAGAAATTAAAAGTAGGGAAAGCTCCGGGCTTGGATGGTCTAGGTACAGAATATTATAAAAGCTTTAGAGAAGTTTTAACCCCAAAATTATTAGAATTGTACAATGGAATAATGAAGGGAGATAAAATACCCGAATCATGGAGGAAATCATTAATAATATTAATACCTAAACCTGATAAAGACTTAACAGACCCAGGGTCATATAGGCCCATATCATTAATTAATCAGGATGCAAAGATATTGTCCGCGATAATAGCCAATAGAATGAATAAATGTATGTATAAGTACATAAAAGAAGATCAGTGCGGGTTTATAAAAGGAAGACAAATGTCAAATTTGATAGGGAGAGCATTAAATAAAATTCATTGGGCTAAAGAGGGGAAAGAAAAAGCAGGGATATTATCATTAGATATTTTTAAAGCGTTCGATTGTGTGGAATGGGAGACATTAAGGGAAATATTGAATAAATTTGGAATGGGAAATAGAATAAAAGGAGTACTAAAACAATTTTACTCAAGGAACTCAGCAGTGGTAACTATAAATGACGGAGTGACAAACGAAATAAAAGTGACTAGAGGAACCAGACAAGGGTGCCCTTTGTCTCCGATACTATTTGCCATGGTGATAGAACTGTTTGCTAACAATATAAGGAATGATAAAAATTTAGAAGGGTTAGGAAAAAAGGAGAAACAGAAGGTGAGTTTATTCGCTGACGATACATTGTTATTTATAGAAAATATAATGGAGAAAATGGATAGAATAAAAGAACATTTGGAGATATTTGGGAAAGCAACAGGTTTACAAGTTAATTGGAACAAGTCAGAAATGATGCTACTTAATTATACAAGAAAAGAAGAAAAAGACTTTATAGAACAGAGCAAAAGGGGAATAAGAATTAAGAACAAACTAAAATACTTGGGAGTAATAATAACTAAGGATTTAAAAGAGATAGAGGAAGTAAATGTAGTAACATTAAGGAAAGAAGTCCAGAAAAAGTTAATAGAGTACGAAGGTATACGCTTATCCTGGTTTGGAAGAATAGCATTAGTAAAAATGAAAATACTTCCAAAAATAAATTTTATATTTAGGATGCTACCACTTCAAATTACAGAAGAAGAACTAACTAGATGGCAACAAATGAATAATAAGTACTGTAATGGAAGTAAAAGAAACAGACTAAATAAACAATTATGGTATAGATCGCAAAAGGAGGGTGGACTGGCGTTACCTAATATAAAAAAATATTATGAAGCAAGTAGATTAAGTTTGGTTATAGAAGGAATGGTCAAAAAAGAGGGAATAGATTGGCTTAGTAATGATTCAGGAAAAGTGGAAGATGAAACTTGGAATATATTTTTAAACAGTTTACTAGAAAAGAAATGAGGGAAATTAGAAACCCAATGTTGAGCAACATACTGAAAGTATGGAATAAATATAAGGGGAGGTTAATAAAGGAGGAATCAATCATAACCCCAATAGTGATGGAAAAGAAGTTCCCAAAAATTTTTTAAAAAGTAATGGATAAAAAGGTAAGGGAAATAAACTTAGATAGGATAGGGGATTGGATGAAGGTGGAAATGAAGAGGGAAATGATGTTGGAAGAGTTTAAAGAAATAAAATTGTCATGGTTTCATTGTATACAATTAGAACAATGGTTAATAAACTGGAAAAAAATTAATAGAAGTGGAAGCCAACTCAATCAATTCGAATAAATAATACAGAAGGGAAGGACTGTAGAAGAACACGAAAACTTGAGAGGTATAATTAGCAAAATTTATAAGATATTAATTGAAATGAAAGATGAAAAAACAAAAAAGTACACCCTTAAAGAGATTTGGGAGGAGGATTTAGGGATAAAAATAAGTGAAATAGAGTGGCAACAATTATGGGGACAAAGACATCTAAAAAATTTATCGATACGAGTTAAAGAAAACTATTACAAGTTAATATGGAAGTGGTACTTGACACCGGTAAGAATAGCACATATGAATAAAAATAACTCAACAAATTGTTGGAGAGGGTGTCAAGAACCAGGAACATATATACACATGTGGTGGCAATGTAAATATGTAAATAATTTTTGGGAGAAAGTATTTAGAGAAATAGAAACTATAATGAATATAGAATTAGATAAAAGCCCTAGTATAGCCTTACTATCAATATATAAAGATAAGCAATTGAAAAAGGAGGATAAAGAAGCGATAACAAACTTACTAACTATAGCAAGACTGCTTATAACAAGGAATTGGAAAAAAGAAATGAATATACAAATAGAGGAGTGGTATAAAGAAGCATGGAAAATAGCAATAAATGATAAATTGACATGTATATTAAAGGTTAAAAAAGGTATATGGAAACAAAGCGATTTTGATGCTGTATGGGGAAGATTTGTGGTAAATGGATTAAAAAATAAGGAAGGAAAATTACCGTCACAAGAAGAAATGAAATTTTGGACAGATGAAATGTAAGAATGGTGGCTTGAGACGGGTGGAGGGGAGCACTGTGGTGAAAAAGGGGGGAAAAAAAAGAGAAAAGGGGTGGAAATGTCAGAGCAAAACAACAAAATAACATGTTAAAGAGGTTGATGTACAAAATGTAATAGTATGTAATAAATGTGATAAAACAATAAAAAATTATTTAAAAAAATAAATCAAACAATCATAGATACATTTAAAAATCAGTACCATAAATGAGCAGAGTCTGAAGTACTTCCACATATAAATCAAACCTTGATTATCCGAAGTTAGCTTCACTTCAGCAATAAGTTGAGGGAATAGCATATTTTGTCTCTCCTGTTGTTAAATTAGGAATACAAAATATTTGCCAATCCACTACAGATAACTGAAACATTTATCTGTGGTCACTTTTAGATTCAGATATACATACTGGTGGATATTTGATGTAAAAACGTTAAAGCTGTAGACTGACACAGCATTTGATGCTGCCAAATTTTTACCTTTATAAACTAAAAGCCTTCAGCAAAGTAGATTCTGTAATGCACCATTATATTACCATAAAAAGAAGCTATACCCTCTTACAGATCCACCATACCTCATTACAATAAAAAAGATACAATCCCTGCCATTTCCAGGTAAGATGTGGAAAATCTCCTGTCCGAAATCCTAATGAACTTTTTAAAGACAATATGACCTAAATGGGCCAAGGATCTAACTTAAGTCTGGCCATAAGCTCTTTCTGTTCCCTCCCACATTGTCCTTATAGCACTGTCACAAAAATATTATATACCTTTTCTTTCTTCAACTCTTCCTTGAGCATCTTTCGCAGCGTCTGACTTTTTATTATTTTCTCACGTTCTGAACACCTATTTTTATCTTTTTCTGGACCAGATTTTGAATGGACAGTTTCATCTTGAATTAATTTTTCCTGTGTGGGTCTCTCCTTGAGAGGCGAGAGTGCACTCTTCTGAAGTGCTTCATCACTTCTTTGGACAGATGGACAAGTATTTGGTTCTTTACTGGAAGATTTTTTTAAAGGAGAGAACTGTGGTACTTGAGGAACAGGTGTTTTCTTTTCAGGCAAAGTTGGAGACTTTGGTGAAATTTCCACATTAACCCTTTCAGAAGTCTCCTTATGAAGCACAGAGCTACCAAGAGTAGAAGAATGAGGTAATTGTTTTGTAGAATGTTTTGATGCCAGATTGACAGAACCTTGAGTAGATGTGGATGTAACTCTTGGTTTAGCAAGATTGGGCACAGTTGAAAATCGTTTTCTTCTCTGGAGAAGGGCCTCTGCACGTTTACTACAATCTCCATCTTGATTGGTTTTTTCATCTCTGCAAAATTCAAAAAGAATGACATCTGTTATGAGTATTTTTAAGAAAATTGTATAGCTGTTTTAAAAAGAAATGAATGAACTTATGAACTGAATCATGCAATATTAGATCTGCCTTTTAAAAAAAACATAACAATTTATCCAACAAATAAACTAACATTTTCCATTTGACTGAATATAGGACAATATCCGTTTCAGATGCTTACGTCCATACAGTTCACTGTTAACAATCTACCAATTAGTTATTGACTATATTGAATATACTGCTACAATACCCTTGGGAACAAAACATAATAAATACCAGCATATTCACTAAATTCGTATTTAGATCTTCTATGAAATGATTAGCAGGCAGGAAAAAAACTACGTTACTATGATGTGGTGATGCAACAGAAAAAACAAATCAAACTGGTGACTTCAGTAAAGGAACTGAATAATTAATAACTTTTTCACTGACTATACTTATCTGGAATTATTACATCAACTATGTATGAGATGGAAAAAGCAGAAGACAACAAGGGAAGCTACAAACAAATCAGACAAGATCCCGAATTGTCAAGATATATTATTAAAGTTAGGGTTGTCCACACCATCAGAGTTCCAATTTATATGTATGGTTGTAGAAACTGGAAAGTGAAGAAAGCTGATAGGAAGAAAATCAACTCATTTGAAATGTGATTCTGGAGAAGAGTTCCATGGATACTGTGGATTGCTAAAAATACTAAAAATGCTAAAAAAGATACGGTACCATGGACTACCAAAAAGACGAATAAATTAGTCCTAGAGCAAATAAAGCCTCAACACTCCCCAGAAGTCAAGATGACTGTTATACACTGAAAATATCATGAGAATATATGACTGACTAGAAAAGACAATCATGATTGGTAAGGTAGAAAGCGAGTCAGTGTGGTATAGTGGTTTGTGTCAGGCTAAAATATTAGAGACCGGGGTTTAAATCCTTGTTCAGCCATGAAAACCCAGTGATGACCTAGGCCAAGTCACCTTCTCTCAGTTGAAGGAAAAACATCTCTGAACGAATCTCATCTAGAAAAAGTCCATGATAGGGTCAATTTAGGAACACCATTAATCTGAAATGCCTTGAAACCATATTATAATGATAACATTAGAAGGAAAGGGAGAAGACCACATTACAGATGGATTTACCCAATCATGGCACCCACAGATCTAAATCTGTAAGAGCAGAGCAGGGCTATCTGAGATAGGATGATCTAGATATTTCTCATTAATAAGGATGTAATTAGTTGAAATTAGCTTGATAGCAATTAACAGCAACAATATAATATTGCGGACAAGGCGATTCAGTGTGTATGCACTTTCAGTGGCTGAAAAAACTGCAATCTGAAAATGGAAATCTAATAATCCAGATCTTGGCAAAATGTGACCCTACTGCATGTGTCAACACTACAAAGCATGCTAAATTATTTCAGTTAGCAGACGTACCTTTGTACGCAGTTTATGGTCAAATGCTTGCAATATATTCATACAACTAAACAGCACAGCACACGTTTATGACGTGTGTACTTTTAACACTATGTACAACTAGGACACAATAACCAAGGCATCATGATAGTTATCTTCAAATACATGAAAGGCTGTCACATGAAAGAAGCAACAAACGTCTTTTTTGCTGCATAGGAGAACATGACCCAAATGAATAAGCTGAAACGACAGTATAAGAAGGGAGACCAGCTAAGCATTAAGAGGACTCTCCTGATGGTTACAATCATCCAATAGCTGGCTGAAGACTATGTCAGCAGTTGCTCAACTGTCCTTCATTATAGGTTTTGTTTTAACAGAGATTAGACAGACACCTCTCAGCAATATTTTATTATGACTTTCTGCACCTGGAGGTTTTGGACTAGGTGATCCCTGGCATACCTTCCAACCCTCTATTTCTATGAGATATAATCTAGCATTCAAGGTTTTTGTATAACTGTGGTGGCATCAATAGTAGGTAAGTTTTGCCTTTTGTCTCATCTTATTCTACTATGTTGTAGAATGAATGCATCTTGACACCACTTTCGCTAGCATGGCTCCATGCCATGGAATCTTGGGAGGTGTAGTTTTACAAGGTCTTTAGCCTTCCCTGCCAAAGAGTGGAGGTGCCTCACCAAATGGCAATTCCCACAATTACATAGCATTCACTGATCCATTTCAATTAAAGTGTCAAACTGCATTGTTTCTATAGTGTCGATACACCCATAGACACACCCAGCAGGGCAATCATAAGGGTGGTTCAGCTATATAGGTAAAATCTGATGTATAACTGGATTATACCCATACCATCATCAGATCTAAGAGACCCACTAACAGTGTTTTCTTTCTTATTCTTTCTCCTTCTCATCACATCTAACCAAAGGAAGCACACTATTTCCATAAACATACAGGACAAAGCAAGATATTCAAAGCACAACTAAAGCTGAATATAACAATGTCAATTGTTTCATCTCCATCATCAACAACCAGAATCACTAGATCTTCAACCTTAACTATGAATATGGTTCAAAGCCATGCTGGTTAAATTGGGGACTGCAGAAAGTTAAAAAAAAAACAACAGCAAAAGGTATATAGTTGCTACTCACACACAAATACATCACTACTAACTAGATACACAAACCATTCCCTTCCAGGGAATAAGGAACTCCCACTCTCAATGCTTCTTTCACACATGCAGGGCTCCCACTACAGGGGATGCAGGTATGAATCATTCCCACAAGTTCAAATATAAATCCCAAACTTTTGTGCTCTGGGATTTTTCTGAAAGAACTAAACTTAAAATCATCAATGGCTTTGCGGGAAGACGAAATAGAAGTGCAAAAGAGTAGCTTTGTTCAAAGGTGAAACTTACCTATATAGCTGAACCACCCTTATGACTGCCCTGCTGGGTGTGTCTATGGGTGTATCGACACTATAGAAACAATGCAGTTTGACACTTTAACTGAAATGGACCAGTGAATGGATCAGCTATGTAATTGTGGGAGTTGTCATTTGGTGAGGCACCTCTACTCTTTGGCAAGGAAGGCTAAAGACCTTGAAAAACTACACCTCCCAAGATTCCATGGCATGGAGCCATGGTAGCAAACATGGTGTCAAGATGCATTCTTTCTACAATATGGTAGAATAAGATGAGACAAAGGGTAGTTACACCCAAAGGCAAAACTTATCTACTATTGATGCTACCACACTTATGACATCCCTGCCGGATGTCTCCCTAATGATTCTGTGGGAAGAAGGCTGAGGGTGCATCTACACCAGACCCGGGAAAACTTGGGCCCTCCAGGTGTTTTGGATTTCAATTCTCAATTGTGGGAGTTGAAGTCCAAAACATCTGGAGGGCCCAAGTTTGTCTGTGCCTGTGTTAAGCTGATGCTTCTCATGGACGTCTCTTTTTATTCAAAGTATCAAGCACATGGCAAGTCCCCGAGTCCTCCCGTTTTTGTTCTTTTCCTGTGAGCATGGAGAGAGACAAGATGTATCCACAGAGTTTGACAGCTGGGCTCTTAACTTTCCTATAGAGAAATGTTGTTACTTCAATAAAGTATTTTGTAACTTTTAAAGCTTGACCATGTTCCTGTATTGCTGAAGCTCATTCACTCTACTGCTCTGCACAAGAAGCTTCTGATCTGCTAAACTGCTGTTGCTGATTTACCATTTTTAATGCCTTTTCCTTTTGGAAATTACCCTGTGATATGTGGAGGAGTGGAAGAGTAGGGCCATGGTGGCACAACAGGTTAAAGTGCTGAGCTACTAAACTTGCCGACCGGAAGGTTGGTGGTTCGAATCTACGGGACGGAGTGAGCTCCTGCTGTTAGCCCCAACTTCTGCCAACCTAGCAGTTTGAAAAAATACAAATATGAGTAGATCAATAGGTACCGCCTCGGGGGGGGGGGGGGGGGGAGTAATGGCACTCCAGGCAGTCACGCCAGCCGAATGACCTAAGTGTCTACGGACAACGCCGACTCTTCGGCTTAGAAATGGAGATTAGAACCACCACACAGAGCCCAAGATGAGCACCACTCCTCAGAGCTGGAAGGGAAAGCCTTTACCTTTATATGTGTTTCGTTGTTTCTAGGCATTTGTGTGTGTGTGTCAGGCACGACTTGAGAAACTGACATTCGCTTCTGGTGTGAGAGAATTGGCCGTCTACAAGGATGTTGCCCAGGGGATGCCTGGATGTTTGGTGTTTTTTACCAGCCCTGTGGGAGGCTTCTCTCATGCCCCTGCATGCGGAGCTGGAGATGACAGACGGAGCTCAACCCACTCCCACTGGATTCAAACCACTGACCTGTCAGTCAGCAGTCCTGGGTTTAACCCACTGCGCCATTGGGGGCTCCTAGGCATTGAGTGTTTGCCTTTGTGTTTGTCTATGCTGGAATACGCCCTGAGTCCCTTCGGGGTGATAGGGTGGAATACAAAGAAGGTATTATTATTATATTATTGTATTATTACCAGAAAACATACTCTAAAACTGTGCTAAACTAACCCTCAAAGTGCTCTCAAAGTAATTGCCTACTGGCTCTGTACTTATTTCCTGCCTATAAGGCAGGCATGGGCAAACTTGGGCCCTCCAGGTGTTTTGGACTCCAACTCCCACAATTCCTAACAGCCTCAGGCCCCTTCCTTTCCCCCCTTAAGCGGCTGAGGGGGGAAAGGAAAGGGCCTGAGGCTGTTAGGAATTGTGGGAGTTGGAGTCCAAAACACCTGGAGGGCCCAAGTTTGCCCAATCCTGATCCAAAGGCAATATTTGCGGTGGTCATCTCCACTTGCCTGCTTCCACCTTTGTTCCCTCCCTGCTGGGCGCCTCCGGAAGTGTCTCCTGCGGCGGCTGTGGGGCCCTGTTCCCCGCCTGGCTCGGGGCCCACAGTTAGGGCAGGAACTGGGCCCCTGCCGCCTCTCCCTGTCGCCGCGGTGCTAGGCCTGACGTTGGGCTTCACGCTGAAGCGGGCCCGGCGGAACATGGCTCCTCACTGAGGCCTCTGGCTAAAGCCCGCCGTCGCCTTTCTCCTCCGGCCGGCGAGGCCTCCGCCTCATGTCCCCGGCCCGAGCCCTTCCTGCCTTCCTGCTTGCCTGCCGGGGCCTCGGAGGGCTGAGGGAAGGAGGCCTGTCAGCTGCCAGCCCGGAATGTCGCACCGCCTGCGTCATCAGCCTGCGACAGAATAGCCCTCCCTCTCCAGGAGAGCCCCTTGGAATGCAGGGAGTGCCTGGTGCTCTTCCAGGCAGGGGCAAACTTCGGCCCTCCAGGTGTTTTGGGCTTCAAGGGAAATCCTGGGAGCTGTAGTTTAGTGCCCCTTGCACACAGCTGAATAAAATCCCATATTTTCTGCTTTGAACTGGAATATATGGCCGTGCGACCTCAGATAACCCAGGGCCCTTCCACACAGCCATATGAACCAGAATATCAAGACAGAACATCCCACAATATCAGCTTTGAACTGGGCTATCTGAGTCCACACCGCCATATATTCCATTTCAAGGCAGATATTGTGGGATGTTCTGTTCTGATCCAGGGAAGTCATGCTACCCCTCTATTCTGCCTTGGTTAGACCACTCCTGGAATATTGTGTCCAATTCTGGGCACCACAATTGAAGAGAGATATTGATAAGCTGGAATGTGTCCAGAGGAGGCTGACTAAAATGATCAAGGGTCTGGAGAACAAGCCCTATGAGGAGTGGCTTAAAGAGCTGGGCATGTTTAGCCTGAAGAAGAGAAGGCTGAGAGGAGACATGATAGCCGTGTATAAATGTGTGAGAGGAAGTCATAGGGAGGAGGGAGCAAGCTTGTTTTCTGCTGCCCTGGAGACTAGGATGCAGAACAATGGCTACAAGAAAGGAGATTCCATCTGAACATTAGGAAAAACTTCCTCACTGTGAGAGCCGTTCAGCAATGGAACTCTCTGAGTGTGGTGGAGGCTCCTTCTTTGGAAGTTTTTAAACAGAGGCTGGATGGCCATCTGTCAGGGGTGTTTTGAATGCAATTTTCCTGCTTCTTGGCAGGGGGTTGGACTGGGTGGCCCATGAGGGCTCTTCCAACTCTGTGATTCTATGATATAGCTGTGTAGAAGGGTCCTGGGTTATCTGAGTCCACACAGCCATATATTCTAATTCAAAGCAGAAAATATGGGATTTTATATTCTGGGTTATATGGTTGTGTAGAAAGTCCCTTAGTCTTCAGTTTTCTCTGCCACATAAAGTTGTTGCCTCACCCATCTACACCTCTCAGAATTCCATAGCATTTGCTCTAGCATTCCATAGCCTTGCTAGTTAAAGTAGTATCAAACTGCATTCATTCTGCAGTGTAGATGCAGCCATTGGGATAATGGATTTAGAATGGCTTGTTTGTTTCTGTTTCTGTTGTTTTTGTAAGTTTTTTGGGCTGTGTGACCATGTTTCATAAGCATTCTCTCCTGACGTTTTGCCTGCATCTATGGCAGGCATCCTCGGAAGTTGTGAGGTGACCTACTATAGATGCAGGTGAAAGGTCAGGAGATAATGCTTCTGGAACACGTCCATACAGCCCAAAAAACTTAAAACAACCCAGTGATTCTGGCTATGAAAGCCTTCAACAATACATTATTATTATTATTATTATTATTATTATTCAAGAAAACAACATTTCAAATATAGTAACCAACAAAAAAACATATGCAAGGGAAATATATTTAAAATATCAGAAATCTACCTCATCCCTGTTGGTCGCTGTAAATTACCCTATATTCTTAATGCCTTTTAATCATCAGATTTTATCAAGTGTGTGTGAAGTGTCACATTATGTATATTTTAGTTTTTAATTTGGTTATTTTAGGGGATATTATAAATTTATGTTAATATTCTTTTTATTTATTGTTTTTGATCTGATTTGCTCTTTGTTTTTTGGCATTGAATGTTTGCCACCTTTGCTGGAAACCTCCCTTAGTCCCCTGAGGGAGATAGGGCAAGTTACAAGTAAAGTTATTGTTATTATTGTTATTATTATTGTTATTATTATTATTATTATTACAGTATCTGCATTGAGAAAGTACAGGGTTAGTCAAAATGCATAGGCCAATAAGCCATTCAATTGAATGGCTTATTGGCCTATGCATTTTGACTAACCCTGTACATCGTAGTACAGAGTTTTCTTAATGTATTAATAAGGTCAACAAGTAAAGTCAACAAAGATACAATCATTATATATAATAGCATAAAATAATGATAGATATAATAGTAAAATGCACCTAATTTAGTTTAAAACTTTCCCCATCTAAAGTATACTGCACTTAAAAATCTAATACAATTTTCCTAATAACTTGAATATGTTTAGCTCCCCTGCCCCCCATTCCTTTCCCTTTTCTTTGTGCCACCTTCACCAGGACAAATTTATCTTATTTTTTATCTCCGGAATTTCATTGTTTCTGTTGCAGGTTTGTCTCCTTGTCCTTCTATAAATACAAATTCTATAAACTTCTCCCAGATATTCCAAAAGTCTTGTTTGTTTCCACATTCCCTTTTTAACTTTAATGTCATAAGTCAGTCTGTTGTTAATTGCTATGTTCCAAACATTATTCCAATTGAATTTCATTTTTATCTTTCTATTTTGTTGTAATCATTAGTCTCGCTACCATGAATAGGTTGGAAATTAATTCCTTCATTTCTTGTAAGAATATAATATCATACAATGATAATAATGCTATTTCTGGTGTACCCTTTTCTCTATTTTTATTATTATTCTTATTTCCTTAAATACTATTTTCCAATTAGGTTCTTGTGGGTTTTTTCGGGCTATAGAGCCATGTTCTAGAGGCATTTCTCCTGACGTTTCGCCTGCATCTATGGCAAGCATCCTCAGAGGTAGAGGTCTATTTTCCAATTTTTTGTATAAATTGACATGTCCACCACATATGGATGTATGAGCCTAATACTTGATATCCTCTCCAGCATTGATTTGAATGTTTCTCCTCTGCCTTGTTTCAATAGGAATTGTGGAATGTGTTGCCTTTGAAATTAGAATTGTGACTTTAAAAAATGTTTTTATTTTAAGTTTTAGTAGTTACATCTTAATATTTTTAATTGTTTTTCAAAGGATGTATTCCACCTTGGTGACTTTTGCAAAAAGGTTGCATAATAACAATATCTAAAATTATTAACCCCTTCCTATCCTAAATAATGAGCCCTATTATCAGTCACCAAAACATGATTGCTGTTGTAATATTGTGACAGATATAACATTACATGTTTAACTGGTTTATCTGGTGGTAGGATGCTTATCTTATCAAGCAGCTCCCAGAATAGCATAACCAGTGTACTTATTAAACTCCAACCTCCAGAATTCATCCATACACATGTCTTGTACCTATCTGTGCTGGTGGAGGACTCTGGGAGTTATAGTACCAAGCAACTGAAATTTTCTGAGCTCTGAATATTCTCCCTCTCAGTTACATGTCTTCATTTAATTTTCCTTAGAACTCCCTATTGACAGTTCCACACTCACCTTTGTGTATTGTACAAAGCTAGAATTTGTGGCTTACTCCTAGTTTCTTATTTGTGAAAAAAATTGAAACACAGCTCAGTCATTCAACCGTTAGGACATAAGATGAACCCCCACACCACAAATTATGCTTTCAGCAACCCCATATTATATGTTGCCTTGATTCAGGGAGAGAGGATACAGTTTGAAGGGGAAAACAATTGTTTGTGCTCAATATATTCTTCTCTGAAAATGGGCATTAATGTGTGTTGGTCTGATTTGGCAATCACAAATAAGGAACTAGGCTTATTATCCCCAAACAAACTGTGAGCCATGTGTTCCCAAATGATACACCTTACATCCAAAGATAACATTTTCTATCATGCAAATCAAACCTTTCTGTATATGCAGGGCGCATATATATATATCCCAATCCAAAGCAGTAATACCAGGTTAGATAACAATGAATGAAGAACTGAGGATATACACTCCCAAAGTAAGTTATGTGCCCCCCTAAATTATAACCCTATTCAGAAGCAAATCTTTTAATATATGTGTAAAACTACTATGCATGCCAGCCTAGTGAAATAATACCTGCATTAGGTTAAAAATAATAAGAGATTCATACTTTGCATTGAATTAATGCAGTTTGACACCACTTTAACTGCCCAGTTTGATGCTATCGTCTTGTGGGAGTTGTAGTTTGGTGAAGCACCAGCGGTCTTTGGCATAAAAGGCTAAAGACCTTGTTAAACTATAACTTCGAATAAGTTATAGTTAAACAAGGTCTTTAGCCTTTTATGCCAACACTGAGCTACTGTAACACTGAGCTACTGCAGTTAAAGTCGTGTCAAACCATTAATTCTACAGTGTAGATGCACCCTTAGTTTCTCCCTCCTCCTACATTCCTATTCTTCTTACCTACTCACTCATCCATCTTCCTCCTTTTTCACCTAGCCAATTTAATTATACAATTAAAATTGTACAAAATGGTTGCAAAGAAGAGAGGACTTGTTAGACATCTGATCATTAAAACTACAAATGCGACAGATTACCGCTGGGATTCTTGGCTCCTATATGCAAAGCCTGCATTCTTCCACTGACCTTCTCAGCCCACACATCTTGACTGGGACAATGGTAGTGAAAAATTATTCATCTGTGCTGGGAAATATTTTCAGAGACAATTTCTGAATATGACTTTCTGAAAAGTCATCTACAAAAATCTCCAATGTTGATTCACTAGACAATTTTGTAGCTATACGCTTTTTGCTGTACATACAGTGAATCGATGCCCTGTAACTGAAATAAATCACACTGTATTAACCTCTGACAAACAAGTCACATTAAGAAATGAGGTGTTCACTTAATGAGAGTAAAAAGCAAAAAAGAAGTGTCATTAAGTGATAATTGGAATTAAAGAGGTTGTAAAATGAGATCCCATGGCTTTGGACAACTTGAATGCATTATGTAACTATACACCAGGCATGGGCAAACTTTGGCCCTCCAGGTGTTTTGGACTTCAACTCCCACATTCAGGTTGGGGCCCTAAATTCCCACCATTCCCAGACAATAATACTGTTACGGTCCTTGTAGTCCACGTGGGGAAAATTTCCAGAGTTAAAGACAACTTTAAAAAGACAAAAAAGGTCTTTGAAGAAGCATCATAAGGAACTAGAATGAATGCAATCCCCAAATGACAGCCTCCAGGCCTTCTCTGTAAATTGGACAAGGCCCAACATTAATTCTTTAACTGACAAATTAGGTAACAATAATTTACCAAATGAAAACAATTAAAACGTTAGTGTTTGTACTACTGAATTAACTTTTCCATTAACAAATGAATGGTCAACCCTCACCCTACATGTAAATAAAGCTTTGGATGGAATAAAATGAGGTTGCTTCTAGTTCCTAGATAATCCCTGCTTGGCTTTAAGGCTGGATTCGTTCGGAGTAGCTCACAGATTACACTGGTTCCTTATTATTTTTTCCTACTTAATTGCTGTTGTTGGCTTGACACATCTGGCAGTTTTCTCCAAGTACATCAAGCTTTCATCCGCATGTGGGTTGATGGCACCTCATAGAAGATTCTCTCCTGGATATAAATTTGTATGATTTGAGGTAGCCCATGGATAATTTTAGGGTGCACTTCTTCAATACATATATGTAACTGAAAGAATTAAGAATGTTATTTGTTAAGTACAACTTGGTTGCATCTAAATTGTGGAACAGTTTGACATGACGTTTAGCTGTTGTGCCCACCCACAACGATACATTGAAGAGTAGAGACATCACACTAGCAATGAAGATCCGCATAGTTAAAGCAATGGTATTCCCCATAGTCACCTACGGATGTGAGAGCTGGACGATAGGGAAGGCTAAGCAAAGGAAGATAGATGCGTTTAAACTGTGGTGCTGGAGGAAAGTCCTGAGAGTGCCTTGGACAGCGAGATGATCCAACCAGTCCATGCTTCAGGAAATAAAGCCCGACTGCTCATTGGAGGGAAGGATAGTAGAGGCCAAGAAGAAGTACTTTGGCCACATCATGAGAAGAAAGAAAAGCTTAGAGAAGACAATGATGCTGGAGAAAATGGAAGGAAAAAGGAAGAGGGGCTGACCAAGTGCAAGATGGATGGATGGGATCCTTGAAGTGACTGGCTTGACCTTGAAGGAGCTGGGGGTGGTGACGGCCGACAAGGAGTTCTGGTGTCTGCTGGTCCATAAGATCACGAAGTATCGGAAGCAACTGAACAAATGAACAACAACAACATATTAGACACATAAGGTTTTCATATGATGTAACATTCGTTACCATAAAAAAAAAAGAACACAAAGCCAAAGACTTATCAGCAGGCCCTTCGTATTTGTTTAGTTCAACTGCATAATGCGTTTTCAAGCTTTCAAGGCTCAGACTATTACATATTTGCTTTCCATGTTTATTTTTGGCCAAGCCTTTATTTATTTATCGCAAGAACCATGTTTGTTTAAATGCTAAGATTTCCGAAATAATTCCACCATGTTTGCGGAAAGTCCATAAGGAGCTTAATCCGAGGGCCCCCGTGGTGTAGTGGATTAAAGCACTGAGCTGCTGAACTTGTTGACCGAAAGGTGACAGGTTTGAATCCGGGGAGCGGCATGAGCTCCCACTGTTAGCCCCAGCTTCTGCCAACCTAGCAGTTCGAAAACATGCAAATGTGAGTAGATCAATAGGTACCGCTGCGATGGGAAGGTAACGGCGCTCCATGCAGTTATCCTGGCCACATGACTTTGGAGGTGTCTATGGACAATGCCGGCTCTTCGGCTTAGAAATGAGGATGAGCACCACACCCCAGAGTCAGACACGGCTGGACTTAATGTCAGGGGAAAACCTTTACCTTTACCTATCTACACTAAGAGCGCCCAGTGGCGCAGTGGGTTAAACCCCTGTGCTAGCAGGACTGAAGACCGACAGGTCACAGGTTCGAATCCGGGGAGAGGCAGATGAGCTCCCTCTATTAGCTCCAGCTCCTTATGCGGGGACATAAGAGAAGCCTCCCACAAGGATGATAAAACATCAAAATCATCTGGGCGTCCCCTGGGCAACGTCCTTGCAGACGGCCAATTCTCTTACACCAGAAGCGACTTGCAGTTTCTCAGGTCGCTCCTGACACGATTAAAAAAAACCTATCTACACTGTAGAATTAATGCCTCGGAAAGTGGGAGTTTGAGGAAGAGGCCGCGGATACAATGGCTGCCCTTTCTGTGGGTGTATCTACACCAGGCCTGGGCAAACTGGGCCCTCCAGGTGCTTTGGACTTCAACTCCCACAATTCCTAACAGCCTCAGGTCCCTTCCTTGGATATTTGTAACATGGGTTTGTTGAGCCACCAACACTATTTGGCAGAGAAGGCTTAAGACCCTCCAGCACTTGAGATGCCTTGGCAGTTAAAAAGTGCTGTCAAAATGTATCAATTTTGCAGCGTAGACTAGAGGCTTTGTTTCCTCTGCTCTGTGTTGCCACATAGACAGTCAGATATAGACACGCTGAAAGGGGAGGAGGGAAGGGCGAAAGGAAAACAGAGCAAGTGCGCACGCGCAGAACAGAACCCCGACCAAATACAGCCTGTCAAGAAAAGCGTGGCTCTGGGCAAAAAAAGTGACGTCGTGTGCGGGGTGACGTCACAAAGGCGGACCCTTATATAAAGGCGGCGCGCGGCGGGCGGGGCACGCAGAAGATTCTGGCAGTTGGAGCGGTTAGTGGGAAGTCGGAGCTCTCGCGTGACGGTTGTCGTCGCTGGGGTTATTGTTTTGCCATGGCCCGTAAGTAGAGGCCTTTCCCCTCTTTCTCCCTCTCCCGCTACGTCAGCGCTCGCGAGGGTTTTGTCAGTATCCTTTCGGCTCTGGACTCCTCCTTTAGCAATGGTGGTGGTAGTAGTCGAGGCCTAGTGCCTGGCGGTGGCTCTTGGCCAGAGGGAGGCGCCGCTGGGCCGGACTCTCGCCTCGGAAAGTGGGAGTTTGAGGGAGAGGCCGCGGATACAATGGCAGCCCTTTCTGTGGGTGTATCTGCACCAGGCCTGGGCAAACTGGGCCCTCCAGGTGCTTTGGACTTCCAACTCCCACCATTCCTAACAGTCTCAGTCCCTTGCTTTTCCCCTTCAGCCGCTTATGTGGGCAAACTGGGCCCTCTAGGTGTTTTGGACTTCAACTCCCATTCCTAACAGCCTCAGGTCCCATCCTTTTCCCCTTCAGGCCTGTTGTAAACACTAAAATAGAATTAAACCCAGGACTCTTAAAAATCAATAGTTTAAAGGCTTTAAAAATCTATTTTATTTATTTATTTATTTATTTACCTTACTTATTTAAAATACATAAAACACCACCTCACTTGATTTTTAAAATATAAAGGCTTGCAGAATTGATTTTGTTAATTTCAGTCAAAGCGGTGCCAAACGTCATTAGTTATACAGTGTGGATTCCCTACTATTATTATTTGAAACACAAGATGAGTCCACAGCAGGCACTCTGCTGGCTGTTGAATTGGATCCCACGTAGGACACTTCCCAGGTGTCTAGGAATGTGTGATGTATCGGCGAATAATGTGTGCAGATCCCAGTAAGGTGGCCTTCTGCAGCTGGCAGCTGGTAATTTTGTCAGCGCTGATTGTGTTTAAGTGCAGGCCAGGGTCTTTAGGCATTGCACCCAGTGTACCAATCACCACTGGACCACCTTTACTGGTTTAAAAGGCTTTAAAAATCTATTTAAAATCCATAAAGCACACGTCACTTGATTTTTTAAACATCATTCTTTAAAAGGCTTCCTGAATTGATTTTGTTAATTTCAGTCAAAGTGGTGCCAAACATCATTAGTTATACAGTGTGGATTCCCTATTATTATTTGAAACACCAGATGAGTCCACAGCAGGCACTCTGCTGGCTGTCGAATTGGATCACACGTCGACACATCCCAAGTGTCTAGGACTGTGTGATGTATCCGCGAATAATGCATACAGATCCCAGTAAGGTGGCCTTCTACGGCTGGCAGCTGGTAATTTTGTCAGCGCTGATTGTGTTTAAGTGCAGGCCAAGGTCTTTAGACACTGCACCCAGTGTACCAATCACCACTGGGATTGTCTTTGCCGGTTTAAAAGGCTTTAAAAATCTATTTAAAATCCATAAAGCACACGTCACTTGCTTTTTAAAACATCATTCTTTAAAAGGCTTCCTGAATTGATTTTGTTAATTCCAGTCAAAGCGGTGCCAAACTTCATTAGTTATATGGTGTTGATGCCCTATTATTATTTCCAGTATTTCTACCCCGTCTCTTCTCAATCCCCGAGGGGGGACTCAGGACAGCTTACAATATTCACCGATACAATGCCGATACATGACAATCATCATAATACAATCGCAATTGAACATAAGTCATAATTAAATCAGTACATAAGCAAAAATTAAAACAGTAAAAATAGTCTCATTAGCTGTGTCGCCATTCCAGCCAATGTCCATCTAAAGTGCTACTTACTTCTGCTGACCAAAAGCCTGGTCCCAAAAGCACAATTTTAATTTCTTCCTAAAAGCCAGGAGGGAAGAAGCTGATCTTATTTCATTTGGGAGTGTGTTCCATAGGCGGGGGGCCACAGCCGAGAAGGCCCTGTCTCTCGTCCCCGCCAGACGCATTTGTGATATTGACGGGAGCGATAGCAGGGCCTGGATGATCTTAGATTACGAGGTGGGACATAGGGATGGATGCATTCAGACAAGTAAGTTGGGCCAGAACAGTATAGAGCTTTATAGGTCAAAACCAGCACTTTGAACTGGGCTTGAAGATGGACCGGCAGCCAGTGGAGCTGACATAACAGGGGATAGTATGTTCCCTGTATGTTGCCCCATTTAGTAATCTATAACAGCCTGTTTCATGCACGAAGTTGCTTTATTGTTGTTTTTTTTATAAGTCCCACTTTTCTTCCTCAATGGGACTCGAGAGTGTTTTAAAATAACAATAAGTACAAAAAGTATTTTCCATAATAATAATACCTCTAGTTGGCACCTCTCTTCCGAAAGGGACTCGGGATGGTTTATAGCACCAAAGCAGGCAAGCATTCCTTACAAAGTAACAAAACGACATCAGGAATAATACAAAATACACAAAAATAACAATAATCCTATAATGAAAAAAAAATTGAGATGGGGGATAAACCAACTAGACAATACACTGAGACGTGTAAACATTAAACATATTACTTTTTTAAAAAGGAGCCCCCGGTGGCCCAATGGGTTAAACTCTTGCGCCAGCTGGACGGAAGACCAACAGGTTGGAGGTTTGAATCTGAGAAAAGTTCGGATGTGCTCCCTCTGTCAGCTCCAGCTCCTCATGCGGGGACATGAGAAAAACTTCCCACAAGGATGGTAAAACATCTGGGCGTCCCCTGGGCAACATCCTTGCAGATGGCCAATTCTCTCACACCAGAAGCGACTTGCAGTTTCTCAAGTCACTCCTGACACCAAAAATAAAAACAGACACGAGTTGCATATAGAATGACTTTATGTCATATACATTCAAAATCAATAAAAAAAATTAACAATTAGTGAAAGATTACTTCCTTTTGATCCTGACTTTTATTATGTATATGCTGACTTTTTTTCTCTTAAAATAGACTCAGAAGGTACTAAAGTATGTACGGTTTGGCCATAGAGCATATAAACACTAAAACAGAATCAAATCTAGGACTATTTTAAAGATAAATAGTTTAATACATTAAACCTCTATTGAAATATATTAAACACTACACAACACTCCTTGGCTCGAGCTTAACGAATAATAAAAAAAACTTTTATTTATACTGCACCACTATCTCCCTGTAGGGACTTGGGGAGGCTCACAAAAGCACTCCAAGGTGCCGTGCATAGAATAGGAATCTTAAAAACAAGACAGTTAAAGATCAATCCAATATGTCCCTTAAAAGGTCTTCATTTATGCATTAAACGTTTAATTAAAAATGTCTTTGCCTGTTGGGAAAGGAAAACAAGGGATGGGGAGACCCCATTGTCACTGACGGTTTAATGCAGTTTGAAGCTAGCTTCACATTGTGGGAGGGATAGCCAATACTCCAGAAGATAGGAGCAGAATTCAAAATGATCTTAACAGATTAGAGAGATGGGCCAAAACTAACACAATGAAGTTCAACAGTTACAAATGCAAGATACTCCACTTAGGCAGAAAAAAATGACATGCAAAAATACAGAATGGGTGACGTGTGGCTCGAGAGCAGTACGTGTGAAAAAAATCTTGGAGTCCTCTTGGTAAATAAGTTAAACATGAGCCAACAATGTGATGCGGCGGCAAAAAAAAAAACCAATAGGATTTTGGCCTGCATCAATAGTATAGTGTTTAGATCCAGGGAAGTCATGCTATCCCTCTATTCTGGCTTGGTTAGACCACACCTGGAATACTGTGTCCAATTCTGGGCACCACAATTGAAGGGAGATATTGCCAAGCTGGAATGTGTCCAGAGGAGAGCGACTAAAATGATCAAGGGTCTGGAGAATAAGCCCTATGAGGAGCGGCTTAAAGAGCTGGGCATGTTTAGCCTGAAGAAGAGAATGCTGAGAGGAGACATGATTGCCATGTATAAATACATGAGTGGACATTCCATCTGAACATGAGGAAGAACTTCCTGACTGTGAGAGCCGTTCAGCAGTGGAACTCTCTGCTCCGGAGTGTGGTGGAGGCTCCTTCTTTGGAAGCTTTTAAACAGAGGCTGGATGGCCATCTGTCAGGGGTGATTTGAATGCAATATTCCTGCTTCTTGGCAGGGGGTTGGACTGGATGGCCCATGAGGTCTCTTCCAACTCTTTGATTCTATGAAGTCATAGAGAGGAGGGAGAAAGCTTCCCTGGAGACTAGGACGCGGAACAATGGCTTCAAACTAGAAGAAAGGAGATTCCATGTGAACATTAGCAAGAACTTCCTGACTGTGAGAGCCGTTCTGGCTGCAGCATTTTGCACTCACTGAAGTTTCCAAATACTTTTCAAAGGCAGCCCTGCATAGAGTGCTTTACAGTAGTCAAAAGGGGATGTAATGAAGGCATGTGTCACTTCAACTACCACCATCATCATCATCATTTAATAACTTATTAATCGCCCTCCATCTGAGAATGCTCCAGGCGATTTACAGCTAAATTACAAAAGATAAAATACATACTTACAAAAATTAAAAATCAACAGAGATCGAATGCAGCCTAGAACCAGATCTGACATCTCAAGGAGTGGGTGCAGTTGGCACACTAGTTTTAGCTGTTCATGTGCTGAGTGGGCCACTGCTGACACCTGGGAATCCAGATGAAGAGTTGAGTCCAGGAAAATACCTAGGCTACAAGCCTGAGATTTCAAGGGATGTGTAACCCCATCCAGCACAGGCAGAGTCCCTATACATGATACTTCTGTGGGATCAGCTGTTTGATATGTGCCGTTTAGGTACAGATTGAGTATCTCTTATCAGAAATGCTTGGACCAGAAGTGTCTTGATAGGGGGGGTTGGGGAGATTGGGTTGGAATGTATCATATCCATTACTTGTTGTTGTTAAGAACTGTTTGGAAGTGAAATATGCTGCCTCAGTGTGGCGGAGTCTCCTTGTCTGGAGGTTTTTAAACAGAAGCAGGATGGCCATTTGTCAGGAGAGATTTGATTGATTGTTCCTGCATGGCAGAATGGTGTTGGACTGAATGACCTATGGGGTCTCTTCCAACTCTTGGATTATATGATATAATGAGATATCTTGGAGATGGAGCCAAATTTTAAACCAGGGCTAGCAAACCCAGGCCCTTGTGCCAGATGTGGCCCCTTGGGCTCTTCCTTCCAGCCCTTATCTGCCTTACTCCTCCTCTCAGCATGCAGATGAGGTGGTCCCCTGTGTCACCAGGAGGACCGGGGCAGAGACACGTGGCTGCTGAGAGCTCTCTGGAGAGCTCTCCGTAGCAGCCTGTCTCTTTCTCTCAGCTTGCAGGTGCCAACTGTTAGCCCCACACCAACTGCCCCCATGCCTACTGCCCTCTGCCTCCCCCTTCTCCCCCGCCTGCAATGCAGTCCCTACCCAAAAAAGTTTGCCCATGTCTGGTCAAAAAACAAAATTATTGAGTTTCATTATCGCCCTATGTACATCGCTTGAAGGTAACTTTATACACAATATTTTGAATATGTACATGGAACAACATTTGCATATATGGAACCTTCAGATAGCAAAGGTCTCAACCACCTACACGGACAGTTTTTGAGCATTTGAGAATTCCAGATAAGGGATGCTCAACCCTGTACCAAAAAACTTAGTCTGACATGCTTCTTGTTGAAGGCTCTATGGGATATTTTGGTATAAGATCAGAGCACATAGTGCTTCCTGAATGAAACAATGATACTCTGTTCAACTTTAAAAGGTACACTCAAATAATAAAGGGAGGAGGAAAACATGAATATTCGGAGCGAAGTTCTAAATGTTGAGCTTCATGACAGACCGGCAGTTTGTGAAATGAGATTTTTAGATGGATAAAGAAGATAATATTTCAGAGTAACTGTTCACTTGTTTAACAAATTGTTCGGTTGTTAAACATTACAGTGACTCATGGAAACAGATGGCTAGAATTTACAGTGGAAAAATATCTTTGTGTTAGTAGCCCCTTTTTGTTTGCCTGGAGATAGAAGTACTGAAAAAGATAGTCTTCCCAGGGTACTCTTTCCAGTTTTTTCAGGGACATTTGAAGTCAACATATTTTTCATGGATAAATGCTTTACAAAGCATGGGTGTGTTTGCTGAAAATGTATGGTATTACATTTTTAATGTACTATATCTAAGAAAGAAAGGATTGTTTCCTTGAGCTGTTGGCAGTATAAATGTAATAAGTAATAAACAAATTATCTCTAAAATAAAGAAGCAGCACCTGCTTGTTAAACCTACTTCAGCAAACGAGTCCGCTTAGAATCTATATGCCTGTGTGCTGAAGAATGTCTTTGTTTGCAAGTGGAAGCATATTAGAAGGTGAGAGTAGGTACCAAGAAAACTTGTTAGAATTTCTGTCACATGCATGTTTCTTATTGTGGCAGGCAAAAAATGGGACATTTTAAAACATAATTCGGTTCATGTGAGAGAACATATCCTAGTTTAACTAGTGAACCAATAACAGTTTGTGCATGAACTAATACATAGTTTTTGAAAACGTTGTAGAATAGCTAGCTGTACTTGGTCCTACACTTTATTTTTATTTTTTGGACAACAAAAATTGAGTCTGGTTTAACCAAGGCCAAATGCCCTAGTCTAGGGACCATGACTTTCATGGTACTTGACAAGAAGTTGCTGCCCGTCCTCTATTCTTGAAAAGTATGAATGTAAAATGTATAGGTTAGTCTCAATTGTTCCTTTACATCACTGAGTATACAAAGATAGTATATTGAATATGTTTCAAAATAAGGTGAGAAATGGCTCATTGTTCACCAGACCGATGCTATCAATCAGATTAGTTCAGTAGAAAGAATTAAGGATTGTGAGGAAGAGGTCAATGTGTTTGGCGGGGGGGGGGGGCAGGTGCAGCCCTTCAGGTGCTGTTGGACTGCATTTCCCATTGGCTGTACAGGATAGACCCACCAGAAGTAACAAATGCATGAAGGGCCACATTATTCCCATTCCTATTACACATTTGTCTGCAGGTTACAAGGAGGCACATATAGATAAAGAAGCAATGGGCAAAAACTGATAACTTCAGAGGAAGGAGCACAACAACTATTGCTCATTTGCATCCGGTAGGCATTAAGCTATTTAATATTAGGCTTCATATAAGACTGGGATATAGCATTTGAGCACATAGTTCCAAAGCAGATGGGAACTGTGGTTACTCAAGGTCGTATCTTGGAATCCAAGGGAAGAAATGGTATACCAGGCTTCTATTACGTAAGGAAATAGGAAGTATCTTCCTATTAGGAAGATGTGAAGGATTGGTGGCCATATTTGATATCGTGCAACTAATAAATGGGGAAACACTGGGCTTTTCTAAATTGAAAAAATGACTTGTTAAGATGTGCTCTGAAACCTAGGTCTGACATTTTCTCAATTCTAGGTGGGAACCAGCGTGAACTTGCCCGCCAGAAAAACATGAAGAAAGCCCAAGAATTGAATAAAGGCAAAAGAAAAGAGGATGCTCTCTCAGCTACTCAGAGGAAGCAAAGGTATGTTTGCATTGAAATCAGTCCAGATTTCATGTGGAAGGGTGAGCTATATATGACTCTGTCTCAGAATTCTGAGTATATGGTTAACATTCAAGAATTGTTTGGACAAAGAACGTCTAGCTTTTAAAAAGAGATTTCTTCACAATTATACTAAAAACCAGAGAAATGACTATATCTAGTATACTCCTGTTTTTTCTTTTTTTCTTTTTCAGAGACTCTGAAATTATGCAGCAAAAACAAAAGGCAGCTGATGAGAAGAAGACTGTTCAGGGAGGAGCAAAATAATATGCGGCTACACAAAGGACCTAATAATGCTGCAGTGCATCTCAGAAAATATAGGGCCTAAAAAAAAGACATATTTCTAATAGTAGCCAGCCATTAAATGGTTAATGTTTATCTTCTACTTATTCACTTGTCCAGTATGCATTTATTTTAGAACATCTGGTTAATGTAGTGCAGTTGCAGCTGACTTGGCTTTATTCAAATTACTAGAATCTGTTCAAATAAAATTGCATTCTAAGTTCTTTATTCCCTTTGCATGTCTATTAGTAATGGTAGCAGTAGCTTAACTGCAGTTTTCATTGTTAAAATGTTGGCTCAGTAAAATTACTTGTGTGACTGTACCAGTTATTAAGTATGAAAGTAGACTTGGAAATCTATATGGCAACTCTTTAACATTCAGAGGTATGCCTTTTTAAAGCCCAAGGTTCTCTCCTTGCTTTCCACTTTGTAAAGGTCAGCTGTAAAGTTAATCATAAATTATTTTTACAATAAAATGTTGCATGAAGTACTGTGTAGTTTGGAATTGGACACTCACGACAGCTCTTAACACATTTTCAGATGTTGCTGACAGATTGACAAAATTTAGAGTTTAGTCCCTTGGTTAGCACAGTCAAATAACTTCTGTCATGTGTTCTAATTGCAGCCTGAGTACTTTACAATAGCAAAACATTCTCTAATATTTACTATGTAAAACTGCAATTAAAGTCTGTAATCTGAATGCAAATATAAGCATTATCTTTTGATTAAAGCTTGATTGATTGTAAAAATCGGGGAGGAAACAAATTATTGGCTATGTTCATATTGACTCCTTTCTGCATTGGTAGTGAAGATCCTACTAGAACTACTTATTTAACTTTCATGGTTATTCTTCAACTAAATGGTGGGGGTGGGGGGGGGGGGGGAGTCAGTTGACCTGGGATACTGCCAAGCCATTCTTCTGTGCCCCGTTGGGTTTTTCATTCTCAAACAATGGATTCGTTAAATGTTATTTGCAGATTAGGGAGGAGAGAGTCAAGGCGGCCAGATCTCCCATGAAGTTCAAAGACAGTGGGTTACAGCACATACAGCGTATAAACTATAATCAGTTACATTTGTTTGTTTTAAGTATACAGCATCTCAAATCTGCCAAGTTGTTGAGAGTTTCATAAATGTAAGTATTAAAGTGGAAACCAAGCTCAAGCATTCTACCAACTGCAGTTCCCAACATCTTTAAAGGGTAGTAGGAATGCTTGGACACAAACTCAGACCATCTAACAGAGGAAGGCATGGTCAGTTCTGTCCCAGGTTATTGTCCAGATCCAATCCACTGAAGAGCACCTCAGCATGGATGCAAAAGTCCTCAGTTCCTCCAGCATCAATTTGAAGGCTATGCAAATTAGGTCACTTAGGGAAGCTATAAACCAGGTTTTCCAAGTGGAGGAGCCTGACCTATGGACTGCAGCAGCAGTACCTGATGCAAAGCTGAGCACTCATCTGGGCAAAACGGTTTGTTTAGCTTGTGTACTTACGTTTCAGTCACATGTGCCAACTCGGCTGCCTGATCCATGATTAAAGAATGAGTATGGGCTTAATGTGAGTCTACCTGGCATTAGAATAATATGTTCCAGATAGTACAATAGAAGTGCCATGAATTACTTTTCAATAACTTCAAAGCATAGGTTCTTTTTATTGCAATTTCCAGTGTGAGAGGGTAGATCAGATTACAGGAAAACATTTAGACATAGAATGACATTGGACATACAGACTATGCAACTACATTGGATTTACATTTACATGGCTAACAAAGGGGAATTACATTTTCACTCAACATTCACACCACATGTACATACATTCATCCTCAGGCATTCAAATATTGCCACATCATTTTCTCCCTCCTTGAAGAAGCACCTTTTAGGCCAGACCCTGCTTTCCTGCAGCCTGCCAATGCATTGTTCCATAACGCCAAAACTTCGAAATGCCAACATTTCTTTCTCTAAGAACAATGCCAAGGACCAGATCCATTTTCCATACAGCAGAACCTGACTCCCTGCCAAATTCCAAGACTCCAAAAGCGCACTTCTTCCCTTGAGAAAGAAGCCCCAAAGTGACCAGACTGCTCCTGTGCTCATCTGCCACTCCCCATAGGCACACTATCTCTCTCCTTCCCATGGAGTAGAGCATAGTGGGTGGAACAGACTCCTCAGGTCTGCCACACTTTGAACATTATTAGATTGAGTCTTTTATCGGAATATTCTGCTGATGTAGTCCCAAAGTTGTAAATTAATGATGGACATCTTCCATCCTGGCTCCATCTCAGTTTCCTCACCAGATGTTGATTCTTCTTGATTGGTGTTGACAAACACAGGGCTTGTGTTGACTTCCTTCTTAACATAAGGAATGTTGCAAACATTTCTTTAACTTGAAAGAACCATCGTCACAGTTCTTATCAGAGTTTACTTTTCAATTCTTATTAGCAGTTTTTAATCGTAGTCCAGAAAGCAGGTAGTTTGTCATTGCAGGCCTTAATATTATACTGGTGTCTCCAGAATTATTAGTTCCATCCATACATTCATCTTCCATTCTTCCATTCATTCCCACACATATTAAATCCACATTTATCAAATCTGCATATTAATTTTTTGTGACGGAAGAACAACCCAAAACCTGAGGATTGGGTACTTGGTGGCTGAGACAGAATGGATTAGTATCTTCTTTCCCTTTCATGACCTTGCTATCTCAATTTGTTTTCTCTTGCCATATCACTGTCTACACATAAGCCTTTAAATGAAGACACCGACCCCAATTCCCTAGTGATATCACTCCTGCAGCACATACAGATAACTCCATACATGCATACAGTAAGGGCCCTTCCACACAACCATATAACCCAGAATACTAAGCCAGATAATCCACAATATCTGCTTTGAACTGAATTATCTGAGTCCGCACTGCCATATAATCAAGTTCAGTGTGGATTTTTTTTATAAATCCTTTCTGTGAAGTTTTCAGTTGTCATTAAATCAGCTGTATGTCATTAAATCAGTTGTCATTAAAACAGCTAAAATAGTAGATGTGGCTCTTAATGCCACATTATCACGGGGTGTCTGCGCCCTACACCACTGGAGAAATTACACTGTTTAGCCAGTATTGCACCACCTGACATCCGCCGGGAAGTAGCAACCAATAGTGAAAGGACCAAGGCAGTGACATCTCTAGCTCATCCGTTGTTTGAATACCAGCCAGCATGTCAACGACTTAAATCAAGAAATAGTTTTCTAAGATCTACAGAGACACTCTCTGGAACACCTCAGCAAGCGAGAGTCCAAAAGTGGCAGGCTCAAACCCAGAACCTCAATCCATGGCTGATACCAAATGGGAGACTCCCCCCTGGGCACACAGAAAACTGGGCAACTTGGAAGGCGCTGAACAGGCTGCGTTCTGGCACCACGAGATGCAGAGCCAACCTTAAGAAATGGGGCTATAAAGTGGAATCCACGACATGCGAGTGCGGAGAAGACCACCTGCTGCAATGCAACCTGAGCCCTGCCACATGCATAATGGAGGACCTTCTTGCAGCAACACCAGAGGCACTCTGTTTTGACCTGGAGATATGGGCAAACTTGGGCCCTCCAGGTGTTTTGGACTTCAACTCCCAGAATTCCTAACAGCCGGTAGGCTGTTAGGAATTGTGGGAGTTGAAGTCCAGAACACCTGGAGGGCCCAAGTTTGCTCATGCCTGATGTGTAGATGCAGCCCTAGGAAGGGAATGGGCAGGCTGCACCGAGGCCTCCCAGCCACCAGGGGTCGTGGGCAAGTCGGCCTTCCCGCCGGAAGCGCCTCCCCACTGAGCCCGGGCAGAGGGGGCAGGCGGAGGAAGAGGGCCTTCCTGCTCAGGCTTCGCTTCCCCTCCAGGCCGAGGAGGCCCTCATGGCGGTCCGACGCGGCGAAGGCGACGACCCAGAGGTGCTCTTCCGACGCGGAGCCGGACAGGTAGGGCCCTCCTGGGGCTCTCACCAAAATATTACTCCCATGGCTCCATAATGTGGGTCTCATGGCAGTTAAACGGGTGTCAAACGGCATTAATGGTACAGTGTAGGCCAGGTATGGTCAAACTTCGGCCTTCCAGGTGTTTTGGACTTCAACTCCCACAATTCCTAACAGCCTCAGGCCCTTTCCTTTTCCCCCTGAAAAGGAAAGGGCCTGAGGCTGTTAGGAATTGTGGGAGTTGAAGTCCAAAACACCTGGAAGGCTGAAGCTTGACCATGCTTGGTGTAGGTCCACCTTTTCTGGGTAAGATTTGTAAGTAGAAGGGCCCTTCCAAACAGCCATATAATCCAGAACATCAAGACACATAATCCACAATATCTGCTTTGAAATGCGTTATCTGAAGCCCCTTACACACAGCTGTATGAAATTCCACATTATCTGCTTTGAACTGGATTATAGGGCAGTGTGGACACAGGGCCCTTCCAACACTAACCTGTATCTCAGAATATCAAGGCAGAAAATCCCACAATATCTGCTTTGAATTGGGTTATCTGAATCCACACTACCATCATCATCATCATCATCATCATCATTATTATTATTATTATTTATACCCCACCACCATCTCCCCTGAGGGGACTCGGAGCGGCTTACATGGGGCCAAGCCCGGACAACATATTACAGCAATAAAATCAAAACATAAACAAATAACATCATCAAAATTACATTTAAAAAAACGCAGTCATAAAATGCTATGTAACCCTGTTCAAAGCAAATAATGTGGGATTTCATACAGCTGTTTGGTAGGTGCCTCAGATAACCCATTTCAAAGCAGATGTTGTGGTATTCTGGGTTGTATGGCGGTGTGGAAGGGGCTTGAGTCTACACTGCAATATAGTTTGGTTCAAAGCAGATAATGTGGGGATTTTATACAGCTGTATGGAGGTGCCCTAGGAGAATGAAAGAAAGCAGAATTGAGTTCACCTGAGGGCCCTTCCACACAGCCATATAACCCAGAATATCTGCTTTGAACTGGGTTATCTGAGTCCACACTGCCATATATCCTTGTGCAAGGCAGATATTCTGGGTTATATGGCTGTGTGGAAGCCCCCTCAGATGAACTCAATTCTGCTTTCTTTCATTCTCCTAGGGCACCTCCATACAGCTGTATAAAATCCCCACATTATCTGCTTTGATCTGGGTTATCTTAGTCCACACTGCCATATATCCTAGTGCAAAGCAGATAATGTGGGGATTTTATACAGCTGTGTGGAGGGGTCCTAGGAGAATGAAAGAAAGCTGAACTGAGTTCACCTGAGGGCTCTTCCACACAGCCATATAACCCAGAATATCTGCTTTGAACTGGGTTATCTGAATCCACACTGCCATATATCCCAGTGCAAAGCAGATAATGTGGGATTTTATTCAGCTGAGTTGAATGGGGCCTGAGTTGTGGCAATTTAGGGCCCTTCCAAACAGCCATATAACCCAGAATATCAAGGCAGAAAATCCCACAGTATCTGCTTTTAACTGGGTTATCTGAGGGCCCTTCCACACAGCCCTATATCCCAGAATATCAAGGCAGAAAATCCCACATTTTCTGAGTGTGGACTCTGATAACGCAGTTCAAAGTGGATATTGTGGGATTTTCTGCCTTGATATTCTGGGATATAGGGCTGTGTGGAAAGGCCCTGAGTCCACACTGCCATATATCCCAGTGCAAAGCAGATAATGTGGGATTTTATTTAGCTGTGTGGAAGGGGCCTGAGTTGTGGCAATTTAGACCCCTTCCAAACAGCCATATAACCCAGAATATCAAGGCAGAAAACCCCACAATATCTGCTTTGAACTGGGTTATCTAAGTCCATACTGCCATATATTCCAGTTCAATGTTGAAATGTAGGATTTTATTCAGCTGTGTGGAAGGAACTGAATAATAATAATACAACTTTATTTATAGACCACCCCCTCTCCCCAGTGGGGACTCAGAATGGTTTACACACTAAAAGGCAAACATTCAATGCCCAAACAGATGCAAATGCATTAAAGTAATACAACATAATACAAAATAATAACGAACTTATCACATAAAGAATTAACATCAAGATGAAAAACAAGATACAAATAATTACATAAAACAAATTACACTATTAACATAGTCAATGTTAAAACATCTATCATGATACAAACAATTAAAATAGCTGAAAAATGGCTATTACAGTTGTACCATTGTGGCTACGGGGCCAGTATTGATTGTTTAAGAGGATATTGAACTGTCTATCACCGCAGATCCCATCTGTACCAAACAGTTAATACAGTTTCAAGCTGGTATTTAAGAAAGTGGTTTTGCTGTGCAGATTATTACATAGGAAATCCTGGAACTAGTTATGAAGTCTGGATGGTGATCATACAAACTGCAGAGGACTGATGCTCATTAAGGGCTTTCTTCCATACACTTTTGTGAGAATTTGTTGAAGTTAGCTTCAAACTGCAATAAATAGTCAAGATAGAGCCTCAGTTGGTGCAAGCCATTTTTGAAACTGCCAGAAATGTATCTTAATGCAATGGCAAGGAAGTTTACTAATCTCTTTTTTAAAAGAAAAAATATAATCCCACTTGACATATCCAGACTTCATGGCAGGTCTCCATTAGTACTTTGGGTCCATCTTGACTATGGAAACACTAGCAGAAAATAGTCTTGGTGTATTGAAGAAGGCAGCCTGGACTCTTTGAATTTTATGTATTTTGGTAGTTTAAAAACAGCTTTTTTTCTTCTCCACAGAGTGATGATTCTGATATATGGGATGATACAGCACTCATAAAAGCATATGACAAAGCAGTTGCATCCTTCAAGGTAAGTACATTGTAAGGGTTTCTATGGAGAAAAATGCAAAAACTAACCCTGAGTAGGTTAGCCAGAGGGCCCTTTCACATCCACATAACCCAGAATATCAAGGCAGAAAATCCCATAATATCTGGTTCTCTGAATCAACACTGCTATATATTCCAGTTCAAAGCAGAAAATGTGGGATTTTATTTAGCTGTGTGGAAGGGGCCTGAATGTAGAATATAGAAGTAGAAAAGAGGAGTAATAAATTGCCCTGAATACCATGCAGAATGTTAGTAGCAAGAATTCGAGTACAAAATCCACTGGTGCA
This sequence comes from Anolis sagrei, assembly GCF_037176765.1. NCBI lineage: Eukaryota > Metazoa > Chordata > Lepidosauria > Squamata > Anolidae > Anolis > Anolis sagrei. The sequence continues at coordinate 261,782,725 of NC_090022.1, read as the reverse complement.
ATTTTTCAGTGTAGAAATACTGAAAATAGTAGTAGTTGTAGTAACAACAACAACAACTTGCTGCCTGTCTCTCTTCACAACTCGAAGTGGAGTAAAACACAGTAAACACATATCAACATAAAATATGTGCATATGATAAAATACATATATCAAAACAGACCACTATAAAATACCTATACCAAGGATTAAAAAACAGCAGTTATAGAATGCAGACCCAAAACTCATGGTTCACTGTTGACTGGGTAGGCCTACCGGAAGAGATGGGTTGTCAGTTGTGTTTTAAATTCTGACAGCTTATTTAGCCGTCTGAGCTCTTTAGGCAGGTCATTCCACAGTCTAGGGGTAGCTGATGAAACAAACGCTTTGCCTGTGGAATCTCTCACCTAAAAGATTAAGATATCAAAAATGATGCTGGGTATATTATGTAAGTCAGTGCCATTTTTTTCAGTATGTAATATGTTGCTGGAATTCTTCCAGGTGAAATGCTTTGCTAGGCCCTTTGTGAAGAAGGGATACTGAAGAGAGAAAGGGCAGGTAATTTGTCAAAAACATGACACATTTAACTGCTCCCAAATCAGAACAAATGTAGGAATACACACTCAGAAATGAAATTCAAAACTCAGTTTCTAGAAATTTATTTGAAAGCAGATTTCTAGTTTCTACAATTAGCATTTAACATCTTCAGTATCAGAGAAATATACACATGTATAACTAAAACTTTTAGTAAAGAAATCATTTCCAAAAAACCTGGATCATTACTTAAAATTTGCTTGTAGAAATGAATGCTGAGTCTCCTGCAGGAGAGATAAAGCGGGGTGTAATAATAATCACGATGATGATGATGTTGGTGTATCAGATTACATACACTGAACCATTAATATCAAAATGTATATGTTGAATAAAAATGTAGAATAGGTGTAATGTGGGGATCAAGAAGTGGAGGGAGCTGTTATTTTTAAACTCATTTTTTTCCTTCAACAGAATGCATTGAAAAATGGAGACTGTTCGGAATCTTTGGATAAAACTGAGCAAAATTCTGGGACAAAAAGAAAAAATAACAAAAAGAACAAAAGTAGGAAGAAAAGCAATGGTGCACCAAAAAAGCAGGTGATTAAAAAATGATGATAAAATAATTATTTAGAATCACTCTTTTTATTGTGAAATTGAAATCTTATTCCTTTTCATCGCCATGGTTTCTATAAGATGTAGACTGAAAGAATAAGAACCCAAACCATGAGTTACTTAATTGCCACAGTTTGTGAAAATTATAGGGGAACCACAAAGCGTGATATCAACACAGGCCTCTGTTTTGTCAAGAACTCAGTTATATGGTGATTGTTCAAAATGTCTAAAATAGTGATTCCCAAACTAGTTCTCCAGGATCTCAGTTTCCAGAAGCATCATCTGCTTTGACCATTGATAAGGAATTCTGGGAGCAGAAGTCCAAAACGCCCGAAGGATTCAAGTTTGAGAAACTCTAGTCTAAAAGATTAAAAATTATAACACACATGCACAAACACACAGAGTATATTCATTTTTGCTGGAGGAAAATGATGTTTGTCTATTGGGGTGAGGGAGAAAGTAATTTCATTAACTTTCATTAACTTAACTTTATTTTTTCCTCCAATGCAGTGGAGAACTGGTGATGCTTGCAGTGCAGTTTGGTCTGAAGATGGCAATGTGTACCAGGCAACTATTAACTCAATTAACTGGAAAAAGGGGACTTGTGTTGTTGTCTATACGGGATATGGAAATCGGGAAGAACAAAGTCTGTCAGATCTTCTGCCAGCAGGCGATGCTGAAGGAACAAATGAAGAGAGGAGTGCTGCTGAAGTAAGGACCAATACCAAATGTATGCCCAGTTGAGATGGAGAAGAATAGTTATTACTATAGATATTACAGAGGTATAAGACATTTTCTGTGTGGGAAGTATGAGTAACATGCATCAAAGACAGATTTCTGCCTTCTTCTGTTTGAACCAAACTTTGCGTGTGCTTCGGTTGAACTAAGAATTGCTACGAAAAGGTGTTTTTGAGTCCTATTGTGTTTATTACTGTAGTAACTTGGTCCAGTGTGGTTTTTATTCTTACTGAGACAGCTGCTGCCCTCCTTGAGTATCTCCACATTACACGACAAGTTGCTCATATTGTGATTAGCATAATACAGCATTTTATTTTGCCTCCATTTGAGGATATCTTAACATTTTGCTGAACTTTCAACTTTTATTTTGTTCCTGGAACAAGAGTACTACATACTCAAAGTTTAGCTTAGACATAGCCCCAGTGTTCAGGGTTTCAAAATTATACTCTGCATTTTAAGAAATCAAGATTAGAAGAGAAAGATAGATCCAAACAATATAAACCCACCCCAGAAAACTAAGTTGACATATCAATGGGTCAGTGTATTGTACCTTAACTCTTCAAAGAGAGAGCCATTCTTTTATCTGAGTAAAGTGGAGAAAGGCAAGAGCTTAATCAGTCTTGGGAGAGTCTAAATCAGTGGTTCCCAACCTGTGGTTCATGGACCACCAATAGTCCCAAAGAACAAAATATGGTTCTCAGCCTCACTATTACCACACAATTTCCTCGAAACCACACGGCAATGAGAGCGACTGGCCTAGCAAAACCCTCTTATAGTGCCGAGGGCAATGGGAATGTCAGGAGGGGACAGGCTGACTACCCATTAAAGATGACTACTACCACATCAGCTCTAGATTATTAAATACGGTTTTCTGTGGGCAAGCAGATGGCGACTACTGCATGGTATATGTTCTGTATCAAAAACTAGAGCTGATGTGATCTATCCAATGCAATTTTCTAAATCAGCACCCCAACTAAGCAAACCAAATCTAAAGTTGACCAAAAACTAATACATAACCCTTTTGGTACTAATGATAGAGAGTGGTCCCTGGTCAAAATGGTCCCTGGTCAAAAAAGATTGGGAACCACTGGCCTAAATGAAGCACTGAAAACTTCTACTCTTTCTGCCACAACACCACTACCTCTGGCCTTTTTGAATGCCTTAGTAGGAAAACATTTTAACACTTACCTTCAAAGGAGCCACAAGAGAATAGAGTGGTTTGAGACTTATTTTAGGTTCTTCTGGCACAAACTGAGCTATACGCAGAAAAGGGAATAGTTTTTTATTATTAAAAGAGTCAGTGTTTTATTAATTTGCTTCTCTGAGTAGAGTGACAAAAGGCCCTTTTGTATACCAGGGAAGTTAAATTGGTGGCATCTGGGGCAACTGGACTCCTGAGGTAACACTAGTGTTTCCTCTCTACATGAGATGATCCTCGGTTTAATGTTTTGTTGAAGGCTTTCATGGCTGGAATCACCGGGTTACTGTGAGTTTTCCAGGCTATATGGCCATGTGACGGCGCGTGTGGCGCCTCATATATTTATTTCTACTTAGGCTACTGAACTGGGGTTGTGGTTTGCTCCGGCATCCATAGCCATTGAGAGAGAGGGAACAGGAAAAGCTTCTCAGCTTATTACTCCTAGGACCCTGGACTTAGAGTTTATAAAGTGGTTTTCCCTGTTGAAACATAAAGTTTGTACCTAAGGAAGAAAGCTAACTGTTAACAATAAACATCATTTCGAGTTAACTGTTGTGTTCTGGTCCTTGGGAGTTCCAGTTTCCCTAAAGGAGGGCAAGAAGCAATCCCCTGGGGAAAGAAGTCACGTCCATGCCTCTTTCTCTATAGCCCCAGGCGCGACGGCACAGGCCATGTTTCAGAAGCATTATCTCCTGATGCTTCACCTACATCAGGAGAGAATGTGGGTGAAACATCAAGAGAGAATGCTTCTGGAACATAGCCATACAGCCTGGAAAACTCACAGCAACCCAGACACTTGGTTTTTCTAGGTTTTATAAAAAAATATAATTTTGACCCCAAAATCTGCCCTTATACAGAAAGTCAATTTATACACATGTATCTATGATAAGCAAAACTGAATAGAAGAGCAGCTGTATTTGACATGGGATGTAACTTTTGAAATTTGATGGAAATAAGGAGTATGGTGAATTGCTCTGAAAAGGGAGTTATTGGAGAGCAGTGTGACAGTGGAACAGGAACAATGTGATGTAGATTTGGGACTTTCTTCCTTGTTTCCCATAAATGTGGCTTAAAAAGTATCTGTCATAAATTCAAAATTATAATGTTTTATAGAATGAAAATGAGACTCAATATTCTACAGACGAAAGTGACCTCTCTTTCCAGTCACCTGGTAACAAAAATAATAATACAAAATCGGCACATTGGAATTCCCATTTCACACCACCACCATTTCCAGGCACACGAAGGGTAAGCATAAAAAGAAAATAGAAAATCTTCATATTACTGTGGAATAATGTTAACATATTTTATGTGATTGCATTACCATTTTCTTTAGAAATTGAATGGAAGGAGCCATAATGTTCACAATCAAGGCACTATAGTTTCATGGGGCTGTATCTTAGTGATATGGAACATATGTCTTATGTATAAAAGGACATATATTCAATCCCTGGCTTTGCCAGTTAAGATTATGGAAGAGTCATTTTTCAAAGTTGTTATTTGTCACTTGGTGGAGAGAGTGCTGAACCAGATGGGCCAATAATCCCAGTTAGAATTAAAAAATTATACTGTGATATTGTAAGAAATGCAGAAGTCCTGTCCTGTGATTCAGGATTGTAAATGAGCCTGCAAATGTTTGTGGTTGGAATTCTCTTTCCCAATTTCAAATCCTTAACCTGGAGTTACGCACCCAAAACTGATTTGTATTCAAGGTCCTTTTATATCCCCAGTTGTGCCACTATTGTCATGATTATAAAAGTTCTCCAGTCCTGTTTTATCAGCAGAAGAATGGGGGTCTGTTCTATTGAAATGTGTCCAGTGTATTGATGTTCCCAAAGTAAAATGGAGTGTGAGGCTACAAGGTTACTGCTTATTAACAAAGCTGAAGTAATGTGTAATTAGTGTTTAGTGTAATCTGAATATGGAATTGTACTTGACAGCCTTGGAGAAAATTTGCAATTTTTTAAACCACTTTTGAACTGTTACCAACTTATTCGTGTGTTATGATTGTAAGAAATATAAGAACTACACTTTTCAGTGGAGTTCTATAAATAACTATGATATGTTACATTTTGAGGCTGTTGGTATAATGAAGATCTTTTTTTGTTGCTGTGGAAATGACATAAATGTAGACTGGGATGAAATTCAGTGGCCCTCCACCTTTCCTCTCAGGCTGGCCTCCATCATTTCCATCAGGACCACCGGTGAGTGATTGATGTAAAGTTGATAACCCAGTCTCTGAAGTGTACTGTTTTATATGACAGCCATCTGTTTGTATCATGGATTTTCCCCTGTTGCCACAGATTTTATTCCTCCAAATCAGTGATTTTCCATATATTAATATACTTGCAAAGAAAAATTGTTTTAAAAAAATCCTCACTTGTACAATGAAATGCTAGAATAAACTGTAACTGGACAATAGGTGCTAGTTGTAGCTGTTAGGGAAAACTACCCTAAAATAATCAACAGAGCATCCAAAAACAAACAGGATACAAAAGTTGAGCATCAGCTCATTAGTGAGCAGAGCATGAAGTGCAGTGTGATGTGGCTGTAAAGAATTTAAGAGCTTAGGCAGGCAAAGATGCAGAGTCCAGTCTTCAAAATCACAAAAGGTTTATTTACAATAATAAACAATAACTGCATTTCTTAATAGTAATGAACTGGTCTGAGCTACTCTATCGCCCATCTTTTCTAAGGTTTTAAGAGAGAGAAAAAACACCAATCACTACATCTCTCCTGACACACAAGCAGAGAGAGATCTCAAAGCACACAGCACGCAATTTCCATACTAAATTGTAAGAAAGCAAAAGTCAGATTCAAAAAGCTTGCATTAGAAAAGTATCCATTTTAAACAACCAGTCGGAATGAGAGCAGAAACAGAGAGGAGAGAGCAAATAGATTCATTCCCAACTGTCATACAGGAGACATGGGCAAAGGAAAACCCTTAGTCTATACTAAGCTAGCTAACTGTTCCTCATTGAGGACTTGAGACTTGGGCAGTGTGGGGTTGAATTCCAACAGTAGCCAGGTGAAATGTATCTGTTCCATGAAAATATTTCTGTTCTTCTTTGTGACTTACTTGAAGTTGCTTTTCAAAGTTTCGTATAAAAAGTTTCATCAGTTTAGTTTAGAAGTCATCTTCTTTTGTTTTCTTAGTTGATGCCTCCTCCTCCTCCAATTCTGAGTCAAGATTCTCCTGATGACGATGAAGCCTTGGGAAGTATGTTGATTGCCTGGTATATGAGCGGCTATCACACAGGCTATTATTTGGTAAGAAATACATCTTTTTCCCCTTAGGGAAGTGCAGCTTATTAAGCTTTAAGTGTGTGGCTAATAGTACATGGGTTTCATTTTTAGAAATTTCTTCGGAAAAGTAAATGTTGCATGTGCAAAGCACTGTAGGTACAGCAACTGAAGAAAAATTAAAGAGGGATTTAAAATAAAAACCTAGGACTACAAAATATTCTTCTTAAATTGGTTCCTTTCAAGATCCACCATGATTATTTTTCATATCTTGCCCATCTATTCTTTATTCATTGCTTTCTTTATTACTTGACGAGAGTGACTCCAAAGCTTCTGTTGCTGTTGCAGAAGGTCTTTGCCAATCAACCTCAACATCAGTTTTCACATTATTTCTTTTCAAAAAATCATGATGAATACAAAAAGGAAGGACAAGGAGAGAGGTTGGGGAAATAACATAGAATATCGTCATTTGTTTAGTCGTATACATTAAAATAAATGTATGGCTTGCGGAAAAATCTAACCAGCTTTGGCATCTCTAAGATACCAAAGATGAAGCAAGATGAAGCAGTGAGATCCTCTGAAAGGAATGAGCCCTTTTTAAATTTAATCATTTGATTTGTAGAGACAGAAGAAGAAACAATACAATCGTGACTTGTTAATAATGTGAAATAAATCTCTCTTTAGCCCTTAATGAAATACTTATTTATATATATAATTACATACTTATAGCCCAGGCATGCGCAAACTTTGGCCCTCCAGGTGTTTTGGACTTCAACTCCCACAATTCCTAGCAGCCAATGGAATTGTGGGAGTTGGAAGTCCAAAACACCTGGAGGGTGAGTTTGCCCATGCCTGTTACAGCCTGTCCTATGTCTTATTATTATAGGATGCTGCACCAGTAATATTTAAAAGATAGGAAATAATGTAAATAGGCTAAAATCCTGATAGAGACAGCATGGTGTAGTGGTTTGAGCATTGGACTGTGACTCTGGAGACCAGGGTTTGTGTCATGGAATCCCACTGGATGACCTTGGGCAAGTCACACTTACTTGACCTCATAGGAAGGCAATGGCAAACCCCTCTGAACATATCTTGCCAAGAGGTTTGACACTGACATCTGTTCCAGTTATTAACATCCGTCGGACTGTGATAACCAGGTTGCCAAGCCAGGGAAGGACTTCCAGTCAAGCTTGACACATTGGACATTGTACGTGGGAAATTATAGGTGGAAACTGTGCAGCCTTCCAGTGGTGTTGCAACTGCAACTTTTTGGTGGGAAGGGCTGCTGGGAAATGTGGTCCAACAAGATCTGCACAAATTCCAAACCTGCCAAAGAGTCTGAAAGAACAGACTGCCAATTTCCTACCAGAATCTGAGAAATACAGTTTATAGGATACTCCAACTAATGTCCCTTTTATTCTGCGGCCTGGTGATTTCATCTCTTCTATTAACTGAAGGAAAATTAGACAATTGCGTTTCAGTCTCAATGATATATAGAACCTCAAAACAAACTGGGATTCAGTTATAAACTATTCTGTATCCGATATTGCACAGGGTTTAAAACAGAGTCGAATGGAGGCTGCACTGGGGAGAAATGCCCACTCCAAATGACATTGTAAGTATTTCATTTTCTCTTATCTTGTAGGACAGGGGAGGGTGTGTTGGATTTATTTTGAAAGCACAAAAGGGGCTCTCAGCATTGAGGTCCAGTTTGTTTTGTGGCATAGCTTGTGCTTTTTTTTTGGAGCCTATGAAAAAACTAATCACTAAACGAATGAAGACTTGATTAAAATGGGGTGGGGAAACAATATTGTCTTGCTGCATGTTACCTTTTCTAGTATGCACAGTCAGTACTTAAGCATGGGTGGTTGACTAAGAGAGTTTCACTTTTATTCTTGATACATCAAGTCATCTTGGATCTGGCATAAATTTAACAAAACTGGCTTAAAAGGTTTTTCAAAAATGGAGTCATTTTGCTATAAGGTTCTTTAAAATCTCTTCCTTACAGAGCAAGACATTCCACCTGTGCATTGATCAGCAGTGAAGTTTTCACTGGTGCAGAGGTGACCAAATGGGTAATCCGAAGCAGGAAGTACTGCTGATACAGTGATTGGCAGTGGTGTTTTCATTGCTAACAAGATTACAGACTGGATGGCCCTCCTTTTATCTGGTCACCATATATTAGCAATTAGGTGCCTGTTCTGGACTCTTGAGCAAAGAACCTTCGTATAAATTTTGATGTGTGAGGCTACCACTGATGCTTACAGTGGTTTTCCAAGTTGTTGAATCTCTTTCTTTTTCTAGCTCTGCAATGACAATAGGCTGACACTCATATCCAAGGGTGGAAATAGTGATCTGAGTAAGAACTGTACAGAGCCATCAGGATAATTATCCAGTGGTCAATACACCCAACTCGTTTGAAATATTGGTCAATAAAATATTTTTTTTCAATGTCTCTGTTTACAATTTTTAAGAGTCTACGAAGTATTTATCTGGAAGTTATAAACATTGTCCCTTTTTACAGTTTGACCGTTGATGAGGGCAAATGTGGTCCCTACTTCAAGAAGGGGAAAAAAGACAACCCAAACAATGACTGTCTGGTCAACCTCATGTCGATACCAGGCAAGATTCTGGAAAAGATTGTTAAGGAAGTGGTCTGCAAACACTTAGAAACAAATGCGGTCATCGCTAACAATCAACACGGATTTACCGAAAACAAGTCATGCCTGATTAATCTGATCTCTTTTTTTGATAGTTATAAGCTGGGTAGATGTAGGGAATGCCATGGATGTAGCATATCTGGATTTCAGTAAGGCCTTCGACAAGATCCCCATGACCATCTGGCAAAGAAATTAGTCAAATTTGGTCTAGGCAAAACTATGGTTAGGTGATCTGTAATTTGTTAAGTGAACAAACCCAAAGTGTGGTCACCAATGCTTCCTCTTCATCCTGGAAAGAAGGAATGACTGGAGTGCCGCAGGGTTCCGTCCTGGGCCTAGTTCTGTTCAACATTTTAATTAATGACTTAGATGAATGGTTAGAAGGCATGATCATCAAGTTTGCAGACAACACCAAATTGCTGGCTCAACAGCAGTACGTGTGAAAAAGATCTTGGAGTCCTCGTGGACAAGAAGTTAAACATAAGCCAACAATATCATGCGGCGGCAAAAAAGCCAATGGGATTTTGGCCTGCATCGATAGGTGTCTAGTGACTAGATACAGGGAAGTCATGCTACCCCTCTGTTCTGCCTTGGTCTGACCACACCTGGAATACTGTGTCCAATTCTGGGCACCGCAATTGAAGGGAAATGTTGACAAACTGGAATGTGATTGACTACAATGATCAAGGGTCTGGAGAACAAGCCCTATGAGGAGTGGCTTAAAGAGCTGGGTATGTTTAGCCTGCAGAAGAGGAGACATGATGAGAGCCATGTATGAATACGTGAGGAGAAGTTAGGGAGGAGAGAGAGCAAGCTTGTTTATTGCTGCCCTGGAGACTAGGATGTAGAACAATGGCTTCAAACTACAGGAATGGAGAGTCTACCAAAACATTGGGAAGAACTTCCTGACTATGAGAGCTGTTCAGCAGTGGAACTCTCTGCTCCGGAGTGTGGTGGAGGCTCCTCCTTTGGCGGCTTTTAAACAGAGGCTGGATGGCCATCAGTCACTGATGCTTTGAATGCGATTTTCCTGTTTGCCAGGGGGTTGAACTGGATAGGCTCCAAAATTTTACTCTTGTAAATAATGCAACCATATTATTTTGCTATATAGAAAAGCCTCCTATAGAAGAGATAACACTGGCTTATGTATTATTATTATTTTATAATTTTTGGCCTACTGGTGCTGGGTTACTCTGCTGCTGATAAGTTACTCTGCTGTACATTTTTGAGGATAGTTTTTTGTTAATAAGCCCACTCGCTCAACAATTCGAATGTTAGTAAGAATTATTTTTCTCACATCACAGACCAAGGAAAGCAGAGAAAGGTGAACAGATGCAATTAAGCAGAAAATAGAAGTAATTCTGGAAAGAGCAAGGTGCTGAAGCTTATAAGGCACACTTCCTGATAACCTAAAGCTCCTGACTTGTATTTTCCAGTAAGCTAAAAATCCTGTCTGATGTTATTGCAGTGTATAACGTGAAATGGGGGAGTTTTTCAAAGCAGGGGTGGGAATAGCACATAATTGAATTGCAGTTTGCAGCAGCCCTAGCCAGTGCCAAGGAATGTTGGGAGTTACGGTCCAAGAATATCTAGAAGGCTGCATTCTTATTCCTGCCTTGAAAGAATAAAAAATTAATGTTAGTGATCATAGCATGGCTATATGCTTTTATGTACAGCTGTTTGTCATTTTTGCAACAGTGATCACACTACACTATGTTACAGAATTTTTGTTCCTCGGTTATAAATGTCATTTCCTAATCGGTTCTATCATGAAACCGATTCCATAGGAGCCGGTATTGCACCACCTGACATCTGCCGGGAAGTTGCAGCCAATAGTGAAAGGACCAAGGCAGAGACATCTCCAGCTCATCCCTTGTTTGGGTATCAGCCAGCATGTCAACGACTTAAATCAAGAAATAGTTTTCTTAGATCTACAGAGACACTCGCTGGAACACCTCAGCAAGCGAGAGTTCAAAAGTGGCAGGCTCAAACCCAGCACCTCAATCCGTGGGTGATACCAGATGAGAGACTCCCCCCTGGGCACACAGAAGACTGGGCAACTTGGAAGGCGCTGAACAGACTGCGCTCTGGCACCACGAGATGCAGAGCCAACCTTAAGAAATGGGGCTACAAAGTTGAATCCATGACATGCGAGTGTGGAGAAGAGCAAACCACAGACCACCTGCTGCAATGCAACCTGAGCCCTGCCACATGCACGATGGAGGCAACACCAGAGGCACTCCAAGTGGCCAGATACTGGTCAAAAATTTGTGTGAATATATATGTGTGTGTGTGTGTGTGTGTGTTTGCTTGTTTTGTTCTGTTAGAAATGTAATACAATGTTCTGGTTGCGGATGACAATAAATAAATAAATATCATGAAAAAATAGAAAAGGTTTATTTTTGCGGGACAACCTGTAGCACATTTTGCTATAGTTTTTCGATGAATATCTCATAGAGTCAACCAATTCAACATGGTTTGTGGCAGCCACAAAAATGAAGTTTCTGGAGTATAACAAGTAAGTATTGCACAATTAAACAGGAAATAACACTTTCTAAACAGGAACAGTTTTTTTCCCCAGTTTTTTTTACATAGTACTATGCTTCTCCTTGCTGCTTCCTTCCTCATAGCTTGGGGCTCCAGTTCAGCCTGCTGCCTTTTCATACCTTGAGGATAAAGGAAGCTGTGTCCCTTCTTCCTCTTCATGATGAAACGTTTATCAGTATGCTCATGCATGATCTACAGCAAGTCTTATGTTCAGATACATGTCTTTTGGCATGGACAGAAGCTTTGGGACATGAATTTGAACACTGGTGCAAATCAAACCTGGATTTGGTGTCATACTTGACTGAATAAAGTAATACATTGTATTTAACATTGGAGTCAATGGGTATATTTATTAAAATTTTCCAATACAGTTGTAAATCTAACTTAATTACAAATCTGAATACTTTCAGAGAGTTGGCACCTAGGTTTTTTGTTTAAAGTAGAACTAGAATTTCAATTGATTTTCCATACTGTAGGAGCCCCCAGTGGTGCAGCGGGTTAAACTGCTGAGCTGCTGAATTTGCTGACCAAAAGCTCAGTGGTTTGAATCTGGGGAACAGGGTGAGCTCCAGCTGTTAGCCCCAGCTTTTGCCACCCTAGCAGTTTGAGAACCTGCAAATGTGAGTAGATCAATAGGTACCTTTTCGGTGGGAAGGTAACAGCACTCCATGCAGTCATGCCATCCACACGACCTTGGTGGCATCCACAAACAATGCTGTCTCTTCAGCTTAGAAATGGAGATGAACATCACCCCCCAGAGTCAGACACAACTAGACTTAATGGCAAGGGGAAACCTTTACTTCCATATTGTTGAGTTTATTTCTTCACAGATATGTCTCAATGTGTTATGCCTACACTACTATGTGCAATATCATTACTGTTGATGGAGAAGGGAAAAATCCGTTTTACCTAAACATACATTTCACAAAAATCTTCTTTTACGAGGTAATTATGTATACATCATCTTAACTGTCCGTATCCAACTATAGCTCATAATCACCAAAAAACATTGATCAGAAATCTTTTATTGGGGGGCGGGTGGGAAATGATAGTGCACCCAGCCAGATTGTGTTTTTTCCTCCAATCGTTTGCTTTATACTTCAAGTTAAATGTTATTTCATTTAACGAGATCAATGTTTTAATTAAACATACAGACAGCCAAAATATCAATTTGAAATGCTGATTTGTATAATAAAAACAGTGATAAAATGGCAGCCACTGGAAAGGTTTTAGTATGCAGAGGAATTATAGCTTCACCTGGATGTCACACCTGGATGCCGTTTCCACATATCTAGAACCACATTTCTTGGAAAAACATTATGCTACTGTTTTCTTAAATTTCTTCCTTAAAATTTGAGATAAGTAAAAAGTTTATGATGTGTAGGAGGAAACATCCAAGGGCATTGATTTTATATATGCTCAGTGAAATCAATGAATTCTGGCAAATCCCCACAAGTCATTTAATACGAACCCATCCTTATCTGTCCTTCTTAACAAATATATTAAACTGTTTGACACAATGTGGCCCACTTCTATTTCTCTATTTATTTATAACTGGTGAAACAGGCAACATCCATTTCCAATTCAAGCTTAAAAGTTTAGACTGCGGATGTTGCTCCTTCATGACGTCAAACATTTGGAGGTCCTTCTCATCAAACAACCAACCAATCATGTTAATAACCTTGAGGCTGTGCTGCCTGGAGACACACTGGACAAAAGACTTCACCGTTGCTGCCTGGCATTTGATTGGATGTGTGAAAATGCGACTAAAGTCCACATTCTGTAATTTTGGCACCTGGGGCAATGTTTCAAAGAACCTTCTCCAAAACTCTTCTGAAATGCTGTGGTTCACCGAGAGCTTCAAGACTTCAAGCTTTTGGAAACCTCCACCAGCTGCAACTTTTGCTTAAAAAACAGAATAAAATATAGGTTCCAAAGTTGTAAAAATGCATACTGTACCAAACTGATAGCAATCTCAGTATTTCTCACCTCTTTGGGGATAGATGGGAACTGATTCTGAACTCTGTCTCTTATTCTCTGGGATATGGATCGATGGGCCCTTGGTATCCATTGGGATTCCATTCCAGGACCACCAAAGATAACAAAATATGTGGGTGTAGAAGTCCCATAATATACAACAATGTAAAATCAAGGTTTATCTTTTGGATTTTTAAAAAATATTTTCAATGCATAGAAAATATGGGTACTGAGGGCTGACTCTATATGACTTTTTATGTTGCATGGCTTGTAATTAAATGGGATTAGATTTAATTCATGCAAAAATACGGTGAATACAAAAGACTGATCAATAATATTTTTAACCAATAATCCCCCAATCAGTATGACTTGCAAGTGAGCAAGAAATTTTATGCCTCAAAAGTAATTGCCTATACCTGCTCTCAAATTCTATGCAATTGCTCTATTTCCAGGAACCAGACATGCATCCATTTGACACCAAGTGGTTCAAAGAACTGTGGACTCTGATATTTATTTATTTAAAACATTTATATTCCGCCCTTCTCACCTGGAAGGGGACTCAGGGCAGAGCACAACATAAATACAGAAAACATTCAATGCTGGAATAAAAACAAACTATAAATATACACAAACATTATCATGAAAATCAGTTGTATCCACTTTTAAACCAAATTGTTTTAAACCATCTCAAACCATGATAATAATAGCTGAGATGTATTGCTGAGAAATGCATATACGCTCATGATGAGGAGAATAGTGCAAAATGTTTGCAAGATAATGATCCTAGGAAAAATAAAAAAATGAACCATATCATTCATTTATGAGTGGGAATGCTAAAACTGAATTTCTCTGAAAGCAAGTCAGCAGCAGGTTGTACTTATTCAAGGCTGAGCCTTAAACTTGTTCTGGTGCAACAAGTCAAATGGGAAGAACCAGATCAAGAATCTTCTAATATTTTTGTGAGGTAGGGTCCTTTGATCATTTCACAGCCGATGTCCCTAAATATTATTAGAAGATGAGATGGCTAGGCCAGATCTGAAGATAATGTTGATCACTCTATCTAAGCCGCCCCGATGAGATGGAGGTGGGGTACAAAAATTATTATTATTATGGGCAGAGGAAAGGTTTGCTGAGATTTTTTTAAAAACTTACCTATTTCCAAGAGGCCATCACCACTCAAATACTGATTAAACTCCAGCTTTTGGAGATTTGGAAAATGGGAGCATTGCTGAAGAATTAGTTTAGCTGCGTCAGTCATTCCTTTTCCAACAGGCAGAGAAAGTTCCTCCAAATTCTCAAGAGGAGCCAGAGCTTCTCCTGCAAAACATTTGGAATTCGTTTTTTACATACCCCAAATCTATGCAAATACAAGTCCATTAGTTATATTACCCCCAGGAAACTGGGGAAAATATTGAAGTCTTAATTACTTACCCGACTCTATTTCTGAAATTTCAGAGCTATGATTTTTTTTTAAGTATCAGACACCTGCCCCTCGCCCTCTCTCTCCCCAATAATAAGATTTTAGAATAGGTGAGGAAGTTATGTCTTTCCATGTGGCATTGCTGATTTTCTGTGATCCTGGCCAGTATAGCAAATGAGGAGTGTTGGGATTCATTCCTGAATGCACAAGTCTCTAGCCCTCAATGAGTAGTTAGACTAGATAGAATTAGAGTGAGGAATTCCTTCCCCCAAATTCCTATGCATGCCTATTTCAGAAGGGGCTTTAAAGGGGCTCTGCCTTTACTCTTCTTTGCTTGCTACAATCTCCTCCCCCTTTGAATACTTAGCAATGTGAATACTTTGCAATGGGAGTTACCCTGGACTGTTCTCTGACTTACAAGAAACGGTGCCTGGATATCAAGCAAAAAGTGGGCACTAGAAACAATATCATACAAAAGCTGACTGACACAACCTGGGGATCACAACCAGATACAGTGAAGACATCTGCCCTTGCACTTTACTACTCTGCTGCTGAGTATGCATGCCCAGTGTGGAACACATCTCACCACGCTAAAACAGTGGATGTGGCTCTTAATGAGACATGCCACATTATCACGGGGTGTCTGCGCCCTACACCACTGGAGAAATTACACTGTTTAGCCGATATTGCACCACCTGACATCCATCGGGAAGTAGCAACCAATAGTGAAAGGACCAAGGCAGTGATATCTCCAGTCTACCCCCTGTTTGGATATCAGCTAGCATGCCAACGACTTAAATCGAGAAATAGTTTTCTAAGATATACAGAGACACTTGCTGGAACACCTCAGCAAGCAAGAGTCCAAAAGTGGCAGGCTAAAACCCAGAACTTCAATCAATGGCTGATACCAAATGAGAGACTCCCTCCTGGGCACACAGAAAACTGGGCGACTTGGAAGGCACTGAACAGACTGCGCTCTGGCACCACATGATGCAGAGCCAACCTTAAGGAATGGGGCTACAGAGTGGAGTCCACAACATGCAGGTGCAGAGAAGAGCAAACCACAGACCACCTACTGCAATGCAACCTGAGCCCTGCCACATGCATAATGGAGGACCTTCTTATAGCAACACCAGAGGCACTCCAAGTGGCCAGCTAGTGGTCACTCTACATTTTGGCCTCTCTCTTCCTTTTGTCTTTTTTGAGTGTGGACGCATCTTGCCTTTCTCCAGGCAAAATGTAGCTGCATGGATGAAGCCGAGCATGACCCCCCTCCCAATAAGAGATAGTAACTTATAGTTCTGCAAAGGGCAAGGGCACCAGACTTCACATTAGGGGTTGAGTCTTGGTCAATTTACAAAGACACTAACAATAGCAAGGACCCCATGAGGCTTTCAGGGAGCAGAGTGGTCCCTGGGCTCCAGACCATGGAAGGAGTTACAGTTTTCCAAGGACCACAGGACAGACTTCCATCCCAGCGCTGCAGGGCTTTGTGTTTTGGCCCAGTGGAACTCCATAGACTCCTTTTGGTGGCTTTTTGATTTCTGCTACATTCCTGGACTTCACTCTCTTCAAGGACTCGCTCTCTACCCATTAACTTTCTTCAAGACAACTTATGAATTCATGCTGTGTCCTGATATCGTCTGCTTTTTATAATTGGTATTATTAATTTCTCTCTGGGGTCCTGGATGGGAAGATACCTGCATATGATTTCCCTGTGTATAATTTCTATATGATTTTTATGTTTCCTTGTATTCCTGACCCTAGCCTGACCCTTTGCCCCTTTCTCCCTCCAAAGAAATATGTAAGGGAACCACCTGGCCTTCGGGAACAAAAGCCATTAGCGATTACAGAAACCCCCCAGCCAAAGACACTCTTGCATGGACAATAGGAAAGGATTCTTATCTCTAGCATCGGAGATGGCCCACTAGAGTAAGTAATTGTTTGGCAAAGTTTCTGTCACTCTTCAAGTAAGATAAGGGGAAATCTTCCCCTCTGCTTTTTGTTTACTTCCCATTGATAGCATTAACCCCAGGCTGCCGTCATTGTTCTCCTGTCTCACAGCCAGGAAGGATATTTTTAGACATGTTGATTTACAACACTCAAAACACAATAGGTCAGCCCTGCTTTAGCTTTTTGTCTCGCAGGCCACATGGCATTTCCTTTTTTTAAAAAAAGACTGATTCACAGATTCCTTTGTGTTCTATCGTCCCGCCTCCCTCTCTCCTGATTTGCTGTCGCTGCCAGGTGGCAGAGGTCTCCCCATTGGATCCTATGGACCACTGGAGCTTCCTGATTGGTCCAGAGGCACCGGGGGCGGGAGGGCTGCCTCCCAGCTGTTTGCCCATTGTCCAATCACGGTGGAAGGCAGCAGGGAGGCCGGGGCGGGAAGTTTGAACTCTGCAACTTTGAATTTACTATAAATATGTATTGGTGTATTCTCCTCATGCTTAGCTTTGGCAAATGATTGCAACTCTGCATCCTTTTCAGCTGAATCACATTAAACCTCGATGGCCTTTCTTCAACTTGGTGAGACCTTTCTTTGGGAAATCAGGGAAAAATATTGGGTACTTCTCTATCTCGCCAGGGAAAAAGAACTCTTTGATGAGTCTAATTGGTCTTTGCCTCCTGGCAAAGACCCCTAAATTCCAGCTCTAGATCGTGGATACTGTTTTTTTATTTTTATCCTCTTTTGTTAGAAGATAGCTTAGTAAGCTAGTTAGCTCCAAGAACTTTTTCTATCCAGAATGGATTTCTTTTCACTTAAAAATACATATATTTTGGAACCTATGAAGTTGTGGCTCCCTGCGATCCTATTCCATCCTGATGAATGAAGGTTAATCCTTGCTCACTACATGTAACCTGCTAGTTATGAACTGCGCTTCTGGCATCTGCTATATTTTGTGGAATCACTCCAAGTGAGGGTTATTTTTGAGTTTAAAAGCTCAGATTTCCAACAATGAGAACAAATGGGACTTGAGAGTCAGCATTATCTGAAGGACTACAAATTGTGTATATTGACATTAGAAGATAATTTTGAAGAATAAATAGGTAAACCATACCCAGTGCTGTACCAATTTCCTTGCTGTCGACATTCAGGCCATTGAGCCTCAATATCTTTAGTCCAGCAAAATTTGGCAAAGCAGCAGCTGTAAAAGAGGTAAATATAAATATAGTCTTAGATGAAGCGCATTATACAGGTGATGGCATAGTTAATGTATTCAGTTGGCTGTATATCAATGCAAGGGAGGAAGAGACTTTTGCAGCCATATTACTAGTCTATTTCTCATTATTTGAGCTATTGAAGTGCATAAGACATTTCAAAAGATGTCTGTAACATTTATTACTATATATACACTCATGTATCATGTATCATGTGGTGTTGGAGGAAAATTCTGAGAGTGCCTTGGCCTGCAGAAGATCCAACCAGTCCAGACTCCAGGAAATAATGCCTGACTGCTCACTGGAGGGAAGGATATTAGAGGCAAAGATTAAGTATTCTGGCCACATAATGAGAAGACAAGAAAGCTTGGAGAAGATAGTAATGCTGGGGAAAATGGAAGGAGAAAGGAAGAGGGGCCGACCAAGGGCAAGATGGATTGATGTTGTCCTCGAAGTGACTGGCTTGGCCTTGAAGGAGCTGGGGGTGGCGATGGCTGCCAGGGAGTTCTGGCATGGGCTGGTCCATGAAGTCACGAAGAGTTGGAAGCGACTGAACATATCAACAACATCACACTCGTGTATAAGTGGGCCTCATGTATACACTGGGGGTATGTTTGGGGGCCAACATGTATTTTGATATGATCCATGGATAAGTTGAGGATCATTTTGTAGAGAGAGGAAAGCAGCAACGCTGGTCCAGGGGCCAGCTTTTCCCTAGCCACTGCTGCCATTCCCTCACCCCAGCGTCCATAAAGGCCAGAAGTGGCATCATGGTACTTCTTTTAGGTTCTTCTGGGATGGACCAAACTCTCACCTTTTGCCAGTCTATTCAGAAAAGGGATGGTTCCTTGTTTTGATGAGAGTTAAGATATAGTACTTGCATAGATGGATGGATAGAGTGACCCAGGTTTTTCGGATTGATTTTTTAAGTAACATTTCTAAATGTAGACAAAAGCACACAGAATAATCTCTTCTTGACTCACTAGAGCCCCTTCCCCCCTTCCCCTGGAAATGCAGTCAATAAAAACATTTTTAGAAAAGTAAGTACGTAACTAACAACTAATTACATGCACTCCAAAATTCCTCTTTAAAAAACAGTTCCAAAACCAGGGCAGACACCCCTACTTTTGAGAATCAAAGAAGAAGTGAAGTAGCATTGTCTTTGCTGCCTGGTAGATGGGATGGAGCCAACCTGATGTCCCTCAAGAGGAAGTCAATAGTCAAGTTGCTGCTATAGAGCAACTCCTGCCATATGTTCACACTCACTATGATATTCCACCATGGTAAAATATGTAATGAGGGCTTTGCCAATGATCTTAGATAAGGCATGCTTATATGAGAGGGTACAGACTTTGGATATTCTGGCCCTAAGCTTTATAGGTCAAGATCAGCAACTTGAGTTGGATTTGGAAATTGGAAGCTGGTGCAGTTCTTCTAAGACTGATGGCATAAGTTCTCTAAAATGCACACTTCATAATACTTTGACTGCCTAATGTCTAATTCTCTATTAGAAATATAAACACTGAAAATTGCCTTGATTGTAATGGTAGTTACATATCTTCTAAATGACTAGCTGTTTACTTATTGAACAATTTGAAAGGGTACTGGGAGGAAAATCCTATAATATCCTACAGGGCAATCCTATGGGAGAAGAGGAGGCGTATGGCAGAAAGTCTGCTAGTTTGCTGCAATGAAGGCAAAACACTAGCAAACTTTTGGAATTCTTGATTCTAGCCTCAGTCCATTGTAGTTTGAGGTTTGAATATGTGCTGTTGTTAAATTATCAAGAAGGCTTCACATCTGGCAGAAATGTGGCCATCTCCTGAAATACACCATGTTGGTCCCTACCATGAGAACAACTAATGAGGTAGTGCTATACCTGCAGAGGTTTAAGCAAAGAGGCCTCTGCAGTGTAAATGTCATCCTGGTAAAAGAATACTACCCCATCTTTAGTACCCTCAATATCCATTGAAGTGGGGTAGATGTTAATTATTCTGATTAGCACCTACATACAATGATCAGTTTCTACATTCTCACTGCCAGTCTTCCAAGATCATCATGAATGGTCTGGGTCAAAGTTTAATAGATATGTTTGTGTGCTGTGTGCCTTGAAGTTGTTTACAAATTATGACACTCCTAAGGTAAATCGATCATGATTTTTTTTTTTGGTTTTTTTGGGTGGGGGGGTTGGCAAAATTTGTTCAGAGGGAGTTGGCCTTTGCTTTACACTGGGGTTGATAAAATGTAGCTTGCCCAAGTTCACCCTGTGGGTTTCTATGGCTGAGCAGAGATTCGTATCTTGGTCTCCAGAGTCATAATTCAATGCTCAAGCTGACTGCTAATACATATGACATTGTCTTAATTATGATGAAGAACATGAGAAGTGTGGGGCCTGAATATTTTTATATTGTTTGTTTCAATGGTTTGTGGAGATTGGAAAGGACAGAAATGTGCCTGGTGATCAGCTAGCATTGTCTAATTGATAAGAAAGCAGCTTTCTCTTACTCTGTGTAACTCAATGATCCCACAAGTTATAAAGTACAACCTTTTGACTGAACAGAAATGGAACATATTATCAATATTGCAAAAGTTTCTCAGTTTTCTCTTACTAAGAAAGAACAGGTCTTCATCTGTGAAAAACAAGCCAGAAAGCTCTAGTTCTGTCAACATCTTGCAAAAAGACATGGCATCCATAAGATTCTCCAAATCAGAAAAATAAGAATTCTTCAGATGAAAAACAGATAATTTTTTGAAATTCCGTATGAATTCAGCTGTAAAAGAAAACATTTTATGGTATGATAAAAAATACAACTATGAAGGACTTCCCTTAACCCTTGTATACATTTACTTTTTTAAAAGGCGAAAATATTCCTTTTTCTGTCAGCATATATTGGGATAATGGATCATAACCTGTTGGGATAAGGATAATGACCTGTTAGGATAACAGCCCTATTGGAGATTATGGATTTTGACCTGTTAGGTTCATAACCTATTGGGTAGCAGTGTTTCAGATGTATTCCTTTAGTTGATTGAGTAATGGATGATTGCTGAGCTTGTAAATATCTTGCTTCTATTCAATGCATTCAGCAGAAAAAGATTCAAGTAGACTTCTTTTAAAATAACTTGTTTGTTTTACTCATAACTTCATGTCTTTAAATTCTTGTTGAATATTCACTCAGCAAGTTCAGCAGCCCAGCGGTTTAACCCGCTGCGTCACCGGGCACTCTGAGCCCAATTTAGGACTGCATTATAGTTTCAGTTCAAATATTAGTAAGCTTTAGTGATGCCTAAGCTGAACTGAACTCTGTATCTTATTGGAAACAATTGGGCAAGCAGTGAAGTCTTACGCATGTTAAATCAGGAGTAAGTCCCGTTGTAGCTAGCAGAACTCACAGTAACACAGGCATAGGATTACAGTTGCACATTTAGCGTGGCTTTGAGCCAAGACACACTTATTTGAAATAACTTCAATAAACTGCCTAGAATTGCATCATGTTCAAATTTCCCTGAATTATTTTCTGTATATGCATGTTTCCATTTACCAAGTCTGGGTGAACTGCTTCGAAACTGAATGTTGCAGATGATAAATTTCTCCATGTCATGAAGATTTTTGAATCCCTCTGGGATGATGTCAAACAAATTTTGGCAATCAGGTAGATCCACTGACAATTCTTTCAAGAATGTATATTGGTCCAAATTTAAGAACAGAGATTCTGAAACATATAAGGCAACAAACAATAATTCAATAGCAGTGGTCTACATTAGAGATGTCCAATATCACAGATACAATTGTAAAAAAATTGTATTTGTTCTTTAAACTCATAAATATTACAACTAATTAAAAATAATATTGGTCCATATAATCCATTCTGTAGACCAGGGGTCCTCAAGCTAAGGTCCAGGGGCCGGATACGGCCCTCCAAAGTCATGTACCTGGCCCTTGCTCAGGGTCAACCTAAGCTGGAAATGACTTGAAACAGCACAACAACAACAACAACAACAATGATCCAATCTCATCAGCCAAAAGCAGGCCCACACTTCCCACTGAAATACTAATAAGTTTATATTTGTTAAAATTGTTATTCATTTTCATTATTGTATTGTTTAAAGTGTTTTTGAACTACAAATAAGTTATGTGCAGTGTGCATAGGAATTCATTCATATTTTTTTCAAATTATAATCCCGCTGTCCAACAGTTTGAGGGACTGTGACCTGGCCCTCTGTTTAAAACATCTGAGGACCCTGCTGTAGACTCTCGGGCTCCTTACCTTTTCCATCTAAAGATTCTTCCTTTTACATTGCCTATAATATATCTGTTTTAGCTATAACAGTTTCAGAGGTATAATAGTACTTCATAACGTACTTCAGACTTAGGTCTCCACTAGACCGCCTAAAATTTAGTTTCCAGTTCTCTTTGTTTTGATTGTACTTGCATATTTAGAAATTTGCATCCAGTCACCTCTATCTAGCAATTTTTTAAAGCAATGTCTACATTGGGAAGAAGTTGGGAAAGAAATGGAAAAAAATAGATTTTGGGTGTTGGCTTCCAACAGAGTATCTGCCATAAACAATGTAATGATGCATTTGCTAGAAAAGAGTGGAATTCCAACTCTACTATAGTTGGGCAGGCTTTTTTTTTACAAGAGACAAAGTAAACAGAATCACTTAATGAGCACAAACAATAACAACAACTGGGTTGTTGTAGGTTTTCTCGGGCTGTATGGCCATGTTCCAGAAGCATTCTCTCCTGACATTTCGCCTGCATCTGTGGCAAGCATCCTCAGAGGTTGTGAAGTTTGTTGGAAACTAGGAAAATTGGGTTTATATATCTGTTTATATTCCACAGATGTTGTTTCTGTCTCTGGTACCAACTGTTTGGTTAAACAAATAATGCTTAGGACTATATCAATTTTCCTCAACTGAAGTATACAGTATTCTGCATATCTCTAGCCCTCAATTGATATAACCTTATATAATTAGTAGATTGCTCTAAAGGCAAAGAAGACGGAAGAAAAAGTAGCATTCAAGTTCATGATACTGTACCTGGAATTGATGCCTTTCCCATAATTTCTAGAGATTCAAGTGAAGGCATTGAAAGGAGGAGGTTCACTTCTACTAAATTCAAGTCTGTATTATGTATGCTGCACACTTTAAAGTACTCCAGATTATTTTCAATGGCTGGTTTGATATTTTCCAGCAGACCTTTGCAATTCTGCAGCCTCAAGTCAATATGACTGAAAACTGAGAAAAGCACAGCTAAATTCTCCAGATCATCATTCCGGAAAGCATTAATGTACTTGGCAGAAAATTGTAAATGTGGGATCTTTACTTGACCTCTTTTACATAGAAATGGAGCTATTCTTGAATCTGGAAAACGTCTGGGGAAATAAGTCCTAAACTTATTGATACTGTCTTCATCTTCTTTTATTTGCTTGGAAACATCACTGAAGAGCCTAAAACCAGGAGCATATTCTTGGTCAACAACTGGAATCCCAAGATTGGAATAACATGCTTCTTCTACAGACGACAAATCAACATTTTCTTCTTTGCCAATGGTCTTCGTCACAAATCTGCTGGGTAAGAACAAAGTATCTGGATAGTCCAGAAAGAAGCGACGGATGAAACCGTTAGAAGAAAAGTGGTCTAAAGAAAACTCTCTTCCAGCAAGGAACTGTGAGATCATAGGAGAACAAGCAGGAGCCATGTTGCTTTGATAAGCTAACTCGGTAACAAGTTCCAGTACAAAATCCCTGAATGTTGAAAGATAAACCTCCGGGAACAATGTTAAGGTGACACTGAGAAGCTCCTGTTGTCGCAACTTCAATTCTGGAGTCTTTTGTAGATAAAGATCATTTTTTACTTGGCTTTCAAATGATTTCTCGCAATTGGGCAAGCTGAGTAAGTGGGCAACTATTTTGGGTACTGCTTTGGAAGCTTCAATACAGGCGTACCTCAAAATATACTGGTAGCGGCCACTGATTTTCACAAAGGTGTTTATTTGCTGCAAATACTGTAGCCCTCTGTTCACATCTTCCTGCACATCTGAACTCAGGAGCTCATTCATCCTTAGACCTGCAAAATACTCTTGGAATGAAAGATGGAAGAATTTATAGATTGGCCAAAGACGTTGGGCCGTGAATTTGCTCAGTAGACCAAACCAGAGAGCATCATCTTCACTCAGCCCAACCTCAGACAGATCTTCTTCACTGAATTCAAAGAGGGATTTGAAGAGACCTTGCAAGGCAAGTTCACCACAGGCAGATACCGCGGCTTTCATACGATCACGGGCCTGAGCATATTTCAGTGAGGTGTATAACATGTAGGCATTTAAAATGACCAAATCCAGGAATTTACTGCCATTAGGATTTTGAGTCCAAAATGTCCCAAGCGCCACAACAAAAAGGGGAGTTTTGAACATGGAATGCATTGCTTCTTCTACTCGCAGCTGGATGAAGAAGTCTTCTACAAGTGAACTGTTATGTGAAAATAGCTTCCTAAGCAGATAGAAGGTGCTTGTCACGGGGAAGTCTGTGATGCTCAGAATGGTTTTGGCATATTGGCGGATTTTCCCAACCCTGTTTGTACGAACCGCAATAACTAAACAGTGTTTGTTCAGGTAATTCTTTTGAATCAAGTCTTCAGTGTCATAAGGAACTGCATTCATTTCATCGTAATCATCTAACAGGAACAGGATTTCATTTTTGAAATGCTGACACAAGTTCTCCAGGGACTCTTGGGTTAATACTCCTTGAAGACCCACCACCTGATTGCAAATAAGGTCCACTAGACTCTGATCACGATTTTGAGAATTCAAGGACAGATAAAACACAAGCTTGTATCTACTGAGTATGGGACAGCATCCAGAGGCCCAAAGAATTGCTATTTTCCGAAGCAATGCAGTCTTTCCACTGCCTGCCTCCCCTTCTAGAACTGTAATGGACTGAAAGTTTTCAAGAACCTCAGGTAATGTGAGCTGTTGCAGTGGCAGGTTATTGATATTCTTAGAAACAATGGCTAGGTCCCCAAAGAGAGTCTTCAGATCAACAGCAAAATGGGCAGAATCCCCAAATGGAAACATTTTCCTAAAATGGATATCATCATATGCCCTTCTCAACTGTTCTTGAAGCAATTTATGTTCCTCAAAAGCCACATCTGTTGAAAGAGAAAGTAGAAACATCTGTGAAATTTGATGACATAATTACATGTCTTGAAATGGCATACTGGTTATCTTTGTTGGAGGTTGTAAATGTAAATAAACAGCTTTACCACAGTTTCTGAACAAAAATATACTTTGCAGTGTAATAAGTGTCACTCAGATTTGTGTAACGAGTAACAGTAACTTTACTTCAGTTCAAAATGTCAAACAGAGCAACAATATATACAGCAATCTCTCTGAATTCTTACAGAGAACAAACTGTCATTTTAAACAACCTTTAAAATATGCTTCATGCCTTAGAAATGATCAGGCTTCAGAGAGGTGGCAGCCATTTCCTTCCTGGCTTTTTCCAGTCAGTACTCTCTTCACTCTCTGAGGTGAAAGCCAGAGACAGTAGTAAACAGTAGAATTCTGGCCCCTGGCATGTTCAGCCAATGAGCTGACGACACACGTATTTCCAGTTGACCCACCACATCATGGTGTCCTTTTACAAATCCCCACAATCTTGACATGCATAAATAATCCAAGATTCTGCATGAAGTCACATTCTTCTAGTTGACTCTCCAAATTAGAATGAACAACTAAACAAGTGAGAAAAGGCATGCTTAGTGTGCCGTCTTAACATGGAATCCTGGTTTGCTCAGTTTTTGAGCAGTCAGGACCATAAACTAGAGTTTATTCTTGGCAGATGAACCCTACCAAGAATTCTGTGCAAACACCACTGCTAACACAGAAGCTGGTACACTCATCTTAACCATCCACACTAAATCAACATCTATCTGTAATACTTTGGGATTCTGTTGTTTAGGAAAGCACATTTCTCTTGTGTTATCTGTTCCTTGAGTTACAGCATCAGCTTCACTACAAGGCTGAAGGAAGGCTTTGCTCCTTTAGACATTGCGATGTGAGGAGGTCCGTTATTAAACTGCTGCCACCAATTGTAACGATGACCGTTTTAATGCCACCGAATGTGAAGGTGCGAGTGGTAAAACACCCACTGCCACCTTATCTATGAGGGAAGCCGGGCAACGATCAATATCAGCCTAGGAACTATTTTATAAAGGGACTGTTTCTGGCTGACTTTATTATTGCAGGCCGTTCAACTTAGAAGAAACTGTATCAGGCAAGGCTTGAGGAAAAAGTAACAAGTTTATTTTAACAGGAGTATAACAATGTATAACTGTTCTTCAAAAGAGGCATAAATCTTGATGGATACATTGGAAGGGTTTCATGAGTAAACTCAGGCAAACACTTCATAAGGTTTCACAGCTGGCACAACAGGCTTAAACCCAGCCAAACCTTGATTCTTATTTCAGAATCAACAACCCCCTGTACTGGGTCCTTCTCTGCAACCACTTTGGTCACCAACTGATTCCCTGAATCTCTAAGAGATTCAGTTTTTCCCTATAGCACACTGGCTACAGACACATTCCCTGAATCTCCACCAAAAGATTCAGTGTTTTCTCAATAGCTCTCCGGCCACTGACTGACTTTTTAAAACACAGATGCCTCCTGAAGAGGCGGTTGGCTCCGCCCCTGTTGCTATGGCAACTCAGCTAACGCCAAGCCACTCCCACAAAACATAACCTCCCATACTTACCATCCCTAAACCATTGTCCAAACTACACATAACCAAAGGAATAAAATTTACACATCGTCACACCTAACCCTACTATAAGCTTTCAGGAACTATAGCCCTCTTTATCAGATGTTAATTTAAATCAGTGGAATTTACTACGAAGTAGCTACATGGGAATGCACAATTAGATAGGTGATTGGTGGCTCTCATGTCAATGGAGCAATGAATGTACTCCAGAATTTAGACTGAAATTCTAAATTTCTGTGCATCCCTGCACAGATGCCCTTTGGGGACCCCTTTCAATTCTAGTGAAGTGTCTGGGAGTCATGTGGAGCTATCTGCGATTCTGAAATTGTTTGAAGGGTAGGATACAGTATTTTGGGCTACACAAATGCAATAAATTGGACAGCAGTACTAAATTTCAGACAAAAACCTAAAGAATATTACTAACCACAGACCCAGAAGCCACTTGGTTTGGGACAGCATGAGCCTGATTGGATCCACCTTAAAACCCAAGTTATACATACATTAGTCAGTGTTATGTTAGTGATATACACAGGTGTAACTCCTACCTGCATATGTCATTTCTTTCCTTCCTCCACAACAACCAACCCAGCCCCCATGGACTTGGTGCTGAGCTTCTACAACTTGCTCATGACCATTCCATGGTTGATAGAGAATGGAGAATTGGAGAAACATCTGGTTATATTCCTGTAGTCGGACACAAAATTATTGCAGTATCTACTGAGAACTCCTGAGGATCCTGGCAGACCTCATCTGATTATTGAACCATTTTGCATCTAACTATGAAGATGCAACCAAACACTTCTCCAACCTCCTCCTGCTTCTTTCCACCAGGCTCAGAATGGCTATGAGGAGAAGGCAGCAGTTCATTAGTAAATCCAGGTAAAGTTGAATGGCCATTTGTAGCCTAGCTCCACATATGGAACTGCTATGCTATGCTATGCTGTGTGATGCAGGACTCCAGCTTAGATTTTTAAAGGAACTTTGAGCCAAGTTTAAGTGGAAGTACTTACTAGTCATGGCAGAACTGAGCACTTCTGTATCTTGCAAATCATCTTTACAGTCCATTTGCTGGAAGAATAAATTATTTATTTAGTCAAATAAAACACAAAATTATAATTAAAACACAAAATCAAATACATCTCTTAAAAGTGTTCAAGGTGGTCAGGAACACATTTGCCTCATTTGGATTAAGAATTAACTTGTTTGCTCTTTCATCTGGGCCATTGCTAAGATGAAACAACGATGTGGAAGTGGAATATTTTCCTTGTGTGTGGAAAAGAGAGGGGGGATAAGATGCTATCAGGATGCAACACCAGAACTTCACATGATCCCCTTCAGAGGAGATATTATACACATGTCCCACAGCATGAGGAATAATATGGAACAGTGAGAATACATATATACATATAACCAGCAGCTACAACATCAGTAGAAATTTCCCAGCATGACTCTTTGATGGTAAATTTCAAGAAGGATGGGAAGGACTGCAAAAGATTATCCTTGAGTCCTGTTCCAAGCAACCAATAAAAACAATCTCCAATGACATCAAAATCCATAGAGAACTGCAGTACAATAATCAAGGACTCATCACACTATCTGGGAATATGAATGCCAGTAAGAATGCATTAAACTGGAAATACAGTGGCCTAAATCCAACTATTAATCTCAAACATTGTGGATCCACTGAACTAATGAAAGTTACATAACTATGACTTATCAAATATCTATTATTTCAAAGGGTTCGTTCCTGCCTGGGATAATCAACTGAATTTAGGCTACTATTTTTCATTTCTTTTGATGTAATTTTCTGGCATCACAATCCTATTTAAGTTTACTTAGTATTGAATGACCTTGAGTTCAAGGGAGTTGACTTCTTTTAAAAAATGTTTTATGGATGTAACCAAAGTCTCTGTAGCAAATGAATTTGGAAGGTCTCCTTAGTCACAGAGCAGTGTTACACAAGTTGAAATAGGCATAAAGGTAAAGTTTCACCCTGATATTCAGTCTAGTTGTGTCCAACTCTAGGGAGTGGTGCTCATCCCTATTTCTAAGCGAAAAGGCCATTGTTGTCCACAGACACCTCCAAGCTCATGAGGCCAGCATGACTGCATGGAACACCGTTACCTTCCTGCCCAAGCGATACCTATTGATCTACTCACATTCGCATGTTTTCGAACTGCTAGGTTGGCAGAAGTTGGGCCTAACAGTGGGCGCTCACCCTGCTCACCCTGCAACCTTTCAGTCAACAAGTTCAGCAGGTCAGTGGTTTAACGCAATGCACCACTGGATTTCTGTGCTGTTACGAAACTGGGCTGAATAGCTCTTGGGATTCTATATAGATAGGAGCTTACATACCCAATAGCCATTACGACTCTGTGTAAACAAAGTTTCCTTATAAAAATGATTAGACTTTAAAGTATCGCTGACACAATTACACCTTTGACATTCTAACACTCTTGTTCTTTACCTTTTACCTTTTTATGCCATGATTCAGCCTTGGCTTCATTGTGTGGCTTCTCCAATGATGTCTTTCTCTCTGGATCTGAGTAATTACAACTGAAATACATTTATAAGGGTAGATGTATCAAGTGGTATCAGCAAAAAGAATGCTTGAGTTGCCATTTGCTCTTTGCAGAGCATTCATCTGACATAATACATTGAACAAGAAAACATAGTCATTTTGTTGGCTTGGCAACAGTGGCTTTGCCCTCAATTATCTTCTTGGTTTTCTTCCAGGTCAGACTCAGGTCTGAACAACCTACTTGCAAACCAAGGAGCCATTTGGGCAGCTTAAAATTGGATGATCACAATTTTTATGATACTGTGTAAACTTACAGATGTTTTGGGTTATGTTGCCCATAATCCTTGTGAGTGGGGATAATGGTGCTTGTACACAAATTCATGTGAAATCCACACACAGTGCTGAGGAAAGCTAATGTCTCCCTACTGCAATTTTGTAGTAGCTCCCTTAGTGTATATATAGGTTCCATTTTCACACATTTTTTCCAAATAATAATAATAATAATAATTACTTAAACTCCGAGCCCCTGGTAGTGCAATGGGTTAAACCCTTGTGCCGGCAGGACTGGTGACCGACAGGTCAGGGAGAGTGGGTTGAGCTTCCTCTGTCAGCTCCAGCTCCCCATGCAGGGACATGAGAGAAGCCTCCCACAAGAATGGTAAAACATCAAACATCCAAGCGTCCCCTGGGCAACGTCCTTGCGGATGGACAATTCTCTCACATCAGAAGCGACTTGCAGTTTGTCAAGTCGCTTCTGACACACACACAGATATATCGCACCACCATCTCCCCAAAGAAACTCGGGGCAGCACTCCAAGGGGCAACATATAACATAAAACGATACGTAAGTATAAAACAATAAAATAAAAATATAACAAAAACCACTACCAAAACACATAGCATAAAATAAAAATTCTCCACTTTAAAACGCAGAACACCTGTAGATAAAACTAGCTTCCAGCAATTCAAACTAAAGAGCCAGAGTGTCAATCCCATATAGGCCCATTACAGCCTACTTGAGGTCAAAGGCCTATTTATAAATCCATGTTTTTAGGCTGGATGGGAAGGATTGGACGGTGGGGGCTAACCTAATCTATTTTGGGAGAGTATTCCAGAGCCGGGGAGCCACCACCGAGAAGGCCCTCTCTCTCGTCTCCACCAACTGTGCTTGAGACGGTGGTGGGACCGAGAGAAGGGCCTCCTCTGCAGATCTCAAAGCCTGCACCGGTTCATAGAAAGAGATGCAGTTTCGAAGATAGGGTGGACCCGAAGCATATAGCCAAAT
Source organism: Anolis sagrei (assembly GCF_037176765.1). NCBI lineage: Eukaryota > Metazoa > Chordata > Lepidosauria > Squamata > Anolidae > Anolis > Anolis sagrei. The sequence continues at coordinate 261,752,090 of NC_090022.1, read as the reverse complement.
TACATTTGTGGTGAGCCATCTTTCAGCAATCACTTACTGAGGATAAAATTTAGCATGTTCTTCCCACGGGTCATCATCGTCCTTCCACTCAGCCAGACATCCAGCACAGGAGAAGCACTGCACAATGTCCATCTTCCCTGCAAGAAGGTGATAGGGATGAGAGGAGATCCATGGAGGTGACACCAACTCTACTGATGCCATTGCATCACAGGAATTCATTTCCTCTATATGACACAGTATAGGAGTCCCATAGTATCACTGTAATACATATATTATATGAAAATGTATAATCTTAGGACGGAATGGAAGAAATAAATCTCTTGACAGACCACACATCCTAATCCCACAAAATGGTACTTAATGAGGGCAGCTTTATCTGTTGACATAGTTTTTGTTCCCATTCACTAATGGCACTATGCTCAGTCAACAAAGGTACAAACATCAATATAAGAAACTCTTACATTGTCTTAAAGAAAATTTTAGCCTCTTTTCCTAAAACTGCCAAATCACACTTTATTTTAATTTTTTTAAGCTCTAGTAATTCTATTATTGCCAGAAGTAGGGCTTTTGTGAAGCTAATGGTCCTAAGGTATCCATTCAAAACCTTCACGCCAAGGAAGCCTCACAATATATTGGTGCTTGGAAAATCCATCCCATTTTCACCTCACATTCTGATAAGAATCATAGGTAAACTCAGAGAAATGTCAAAGTTTGAGGAGAGTGCAGATCACATCACTATCTCTGCTGATTTAAAAGCACAGTACCAAAAAAGAGTGAGAAGTGACTGACCTGTGTAGAAAAATCCTGCTTTGGCCAAAGAAGTAGCATCCACTCGTGCTTTCGCAGGCCAGGTTTTGAAAGAGTCCAGCCTGCAGCCTTCATCTCCATAGATGCTTATTGCAAGCTCTAAATCCCCTTTTGGAACCAAAGATATCAGCAACTTGAAAGATCATTAATTCACTACAGTTTTTTTTTAAAAAAAAAACATGTATAACTACTGCATAAACATTAGCACATAATGGCCTGCCAAGCTTTATAAACATACATAACATAAACACATGAGAATCAGTTATTTCAAAGTTACACAACACCTGTCTTCACCTGAATGTGTTGGAAGGGGGTGGACTGGATGGCCCTATTTGGGGGGGGGGTCTTTTCCAGCTCTAAGATTATATTTCAGGAGTAGGCAATATGAGGTCAAATGGGGTCTCTCCCATCCACCATCTCATCCTGACCAAGGCTAACCTTTTTGGGATCCAAACATTTCCCATCTTTCCTTCACTTTCTGCCTCCAAAAGGGAAGAGGAAGTGGAGGAAGGGGAGGGAGGGGACTTCCGGTGAACCCTCTTCCTCCCAGCCCACCCACCCCACTCCAGCCCACCATGTGGCCCCCAAATTAGAAAGGTTTCCCATGCTGGTCACAGAATGTGGCATTTAAACCTTTTAACATTTTGTGCAAAAATATCAATGTATTGTTGAACATATCACTTATGAGTTGCAATGAACTCCACACATTTTGAGGAGTCATCTTTGAATTCTCTACATTCTAGAACATACTTCTGAGAAAAGCCATTGCAACTACTACAAGAATTGCAATTATATTAAGGGAAGGATCCAAAAAAATTGTGAAATAAATTACAACGCTCCTCTTTGCAAAAGAAAACATTAGATTTATTCCTGCCATCCACCTTTCTTAATCTCTGTGTCAGATTAAACTAGATGGCCATGGGTACTTTATAAAATGCACTCATTGGTGGTCTTTTGCAGCCCAAGTCCAGTTTCAAGATAAAGAATCATATTAAGAGAGAGGTCTAGAAAGTGCACGTCAGCAGTGAGCATCTGCACTGCAAACTAAGCAGCAAGTACACAACTCAACTTTTTAGAATTTTCCCCAATAGTAAGATATCTTTTATTTTTGTATGAATTATACTAAATACTTCCAAATTTGCATGCTCTCTGGAGGGACAGCTTTGGTGTAAGGGGCCTCTAGAAGGCATGATTTTGCCAACATTGCTATTTTGCATCAAATTTTACTCCAAAGGGTTCCTGAAAGTCAGGAATTGGAGCACAAAGATCTCCAGGTAGAAAAAGCAACCCAACCCAACACTCAACACAAAGACTTTGGAATCCCATAAAGCCTGTATTAATATCAGCATCAGCACTCGCATTGTTATTTAAACTGTAGTAGGCATAGAACCATAGAATTTTCACTGTGTACCTGGATCAGAGTCCAATATCTTCCCAGTGCATGGAGTAAAATGCTTTCCCTAAAACAAAAGTAAATATATGTATATAAATATAAAATGAAGTGCATTATAATGTCTTTATGCCACTATTGCAGCCCCATGCTGAGTTTGATGTTAAGATTGAAAAGAAAATTGCTACATGGATTGCCCTGAATAGACATGATTCCCATAACTGCTTCTCTACTTCCACAAACAGGGACTGCCAGATGTTTAGCTGGACAGCTGTCGGGTTTTCATTCTTACCCTGAGATTCCTCCCCTTCGACCTGAGAATCGGAAAAAAGGGTCCGGATCAGCTACTTTGGTGCTCCAGATGTTTTGGACTTCCACAATTCTTAACAGCTAGTAGACTGTAAGGAATTGTGGGAGTTGAAGTCCAAAACACCTGGAGGGCCCAAGTTTGCCCATGCCTGGTTCAGACCCTCTGATGCGAGAACACTAGTTGTCTTGTGAACATTTTAATACTGTGAAGGCAAAGAAGGATACCGTAATGCCGACAAATCCAGAGTAATTTTGAATATACTCCTTAATTTCATCTGATTTCTCCTTTTGAAGAAACGCACATCTATAAAATAGCAAACAAAAATTATTGACAACTTTTTAAAAAATTCAAAAGGTTTAAAAAAATAAGAGTTAATTGATTCTGTGGATTTTTATGTTGCAATGAGTTTTTTAAAACGTGAATTATATTTTATGGCCCAAATGAAGTTTTTTCAAGGTGAGACACTGTAAATAATTTTTTACAGAGTTTTTGTGGTCAGGGGCACATTGTGACAAACACTTGCAACAGGAAGCTGAAGGGCTTTTCAAATTCTCTGTTCTCAATGCGATCTAAGATACATTTACTTCATCACACTAGAGAATGCATCCACTTTAAATCCGGTTGCTGCCTCCTGTAGAATTCTGGGGTTTGTAATTTAGGGAGGAACCTTGAACAGCCTCACTAAACTACAAACCCCAAAATTTTGCAGGAGGCAGAAACCAGATTTTAAATGGATTAATTCTCTAGTGTGATGAAGTATAAGTAGTGTCCTCCAGCACCTTGGAAATGCTTCCGTTGGAGTGTTTCCAAGTTGAAAATGTAGATTTGTAGAGGGGGGGGGGGGGGGGATGAATCATTATTACAAAGACAGAGCCCTCACCTCATCCCCATATTGCCATACAGGACTTCAAATAACATGACGTCAAATCTTGGCATGAAATCTGGCAATCCTTGATCATATATATGCTCATCTTGACTTACAGGTTGTCACTATCATAAAGGGATTTGTGCAAATTACTCACTCTGGGAACCATTTTGCATGTTCTTTCCAAGGATCATCACCTTCTTCCCAATTCCCCAAACATCCACTGCAGGCAAAGCACTGAACGGTGTCTTTAATACCTATATGTAAAAAGAATATTAAAAAAGAAGCAGGAGGGACTTCCCATAATTCCTTGAAGAAAAATGTACATTTGGGTATACATTGGAAACAAGAGCAAAACAATATAAATAAAGAAAAATTCCCATAATGGCACCAGCAGTAGCAACATCTATGTTGCTTCTTGACTAAAGGCCTGGTGGTCTGCCACCTAAAGTAAAGGCCAATATGGTCGTGAATCAGGCCTGGGCAGGAAATTGTTATAACAATAACATGCTTTCTGATGCAACTTTTGGATTTCCACCCATAGGCACTCTGGACTTTCTCTGAAGATACAGACAAATTACTAGATATATGCAATATCCACATCCAATCGTGTTCACTGGGCTAAACTTGAACTTTGTAATCTTTTCCAACATTTCCAAAATTATCCAGGCAGAATCCTCCAGAGCAGTGATTTCCAAACTTCAGTCCTCCAGATGTTTTGAACTTCAACTTTCAGAAGCCTACTTTGGCCTAAGGTCTAAGATTCTGGGAGCTGAATTTTGGAGGACCAAAATTTGGGGATCAATGCTCAAGGGGATTCTGAAAATTGCAGTAAAAAGGTAACTTTTTAGGTACTGCAGGTACCACAACAAAATAATTCACTTAACAAGCAAACATTCTCTTTATATGCCAAACTTTTCTTAAATTGTGTTGTTGAAGGCTTTCATGGCCATAATCACTGGGTTGCTGTGAGTTTTTCCGGGCTGTATGGCCATCTTCCAGAAGCATTCTCTCCTAATGTTTCACCCACATCTATGGCAGGCATCTTCAGAGGTTGAGGGGTCTGCAGGAAACTAGGCCTCACATCTGCCTTCAACAGACCAGAGTTCTTTCTCCCACCCTGGATATTCCACAGATATATAAACCCCTCTTGCCTAGTTTTCAACAGACCTCTCAACCTCTGAGGATGCCTGTCATAGATGTGGGCAAAATTTCAGGAGAGAATGCTTCTGGAATATAGCCATATAGTCCGGAAAACTCACAGCAACCCGGTTTTGTTAATTGAGGGAAATTAACTTTCAAAGGACTATGGTCATCAAAGTGCATGGATGGATAGTTAGTAAAAGCAACTAATTTATGAACATAAAACATTTCTTCAGGATAAGAACACTTTGAATTTACCTGTGAAGAAAAATCCAGCTTTAGCTAGCAGATCAGGCTGAGTGTCTCTGGCATAAAATGGCCAGTCAGCAAAGGACTGAAGTCTTGACTCCAAATCTTTATAAGTGACTCCTGAGTAACTCCTGCTTGGATTTTGAACTCTAATCTCATACTTGGAGATGTTACCAACCTCTTTCCCTAAAATGAATGCACACTTAGACCAAAATTTCTTGTGTTCCACATAAGGAGATCGTCTGATGCTTCTTGCAAGCAAAACCAGCCCACAGCAAAAACACTGTATTGCCGTCTTAGTGCCGGTGTGATAGAAGCCCGCAGCAGCCATCTCTAAGGGAGCCCAGGTGGATAGAGCGTTGCCAGGTGGCTGCGACAGGAAGGTTTTCAACCTTTGGACTTCACTTCTCATTGAAGAGTTAAACCCTCTTTGAAGTTCCTTGCGTATTTGATGGTATTCCTCTTCCATTTCTTTTGCCAGCATGTCAAAATCAAAGTTAGAATTAGGGTAGGTAGCTTTTAGATAAGACATGTCCAGCTCAGTAAAGTTACTGCTCGGACCTTCTGCAGAACTTTCCTGGGTAGAAGTAGCCATTCTGCTAAAAAAGAACAAAGAAGGTGGAAAAGTTATAGATCTCTTGTCTCTAAATTTATGTTCTACCTTGCAGGTGCATCTCATTGGGGGCACAATTGGCCCTTTTAAGAATTTATTTATTTACTAGCTGTCCCCTGCCACACATTGCTGTGGCCCAGTCTGTGTATATGTGTTTTGTGTGCAGGCCTGTAGCGAGGGGGTGGTTTTAGGGGTTCAACCCCCCCCCCGAAATGTTTCAGATTTTTTTTTAAAAAAAACCTGGTTTACTCATGCATTTTAACTGGTTAACCAAATCCCCATGCTAAGTCTATGAGATGCAAAAAATTAAGAGTCCCTCCAGAACTGTAAGCACTATCTCAAGCAAATATTGACAATTTATTCACACTGTCATTACTTGCAGCAATAGCCGATGTTGTGAAGCAACCAAGTTGAGTGTGTGTGTGTTGAATGCTCTCATTAAGGAGGCCAGACTTGGTGGAGGTGGTTGACAGGAGTGGAGCTGCAGGCTATTGAAGGTTGCTCTGCCCCCTGCTGTGCTTTTTGCTTCAGCATGAGCTAGGAGGCAGGTTTCAACCCCCACCCCCGAAATTTTCAACCCTCCCCGAAATTTTCAACCCCCCCCCCCCCAAATTTTCAACCCTCCCTGAAATTTTTTTCTGGCTACAGCCCTGTTTGTGTGTATGTGTATATGTGTGTGAATATATTTGTGTATTTATGTGGTTATGCACATACGTTGTAATGTATTTTGTATTTTGGGGGGCTTTTAAAGTCTCTTCTGCTGTGTTTTTCAGTGTTTTTATGAGTGATGGTCACTTGTTGGCCTGAGAAGTGTATTATGTCCAAATTTGGTGTCAATTCGACCAGTGTTTATGAGTTATGTTAATCCCACAAACAAACGTTACATTTTTATTTATATAGATTTATTTTCTGTCCTTCTCACCCCAAAGGGGACTCAGAGCGGATCACAGAATACATATATGGCAAATATTCAATGCTGATTGTACAATGACAGGACAGACAATAGATAGAGGTATATATAGACTTTCCCCATCTTTCGGTATCTCTAGACACTGTGCCATGGAGCAGGGAGCATGGCATCTGAGAAACCTTACACTGGAAGTCATGGAGTCATGTGGCCGTCATGACTCCATGGAGCGCCATTACCTTCCCACAGAAGGGATGCCTATTGATCTACTTCCATTTGCATGTTTTCGAACTGCCAGGTTGGCAGAAGCTGGGCCTAACAGCGGGAGCTCACCCTGCTCCCCAGATTCAAACCGCTGAAGTTTTGGTCAGCAAGTTCAGCAGCTCAGCAGTTTAACCTGCTGTGGCACCGGGGCCAAATATCAACCCAAAAACCTGGGTCAGTGGGTCAATGTGAATACGGCATCGTTGATCCAAAAAGGACCCATCTCCTTCTCTGAGTAAAGCAGGGACAGACAAGAACTTAGTCCTTCGTGAGAGGACCTAAAAGAAACACCAAGGACCTAAAAGAAGCACAACTCTTTATACTGTGGCACCACTTCTGGCCTTTTTGAATGCCTGGACAGGGAAATTGCAGCAACAGACAGAGGCATCTCACTCCCTGAAGTGGTATTGGTATGTTTTCCTCTCTGCAGAATGACCTCAAATTACCACAGGTCATATAAAAATTCATAATTTTGGCCCCAAAACCTGCCTTCAACTTATACATGAGGTCAACATATGCATGGATATATACAGATAAATAACCATTTGGGTGTGGGAACAATTTGGATCAGAATTAAGACCAAGACTGTTCAAGTTTTCTTTCCTCCTTGATAGGTCTGTAAATCCATTGTCCACGGGAGCAGCTATCAATGAATTTTAAGATGTAAACAAGCTAGAAGAGGAGGATGCAAAAGAGAAGATGTGTTGATATTAGACCTGAGGTGGGCTATGGCACATTAAAATGAGTTTCCACTCAAAGGTAGATATGGGAACTGTAAGAGAAAAAGACTCACAGGGAAATAAGGTAAAGTTTTTCCCCTGACTTTAAATCCAGTCGTGTCTGACTCTGGGGGTTGGTGCTCATCTCCATTACTAAGATGAAGAGCCAGCATTGTCCATAGACACCTCCAAGGTCATGTGGCCAGCATGACTGCATGAAGTGCCTTTATTTATTTATTTACTATACAGTATTTGTATACCGCCCTTCTCAGCCCCCAGGTGACTCAGGGCGGTTTACAGAGGCAACAATTCGATGCCCAAGAACATAAAACATTACCTTCCCGTCTGAGCAGTACCTATTGATCTACTCACATTTGCATGTTTTCGAACTGTTAGGTTGGCACAAGCTGGGGCTAACAGTGGGAGCTCATGCCACTCCCCGAATTCAAACCTACGATCTTTCAGTAAACAAGTTCAACAGCTCAGCAGTTTAACCCACTGCACCCAGAGGCAGCCCTAGGTAATTTTCAATGGTAAGCAAACAGTATTTTTGCCCCCTTCCCCCAACCAATCACTGATATATATTTTCTGTTCGTCGTGGGAGTTCTGTGTGCCATATTTGGTTCAATTCCATCATTGGTGGAGTTCAGAATGCTCTTTGATTGTAGGTGAACTATACATCCCAGTAACTACAACTCGCATATGTCAAGGTCTATTTTTCCCCAAGCGCACCTCAAGAGCGCCCCTGGGCAAAATAAACTATACTGCAAATGCTTACTTTGCGTAATGAGTTGAGCAGCCCCTGACTGCACCACTGGGGGCTCCTATCACAGGAAAATAAGTATCGGTAATACACAGGAGGAAGATATGCAGGGTAGTATGGCATAGTTGCAATTAGATTTCCATCCTGTTTGCAACTATGCCCTCCTATCCTGCATTGTAAACATTATAATGTAATTTTAATAGTAAGTGAATTAACCTGGTGTATTATCCCCATGCACATTATAAATAAATTATGAATTCAACCACTGGTTGAATGTGTGCACGCTGAAGAATGGTAGCACACACATAATTGCAATATCAGAAACTCAACAAATAGAACATGCCAGGACCTGAACTTACCTTTTTCCTGATTCTTGACCCAATGATCAAACGCTGCAGAAATCAGTAAAAACAAAGAGAGTTCTTCTCGGCAATGACAAACATCTGAAAGCCTTTCCTTTCCAGGAAGGAGGAAGTGAAATATTCTGAAACGTCTGACTCGAGATTTTATGTACACAGGGCAAAGGGAAGGTTTTTCTTGAGTATGACACAACTGCCAGTGAGTGCATCTACCAGGAATTGTGGTGGAACTACTTTATTGGGACATTCCCACAGCAGAAAATGTTTCACTTTCATTTGCTGCTACAAAAGTTAACTATTTTAAAAGCAAGATTTTTTTATTTTTTAAAAAAAGCCTTCTAAACATGAGCAACACACTACTGGCTCATGTTTAGCATATAAGGTAAAGGTAAAGGTTTCCCCCTGACATTAAGTTCAGTCGTGTCTGACTCTGGGGGTTGGTGCTCATCTCCAGTTCTAAGCCGAAGAGCTGGTGTTCTCCGTAGACACCTCCAAGGTCATGTAGCCGGCATGACTGCATAGAGCGCTGTTACCTTCCCGTCGGAGCGGTACCTTTTGATCTACTCACATTTGCATGTTTTCAAACTGCTAGATTGGCAGAACTCAAGAACAGAAAACAGAATGTTGGTGGGCTCAAAGCCTTACGGACCCACTGCCAGTACACTGATCTTGGAAGATTATCCTATTCGGACAACGAGGGATCGCCTAAGTAAGTAAATAAGGTTGGCAGAAGCTGGGGCTAACAGAAGGAGCTCATCCCGCTCTCCAGATTCGAACCTGTGACCTTTTGGTCATCAAGTTCAGCAGCTCAGCGGTTTAACCTGTTGCATCACCGGGGGCTCCTAAAATCAGCAATAAACCCAAGATAGTTTTCACATTTAGTACTGCTGAGCCAATTATTATCTCTCATCCTATACCCGTGCATTCGGTTTTCATGGTCAATGTGTAGAATTTTGCATTTACATTATCAAAATATCATAAGGAATCTTATCGAATGTTTTGCTGAAATCCAGATAACAGAAATCTATGGCATTGCCATCATCTAATAATCTACTGACCCAATCAAAAAAAGAATGTAGGATATGTTCAAACAAACCAATGGTTGTTGTTGTTCATTTGTTCAGTAGTTTCCGACTCTTCGTGACCTCATGGACCAGCCTATGCCAGAGCTCCCTGTCGGCCATCACCACCCCCAGATCCTTCAAGGTCAATCCAGTTACTTCAAGGATGCCATCCATCCATCTTGCCCTTGGTCGCCCCCCTCTTCCTTTTTTCTTCCATTTTCCTCAGCATAATTGTCTTCTTCAAGCTTTCCTGTCTTCTCATGATGTGACCAAAGTACTTCATCTTGGCCTCTACTATCCTTCTCTCCAATGAACAGTCAGGGTATATTTCTTGAAGTATGGACTGGTTGGATCCTCTCGCTATCCAAGGCACTCTCAGAACTCTCCTCCAACACCACAGCTCAAAAGCATCTATCTTCCTTCGCTCAGCCTTCCCTATGCTCCAGCTCTGACATCCGTAGGTGGCTATGGGGAATACCATTGCTTTAACTATGCGGATCTTTGTTGCCAGTGTGATGTCTCTACTCTTCACTATTTTATCGAGATTGGACATTGCCCTCCTCCCAAGAAGTAAGCGTCTCCTGATTTCCTGGCCACAGTCTACATCTGCAGTAATCTTTGCACCTAGAAATACAAAGTCTGTCACTGCCTCCACGTTTTCTCCCTCTATTTCCCAGTTGTCAATCATTCTTGTTGCCATAATCTTGGTTTTTTTGATGTTTAACTGCAACCCAGCTTTTGTGCATTCTTCTTTCACCTTGATTAGAAGGCTCCTCAGCTCCTCCTTGCTTTCGGCCATCAAAGTGGTGTCATCTGCATATCTAAGGTTGTTAATGTTTCTTACAGCAATTTTCCAGCAAAAACCAATGGTGCTCTCTACTAATCACTACATTGTCATTAAGATCCTTGCAGGCAGACTCCTGTATAATCATTTCTAATATTTTTTCCTGGTATTGAGGTCAAGGCGACTCACCTATAATTTCTTTGTTTGTTTTTTTTCTTTGCCTTTTTTGAAGACAGGGACAATGTGTGAACAATGTAATGTTTCTATATAAAAAGTATTCGTACAACTGAAAAGTATTACCTTGAAAAACATGGTAGAAATACAAAGAATGAGAAAGGAGGAGAAAAATCTGAAACACCCTGTAATTAGCAAAATGTCATTTTGATCTTGGAAAAAGAAGTGGTGAGTACAGCAGTAAGAACCACGAATCCCTGAGCACAAATCCCTGAAATATTTGGCCAGGCTGGATAAGCCACAAATCATCTTGTTGTAATCTAGTGTCACAAATTGACAAAATTATCTTCGACTAAAATACAGAGGCAAAATAGAATTAGTTCATTCCTTTCCCAGCCCTTTACTGAAATTTCCCCTTCCCCTCTGTCTTCTACTTTTGTGACTTTATCTTCTTGCTGAGGGCATACTGCAGTCTGTTCTTTTGGTTTATTTACAGCATTCCTCTGTTTTTCCATCTTCATTATCCTGTGATTTTTGTTTATGCTATTTCATATCATTTTGAGCAAGTCTTGAAGCATCCAGATGAACTGTGTATTTCAAGAAGCAAAATTTGAACTCATTCTGAAAATCTAACCTCTATTTTTTTTTAAAGATTTTATTTAAATACAATAACAACTTACAAAATAGACAAAACCCAAAACAGTGAACATTTTACAAACACATAACCCCACCACCAAGGCCTGAACAAGTATAATTTCCTTCACCATGTATTTATAAATCAGCCATTAATCAAATGTCATCTCCAAAATTCCTGACCAACCAAATTCTGTTGTTTTCCATTTTCGCTCTCTAAGACATATTTAATAAAGACCGACCAGTATGTCTCAAAATCCGACCTGTTAATTTCCCCCCTGAATACCCTCATTTCCATTGTTAGTTTATCGTTTAAAGCTACATTCCAAACTTCCCTGTACCATGCATCCAGTGTTAGATTGGTTATTATTTTCCAGTTCTTTGCTATTATAATTCTTCCCACTGTGAGCAAAATAGTCACCAATTCTTTCTTAGTTATTTCTACATTCAGCTTCGTGGTGTCCATTAATAATGCTAACCTAGCATCCGGCATAATGTTTAATCCTATAATGTTGTTTATTTCGATAAATATATCCTTCCAAAAATTCTTCACTTGGGGGCATTCCCACCATAGATGAAAATATGTCCCTTTGTGTTTGCCACATCTCCAGCAGAGGTTACTTTGCTTGCTATCCATCTGATGTTGTTTGACTGGCGTAGTATACCATCTCCATATAACTTTGTATACATTTTCTTTTAATCTTATTGATAGGTTCTTGGCCACTCTCCACTTCAGGACTCCTTTCCAATCAAAATCTGTCAGAGGCCCTAGGTCTCCTTCCCATACGTTTTCTAACTGCTTCAGCCCTATTTCTTCGCCAATTAATCCCTTATATATTTTCCCAATTAATCCTTTCCCCATTATTTCTTTGTTTTTAAGCTTGCTTAACCATTCCTCATATTTATTCAGTGCTCTACATCTGGGATTTTTACCTAACCAGTCCTTTCTCCAATTATACAGCTGTTGCCTCTCAAACCAATTCAAGGCACCTTGTTCTTCTAATTTATTAAACTTGCCCATCGAGTTTTGTATCCATTCCTTCCAGGAAAGAGCAGTTTCCCCCTCCACTAATTTTTTATGTTTAAGTTTAATTCTTAGGTCTTCTGGGAAGTTTTCCAGTACCACTATTGGAGTTAGGGGGGAAACTCCTGGAAATATCTTATTTTTTAACTTAACCCATGTCTCCATAACATCTTTAGCCAGGTTATTTTTACACCCCTTAATTTCTTTGCCTATTTTTGACCTAAAAAACATTTCCCCATAATCTCTGTGCCAGCATTTACCTTCCACTTCCCGCCAGATTAATTTAGGTTCCGAAAGCAGCCTAAACACCCCCTTTATTATATGTGTCTGATGGTAGGTTTTTAGTTCTGGTATTCCTAGTCCCCCTAATTTCTGAGAAATATACCATAAGCTTCTCGGTAGCCTAGATCTTCTACTTCCATTACAAAATTCATTGACTAATTTCTGCCATTTTTTAAGATCAGCCTCTGGCAGTTTAATAGGTAACATGTTACAGAGGAAGTTAAATTTAGATAATATTTTCATTTTAAAGATTGCAATTCTGCCGAACCATGAGAGATTGAATTTTTTGTATTCTAGTAGCCTTTCTTGAATTTCCCTAAATAGTCTATCAAAATTTAATTTTTTTAACTCTGAGTAATCGACAGATATTGTAACTCCCAAATACTTAATTTTGTTTCTAATCTTGACTTTAAATTGATTAATTATTTTCTCTTTGTCTTTTCTCTCCAGGTTTATTGCCATTACCTCCGTTTTCTTCCAATTAATTATTAGGCCTGTTATATTTCCAAACTGTTTTAAATGTAGGTTTATCCGGTCTAGTGCCCTATCTGGATTTCTGACCGTCAAAAGTGTGTCGTCTGCAAATAAGCTAATTTTGATTTTGTTGTCCACTCCTATTCCCTGTATTTCTTTATCCTTCCTGATTGCAGAGGCTAATAATTCCATAACTAATATAAATAGTACCGGAGAAAGAGGGCAGCCCTGCTTTACTCCTTGCATGATACTAAAGGGTTCAGTACTTGAGTCATTAATTATAACTTTAGCCCTATTTTCCGAATATATTTGCTCTATTATATGTTGGAACCCGTCTCCAAAACCATATTTTTTAATTAATGATTTCAACACTGTCCAACCCACTGAGTCAAAGGCTTTATATATATCTAATGCAATAATGCCTACTTGAGCTTTCTCGTTTTTTGCGTTCTCTATAATATTTATCAGTCTGCGGACCAAGTCAGACATTTGCCTGCCCTTAACAAACCCACATTGATCTGGGCTAATATAATCCTCTATGAAGTTTTTAAGTCTACTTGCCAAAATTGCCGTAAAAATTTTTGCGTCTTGGTTAATTAGAGAAATAGGGCGATAAGAGTCTAATAATAATTTATCTTTGCCCGGTTTAGGTATTATTATCCTAGTGTGTTTCCATGAATTTGGTATGGGTTTTCCCCTTAATATTTCATTGAATAATATCTGTAATTTGGGAACTAGAAATTCTATATAAGTTTTATAAATTTCAGCTGGAATACCATCTTCACCCGGTGATTTACCCTTCCTTAATTTATGTATTGTGTCTTTAATTTCCTCTTGTGATATAGATTTCTCCATTTCCTTACTGTGTGTCTCACTTAATTTCTTATCTAAGTTTTGTTCCAGATATTTATCCAGCTCAGCTGTATCCACTTCTGTATTTCTGTACATATTAGAGTAGAAATCCTGTATCACTTTAATTTTATCTACCATTCTGGCACATACAATGCCATTACTATCCTTGATACATCCAATCTCCCTTCTTACTTTTTTAGTCTGGGCTATTTTTGCCAGCAGTTTTGAGCTTTTGTTATTATATTCAAAAAAGTATCTGTTTGTGTACATCATATCTTTTTTAACTTTTTCTATATCTTTAGCCTCCAACTCTTTCTTTAGTCTTGTAATATTATTTATAATCTTCAGATCCTTTGTTAACAAGTACATTGATTCCAGTTTTTTTATTTCTCCTATCAGTTGGTTCTCTCGTTCCCTTTCCTGTTTCTTCCGTATGGCCGAATATTTACTAAACAGTCCTCTCAAAACTGCTTTCATTGCATCCCAGAGCACCTCATATGAAGGGGGTTCCCTTGCATTCAACTCCCAAATTTCTGCCCATTCTCTTAAAATATTTTCCCTTATAGATTTATTGTTAATAATATTTATATCCATCCACATTCTTTTTAGAGGTTCATAATCAGTTTGGTAATCTAATATCATGTTCACATCTCGATGGTCACTTATAGAATTTAAATTTACATAGACATCTTTAACATATTTTACTAGGGGTGGTGTTATGAATATATAATCAATTCTAGTGAACACCTTGTGCACTGCTGAATAATATGTATATATCTTTTCGTTCCCTTTCATTATTCTCAGTACATCCTTTAAATTATAATTATTAATCAACTGAACAAAAGCACGCCTCGCTTGTAAATCCCCTCTCTTTTGTGATGATGAATCCAGTTCCTGATTGAATGTTGCATTAAAATCCCCTGCCACTATCATATTGTCTGTTTGTACTTTTCTCATCCTTTCGTCAACCCCTCTAAAAAAATCCCTTTGACCACTATTTGGGGCATAGATGTTCACCAGTACATAGTCCTCATTATTTACTGTACCCTTAATAATCAAGATTCGCCCTTCATCATCTTTATCAATTGAATCAATCTTAAATCCCACTTTTTGTGAAATCAACACTGCAACCCCCCTGGCTCTAGCACTTCCAGATGCCTTTATATAATGCTCTACCCAATTCAAATGAATATCACTGTGGCTCCCTCCCCGGTGGATCTCCTGCAGAAAAATAAAGTCTGGTCTTGACCTTTTTAAATACGCTCTCAATCTCTGAGTTTTAAGCTTTGATAAGATACCCCTAACATTAAGGGTAATGCATTTATAACTATGCATTATCAACAAAAGTAATAGACATAATAAGTAAATTCCTCATTACAGGCCTTACACACACCCCATTTGACATACAAAAAAACATAACAGAATGCCCCATTTGCCATAATTCCCCTATACCCCCACATACATATGCATTTCCCGATTCTGCCTTGGCTATAACCACAGCCAGCTTGTTAGATACTAACATGTGTCTAACAATCGGGAGGAGAAACCACATTAGTTGGCCCGCACTTAATTATTTCCTAACCCTTCTACCCATATATATATATTACCGAGTAATATTTGATACAAAATACATTCCTTTGACCCCTTATACACTTATCATAATTACAACCCTTCTCATTTTAACTTCCTTCATTTTTATTTTTTATGTTATATTTTATTTTAATTCAACTTGATATTTTTCTCTAACTCACTCCTTTGACTGAAGTTATCAGTGTTTATATAACCTTGGCAGCCAGGCATGCTGCCAATCTTGTGCACCTGGAATTTACATCAACTAAACCAAACCTCCCTCCTCAAGCAGAAGCAGGCAAAAAACAACAACAAAAAAACAACAACAACAACCAAAAAAAAAACAAACACTCCAGAGTCCTTTTGTTAATGTCTTTTTGAGTCCCCTTATTAGTCCTCGGAGTCTTCATTTTTATGATTTTCTTCATTATCTTCTTTGGTCGTGCCTTTCCCCCAGCAGAAGCAAGCAAAGAAGAAGAAAAAACCCAAAACCAAACACTCCAGACTTAACTGTGAGTCCTTTTGTTAATGTCTCTTCGAGTCCCTCTATTAATCCTCGGAGTCTTCATTTTGATGATCTTCTTCATTATTTCCTTTGGTTGCCAATTGTTCCAGTCCTAATTTTCGCAGTAACATATTTCCTTGATCTATTGACTTGGCAGTTAGAAGTTTCCCATCCTTATAAATCCTAATAGTTGCCGGAAATCCCCACGAAAATCTGATGTCTGCAGCTATCAAACTTTGAGTAATAGGGCGCAAATCTGCCCTTTGTTTGATCGTCTCTTTCGCCAAATCTGGGAATACCAAGATTTTTTTCCCTTCATATTGCAAATCTTTGATGTGCCTGAATTGTTTTAAGACCAAGTCTCTTTGGGATTCCTTCACAAAAGCAACCAAAACATCCTGAGAGTTGTATTTTTGTGAACTGTAAACTCTGTGAGCTCTTTCAATTTGGGATGGCTGCAGTTTGATGCCATAAGTTTTTCCCCAGGCAATCAGTTTGTTTAGTAAATCAGTATTAGACAGGTCATTGGGCAGACCCTTAATTCTGATATTCTTTCTTCTTGATCTGTTTTGAAGATTTAATAATTCAGCTTTCAAGTCTGCCATGTCCTGATGAACAGCATGTAAGTCTTTCTCGGTTTCCTTGCTTCTGGTTTCTGTCACTGTCATGCGCTGGTCCATTTCTGACATTTTTGTTTGTATTTGAGCCACCTCCGCCACTAAAACATTTACTGATGTTTCGACCCGAGTTTGCGATGCCTGCATGGACTCAAACGCCAACAACAGCTGGTCGATTTTTGTTTCTATTGATTTACTGGGCGAATTGCTGGGCGATGTAGGTGCAGTCTTATCTTTAGGCTTTGTTGCCATCGTGATTATATTCTCTTATATACACTGAAATACCAGTGTTATTGTTTTCAATTCTTCTTAACTGCAACTTGAACTTCTTTAGAGCTATCAACGGCTCCTGAGCTCTCTGTTGCAGAAGTTAGATAGCAAACTGCCTGCCACAGCTGCCCTCCTTTAAAGCCAGTTAGCTGTTTAATTATAAAGTTCCTTCATAAAATGTTGTGAGATAGAAAATTCTTCTTACAGAGCTGCATATAGTCCGTTATTAGCAAGGAGTCTTCGTAATTCTGATAAAGATATCTATATTACTCACATTCCTTGTGCGGAGCTACCGCCAGATGCGACTTATCTGACGGCCGGCATGCTGCAACTCCAAAATCTAACCTCTATTGATTTTTCATTTTAAAGAATGCCCATGGCTAGAAGAAATGGCCTGAATAGTATGCTTTGAAACCATGAAGTCTGGAGCTTTATGTATTAACAAATGGAACTTGCTGGACCTGGATGCTTATAATTCCACCACGGTGTCTAATTTTTTTCTCCTTTGCCTCCAATCCACTTTTTTTCTTTTCTTTATTTTCTGCCAGGATTCAAAGGGTTTGAATGCCTGCTCAGCCAAGGAAACCTTAAGGACAAGTCACACACTCTCAGCCTCAGAAAATTTACAGGTTTGCTTTAAGAGTTGTGATAAATCAGAAATGACTTGAAGGAACACAATAGTAACAATAACAACACATACCCAGTTGGACACTTTTGTATTTAGTTTATCACTTTTGTACTCAAGAATACAAAACGGCTATTACAACACAAATTAAACTCTTCAAAAACAAGTTACAGTGTACAAGCACAATTACTACCGAAAGAGTGTGAAAATAATATTTATGTAAGAATACAGCCAGGCACTCTTCCTCAGCTTTAACCTTCTTCACTAAAAACCTTGACAATTTAGGGTCCTTCCACATAGCCATATAACCCAGAATATCAAGGCAGATAATCCACAACTAGATTATCTGAGTCCACACTGTCACATAATCCAGTTCAATATGGATTTTATACAGCTGTGTGGAAGTAGCCTAAGTGGATACTCAGGCCACAGGAATATAACCAGAAGTGATGTTGAAGCGAATGGACATCACGTAGAGGTAGAAGCAGAGGCAGCGGCAAAGGCAGAGGTAGAAGGAGAGGGAGACGAAGCAGGAAGTTTGTGAATGCAACCTGGACAGCAGTGCAGTATTTCATGAGCAAAAATGTCACAATCCACACAAAAACCACTCTGGCATTCTTTACAGATGTAGACCTAGCGGGAAAGATTAGAAATATCAAAGTGAAATCACAGGAAGTAAAAGCAATAAAATGATTGCTGATTTGAATATACAATGCAATTTAAAATCATTTTGCTATGTTGGATCTCATCCAGTGTTTCCCATGACTTGTTGCTAAAATTGGTAAGATAGGGCAAGAACTATCCTGGTGGTCCTAAAACTATAGGGTTTCCTTGCTGCCAACATGTCTTTTCCAATATTTTATAGGGTTTCTACATTAAATAGTAGGAAACTGGTGTGTTTTAAAGCAGGCTATCTATTTATTGTATGGCTGCTTACATGGCAAGGATAACTTATGAATGGTACTGTATTAGTTTACATTTCATATTTTCTATGCTGCCCTTCTGTTTCAATTGGTTTGTTTACTTATTGTTACTTCAATTTGTTAGCACCTAAATGCCATCAGGGTGGTTAAAAGCATTCTGGGAATCAGATGATCTGGGCTCTCCTTCTAGTTGTTATTTATGACCAAGCTAAACACTTCATTAAAGAAAAAAGGCTACAGGTAAAGGTGAAGGTTTCCCCTGACATTAAGTCTAGTCGTGTCTGACTCTGATGCTCATCTCCATTTTTAAGCCAAAGAGCCAGCATTGTCTGTAGAGGCCTCCAAGGACATGTGGCCAGCATGACTGCATGGAGCACAATTACCTTCCTGCAGAAGCAATACCTATTGATCTATTCACATTTGCATGTTTTCGAAAGGCTAGGTTGGCAGAAGCTGGGCCTAAATACAGGAGCTCATCCTGCTCCCTTGATTCGAACTGCCAACCTTTCAGTCAGCAAGTTCAGCAGCTCAGCAGTTTAACCTGCTGTGCCACCAGGGAGCCCAAAGAAAGGCCAGAGGTATATAAAGAACAGAAAAGAAGACTGAGGGTAGGCATGATAGCCATGTTTGAATATTTAAAAGGAGGGGGCAAGCTTGTTTTCTGTTGCTCTGGAGGTTAGGGCCCCTTCCACACAGCTGAATAAAATCCCACATTATCTGCTTTGAACTGGAATATATGGCAGTGTGGACAGAGATAACCCAGTTCAAGGCAGATATTGTGGGATTTTCTACCTTGATATTCTGGGTTATATGGCTGCATGGAAGGGCCTTTTACACGGAGCAATGGATTCCAATTGCAGGAAAAGAGATTCCATCTAAACTTTAGGAAAAATGTCCTGATTGCAAGAATTGTTTGGCAGTGCGTCCCAGAAGGATACTATGGTCTATGGTATCAAAGGCCGATAAGAGGTCCAGGAGAACCAATAGGGACACATTCCTCCTGTTAAGTTCCCTATGCAGATCAGCCACTAAGGCGACCAAGGCTGTTCCACTTCCATGAACCAGCCTAAAGCCAGACTGCGCCAGACCAGATAATCAGTCTCCTCCAAGAATACCTGGTGTTGCGAGGCTACCACATGTTCGATGACTTTGCCCAAAAAAGGGAAGATTGGAAACTGACCAAAAATTGTTCAATATATAACAATTTCTCTTGAGAAAGTATATGATCAGTTAATATAAAGAGTTTCTGAAGTATATTTAATATCAGTCCTCCAATGATTCTGAACACTTTAACCAACAATCAATGTATATTCATTAATTAAACATCAATATTTTAACCAAAGCATCACTCTGTGTATTAAACTGAAATGATCCCACATTGCCTGATGTATAAACATGACCACAGGTAACTTTTTCATCATCATCAAGAATTCACAGAAAGAAAAGAAAACATAATGTAGGTTGAAAGGTTGAAAACGGAAGACTTACGTGTTGATCTCCGATATCTCCATGACATCCTTGACAATAGCTATTTGAAGAGATATTTACAAAACTGTATTAGAAACAATGATTAAACACAATCCTCTCATGAAGATTCATGATGGTGTTTGAGAGGTTCTTGATAGATAATCAAACAATATTTTACATGTTACTAATGATACCAAATAACATTCCCATATACCACAACTATGTCACATTTTATTTATTTACTTTATTTTTTATCCTGCTTTTCTCCTGGTATGGGGACTCAAGACCGCAAACAAGAAACATGACACAATTAAAACAAAGCGAATGCACTAAAATATAGATATATATTTTAAAAAACCAATTAAATTATTTATGACATGAACATCGAAACATTAGCATACATTTAAAACTACACTTAAAATTACACAGCCCCCAAAATACCACTCATCATCCCCAAAATTCATGATGGTAAAGGTACATAACAACAAAACAAGGTTTACAAAGGGGAAGAGATATACAGAAACTGTATTGCTGAAAAATAAACCCTGACTTTTAGACTACTTTTATTAGACATTTTTATGTACCGTTCTCCTGTATACTCTTCCAGAGGGACCTCCTGAAAGGCATCCAAAGGAAAGAGATGATGGTAAGATCGAGCCAGATGAGGTGCAGATACTAACGTAAGACCTACAAAAATATAACAGGATATTTGCTGAAGAGGATAAATCACAAACTTGGTGATCCTGTCTTCTAACCCTTAATCTAAGCCATTAATAAAGATGTTGAACAGAACTGGGCCCAGGATGGAACCCTGCTTATGGCACTTCACTCGTCATTTCTTTCCAGGATGAAGAGGAAGCATTGGTGAGCACCCTCTGGGTTCGTTCACTTAAGGAATTACAAATCCAACAGTCTCATACAAATTTAATTTTTAACAAATGATCTTATTCAGTCATATTTCCACTTTGCCCTAATCCACTTTGACTGAACCTTGCAAACCATCAGTAAGGTCACAGATTTTTTATTTGGTTTCTCTCAGGCTGCTTTACGCTGGTGCTGCAGCTCATGGCAGGGGATTAGACACAATAGTCTGTAGGTTCCCTTCCCACAATAAGATTGAATCATTCTGTACCTGCAGAGCTAGAACTCAAGCTCTCATTGTCCCCTTGATAGGCATTAAACGGAAATGAGCGTTGAATGCATAATTTCAATGCTTTACTGTTTTATTTGACATCATCCATCTACTGCAATCTTGACATTATTCTGCATTTACTCTATGAACACTTTTCTTGATTAACCTTAGGCCAGTACACTAACTCCAAACACAGCCTTCCACAGACAGACATTTTGATCTAAAGGAACTGATGAGGAACATCGGAGTGCTCATGTTTCTACTAAACATGATACATTCATAAAATATGGACTTGTGTCCTCTAACCATAACACAAATGTTTTACAAAAGACTGCACAAGTAGATATTCTTCAGAGGACTAGGCCACTATGCTTCGAGGTCATCTTGATCAAGAATAAAATCCTGTGATTTTCTTGCCTGCTTTTTCCTTTTGGTACCTCCCATTACACTTCATTACAATGGCCAAATATAAATACATTATTAACTCACCACAAACTTTGCACTCCACAGGAAGTTCACTGTATTTGGCTCTACACTGGGGGCAGAAATACCCTCCCAATGTAAGGCCTGGCTCACTGCTGTTTTCCAGGTGCCTGTAAAGAAGAGTGCATTTGCATGGGTGAAAATGCTATACAAAAAACATTTCTGTTAATTCCACGGAATTACTTGTGATGTTCAGACATGCCATTGGACGTCCACAATAAATGTAATTATTATGTTAAAGATTTTGCTCAAATTTGTTGTAAAATAAAATGAAATGAGTTTGGCTTACAATAGGTATTCTGCTGGAAATACATCTATGGCCATCTTCGATAGTAAACCTAAGCACGTACAGTGCAATAAAACTATCTTACAGGTATTGTAAGACAGTGTCTCCTGAACACTTTCACAGAATGTTGGTTCAACCAAGTTTATAATATTTATAATTTTACAAAGAACAAAAATCAAGACGGTCCAGCATCTAAGTGATGTGGCCATGCCAGACTACTTTGAAGCAAAATGAAAACAATAATATTGCTATGTTGCTGTGAGTTTTCTGAGCTGTATGGCCATGTTCCAGAAGCATTCTCTCCTGACAGAGGATGCCTATGGCAGGCATCTTCAGAGGTTGTGAGGTCTGGCTAAAAAAACCTCTGAAATCAGGGCAGTAAATAAAGAACAACATTCTGAAAACAGAAGAAATCCAGGTAGGAAACAATCAGGGCCAGCTAACACCTCCCAACAAAGGATGCCTCCAGGTAACAACCAGCCAGGCTTTGAAGATGCAAGGCCATTCAATGCTAATTAAGGCGATCAATTGCAACATTCACACTTGCCTCAAACAGACAAGAGTTCTTTCTTCCACCCTGGACATTCCACAGATATAGAAACCTCACTTGCCAAGTTTCCAACAGACCTTACAACCTCTGAGGATTGATGCCATTGATGCGGCCGAAATGTCAGGAGAGAATGCTTCTGGAACATGACCATACAGCCCGAAAAACTCACAGCAACCAACTGATTCCACACATGAAAGCCTTCGAAAACACATTAAAAACAGTGCTTCCTCACTCCAACATTTCAAAGAAATCACAAATCTATCTATTTTTAATATTATGATGCATAAAACACTGATCATAATCACACCTCACTTACGCCATGCTAAAAGACGGTTTTGCATCCTGATCAGTCAAAGAGGCAATAGTATGCTGAGGGAAGCCTAAGAGAGGGGGGGGGGGGGGGGGAGAAAATACAGATATATTTTTGAGCAATTTAAAATTATTATTTTTTAAAGCAGTGTTCCATTTAGATATTGTTCGGAGCACAATCCTTCCTCCAGATGTGTGACCATTCGCAATTTTTAATTAAGCTTGCTGTGATACCCAAATCAGCATCATGCAAATCTGACACTTATGGTTATTTTTAATCATGATTTGTTGAAATAAGCCAATTTTATAACTAAATTTATAAAGTTGGCTTGTTTCACAGTAAAGATTAATCAAATTTTGGAATTCAGACAGACGCTAAATTGTTACACATCTGTTACACTAAAACAGATGTGAAGACATCTGACCTGCTCCTAATACCTATGCAGGAAAGGAAAACAAAGTTCATTGTGGCCTATCCACTTCATTCTAAATTATGGAAAATTGGACCACAGAACAAACAATGCTAGGTATATATTTAAGAAAAATGTGTGATCATTATTGACATATTAAGAAAAAGTAAGAATTCTTACCCATTCGAATTAGGGAGCTTTCAGAACCTGAAGTTGCTGGTGGTGGACTTACATGGTGCATCAATAGTTCCTTATAGTGGCTTTCATCTAAAATGACATGGTAAGTTCCTACAACAGATACACATAAAAAGAAATGAAAGAAAAGTTAAATTAACTGAGGAAAAACTTAAAACAACCTCTAACTTGGCTCCCTGTGATGATTAAATCTAAAAATGGCCAAGCAAGGAAAGTCTAGAAAGTCAATGATTGAAACTGATTGAATGAAACCTTTTTATTAGACTTGAATAACAAATGTGGACAGGGAAGCCAAGAAAACTTCATTTTGAGACACTTTATGTGCCTATTTAAAATATGGCTATGCAACAATAAAAGGGAAGAAAAATTCTGCATTTAACTCCATCACAAGCCAGAAGAGATAAATAACCTTGATGTGAAAAAGCACCTGGCTAATGCCCATTGTACTGACTGCATGGATTATGTAAAGATTCACCATCTTTACTTACTGTTTTGTACATATTACATGCAAACACACTTGAACTTTTTACTACACAGCTACTAAAGATCAATTTAACATTTCCAGTTTTTGAAACACTTCACTTTCAATTAAATACATTGAATCTTATGTCAATGAATGCATATTAACTACAATCTATTCACTTTTATGTTCAGTACTTTGCAATTCCTGCAAATTATATTGGTTTTATAATGGAACCTATCCTGGGTTCAAACAATGATTAATAGACAAGGTATATATTTTATAAGTAAACAAATAAAATAATGGAAATTGTTTCCACACACATCTACTTCCTCACATTTTCTAAACATAAGGAATAGTGCATACGTTGTGATTAATTCACCATACATACATACATAGATACATACATACCACCAGTTTCCCGGGCAAGTACAGTACAAACTCGGACTTCAGCAGAAAGGCCAATAACAGACACCCTTATCTTAAGTGTCTTTAAAGACTTCACCATGAAGAAAGAGAGGAAAAAATATTCAGTGAGAGACACAAATATGTAATTGCAAGAGACACAAAAATCCAGCGTTTTGTGACAAACGCTCTCTAATCAAGCAGATCTCTTTGAATTATCCCCACTATCAGATAAACTGTCCAGTATTGAATTAGAATTTTCAAAGAATTTAAAGCACCAAAAGTAAACTAAAAGAATCCATACCTTAATAAGATCATATATATTGGTGGGATCACATGTGGTCAGGCTGCTGAATATTACTAAAACCTCTCGACTTGTGTGTCCTGGCATATGTCTGTAGAGAGTAAGGCATGTTACTTGTGCTTGTTATAAAAGTAAACACTGAATGATATACCATACATTAACAAAGTTACACTTTGGATGTAATATGTAGGGCCCCTAAGATGTCTCCTGCTATTGACTACAATGTATGTTTTTTATGGGCTAAAGTTTGTGTGTGCACATTTGAAAGTCTCAGTATGCAGACAGAGGTTAAAGCTAAACAAAAACAAATAGTTTACTTGAACAAAAGGCTGTTTCAGAACATCAGGCTCACATGCTGACATCTTCTTTGAAAGTAACGCATTATATCTACTTTACTCCTCTCAAAGCTCTCAGTTCACTCCCCCATTCACTTCAGACACCCAATTATCAGCTCCCTCCTAAACTAGACCAATTATATTATATAAGGATTCATATTTTATTTCCTCTCTCAGACCCATTTCTCAACATGCCAAAGGATGGCATTGGTTAGTGAGACGTGTAAGAAAGGCCCTCTGCTTTGCTGTTTATCACAAACTATGGCAAAGATAAAACAGTTGAGATCAGTCTTATGTAAAGAAAAGACACCCAAGCCTTTGATGCACAAAGATAAGATTGGCTACATATATTTGCATGTACACACCCACAACATATGCAGGCTGTTAGTGCATGTACACATATGAATGCATGTTTGTGTTCACTATTTGTTTGACAGCTCAATCAAGGCTGCTAAAATCCAATAGGAAACAAACAATGAAGGCTAAGTATTTCTCAATGTTAGATAGCACTTGCTAGCAATTAGAATATAGTACAACCCCCATATCCATGGGATCTGTACCCAGCTTCATTTACCCATGTCTGAGAAAATATGTCTTCTTTAGATGTTTTCTAGGTCCTTCTAGGTGCAACTCCATGGTATTCCTGGACTGGAGAACCTTCATTGTAATAGGGTTCACTATTATCTGCAGTTTCATGTATCCACACCAAGTCTGGAAACACATCTTCTGTGGATATGGGGCCCTACTATAATTTTGCATCATATTTTGATTTATTTTACACTTTATATTTGCAGAATAACCAAGAGGAAAACAGCAGCAGAAACAACTTTGATTTCCTTTCTGGTTTTGCAGACTTTAGATAAAACTGAAAAGAGGGGAGGAACCACAGTACTTGTGTGAGGCCCCTTGAAATCATACACTGATACTAAAAATTAACAGGCTATTAATACAGTCATCCCACCTAATTTGCGGTTTTGAGTTTTGTTGATTTGATTACTCACAGATTTGATTAAAAAAAAGTTCTCTCTAGGAATATTTAGATCCTACAGTGTCGACCCTATGATCAACTTCTACCAAACATGCTAAAGAACCAAGAGATTTTTTTACAGAGAACACACCTCTAGGAATCTCTCGATCCTTTAGTGCAATTTTGAGAGATGTGCTGGCAAAGCTACAAATTCTTACGAGTTTCTCTCGGGTAGAAATAATTGATTTTTTAAATTTGCAGTTTTTTTGCCTTCACGGAGGTCTTGTGCTCCTAAGTTCATCAAATATTGTGGGACAGCTGTAAATCACTTTGCTGTTCTGTCTTTCTTAAGAGTGAGTACAATCAAACAAATACATGCTTTTTGTTGTTTTAAAAAGAAAACACTTCCAGTCTCCACTTACTTTAATGTCTGTGTAGCCAGATTTAAGGCATTATATAGGGAAGGCTCTCCTGCGCAGGTCATATCCACAGCTTTTTTCAGAGCAGTTATGTGTTTCCTTGGATTGCCTTTGAAAAGAATTCACACATTATCAGAGCACAATTAACGTGAAAAGAAGGAACCGTCCAGGGAGAAAAAACTTTTCTGGGATCAAATGTGGCTTTTATTGACAAGCCGGCACAAAGGAAGTGCATGAATCTAAAGTACCAGAGGCTAGCATGACAACTGAATGAAAGGTAGAAATGCCATAAAATCAAAACTTTTTCTAAAACTGAAAACTTGCTCTGATGTTTGTAAAGTCACATGTGCCACCCAATCAGCACTACGCCCAGTCAATTAGGAGGAATATCAGAAGTCACTCCCTTCCCTGTCACTCAGCTCTCGCTTTTTACTAGAGCATTCGATCTCTGTTAATTTTTAAATTCTGTATGTATGTATTTTATCTTTTACAGTTTAGCTGTAAATCGCCTAGAGCATTCTCAGATGGAGGGCGATTAATAAGTAATTAAATATGATGATGATTATGATGAAGGAAGCAATTGCTTTTGAACAAACTATGGAAATATTCTCTTTCAAAAAACTACTGCCTTCTAACACCTTTCCATAAAATTCATGTGCATTTTAGTTAGCTTTTGAGCTGGATTGGATGCAAGCTATTTGAAGGACTATATCTCTCCTTATGAGCCCACGAGAGCTCTATGATCTTCTAGGTCAGTGGTTCTCTATCTGTTGGTCCTCAGATGTTTTGGCTTTCAATTCCTAGAAATCCTAACAGATGGTAAACTGGCTGGGATTTCTGGGAGTTGTAGGTCAAAACACCTGGGGACCCACAGGTTGAGAACCACTGTTCTAGGTGTTTTGGACTTCAACTCCCTTAATTCCTAACAGCCTACCGGCTGCCCATGCCTGTTCTAGGAGAGCCTTCTCTCTATTCCATCAACTTCTCAGATTCATTTGGTGAAAAAAAGGGCAAAGGCCTTCTCGGTGATGGACTCCCAGACCTTGCAACTTCCTCCCACAAGAACCAAGGACAATCCAATCCTTGCTGTCCTCTCACTGGGAAATAAAAACAATTTTATGCATTCAAGTTTTCATAACCCAACTAGGGTGCAATTTTAATGTTGTCTTTAAAGTTTGAATGCAGTCTTAATTTTAATAAGTTTTAATTTTATAAACTGTTTAACTATCTTTTCAATAACTGTCACATTTATACTTTGGTTGAAGTTCTTGTATAAGTTTTGGTGTGTGCTGTTTTAAATATGCTGTTATGGTGTTTTAAATATGCTAGCTGTCTCGAGTCTCATTACTGGGAGAAAGGTAGGATATAATTAAATATAACAATAACACATAACACTATTGATGCAACATTAAACATGTATATTGTTTTAATCAGAAATAAGAGGTGGACAATGTAGATTCAGAAATCCTAGTCAATACAGAAAGAACTCAAAAAATCCTAATTCCGTACCTGCAAGTTCTGTCAGTTTTTCAGCTCTTTTGCCTTTAGTTATAATAATGCCAACCTGCAAGAAATATTTTTTATTGCTTATAATATTCCCAGGACAATGAAGGTTTGAATTACATTTAGGGCAAAGCACAGTGATGGCACATATACGTACCTGACTGATTGGATTCTGATCGAAGTATTCTTCAACAAAATATTCCAGTAACTACAGAAAGACAAATATTTAGAATCCTTAGTAGTAAAGGTAAAAGTTTCCCCTCGACATTAAGTGTAGTCGTGTCTGACTCTGGGGGTGATGCTCATCTCTATTTCTAAGCTGAAGAGCTGGCATTGTCCATAGACACCTCCAAGGTCATGTGGCTGGCATGATTGCATGGAATGTCGTTACCTTCTTGCCGAAGCAGTACTTATTTATCTACTCATATTTGCATGTTTTCGAACTGCTAGGTTAGCAGAAGCTGGGGCAAACAGAGGGAGCTCACCCCATCCTTAAAACCGCTGACCTTCCAGACAGCAAGTTCTGCAGCTTAGTGGTTTAATCTGCTGCACCACCGTGGCCCCAAGAATCATAAGTATTGAAATGTTATTTTAGATATCTTTAATGACACATTCACAGGGATTTTAAAAATGTTTTTCATTAACCATTGCCTAAAGCATTAAAAATTTTTTTAATTAACTATTGTCTAAAGCAGTGTTCCTCTAAGTTGAGGTCTAGTCCCTGATATATTGGAGAGGAAGAGGGGGAAATTCTGCCAGTTCCTCATATAAGATACCTGAAGAGAATAGATTTAATTCCAGGATTTAGTAGCAGCTAATAACAATCTCAAAGTAGTACTACTATTTGTGGAGCAAATTCAATGTAAACCTAATTTGAACTATTATTATATTTAGATTTATTTATACCCCGCTTTATCAATCCCGAAGGGGACTCAAAGCGAACCACTGTTAGGTGCCATCACAAAATGCTACAGAAGCCAGGAATTCTTCCCTCTCGGCTGTGCTATCAACAAACTCACTTCCAAAAGTTAATTTCCCAGTTCTACACAGTCCACATACAGGGTTAGTCAAAATGAATAGGCCAATAAGAAAATTAATTTTAGACGAATGTATGTTTATTGTAACCAAACTACAGCTACGTATCGACAGATAAATTATCAAAGTTTTGTCTCACCTTCAGAGATGTTCGATATGGGCGCCCCGTGTGACACGGCAGACGTCCAAGCGATAGTCCAGTTCATTCCACATCCGTTGCAGCACATCCGACTTCGTTGAAAGGATGCACGAATGGATTCCACTGTGTCTTCGGAGACACGCGGTCGTCCTGTGGTTTTACCCTTGCATAAGCAGCCCGTCTCCTCAAATTGCTTTACCCACCTCGCAATGGAATGTCGATGAGGTGGTTCCTTGCCATACTTGGCTCGAAATTCTCGCTGGACCGTAATTACTGACATTGTTTTAGCAAATGTCATCACACAAAACGCCTTCTCTTTGCCTGATTCCGCCATTTTGAAAACAGCGACTCCTAGTGACGCCTAGCGGCATTAACGTACATGTGTGTTGCTCAAAAAAAACTTTGATAGATTATCTGTCGCTACGTAGCTGTGGTTTGGTTACAGTAAACATACATTCGGGTACAATTAATTTTCTTATTGGCCTATTCATTTTGACTAACCCTGTATTAAACTATAAGCAATTATGGCTGCAATCAGACATACACTTAATGAGTATAATGCCTGCTAAATAAGACTCCCTCAGAATTGCCCTGTAAAGTTAAATTCCCAAATATCATGACTTCTTGAATTTAGTGAGACTGGGATCAAGCTGTCATTGGTTCAGTCAATCAAAGCAGGTGGAACATAAACTGGCTTATCAGATGGCTGTTAGTATATAAACATAACTAGCAAGGTATAAAAATAGGAATCTCAATATTTAATACTCTCACAGAAGGAAGACAAATTAGAATAATTTTATTTTGATATTATTCCTTCCTCCCAAAAGTGACGTGTGCTGTTTTTAATCTCTGTTAGCCTATGATATAGGAACTAGTCACTGATCTTCATGATCAAGCAATGATCTGACCATGGATTGCCCTAGACCAAGTCTGACAGTCTATTCATTATAGCCATTGGGACTGATCCTGAAAAAATACAAATAGCATATTCAAAAATAGTTACCTTTAAGGTACAAGTCAGCCTGTTGGGTTTTAAGTCTTGGTCTTCCATTGTTCTTGATCCATCAACCACAACATACAGGTGGCGCATCTACACAAACATTTTTAAATAGACAAAATAATTCAGGAAATTAAAATAAATTGTACTATTTGCATTGCTATCAAATAGCATTAAATATTAAGATGATGAGGCAATTATGGGGACTTCCTCTTGACCTATTTACCAGAACTTCACCGAAGGTGACCTAAATTGCTGAAATAGATTATGGCTAGATGCCACCACCATCCAAACATACTGGAGTGATGACACAACTGATCTTCCACATTGGCAATATGCCAATTATTAAATGAAACTCAAGCAAAACCTAGTTGCTCAATATGTCCTTATATTCCACTGAAGGAATATAAATCATTTTGGAAAAGTAAATTTTATGATTTAATAAGAAAGAAAGCCTACCATTCCAAGTCGAACCTGTCCATGATGTTCAAAGACTCTGCAAATTAAAAAATTGAAAAGGTTTATTCTTTGTTTTTATAATATTTCAGTGTACCATCTGTTTTCACATCAATTAATTTGTGCGTGTTTTCAATTATACTGGGCATTAACTGCTACTTTATTGTTGGTTTGGCAATTTAACAGATTATATCTATTAAATCTTGAGATTCCAAACAGAATGAAGGGTAGTGTAAATTTTTAAAATATACCAATATACCATAATAAAACAGTATATCGTTATATATTATATATTATCAGTAGTAATTCTATTTAATATATTGGTATTACTATAGCATAATATTATTATATTACTATTATATTGTGTTATTATTAGTGTTATATTGCATTACATTATAATATTATTATCAATAATTTGTATATTCAATATATTATATTAGCATAGCACAATATTAGTATTATATATTATTATATTGTACTATACCACTATACTGAAATATTATTAGTAATATTACATGTAATATAGAATATATAATTATTATATTACTATAATATTGTAATATATTACATTACAATATATATAATACACTACCAGAATATCATTGAATGACAAAGAAGTTTTTACCCTGTCTTTCAATGTTGTCTTTTTAACCTGTTTTATGGTTGCTGCATATCACCTCATCCTTCTATAAAGTTTTAGCGATTCATTTTTATTTATTTTTTATCTAGATTTGGACCCTATTCTCTAGAGCTAAATGCTTGAAAACTTGGCTGTTCCAGTGCACCTTCAATTAATGAATGAACAATAATACCCTGACATGACCTACATCTGGAAAAATGCCCTCGGTAGCACT
Source organism: Anolis sagrei (assembly GCF_037176765.1). Taxonomy (NCBI): domain Eukaryota; kingdom Metazoa; phylum Chordata; class Lepidosauria; order Squamata; family Anolidae; genus Anolis; species Anolis sagrei. Next base: position 261,721,199 of record NC_090022.1, on the reverse strand, counting down.
TTATCTTACCTGTTGTGCAATCTCACCCTACTCTATTTTTTCAGATCCCGTGTCCAGATACATTACACTGCTGTCTCACCCAGCGTTTTTTAATTTTTAATCTATTCAAATTGGCCCGCCCAATATGAGCAATTTCTGTGTTTTATATTGTTGATGTGATTTTGTATTAATGATGTGTTCTTAAAATGATTTTGTACTGTATTTTATTTTATTTTTATATTTTGCTGTGTTCTGTTGTATATTGTCTTACTGTATTGTTGGGCTTGACCTCATGTAAGCCGCCCCAAGTCCCCTTGGGGAGATGGTGGCAGAGTATAAATAAATTTTATTTTATTGTACATTGTATATATAATACTGATATTGTACTATACTAATAATATAATATATTGTGTGTGTGCATATATATACTAGCTGTCCCCTGCCACGCGTTGCTGTGGCCCAGTCTGGTGATCTGGAAAATAAAGTAATGAGAAAGTGTTGGTTTCTAATATATGTAATTTCTTTCTGCTTGTGGATAAACTGTATTTATTGCTGTTTCTTTGTCAGTGTTGATGTAGAGATTGTCTGGTTTGCTTACTCTGGAACATACAACATAGTTGTCCTTCTTTAGGGGTCCCTTTCAAATCTATGATACTGTGTGTATGTGTGTGAATTATATCTATCTATCTATCTATATGTATGGCTTTGACAGGAGGGCTTTGATTACATTTTTTTGCCCTGGTGAAGGGAGTTGGGTTGGATGGCCTTAAGTATTTTCTGTTGGTCATGGGGATTCTGTGTGGGAAGTTTGTCCCAATTCTGTCGTTGGTTGGGTTCAATTCTGTCGTTGGTTGGGTTGATTGTAGGTGAACTATAAATCCCAGTAACTATAACTCCCAAATGTCAAGGTCCATTTTCCCCAAACTCCAACAGTGTTCACATTTGGGCATATTGAGTTTTCCTGTAGAGTTTGGTCCAGACCCATCATTGTTTTAGTCTACAGTGATCTCTGGATGTAGGTGAACTACAACTCCAACACCAAAGGACACTGCCCACCAAACCCTTCCAGTATTTTCTGTGTGCCGGGTTTCGTTCAATGCCATCGTTGGTGGGTTCAGAATGCTCTTTGATTGTAGGTGAACTATTAATTCCAGCAACTACAACTCCCAAATAGCAAAAATAATTTTTTTTGAGTGAAGGACATACATTGAGTTGTTAGGTGTCTTGTGTCCAAATTTGGTGTCAATCCATCCAGTGATTTTTGAGTTCTGTTAATCCCACAAACGAACATTACATGTGTGTGTGTGTGTATGTGTATATATATATATATATATATATATATATATAGAGAGAGAGAGAGAGAGAGAGAGAGTATGCCGCTCTGAGTCCCCTTCAGGGTGAAAAGGGTTGCATAGAAATGTCTTAAGTAAATAAATAATTAATAAGGAGAATCAGATTAAATTTAATTTACACCCAAGTCATAAAACCCCACATGATCTGTTTTGAACTGGAATATATGGCAGTGTGGACTCAGATAACACAATTCAAAGCAGATATTGTGGGGTTTTCTGCCTTGATATTCTGAAATGTATGGTTGTGTGGAAGAACCCATAAAATGACACTAAAATCCATCTCATTCTGGAATTTACTGCTTTGTGCATTCAGTTACTCCGTGGAATAGAGTCCTAACCGTTTCCTCTTGGCCTTGAAGAGAATGTCCTCCACACTGGCCTTCAGAGACCCAGATTCGTCTTCTTTCAGCACTTCCCTGGAAGGAGAGATGGAAAGGGTTATTGTGGAAGGCTGGCATTTTGGAAAAAACATTCAGGAAAGCATGGAAAACATTCAGGAAAGCATGGAAAACATTCAGGAAAAGAAAGGCAGGCTTACCATGTTCTTTCATAACCCCCTTCCCATCGTTTGGTTCTTTCAGGTTCCTCTTCCATGACTCTCAGTCCAAGTCTTTCTAGCTAAGAGAAGAAGAAAGAAGGCGCGCTAGGAAACGCGCCCCTCTGGTTACGTCCGCCGCTCTAAAACTTCCGGTCGCAGCGCGAGTCCTGAGAAGAAGTGTTCCGCTGTCACAGGAGGCTCCGCCCGAGGCTGTTAGGAATTGTGGGAGTTGAAGTCCAAAACACCGGGAGCGCAGGCCCAAGTTTCCCCAGGCCTGGGTATAAGCAATGGTGAAGGATTGAATCAGTCTTCACTGTGTATCCGAGTCTACACTGCCATATAATCCAGTTCAAAGCAGATAATCTGGGTTTTATGCAGCACCATAGAAGGGGCGTAAGCTGAATCATTGCCAATCTTTAAGAGGCCGCAGGACTAACACAACAATTGTATTGTACTTTGGAAAATGCTTAATTTTTTTTTTGGAAGGTCAGCTAACGCTTTCCAATAAAGGATTGCCCCAGGCAGGAAGCAGCCAGGTTTTGAAGCTGCAAGGCTATTCAGTGCTAATCACGGTGGCCAATTGCAGCATTCACACCTGCCTAAAACAAACAGACAGACAAATTACTAAATATACACATAAATATCCGCATCCAATGGCATTCACTGAACAAACCCTCTAAAAAAAACCCCTCTAAAATCAGGACAGTAAATATAGAGCAACGCTCAAAACACGGGAATTCCAGACAAAAATCAATCAGGGCCAGCTAACAAAGGATACTCACAGGCAGCAATCAGCCAGGCTTTGAAGCTGCACGGCCATTAAATGCTAATCAAAGTGGCCAATTGCAATATTCATATCAGCGAACACCTTCCAACAGAGGATTGCCCCAGGCAGGAAGCAGCCAGGCTTTGAAGCTGCAAGGCTATTCAGTGCTAATCATGATGGCCAATTGCAGCATTCACACCTGCCTAAAGGAGCCCCTGGTGGCACAGTGGGTTAAACCCCTGTGCCGGCAGGACTGAAGACTGACAGGTCGCAGGTTCGAATCCGGGGAGAGGCGGATGAGCTCCCTCTGTCAGCTCCAGCTCCCCAAGTGGGGACATGAGAGAAGCCTCCCACAAGGATGATAAAAACATCAAATCATCCGGGCATCCCCTGGGCAATGTCCTTGCAGACGGCCAATTCTCTCACACCAGAAGCGATTTGCAGTTTCTCAAGTTGCTTCTGACACGACAAAAAAAACCAAACAAACAACCTGCCTTAAACAAACAGACAAAGTACTAAATATACACAATATCCACATCCAATCGCGTTCACTGAACAAAATCTGGCTACCAGTATTTTTAAAAAAACCTCTAAAACCAGGACAGTAAATATAGAGCAACGCTCAAAACACAGGGGAATTCCAGACAAAAATCAATCAGGGCCAGCTAACAAAGGATTCTCACAGGCAGCAATCAGCCAGACTTTGAAGCTGCACAGCCATTAAAAGTAATCAAAGTGGCCAATTGCGATATTCATATCTGCCTCCAACAGACCAGAGTTTTTTCTCCCGCCCTGGACATTCCACAGATATATAAACCTCACTTGCCTAGTTTCCAACAGAGCTCTCAACTTCTGAGGATGCCTGCTGTAGATGTGGGTGAAATGTCAGGAGACAATGCTTCTGGAACATGACCATACAGCCTGGAAAACTCACAGCAACCAAGCTTTATTTATTTATTTATATCCCACTTTATCTCTCCATGCGAAGACTCAAAGCGGCTCGCAATCTAAAACATTACGATTTAAAATATACCAATATACATCTACTGTGAACTGCCCTGAGTCTCCTGCGGACTGAGAGGGATGGTATATAAATATGGTAGATAAATAAATAAATAAATAATACAATAATAAAATAGTATATTATTATTTATTATTATATATTATCAGTCATAATTATATTTAATATCGTAGCATTACTATATTACAATTTTATTATTATATATTATTATATTACATTATTATTATATTGTATAACATTATAACATTATTATCAATATTATATTTATGTACAATATTTATATTATTAGCAAAGCACAATACGAGTATTCTACATTATAATGTAGTTGTGCATCCAGACTGCACAATTAATGCATTTTGACTCCATTTTAACAAGTTTTCAATGTGAGTATTCCTTCAGCTTCCAGAGATACCATTTTTTTTTGTCGTGTCAGAAGCAACTTGAGAAACTGCAAGTCGCTTCTGGTGTGAGATAATTGGCTGTCTGTAAGGACGTTGCCCAAGGGATGCCCGGATGATTTGATGTTTTTATCATCCTTGTGGGAGGCTTCTCTCATGTCCCCGCATGAGAAGCTGGAGCTGATAGAGGGAGCTCATCCGCCTCTCCCCGAATTCGAACCTGCGACCTGTCGGTCTTCAGTCCTGCTGGCACAGGGGTTTAACCCATTGCGCCACCGGGGGCTCCCTCCCAGCTATGAAAAGAACTATATCTGCAACATTCATTTGTTGCAAGCCAACAGCACTTTGCTATTAATTTTAAAGTTAGGAAATGTTTGAGTTCAAGTTCAAAGTCCCTTCCTACATCATCTTTTTCTGGCTGAGTCTGAACCGTGTGAGATTTGTTTGTATTAGTTCTTTTGTGTTACTGAAACATTTTTCTTAAGGACAGAATGATTGTTTACATATTCTTCATTAAGAAATGCAGTATCAAAAGGTGCTTGATAGTAAATTCTATTTTAACTTGTTCAGGAAACACGCAAGCCATACCCAGATGCCCCAACCTTTTTTTTTTTTTGTCATGTCAGGAGCGACCTGAGAAACTGCAAGTCGCTTCTGGTGTGAGAGAATTGGCCGTCTGCAAGGACGTTGCCCAGGGGACGCCCGGATGATTTTGATGTTTTTATCATCCTTGTGGGAGGCTTCTCTCATGTCCCTGCATGAGGAGCTGGAGCTGACAGAGGGAGCTCATCCGCCTCTCCCCGGATTGGAACCTGCGACCTGTCGGTCTTTAGTCCTGCCAGCACAGGGGTTTAACCCACTGAGCCACCGGGTCCCCCTCAACTGATATATGTATATCCCAATTCTGCACCGTAAGTGATCAGCAAATCTCCATTCATTTCTTTGTCTGTATCAGGGTAAGAACCATTTTGTCCTGACACTAACATCTGAATTATATGGAAATGTGTAGTGAAAACAAATGAGGTTCAGCAATAATGTGCAAAATCTTCAATGCTGAAACTTAGTTGAATTAAAATAATGTGTGTGCATATAAAATATATCCAGTGTGTTTTCAGTCATGGGCATTTTTCAGGAGTATTTTAGCTGTATGTTCAAGCAGGGCAGGGGTTGGACTAGATGGCCTGCTGTCTCTTCCAACTTTAAGATTTTATGTTATATAATTAGGTGTGGATATGAAAGATGCACTTGATTTACCTTTTGTTTTGAACCTTTTCGCTGTTTCCAACTTGTGGCAACCTAAGATCTGTCGTGGGTCTGCCTCTGAGGTTGAGACAGTGTGACTTGTTCAAGGTCACGGAGTGGGTTTCTATAGCTGAACTGAGATTTAGACCCTATTCTCTAGAGGTAAATGCTAAATCACTGCCCTGAGCTATTAAACCATATCCACTTTCTGATCCTTCTGAATAGGTAAAGGTAAAGGTTTCCCCTGATAGTTAGTCTAGTCGTGTCCGACTCTGGGAAGTGGTGCTCATTTCTATTTCTAAGCTGAAGAGCCAGTGTTGTCCATAGATGCCTCCAAGGTCATGTGGCTGGCATGACTGCATGGGGTGCCATTACCTTCTCACAGAAGCGATGCCTATTGATCTACTTACGTTTGCATGTTTTCAAACTGCCAGGTTGGCAGAAGCTGGGCCTAACAGTGGGAGCTCACCCCATTCCCCAGATTCAAACTGCCGATCTTTTGGTCAACAAGTTCAAAAATATGGTATGGTTGAGAGTAGTTCACTTAGATTTCCAGCCAAAGATTGCTTACAAAAAACCCTCCACTTTGCTCCTGCTGACCTGTGGAGAGCCCCATTGCACTTTTCAGGCTTCTGAGTAAGGATTCAATACCTTGGTTTCCAAAGTCCTAGTCTGCCCCTTTATTCCATACACTTTCACAACTCTACCCTCCCAACTTTTCTTTTCACTCACCATTTTTGATATATAGCCTTTGGGTGCTATATTTTCATATTTGACTAGTGGACATTATTAAAACCATGGGTTTGTTATCTTTATCTTCATAGGAATACTGAAGAGAAGTATCTGAAGAACACATTTGTGTTCAGCAAGTCTTTGTATCATGTAATGGTTGATTTTAAACAGTTCAGCTGGGATCCCGTCGTCTCCTGCTGCCTTGTTGTTAGCAATGCTTCTTAAGGCCCATTCAACCTCACTCCTCAGGATGTCTGGTTCTAATTCATTCACCACACCGTCATAACTATCCTCAATATTATTATCCTTCCTATACAGATCTTCTGTATAGTCTCGCCACCTTCTCTTGATCTCTTCAGCTTCTGTTAGGTCCCTGCCATCTTTGTTTCTTATCATACCAATTTTTGCCTGAAATTTACCTCCAATGTTTCTAATTTTCTGGAAGAGGTCTCTTGTCCTTCCTATTCTGTTGTCTTCTTCCACTTCCATGCATTGCTTATTTAAAAATAGTTCCTTATCTCTTCTGGCTAACCTCTGGAATTGCGCATTTAACTGGGCATATCTCCCCTTATCCCTGTTTCCTTTTGCTTTCCTCCTTTCTTGGGCTACTTCCAGTGTCTCAGCAGACAACCATTTTGCCTTCTTGGTTTTCTTTTTCTTTGGAACGTACTTTGTTGCCGTCTCCTGAACAATGTCGCGGACTTCTGTCCATAGTTCTTCTGGGACTCTGTTTACTAAATCTAGTTCTTCAAATCTGTTCTTCACTTCCACTGTATATTCGCTAGGAATGTTAGTGAGATCATATCTAACTGGTCTGTGTATTTTCCCTGATCTCTTTAGTTTTATTCTAAATTGGGCAATAAGAAGTTCGTGATCTGAGCTACAGTCAGCCCCAGGTCTTGTTTTCACCGACTGGATGGATGTCCGCCACCTTTGGCTGCAAAGGATGTAGTCAATCTGATTTCGGTGTTGACCATCTGGTGAGGTCCATGTATAAAGCCGTCTTTTAGGTTGTTGGAAGAGAGTATTCGTTATACACAGCGAGTTTTCCTGGCAAAATTCTATCAGCCTGCGTCCCGCTTCATTTTGTTCTCCCAGACCATGCTTGCCTGTGATCCCAGTTGTCATTTGACTTCCCACCTTGGCATTCCAGTCTCCTGTAATGAAAATAATGTCTCTTTTTGGTGTATTATCCAGTAGGTCCTGCAGATCCTCATAGAACTGATCTACTTCTGCTTCTTCAGCAGCTGTGGTTGGGGCGTATATTTGGATCACTGTAATGTTGAAAGGCTTTCCTTGCACTCGAATTGAGATCATTCTGTCATTTTTTGGGTTGTATCCAAGCACCGCTTTAGCGAATTTCTTATTAATTATGAAGGCTACTCCGTTTCTGAACTGTTTAAAATCTTAAAAGATGATGCTGTCAAGGTGATGCATGCCATTTGCCAGCAAATATGGAAAACACAAGAATGGCCATCAGACTGGAAAAAATCAACTTATATCCCCATACCAAAAAAGGGAAATGCGAAAGACTGCTCAAACTTCCGTACAGTGGCCCTTATTTCTCATGCCAGTAAGGTAATGCTCAAGATCCTGCAAGGAAGACTCCAGCAATACATGGAGCGAGAGTTGCCAGATGTTCAAGCTGGGTTTAGAAAAGGCAGAGGAACGAGAGACCAGATTGCCAATATCCGCTGGATAATGGAGAAAGGCAGGGAGTTTCAGAAAAACATCTACTTCTGCTTCATTGACTATTCTAAAGCCTTTGACTGTGTGGATCATAATAAATTGTGGCAAGTTCTTAGTGGGATGGGCATCCCAAGCCACCTTGTCTCTCTCCTGAGGAATCTGTACAAGGACCAAGTAGCAACAGTAAGAACTGACAACGGAACAACAGACTGGTTCAAGATTGGGAAAGGCGTACGGCAAGGCTGCATCCTCTCACCCAACCTTTTTAACTTGTATGCAGAACACATCATGCGATGTGCGGGGCTGGATGAATGCAAAGCTGGGGTGAAAATTGCTGGAAGAAACATTAACAACCTCAGATATGCAGATGACACCACTCTGATGGCCGAAAGCGAGGAGGAGCTGAGGAGCCTTCTAATCAAGGTGAAAGAAGAAAGCGCAAAAACCGGGTTGCAGCTAAACGTCAAAAAAACCAAGATTATGGCAACAAGAATGATTGACAACTGGAAAATAGAGGGAGAAACCGTGGAGGCTGTGACAGACTTTGTATTTCTAGGTGCAAAGATTACTGCAGATGCAGACTGTAGCCAGGAAATCAGAAGACGCTTACTTCTTGGGAGGAGAGCAATGTCCAGTCTCGATAAAATAGTGAAGAGTAGAGACATCAGACTGGCAACAAAGATCCGCCTAGTCAAAGCCATGGTATTCCCTGTAGTCACCTACGGATGTGAGAGCTGGACCTTAGGGAAGGCTGAGCGAAGGAAGATCGATGCTTTTGAGCTGTGGTGTTGGAGGAAAGTTCTGAGAGTGCCTTGGACTGCGAGAAGATCCAACCAGTCCATCCTCCAGGAAATAAAGCCCGACTGTTCACTGGAGGGAAGGATACTAGAGACAAAGTTGAAGTACTTTGGCCACATCATGAGGAGACAGGAGAGCCTAGAGAAGACAATTATGCTTGGGAAAGTGGAAGGCAAAAGGAAGAGGGGCCGACCAAGGGCAAGATGGATGGATGGCATCCTTGAAGTGACTGGACTGACCTTGAGGGAGCTGGGGGTGGTAACGGCCGACAGGGAGCTCTGGCGTGGGCTGGTCCATGAGGTCACGAAGAGTCGGAGACGACTGAACGTATGAACAACAACAACAATGGTTGATTTAAAACAACGTCGCACCTAAAGCCATTCTCTTCCAATGATGCAAGTTCTTTTCATCTTTTTTATGGAAGTGTCTGTTCACAGACTCCAAGGGAGGGACTTACCTATTCTTTGTTTTCTAGACTGTTGGCAAGCCACTCTCTTAAGACTCAAAACTACTTACGTAAGAACCTTTCCTGCTGGATGAAACCAGTCTGATCCAGCATCCTATATTCAACAGGGCCAGAAAAAGCTTGCAAGCTTCCTTCCATTGTTTACGCCCAAGCAATTGGCAGATATCCATCCTCTTTGAAGATGGAGGTCTATCAAGCCTTATGGTTAGCTACTTTTCATAGATTTGCCAATCCGTGAATCGTTTTAAGCTCCTTTTTAATGCTTGCATTCATTTAAGAGTTAAGCCAGTGGTTCTCAACCTTCCTAATGCCACAACCCCTTAATACAGTTCCTCATGTTGTAGAGACCCCCAACTAGAAAATTATTTTCATTACTACTTCATAACAGTAATTTTGCAACTATTATGAATTGTAATCTAAATATCTGATGTGCAGGATGTGTTCTTATTCACTAGACCAAATTTGGCACAAATACCCGATATGCTCAAATTTGAAAACTGGTGGGGGGGGGGGATTGATTTTGTCATTTGGGAGTTGTAGTTGCTGAGATTTATAGTTCACCTATAAATCAAAGATCATTCTGAACGCTACCAACGATTAAATTAAACCAAACTTGGCACCCAGAACTCCATTGATTAACAGAAAATACTGGAAGGGTTTGGTGGGCATTGACCTTGAGTTTTGGAGTTGTAGTTCACCTACAGAGACCACTGTGGACTCAAACAGTGATGGCTCTGTGATGGCTCTGGACCAAACTTGGTACAAATACTCAATATGCCCAAATATGAACACTGGTGGAGTTTGGGGGAAAACAGACCTGGACATTTGAGAGTTGCAGTTGCTGGGATGTATAGTTCACCAACAATCAAAGAGCATTCTGGACTCCACCAGTGATGGAATTGAACCAAACTTGGCACACAGAACTCCCATGACGAACAGAAAATACTGGAAGGGTTTGGTGGGCATTGAGTTTTGGAGTGTTAGTTCATCTACATCTAGAGAGCAGGTGGAGGGCTTTTCGTAGGATTCGCCGTCTGTTTCCAAAAAGGAAGAGAAGGACAGGCGAAGAGATATTTGTTTTCTGATGGTCTTTGGTGCCTCCCCTCAAACCCTCCTCGCGCCCCCCCCCCCCCCCCCGGGTCCCAACCCCAGGATGAGAAACACTGAGTTAAGCGATCCCAAAGGGTCTCTTTTGGCATTCTGGAAATGGTTATTAAGTTTTGATACGCACACCCATGTTGACACCTGGATTAGCATAAGGCTTACAAAGAATACACAGTTATACTTCTTTACAGGTTAATTTCCCTTCATCTGTAAAATATTTGCTTTTATTTCTGTTTAAGAAAAAGCGGAGTACTTTTGCTAACAAGCTCTCATGATCATAAAAAAATAAAGGGTGTAAAAGTCACCCAATGTAAACAAAGCAGAGCGGTAAAAGTATAATAAAAACTAGACGAGAAGAGTAAACATGAAACCAGCTAACATGCTCAGAGAACGAGGCAAATAGAAAGGTCTTTACCTGCTGCTGAAAATCATGAATCTGAATTTACATCACATGGGCGTTACTTGAAAAGGCACAGCACATGCAGGGTTTTACCCCTGGAAATATCCTCTTTTGAGCCTCTACTTTCCTAGTTTCATAAGGCAGCAAGATTTAAAGAATACTTATTTTACACCTAACTATTTCCTGATCCATCCCCAGTACTCTCTGGAAATTCTTCTGTGCAATAAACATGACTAGACATACAGGCTCCTATAGGCAGTAAAACATGGTATTACTACATATCTAAAAGTGACACTTCAGGCTTATGTTATGCTGAAACCTGCTGGAATATTCAGGAATTTTGTATGAGCAGGTTACTAACAGTTTGTGTTTCCATACAAACTTTCCCCAAAGCTGGGGATCAAGGCAGCTTACGAAACAAAAGGAAATTACAAATAAATACACAGGTTGTAAAAACATACATCAGGTTATGATTAAAATAGTATTAAACTGTCACCTGAATTTGTTCCCTGAGAGTTCACATAAGAAAATATGAGATTTTCTGGCTACGTAGCAAGTTAAGAGTAAATATTAAGCAATGTTGTGAAATCCCATGTCATTTTGCATACCTTTAAATTGCTTTGGTTAGTTATTCTTAAGGCTATTACATTCCAGAGAACTCGCTAAGATTATAGCTCACTGTATTTTGAAAGCAACTGACTTCCAGCCTCTCCCAAAAGACACAAAGGATGTCTTACAGCCTGATCAATCTTGAAGACATAGAGATGTTGAGTCCTGCTCATCACTGATTATTAAAGTAATAAATGCTTCAGTGGACACTGGTCTATGCATGCTTATGTTGGAATAAACCTGTTGGCCCTTCAGTTGTCACAAGGCTCTTTGTTGTTTATTGCAAAACATTAGCACAACGTTCCCTCTGAAAGTTTAATGGGAGAGGCAGGCCCGTAGCCAGGATTGCGTTTCGGGTGTGTGTGTGTGTGTGAATTTTTTTCAGGGGGGGTTTCGGGGGGGCTGAGTTTCGGGGGGGCTGAGTCTGAGTGAAAGAGGGTCTAGCCTAGCAAATCTTTTGTATCATTACCCCAATACCCCCATGCATATGGGATATATTGAGTATGGTGATCAGATCATGATATGAATAAACATAACAGTTTAAATAATGCACCAGTAAGGCCTTTTCGCGAACCACCATGAGAATTTGGGGGGGGGGCTGAAGCCCCCCCGAGCGCCCCCCCCCCCCCGGCTATATGCCTGGGGAGAGGGTCCAGTTAACCCTTAGAGTCTCCTCAGCAATTGATGGCAATTTTAAGTAACCTCTGGCAATTTTAATATCTCAGAACCTCTGAGGATGCCTGCCATAGATGTGGGCGAAACATCAGGAGAAAATGCTTCTGGAATATGGCCATACAGCCCGGAAAACTCACAGCCACCCAGTGATTCCAGCCATGAAAGCTTTAACAACACATTAAATAACTCCGTCTTTCTGATCTTTTTTTGCAGACAGACCAAAAAGGGCTACAGTAGAATCTCACTTATCCAACCTTTGCTTATCTGACTTTCCGTCTTATCCTATGCTATTATCCGACACACCGCTTTTCCCCTTCTATTAAATGAGTGCTCCCCAATTCTCTCTCAATTTTCATTAAGTGAAAAAGGAAAGATAAGGAGGAGGAGGGAGGAAAGGGGGAAAAGAGGCAGGACCAAAAGTGCCTTGCCTTAACCCTTTTAGTCCCTGTTGTTAGTATTCTAGCCATTTAGCACCGTGTTGGAGGAGTAACAGTAGGAGACTCCTTATTATCTGACATTTTCGTTTATCCGATGTTCTGCCGGCCCGTTTATGTTGAATAAGCGAGACTCTACTGACTTTGAAAGTTTAAATGAATAGTACTGTACCTCGCCAAGGCCTTAAAACAATGGACCATGCTGTAAATGTAATAAATCCAATACAAATGATTCATGTTTTAGTATATCCAAAAGTTGAAATAATTTTATTGACATATCATAAAAACATCTAAAAATAGACTTATGTACACAGTGACTGTATTCCAATTAAAACATGTTATGAAAGCAGTTTTAAAAAAAATTATTCTCTCTTTAAAAGGTTAACTTATTTCTGATATTTTCATTGAGGAGGCACTTAGATACACTGGACTCGATCTAGACTTGGTCCGATTTAGAGTGGATTCACTGAAATCATTGGATTATTAATCATGGGTAATTTAAGCCTCACTGATTTCAGTTAGCCTGCCTTAAACAGGATTTGGTCAAATTCATTGTGTTGCACCCAATAACCTGTGAGCAGAACAGTGTCTACTTTGCCCTCATTTGTTCCAGAATCAAAGGCTATTGTGTTTATGTTAAGGATAGTACTTGACCTAACAAAAAACAGGATATCTGTATATACAAATAGCAGTTAGATTTTACCATTTCCTTTCTTTCTTAATAGCTTTTGTAAATCATAACATTTAAAAGGAACATTTTGGTTTCCATTTTCTTTGGCCATAATAAATCGGTTACACTACAGAGTGGTCAAAACTTTTGGCATAACGACTTTGGCTGGTCATTTCCAGCAGAATCTTGCATGTGATGTCTTTGAAGTAACTTCTACTACATTCCCAGGTGACTGCGTATAGGATTGCAAATCAAAGAGACATAGGTAATGAATGTTACTATATTCAAGTCAAAACATTTTGTTCCTCAATTCTATATATATATCATAAAACCATCTAAAATACACATTGATATTTTTTTTAAAATAATAGATATATTCACATTCAGTTTCACATTGTCCTTGGTGATATCACATACTAGATTATGAACATTGGCTCCATTTTGATACTCCGTGCAATTCAAAATATAATTCCCATTAGCTTAACATGTGGTCTACATAGGGAAAATGATTTCCTGCATTTTAATACAAGGAGAAAGCACTCAGCCTACCCTGCAAATGGCATTTGGAAAGAGATAATGCGACAAGACTCTTCAAAAAGAGACTGGATCGATTTGGGTCTAAACCCGCAAGGAAAATGGAGCATGGAGAACATGAAGGGCAAATAGAGAAAATGTCCACTACATGGGATGAAAAACAGACAAACCTGATGTAAAGAATAGTGAAATTCCTTGACTCAGTGAAACTACTAGAAGCCCCATATATTGAGTGCCAGAGTCCATACTTCAGAGTAAACATGGCACAAGTGACATAATTGTGAAGTAGAAACCACCAAGGTCTCTCATTGCCTGCAGTCCAACACAATCATATCCCAGCTTAATGAATATTAACATATTTGGCCATGTAGACCATTTTCTTCCTTCTGGTTAGGACTTCTGTCTGTCATAATCAGCAACCATCCTTTTGATGTGTGACAGCCTACTCTTCAGCTTCTTGCAGTATGCTTTCCGGTTCTTATAATCTGCTGACTAAATACAAAATGCAAGATATGATTAATATGGAAGGGGAAGAAATAATCTTCAGAGTTAAGGACATTGTTAATCTTGTGTGCCTTCAAGTCATTTCCTATTTATGGTAACCATGGAGCATACCTATTGTGGGGTTTTCTTGGTAAGACTTATCCAGAGGAGGCTTTCGAGGCTGAGAGAGAATGACTTGCCCAAGGTCTCCCAGTAGGTTTCCATAGCTGAGTGGAGATTTGAACCCTGTTCTCTAGAGTAGCAGTTCTCAACCTGTGGGTCCCCAGGTGTTTCGGCCTACAACTTCCAGAAATCCCAGCTAGTTTACCAGCTGTTGGGATTTCTGAGAGTTGAAGGCCAAAACATCTGGGAACCCATAAGTTGAGAACCACTGCTCTAGAATCTCAGTCCAATATTCAAAACTCTACCACACTGACTCTCATCAAAAACATTAGATAATATATTACTTAGCCTACATGATGCATGTCGAGAAAAATAAATGAAGCTATACAGGCATTCCTCAGTTTACAAAGTCTCTGATTTAAAAACTCATTCATATACGTTTATGTCTACATAGATCTCACTTTGGATTTAAAAAAAATAAAAACAGCATCAGTACTGAGAGGTTGTCAAAGGAAGGCAGCAGCACTTCAGTAGTAAGCAATTCAATAAAGCTTGAGCTGGAAAAGAATGGGATTGTGCTCTAGCTCATCCTACGTAGTTGTGTGTACTTATTAGCAATAGGCAAGATAAACAGCAGGTGACTCCACAACCCTTTACTAAGGATTCACGTTTAGCAAATGAGATGGAAAGGGGGATAACAGATAAGCCTACTACAGCAGCCACCCTCAGCACTTCAACAAAAAAACAGATCCATTTACAAAAATGTAAATAAGGGAAAAAGAGGTTGGTTTATTGGTTTAGTGTCAAAAGCATTGCATAAATAAGCATAAAACTGATAAAATAGAGGGTGCACAAGCGGCTAAATAATTTTAGACCAAAAATGGGCAACAGTAACCTGACTATCTGTAGTTTTAAACAATTCTACCTCTGTGCATAAGGCAGGGCATTTTGGGAAAGCATACAGATGCTTGGTCTGCTCCACAGTCACACAAGGTGAAGGATTCTTCTAGGCAGTACCATTTTGCCAGGTTGTCTTGATCTGCCCACTCCACTTCTGAGTCTGTTCAGGGAGTTCCAAGTTGCCCATTCTTGCTTTGCCCTTGGAAGGCCCACATGGGAGACCATCAAATTGGGGTTTCCTGGTTTAGCTGCCCAGAGGGATACCCTTACTGTTGTTGGGGGAATATTAAGAGGAGTAGTAGTTCTCATGAAGCTTTTCCTTGATTTGAGTCTACTGGGAGGAGGTTGATAGCCATGCAGTGGATGGCTTTCACAGTGTTCAACCTTATTTCTCTCACAGAGTTGTGGATGTAGAAGTTGGTGAAGGAGGCATTTTGGTAGAAGCACTGAAGTCTCTAGAAGATTTGAAATGTTTTTGTTTACTTGTACAAGGCTTCCCTGACCTGGTTGTTTCATTTCACGCTCACATATTAGTTCTGGATTTAAAAAGTTTGCTGAAACATGTTGAACTGCTACTATTTTGGGGTGTGTACTAACATTTCCCTATTATTTCTGCTTCTGGCACCAGATTTTCTGTTCATAAACGCATCCACGTCATTAAGAAAAATAGTCCTGAACTTGGACAACTTATTCAGAAGTTCAAATTCCTAAATGTTTTAACAGTGAAATGTACCTAAAGAGCAGACAGAGGTCTATGGAGAGATGAACTCTATTTAGCTGAAAGCATGCGTGAGAACACATGCAAGCCACTGCAAGTAGCCTTTCTACTAACAATTTTTTTTGGGGGGGGGGGGGGGAGTGTTGTTATCAGGAATAGTCTTATTTTTTAGGCTGTGTAGAAGGTAATGGCTAAAAGGACATTGACAGGGAAGGAAATATTTGTCCCTTCTTTCTCAGCGCTGTGGCATTACTGAATTACATGCATGTTATAGAATGATAACTGTCATTAATGGTGCAAAAGGAAAGGAAGGAGAAAGACATCAGAGACACAGAAGAACCAAGCTGTATTGTTGCACTCACTCTACTGAAGAACAAGCAATATGTTTCTTATGTTTCATTTTCTGAAATAAAACCTACTTACTCCTTTTATTTCCTTCAACCTGTTGTATTCCTCAGCAGCAGCCTAGAAGAAAGAATGGCTCATATTAGGCAACAGATATTACCCCAGAGGGAAAACAGAATAAAGGTGGGAGGGGGGGGGGGGGGTTTACAACTGTGTAATAGTTTAATGAGCAAGAACATTTTTTCTCTAAAGTAAGAATGGAGAAAGCAATGGTCCATGGACTGTATCCACCCATATTCATGCTAAGGGTCTCCCATCGAAATGGCCAAAAATATATCATTGGCCTTATGTGGTATGATTAAAGGGCCAAGATCATACAATTTGGATCTGGAGGTTCACTCCTTTCTCATTCCTGCTCTAGGTTTTGACTCCTAGGGCCCTTTTACACAGCTATATAACCCAGAATATCAAAGAAGAAAATCCCACAATATCCACTTTGAACTGGGTTATCTGAGTCCGCACTGCCATATATTCCAGTTCCAAGCAGAAAATGTGGGCTTTCATTCAGCTGTGAGGAAGAGGCCCTAGACACTATGAAGGATTTCTCACTAAACATCAGATTAAGCTATGTCTTTCAACCACAGTGTGCAACATACTATCCCCTTCAACAACCTGAAGCTAAGCAGCCTAAAGGAAAACAAAGATGACAGAGCTTTTTAGGAAACAAAATCACCCAGATTATAATCTGCAAGGAAGTTTTCCCTAGTTGCTTGCTTATAACAGCAATAAACAAAGTACAGATTACATAACCCTTGGGGACAGAAGTGTTTTGGATTTCGGAGTACCTATGTTGCCATAGACATCCACAATGAGATATCTTAGGCCCCATCTGCACTGTCATATAGTGCAGTGTCCATTACATGGCAGTGTAGATGGCGCCTTGGAGATTCGATCTAAGACTAGACATGACATTTATTTGTGTTTCTTATAGTCAGTCTGAAGGTAAATTTTTGTATACACAATATTTTAAATAATGTTGTGCATGAAACAGTTTGTGTACATTGAACCATAAAAAGCAAAGGTGTCACTGTTTCAGTCACCCATGTGTACAGTTTTGGAATATTACTATTACTGATAAGGAATACTGAACCTGTTTTACAAACCTTCTTTTCCTTCTCAATAGTCTTATCTTTAAAATTTGAAAGCACCACTACACCAACCATAATAGAGTGGACCCTCCATAACCATATGGGATTGGTTCCATGATACCACTATTCACAGATGATCAAGTCCCATTAGATAAAATGACATGGTATGCACTGTATTTATGAGGCTGAAGAAAGACACAAGGACCTGTGAAATGTAATTTTTTTGTATCAGGAGCAACTTGAGAAACTGCTAGTCGCTTCTAGTGTGAGAGAATTGGCTGTCTACAGGGATGTTGCCCAGGAGACACCCAGATGTTTTAATGCTTGACCATCCTTGTGGGAGGCTTCTCTCATGTCCCTGCATGGGGAGCTGGAGCTAACAGAGGGAGCTCAACCTGCTCTCCTCAGATTCGAACAGCTGACCTGCCGGCACAAGGATTTAACCCATTGCATCACCAAGGGCTCCCTGTAAAATGGTGGGAGGCATGAATGTGTGTAAAGCACTCCACTTGGATTCCCATCATTTCACAGATCCACAGTATAGATCTCTCTTTCTCTTCAACCTTGCAAACACAATGCATACCATTCTACTTTTATTGTGTAGTGTATTTTTGAATCCATTGCTAGTTGAATCTGCAGATCCAGAGCCACAGACAGCAAGGGTCCATTGTATATTTTGTTTCTGAGGGTCAAATTTGAAAGCAGTTTGGAAAAAAGGAGTTAACTAGGAAACCAAAACTTCTTAGAAAGGTGGGGCAAATACTTGAAAAGGTGGAAAGTAGATTCCATCTGAACATGAGGAAGAACTTCCTGACTGTGAGAGCTGTTAAGCAGTGGAACTCTCTGCCCCAGAGTGTTGTGTAGGCTCCTTCTTTGGGGGCTTTTAAACAGAGGCTGGATGGCCATCTATCAGGGTGTTTTGAATGCAATTTTCCTGCTTCTTGGCAGAATGGGGTTGGACTGTATAGCCCATGAGATCTCTTCCAACTTTATGATTCTATGTATCACTGAGCAAGCTGAAGAAAATACAGAAACAAAACTCCATTGGTCTGGTCTTTGGAAGTAATTATTTCCAGACAAAGAACTTTTCCCTCAAGAACCTCTTTACTCATTAACACTACTGAGAAGAAAATCAACATAAGCACATTCCATAAATAATATTAAAACTCCAGCCCTTTGATTCCATGAAACATGAGCTTTCCACTGATATCTTAAGTTACCTATTTTGATGTTATTCACTATTCTTAATTGAGCCATGACTCTTCATCACTGTAAGGGAGACATATTTTCCATCTCTAAAAGAAATTGTGTTTCTATGCTGTTTTAAAAATTCAAATCAGCTACACAGATAACTGATTGACTGGTAGTTGATTTACTGGTTACAGTGTTTACTGGTTACACTAAGTGGTTCATTTCCTTGTGTGTATTAAAGTGGAAATTGAAAGCAATATCATTACCTTGTATTCCTCACTGTCCTCAACATATTCATCTAGTTCTTTATCAAGACGAGAGAGTTCTTTGCTGATCTCATCCAGCTCTGCTTGCAAACGCTTGTATTCTTGTAGTCCTGCATCGAAGTCTCGCTTATACGTTTGCCTTTGTTGGTCTGATGATACAGGTGGATATTCTCTGGGGAAAGAGTGATTTAAAATGCCATTTCTGTATAAAGGGAGTGGCTTACTCAATTTCAGGGAGACTATTCTTTAAAAACACATCTAGCTTTGTTTATAGCAGTGGTTCCCAACCTTTTTTTTTTAAACCAGGGACCACTTGACCAAGGATCACTCTCCAACATTAGTACCAAAAGGGTTACGAATCAGTTTTTGGTCAACTTTAGATTTGGTTTGGTTATTTGGGGGTGCTGATTCAGAAAATTGCATTGGATAGACCACATCAGCTCTAGTTTCAACATATACACAACATATGCCATCTAGTAGTTGCCATCTGCTCACCCAGAGAAAACCATATTTACTAAGCCTCGGCACTATTAAAGGGTTTCATGAGACCAGTCGCTTTCATTGAAACGGTGTAGCAATGGTGAGGCCATGGACCATATTTTTGTTCCTGCGGACCATTGGTGGTCCACGGACCACAGGTTGGGAACCATTGGATAATAGAGAAAGGATATCGAATTCAGCAGGAAATTAACTTAACATTTCATTATTATTTAATCTAAACTTAAACTGCAGAATGTAGACACATTAAAGTAGACCAGGAATGGTCAAACTCCAGCCTTCCAGGTGTTTTGGACTTCAACTCCCACTATTCCTAAGCCTACCAGCTGTTAGGAATTGTGGGAGTTGAAATCCAAAACACCTGGAGGGCCGGAGTTTGTCCATGCCTGAACTAGACCTTTAGACATACGTGTAATGATCTTATACAACAATAAAGGGATGGGATTCCAATTTTTTAATAGATAAGCAGTGAATAGTAACTGTACAAATGGAATAATATAATCACTAAATGGGAAAAATATAACATTTTGTCTTTATGTGTATATACCTTCAAATTGTCTGTCGACTTGTGGCAACCCCATGAATCTTCATAGGTTTCCTTAGGCAAGGAATACTCAGAGGTGGTTTTGCTAGTTCCCTCCTCCGAAATATAGCTTACAGCACCTGACATTCATTAACAGTCTCACATCCATGTCTTTAGGTAATTGTTAATTCCAGTTATGTATTTCAGTCTGTCAACTATTTCTGCACAACTGGAATACTTTACCTTCAGGATTCATTCCTAAAACACTTTATAGCATTGTTTTAAAGTGAATGCTGATAGTGTACTTAATCCAATTTATCAAGGAATTGCAAAAGGAATTAGGTCACAAAGGTTCTATTTTATGCAATCACGCTGTTTTGAAACCCTGGCGTGGTTATTATTTTTAAAGATCTATGAATGAAAATGAACTGGATTGCCCAATTAAGCAAACTACTTATGATTTGCATACTATAGCTATTTTCGTAGGGAGTAACAATTTTGTGAAGCAAACTCATTCCCAGAATGTAAACAGCTAGATAATTTTCTCTAGCAAGACTTCTGTTTCTACTTATTATAGTTACTATTTTTAGCCATATCTTTGCTGCAAGTGTTCATGATCTCCCCCTCCACAAAGGAATCAAAGGCATGTCTGCACCCACCCATCCTCCCACCCACAGACTTTTCATATGCTGTGATTTTCATAAAGTGCATGGAGATAAGAATGGAAACACAAATGTTTGCTTTCTATGCATGTGAGTTTCATTAGAATTTCAGCAGCTTAGTTGACTGATTCAAGTTGCCATAACTATGCATACCTTGCTTAATTGTGTTTCCCTTTCAGCTTATGTAAGAAGGAGCCAAAGCACATTTTAATTGTAGTGCTTGAAAATTATTCACTCAAAAGTAGAGGCACATTAAGAAACAGTTTAAGAAATTGCATATTCCATAAACTTTGTTACAGAGTAAGAAGTTATAGCTTTAAATTTGGAATTTTGTATGCAGTCCATTTATCTTAATTATTTGTTTCTATTTGTTCTGCCATTCAGAAGGGGAGGAGATATCTATCTGTCTGTCTGTCTGTCTGTCTGTCTGTCTATTTATCTATCTATCTATCTATCTATCTATCTATCTATCTATCTAAACACACACATATACTGTATACTATATATGAGAGAACGAGAACATTCCTTTGTCTCTCTCATTTGTTTCTTCTCTTCTACGCAAAATTCCTTTTGTGGGTTGAGACCAAATAGGTAAGTAGTACAACTGTTACATCAACTGATTTCACATGAAAACCCATATAATTTATTTTATTTTATTTTTTTAATTGTGTGAGGAGTGACTTGAGAAACTGCAAGTCGCTTCTGGTGTGAGAGAATTGGCTGTCTGCAAGGACGTTGTCCAGGGGACGCCTGGATTATTTGATTTTTTTTATCATCCTTATGGGAGGCTTCTCTCATGTACCCGCATGAGGAGCTGGAGCTGATAGAAGGAGCTCATCCACCTCTCCACAGATTCGAACCTGCGACCTGTCGGTCTTCAGTCCTGCCGGCACAGGGGTTTAACCCACTGCGCCACTGGGGGCTCCATTAAAATAATTCAACTCAAATATAAATGTTGAAGTAGTGATACCTCTCTTGCTATCAGGGATGGCATTACGCTACATTTTCCCAATTAAAATGCTTATTTTTCATTAAGCAGATGATAGTACCAGGATGATACATTAATTGATTTGACTTCTTGTGTTTACAACATTTAGTTTAACCCTTGGTTTCGGTTGGCTATAAGTTATATTGAGTCTATTTTATTATATGTTTTGGAGCTTCCGGTGACGCAATGGGTTAAACCCTTGTGCCAGTAGGACTGAAGACCAAAAGGTTGGATGTTCGAATCCAGGGAGAGCGTGGATGAGCTCCCTCTGTCAGCTCCAGCTCTCCATCCGGGGACATGAGTGAAGCCTCCCACAAGGATGGTAAAACATCAAAACATCCTGGCAGCCAATTCCCTCACACCAGAAGCGACTTGCGACTTGCAGTTTCTCAAGTTGCTCCTGACATGAATTTTTTTTTTGCCTCTAATGCTGTTTATTTGGGGGGGGGGGGGGCGGGGAGGTGGCACTGAATTATTGCCATTTTTGCTATTTCTTGTGAACCACCCTGAGTCCCTTTGGGAAGAGGTGACAGTCTATAAATAAAGTTTTATTATTATATTATTATTTCCAGTCTTTGTTTATTCTCTCATGACCTCGCATGTAAAACGGGTGACTGCAATGGCCGTCAGCTCTAGACACCATGATCAATGGTGGTAAGGGATTACAAATGTTATTTTGTTTTTGTATTTGTGTTTGTTTGCTTGCTTGATTTCATGTTACCCCCCACTCACAACATATGGCCCAATGAAGATTACCATATAAATTAAAGTAGAATTAAAATCAATAATATTTTAAAAGTTTCAAAATCATTACTAATATTATCCTATTAAACACCTTGCCTATTTTTAAACATGTTAGAAACATTTCAGACATAGGTAAAGTACAGGTAAAGGTTTCCCCTGACGTTTAGTCATGTCCAACTCTGAAGGGTGGTGCTCATCTCCATTTCTAAGCCAAAGAGCAGGCATTGTCCATAAACATTTCCAAGGTCATGTGGACAGCATGTCTGCATGGAACACCGTTACCTTCCCACAGATGCAGTACCTATTGATCTCCTCACATTTGCATGTTTTTGAACTGCTAGGTTGGCAGAAGCTGGGCCTAACAGCGGGAGCTCACCCTGCTCCCCAGATTTGAACCACCAACCTTTCATTCAGCAAGTTCAGAAGCTCAGCGGTTTAATCTACCGCCACCTTACTTCAGACATAACAATGATAAAAGTACTTTGCACACCCATTAAAAGATCGCTCCATTAATAACCAGAATTTTCTGTAAATGGGAAGGTATATTCCTGCAGGTAAAAATATTGATGAGAGGGGACCAACTTGACCTATAAGCAGCCACTGGAAAGGTCTTCTTACAGCTTGTCAACAAAAGAGTATGCAATGGTGGTGAGTTCAAAAGAAAGCCCTTCACATTGGACAATATGTGGATTCAAGTCATTTCTGGCCCATATCGGTAATAAACAACTGCAATCCTAGCTAAGTGGAGTATTCAACAGTATTACATTTGAGTGCAATGTTGTAGAATTACACCACAGTTCCATTCCTTATTGCTTCTCGTGATATTTTAGGCATCAATCATTCTTTGCGCTAAAGTTCAAAACCATGTTAATCTGGATTGGTTTACAAAGGGAATTTTTAGCAACAATGAGACTAAATGAGAGAAAAATATCTGTAGCATTAGCTTTCATGGACTTGATCTATTTCATCAAATGCATGGTGTAAAGAGTTAGAGTGTATTGATACTGTAGAATTAAAGCAGTTTGACACTATTTTAACTGCCAATGTTTAATACTACAGAACTAAGGAGAGTAAAGATGTTTTACCACATCTTTAGTCTTCACTCCATGCATCTGATGAAATAGACCCAATCTATGAAAGCTTATGCTACAAACAACTTTCTCTCCATGTCAAAAGTGCTATACATGTCCTTTGCTCTAGGCTGTGTCCTAATGCAATGTGAGGTTTGTGAAGTCGTCTGTACCTGTCCCAGTCTTCTTCCAACTCATCACAAGATTCTCCTCCAGTGGTATAATCGCCATCATAGTTGTCTGTATTGCTCCTTTTGGGTCTTCCTGCTTTTCTTTTCTGTGTTTGCTCCTTAGAGGATCCATTGTAACTGCTGGTGTTGGCATACTGAGACTGCTTTATAGCAGCATTAACATCGGGTATCCTAGTACAAAATTTGAAAATAAGTTGAGATTGCAGACCAGAGCATCAACAATATATATTAAACCAGAGACTGCATAAAAGCTGTTACTTTGTGCTTTTTTTCAATACTATGCTCAATATTTCATTGCTTTTCAGAAACATATAATTAATCAATAGCTGTTTCACAGATTATGGTGGATTGATGTGACATTATAGCTTTCAATAGGAAGCAAAGGGATTATGCGTGTTATTTATTTATTTATTTATTTTATGCCCCACCTTTTTCTACCCTGGCGAGGACCCAAGGCGGCTTACAAATGGCACCTACACCTTTTCTGGAAAGTTAGGAGGGAAGGAGTGGATTTGATCCAGATCCATTTTTGTTTGAGTCCACAGTGCTCTGTGGATGTAGGTGAACTACAGCTCCAAAACTGAAGGTCAATGCCCTTCAAACCCTTCTAGTGTTTTCTGTTGGTCATGGGAGTCCAAGTTTGGTTCAATTCCATTGTTGCTGGAGTTCATAGTGCTCTTTGATTGTAGGTGAACTATAAATCCCAGCAACTACAAATCCCAAATGACAAAATCCATCCCCCCAACTCCACCAGCATTCAAATTTGGGCGTATTGGGTATCTGTGCCAAATTTGGCCCAATAAATGAAAATACATCCCTGCATATCAGATATTTACATTATGATTCATAACAGTAGCAAAATTACAGTTATAATGTAGCAACGAAGATAATGTTGTGCCTGGGGGTCACCACAGCATGAGGAACTGTATTAAGGGGTTGCAACATTAGGAAGGTTGCAAGACACTAGTTTAGAGTATGCCTCCTCTGTCTCACACAGATGGAAATGTATTTATTACTGAATTTATATCCTGCCTTTTTTGCAAGATGGAATTCAAGGCAGAGACAGACACACTTGTAAACACAACATACCTGCAGATCTGTCACAAATAGAACGGCACTCTAACATTGAAACTCTGCCTCAGCAAATAGGTTCACAGTTACTCCTAAGCCTTAGCAACCGAAAAGCAAATGGAAATCTGACAACCTTTGCATCCAAAAATGTGATATATTTTACTCAGCAGAGCTTAATGACAGATTAAATGGAAGAAACTAACATTGTAAGGTGTAGGTGTATAACTGGAGCTGGCCAAATACTATCAATTATTGCTGCCTTAATCATTTTCACCTTCACCCATATCCATTTCCTACTGTCACCAAGGCTAATTACATGCAAGTTCAATGACTTAATTTTCCCCACGCCTCCACTATTGTGTCATTGTCAAGCAAGCCCTTTGAACCAGGAGATCTGAGAACTCTCAGGATGATTAGGTATGATTGTGAAATTTAATCTGTCCTCTTCTGAAACTATCCCAAATAAAGCTATAGCTTCTTTAAAGGTGTGGGATGGCTGCAGCCAGCTGGGACAACGCTTGCTTATTACATTGGCATATAAACATGTAAGCTTAAGGCTTCTGTTTTGAAGAGAATGATAGCCAAAACCCAAAAAGTGTGGTCTCTGAGAGAAGTTGACAAAAGTTACACTGGAGAGCCTAGAGATTCCTAGATCAACCAATCCATGAAAAATCAAATCTGTAAAAGTGAAATGTGGAGGGTCAACCATAAATATTTGACACAAGGCCTGGTCACTATAATAAAGCTTCGCAAGGCTGAAGTTTCCTCCTCCTTTCCTGAAATGTTGCAATGAAGATGTGAAGCGTACTGCCACACCTTATAAAATATGCAGTTGTCAGATTTGACAACCAGCCATTAGAGTGCCTTTTATGTAAATAGGACAGCAGCTTCATTCTTTTTATTTATTTATTTATGAACTTAATTAAGACATTGGGTTAAGGTGTTTTTCCAAAACCAAGTCCTGAAGATATAAAGGCCAGCCACAGACAACCCAGATGCTTTCAGATCATCACTTCTGCAGAACTCCTCTTGAACCCATACAGTGGCAATGTGCTACATGGAAGTAGGCCAGTCATGAGCCATCACGGTTAATGATACTCAGTGAACATTTGCAACCCTGGAAAAAACAATTAGGCAAGCAGTAGAACCCAGAAATGTTGTAAAAAGGGATTACTCAAACACAGGAAGTCCCAAAGTTATGAACACGATAGGTTATGTAGCCTTGCTCTTAAGCGGAATTTGTATGTAAGCCAGAACAAGTACATTTAAGTGTACCTCCAGTTATATATATATATATATATAAGCTTTGAACAGCATAGGGAAGGGTCAACACCCTTGTAGTCTTTGCTTTGGTATCTGTGCCCCTTTTCAGAAGGGCATGGGACACTTTCTGTCCCTGTGTTAATTGGAAAATGTGGCTTGTCGTGGAAACAAGAATTAGTGATAAAACTTCAGTGGATACTCCTTTCCCCCATGATAACTCTTTCAGAACTGAATTTCCCTTCCAAGGGGTAGATTTCTCTCACTTCCTGTTTTCTCACACCTGTGCTTAACTATGAGATGTTTGCAACACGGGGACTGCCTATACATGTATGAAGCATAAATTGGCTCTCTCAGGACCTCATCACATTGAGGTTGACAAGCATCTTCTCCGCTCTTCCGACACAGAGTGCTCTGGAGACCATCAGATAACACAGGGCTACTTCCATCAGGGCTCCGTGCTGGCAGCCCAGAGGAGTAGGGTGTACACTGACTCCTCATTGAAGAAGCCACGGAGGAAGTGGGAGGAAGCCAGGGACAATGGGGAAATGCTGAGGGAAGGGATTTCATGACCCACAATGGAAAGGGAACTGCCCCACAGTTTCCCGTGCTGTCCCCCAGCTTCTCGGCCTCAGTGTGAGGAAGTCCTCAGTCACTATGCTGAACATTTTCAAATATCAGGGCTGTCCTTTAAGTATTCTTATAAATATTCTTGTATTCCTAAAAATGTATGGGAAAATAAACAACATCTCAAGTTTAAAAGAGATACATATAAGAAAAGAATATGGGGAGACAGATTATTATTACTCTTTTCTTAAAGGTTCTCAAGCCAACTTTAGAACCAACTTCAAATTCCAATAAACTTGTTTTCCATTCTTGCTGTGATGTTCATCATAAAGGTAAAAGTAAAGGTTTCCGTTGACATTAAGTCTAGTCATATCCAACTCTGGGCGGTGTTAACTCATCTCCATTTCTAAGCCAACGAGCCAGCATTGTCCATAGACACCTCCATAGCCAGCATGACTGTATGGGGCACCATTACCTTCCCGCAGAAGTGGTACCTATTGATCTACTCACATTTACATGTTTTCGAAATGCTAGGTTGGCAGAGGCTGGGCCTAACATTGGGAGCTCACCCTGCTTCCTGGATTCGGTCAGCAAGTTCAGCAGCTCGGCGGTTTAACCCGCTGGGCCACCAGGGGGCCTTCCATCATAAATTTATTTATTTATTTATTTATTTGTGTCATTTCTATCCTGCCAATTTCAGCCCGAAGGTAACTCGGTGGCGTACAGAACCGGCACTATTAGATGCCGTATATAAATACATACACATCTCAATTAAAAGCAATTAAATTACATCATAATACATATAAAAAAGCATAAAAACAATAAAAACTATATAAAAATCTATAAAACCAATGTCTTCCGGTTCAAATTCCTCATCTATTTACATTTCTGTTAATATTAAGGTGCAGGTGAAGTGCTTAGCCAAACAGTAGCAGATAAAGAAAAAGACACCCAAAACACCAAGCCTGCCATCGTACGTACACACTGCCTGAAATAAAAAGTCCCACAAAACCTCTTACAGCTTACTTCTGAGCAGTTATGTATACATTTACACTATAAGTATTGTGTTCACCCCCTAGGTTATCAACAAGTTGATTAACTATTCTTCTTCAAATACAGGTATCCTTATGCAAACACTTATTCTTAAAATAACAGGAAACACGTTGCATGAAAAAGAAATGGTGTAACCTGGAAACCATACTTTGAAAAGCATGATGTTTGCTATCACAGTGTTTATGTGCTCTTAATATTATGCTTATCATTAGAGCTGCGCATATTAGGAAGTGCATAGTATTCACAATTCACCATGTTTTACTTTGGGATAAAGTAACAAAACAAAAACACACAGCTATTCACGTCTCTAATAGACACTAACTAATGAAACCTGCATGAGCATATGACAAAAGTAATTAACTGTGAGATTTATGAGGCTTCATAGTAATTCTAAAAACAGACTCTACCCTGCCATCTGCTTTGCTTGGCTATATGCAGGCATAATATTACCAATTCCTTTTTCTACTTCCTCCCTTTTGAAGCTTGAACTCTGCACTTCAGTCCATCCTGGGCATAACCACAATTATCACAGCTGTCATTATAATATTTAACTAAATTTCAAGTAATAAGGATCTCAAGTTAAATTAAGTTTCAAAATCAACTTTGATTCAGATTCTGGGTTCATCCAGACTTCTACATGGACCTGAGCATAACGGTTATGACTGTAATAACAGTAATTATGGCTCTTTTTATTCTGGATTTTAATGGTCACCAATTACAACACACATCACCCTTATAATAAGCATTAACTGGATTCTTTTGGTTAATTAAGATGCATATGATTGAAGTGCACAAAAGTGCCCATAGGCAGCCTGCTCCACTTCCTGCTTAGCCATAATCCCACAATGGTGTTCTGCAGCATTGTGTCTGCTCCATTCAGACAAATGGGTACGGTGTACTTACGGAGTGGCTCTGTAGCTCTGATCATTATACATCTGATGTGCAGGAGCATCGGAAACTGAGTAATCTGCTGGACTAGCAACCCGATCAGGATAGTCGGCAACTGGCATTGGTGATTCAGGCTCTGCATTTACAGTTTTCACCTAGAAGAAAAGATACAAGTTGAAATGAAGATATGTGCACAACACCAAACAGGACACAATCTTCTAGAGCTGAATAATGGCTTCACATTTTAATGAGGGGGATTTGAGATTCTTAAATATCACAAACTGTTTTCAAAAAGTGATGATCCCTCCTGGTCTTAAATGAAAACATTAACCATCTGCACCAGGACATTGAACATATCACATCACTGATGAACAGGAAGCGTTTTATTTGCCTTTCATGGGGTTAATAAGAAGCAACTTCATTCAGATACAATTGATCCATTTGCCCATTGCAAATCTCTTGAACCTTGTATTGTATTGTAGGTTCAATAGAGAGAGAGAAAAAAAAGCAAATCTCTTGAACCAAGTTAACTCTAATTAAAACCTATGTTGAGTCACCACCCTTCAATAAAGTATGGAATTTAGGCCTGTCGGTTTTGTTTCGTTAATTCGTTATTTCGTATTTAAATCGGTTTTTTTTGCATATCCGACGCGATATCAAAACATATTTTCAAACCCGGAAGGGTTTAAAAATATCGAAACAGCAGCCCCATTTTTTTTACGAGCTTCAGCTCGTCTCGTAAATGGAATGGCGGCTGCTGTGCTGACTTCAGTGCTGTGGTCATGTGCTGGTGCCTGGGAGCCAATCCGGCGCTCCCAAGCACTCCAGCAGTGAGTGCACCGTGGCAGGAGCCGATTGGATGGCGCGCGCGCGCTCACCCGCGCGCCATCCAATCGGCTCGGGCTCCTGCGCCCCCCTCCTCCTCCTCCCAGCTGTGTTGCAGGAAGTGCTAGGAGGAGGAGGAGGAGGAGGGTGCAGGAGCCCGAGCCGGATGGCGCGCGGGGCTAACAGCAGGAGCGGAGGCCGGTTGTAAAGGTGAGCGGAGCGTGCGCGCACCATCCGGCTCGGGCTCCTGCGCCCTCCTCCTCCTCCTCCTCCTCCTCCTCCTCCTAGCACTTCCTGCAACACAGCTGGTAGGAGGAGGAGGAGGAGGGCGCAGGAGCCCGAGCCGGATGGCGCGCTGCGCGCTCCGCTCACCTTTACAACCGGCCTCCGCTCCTGCTGTTAGCCCCGCGCGCCATCCGGCTCGGGCTCCTGCGCCCTCCTCCTCCTCCTCCTCCTACCAGCTGTGTTGCAGGAAGTGCTAGGAGGAGGAGGAGGAGGAGGAGGGCGCAGGAGCCCGAGCCGGATGGCGCGCGGGGCTAAC